>NW_022103901.1:35449838-35486447 GCF_000313985.2 Echinops telfairi
TGGAAGAATACCGCCAGAATGTTCCTTAGAAGTGAGGGTGGTGAGACTTGGTCTTACGTACTTTGGAAATGTTATCAAGAGAGACCGGTCCCTGGAGAAGGACATTATGCTTGGTAAAGTAGCAAGGCAGCCCAAAAGAGAAAGTCCCTGGATGAGACGGCTGGACACAGTGGCTGCAGCAGTGGGCTCAAACAGAACAACGATGGTGTCGATTGCAGAGATTGGGTCAGTGCCTCCCTTTGCTGGGCATCGGGTCGCTATGAGTCAGACCTCACTCAACGGTCCCCAACAGCAGTGCTTTCCCCATGGGCTATAGTACAAACGTGTATCCCTGCTGTGGGGGCGAGGGCACTGATTCTTTTTTATTCTGAGCGAGGGACAGTAGGTCAAATCAGTTTGAGAACCCATGTTTTAGACACAGGTTGGTACTTCCTGATCCTCTGTGGTCTATATCTAGGAGTCTGATTGATTGATTGATTGATTGATTGATTGATTGATTGATTGATTTTACTAACAGCACCCCTCAAAAGGCTAACATCTGCAAAGGGATCTGCCTGGAGAAAGGTGGCAATGATCCTTCCCAAGCACAGTGAGTGGGGCCTGTTGCCAGGTGGTCCTGTTGCAATAGACAGGGAGAGACAGAGAGTCACCATATTGCTTAATCCAGAGTGGCAGGGCACTGAGATATTGCCTCATTTCAAAGCAGTGACAACTCCAAACCCCTGATGCTGAAATGGGAACCCCGATCACACCCTTCATTCCAGCAGTAGCTCTGCTAAACTGGATGGCAGCTGCCTGCACTCGGAGATGCCTCTCTCTGCCCGGGACTCACCAGAGCCTTTCATGTCTGCGGCCAGAACGCAGGTGCTGCCTCGGTTCTGGCTCTGCACTTTTAAGCTAATTAAATTGTGTATGCAGATTGAAATATTTATACACGCCAGGCAATGAGAATGATCCGTGATGAATCGACGGAGTGGAGCACAGGGAAAGTAGATGCGGTGGCCACTGCGTTGATTGAGCATCTGTGATCAGGCTGTGGTCCCCTCAGAGGCTTGGGGGACTGGCATTCAATCTGCAATGTCAACTGATGACTTGCCTTTCCTGGAAAATTCCGGGGGGACGGGGAGGGGAAAACCGTGCCTCTTAATAACTCAAGGCTCTTTGTAAATGGCCACTGGCCAAGCCTTGGGGTCTTGGGTGGGGAAGTGGAGTATTTCTTGGCACATTAAAAAATAATAACTTCATTCTCATCCCATCCTTAGAGCGTGCCTGGTGAGGGAAAGGGAGCAAGCAGCCGGTGGCCTTTGGGAGATGGTAGAGGGTGGCTACAGTTCCCAGTTTGCCTGGGACTCAGAGTAGAGATGCCTCAGTGGTCTTTCTAGGCTGTCATCTCTTGTGGGAGCAAATCACCAGGCCTTTTTCCTGCACGTGGGTTTGAACCGCCTTTTGGTCGGCACTTCAATGTTTAACCATCCCAGCACCAAAGCCAAAAAAGCAAAACTCACTGCTGTGGGGCCGATTCGGACTCGTAGCAACCCTGTAAGCCATGGGAGAACTGCCCCTGTGGGTTCTGAGACTGTCCCTCCTGATGTGAGTAGACAGCCTCCTCTTTCTCCCATGAGGCAGTTAATAGCTTTGAACTTCAGACCTTGCAGATTTTAGCGCTACTTGTAACCTCGCTACCACCAGGACTTCCTCACATCCGCCTCTCACGTGTTAAAATAGACCTGTGCTCACCCCCCAGAGCATCTGATGGCGGATTTTCCAGAAACAGGATACCAGTAAACTCCAACTCTTCCCAACACAACCCTTCTCTGTCCTTTCCTGGTCTCATGGACCCAGCAGTCTAATTCTGAGCCACTAGAAAGCCAGAAGCCGAGCTGAAAAACAGAGGTGTTACCTTTGATGAGTTGGCGAGGGGGAAAGCCATCCCATTCACACACTCATACTACTCCTCGCCTGCATCTTCACAAGGTGCCATCCAGGAGCTTGGAGAAGTATGTTGCTCACAAAGATGACCTAACTAAGTGGGACTATTTAGATGATTTAAAGTAGAATTATCGGGAGTAGAAATTGCCGTAGACGAGTCCCTGGCAACAAGACAAGAGAATAATTAGCAAGGCAATTAATTGGAAGCTGTTCTAGAGCTAGTTGTTGTTTGAAAGATGTTCAAGCAGTGGCTTTACTTTTTATTTTATTTTATTTCTGGAAAGCCATTATGCAGCTTCGCAGTAACCCAGGGATGTTAAATACACAGTGTAACATCATCCCCAAACAACAGTGTTTTGAAAGGTAGAACAAGAAGCTGTCCTGTGATAAGGAGAAACCAACGAGATGGTAATATTCTGAGAAGATGTATTGTACTCTTTTCAAGTTCTTAAGTTTACTTTAGCTAATAAGCCTTAAATAACTTTCAAAAGAATCTTTGCTGGGTCTGTTCTGATAGGTGAATGAAACCACTCATTTGGGTTCACCGTTTCAGGTGGGGGCTCTTTGGGGGCAAAGAGTAATATTTAAGGAGCCTGGGCTTGTTCTTGGCCGGTTTTTCACACTCTGAGTTTGTCATATTTGTTATCCATGTATAATACCAAATATGTTTGATCAAATGTACTAAAATAGTGATGTTTACACTGAGATCCTGTGGTTTCCTTATAGGACCATGGAGCATCATTCTAGATGTACGACCGTGATATTGTCTTCATGTCTATATCCGGGTTGTTGTTGCTGGATGTTGTAAAACTGGGTCGACCCCTCGGCAACCCGCGGTACATCTGAATGACCGTCGAGTCAGCTCCGATGCAGAACAGCCTTATGCCCGACAGAGCAACCCCTCTCCCAGGCCTGCACTGTGCTCACACCCCTCATTAGGTTGGAGCCCATTGTCGCAGCCCTGGGTCCATCCATCTTGTTGAAGATATTCCTTTTTCACCGACCCTCTATTTATCCAAGCATGATGTCCTTCTCCAGGGGCCAATTCCCTATAACAGCCTGTCTGAAGTGTGTTAGACAAAGCCTCTCCACCCGCACTTCTGAGGAGCATTCCGGCTTTACTTCACCACCGACAGATTTGTGCATTCTCCTGGTACTCCATAGCGCATGCCGGGGTTCTCTGCAAACACAGCAATCCAGTGCAGCAATTCTTCGGTCTCTGGTCTTTCTTTTCCAGTGTCTCGTGTCCAGGTGCATATGAGGCGATTGAAATAATATTGCTTGGACGAAGGGCACCTTGGTCTTCAAGTGACATAGTTGCCTTTTAACACTTTCACGAAGTCCTTTGCTGCAGATAGATGTCCGCGAAGCAGCATGTGATTGCCTTTCTGGATTGCTGCTTCCGGGGGCATTGATTGCCAAGCCGGGGCAAATGAAATTGTGAGCCTTGTCGATCTTTGCTTTATGCGTCCCTGGGTGGTCTAGTGGTGAGGACTGTTTTTCTTTCTTTGTGTGGAGAGTGGACACTGAGGGCTGTCGGGGTCTTTGATCTTTATCAGCGCTTCAAGTCCTTGGCCCGTTCAGCAAGCAAGGTCATTGGCATCACTCGGGCGGTGAATGCATCTTTCTCGATTTCCAATGCTCTGTCCCTCGGCTGGAGGAGCCCGGTGGGGAGTAGGTAGATGCCGCACTGCTAACCAAAAAGTCAGAAGTCAGAACCCACCAGCTGCTCTGCAGGGGAAGAGGGGGCCTGCTGCTCCCAGAAAGTGGTACAGTCGTGGAAACTCACAAGACAGTGCTACCCTGCCCCATAAGGTCACTAGGAGTCAGCATCGACTCGGTGGCGTGAGTTATTATTGTCATCATGAGTATGGCATCTGGCATGTGGATCGAGTCAGTGTGGTGAAAGGGGACTCCCGGTGTCTCCGGGTCCATATCCAGGACCAGAGCCCAGGCTGGTCTCACTCTTGAGCCCATCCACTGTCCCTTCTGTGTGGGGGAGCAGAGATTCCGACCAAAACACAGAACCGAGTAAGTTTCCACCTATCCTTGATTGCATGCTACGCCCGTAAAGCTTCCACCCGGAAGTGGCGAATTGCTGCCCCATCAGAAGTCCCGAGGGACGCAGCGCACAGCACAATGAACCCTGAGTTTAGACGAGTCTTTGCAGACCCGCGGAGGAAAGGAGTTCGCATCGTCTCCGAATGGGCCATTCCCGGCGACAGAGTCATCATGAGCTGAGGGCGATCACAGAGAGCAGCGGCTTTTAACAAGCACGTCAGCGGCCCCACATCTCATTCCAGGTCTCTGGAAGAGCGCTGTCGCAGCGAGTGGAATTCACTCGCCCAGTGCCTCTCTGGAAGTGGTGACATTGGAGAGAGTTGCCTTTGTCCAGATGAATAAATGCCACCAAGATGAGTTGGCTGGCTTGTTGTCAAGGGGTTGAGCTTGATCCGAGCAGACATCCGGAGCCTCTTCTCATCCTTTGTGTGTGTGTGTGTGTGTGTGTGTGTCTGTCTGCCATACGCTTACCTTACTCTTAATAACCAAATAAGCTCAGCTCTGTGGTGTGCCAGGAAAAAGAGAGATTTATCTTCTCCTTCATCTCCCTCATTCACAAGCATGCCGATTCTGAGTAGAATGAGCTGGATCCCTCACAGCGGAGCATGTGTAACTTGAACTTGCCTTGTCACTTGAAGTGGACATGTATTTTTTTTAGCCATCTGGACCATGACCTCTTCCCGGGGGATCACTCAGGTCCTCCCTCAGCCATTGTCATTCTGGAGAGACGACCTTTCCACCACATGGCATGATCTGGTTGGGTCACTACAAGAAGGTGGCCCCAGAGGGCCCTGCCCACAGCTCCTGTGAGCCGCTTCTTCTGCTTGGCCAGGTTTAGCACGTACATCAGCTCAGCCTGATGGGTGGTTCTCCTGATCCTCTGGGATGTGGGCTTTTAGAGGGAAGGCCAAGGGGGCGATGATACACAATAAACAATCAAAGAAGTCATGGCCCAGACTGGGTCGACTTCCTCCCTGAAGCCGCCCAGCAAAGCATTAACCAGCGCTGCCAGCAGCACCTTGGCCTTGGCGCTGGAACTATCAGAGGTATTTGGTTCAGTGACCTCTGCCTGGTACAATTAGATTCCAACAAACATAACAACGTGTCCCGGAGTGAAAAGCAGATGCAAAATTCCTCTCGTTTGTCCCTACTTTATTTAATAGCCCACCCAGGGAGCTTATTTAAATCTGCAACAACAACAACACCATGAGGGCACAGCAAACCCGCCCATCTCAGGAGCTCTCCATTAGAGTGGGTCTGATGGGGATGGTTTTCTTCTAGGATGCCATTCCAAAGAAGGGACACCAGGGGTGGAATTTAAGGGAGAAATGCCAGAGACGTCATTTCCTGTTCTCCCAACTAAAAGCAAGAATGTTAATAGAAATACAGTCCATGGGCGTGTTCTGAGTGCATTTATTTACTAGCTTTTACGTTTTTATTCATAGGATACCATCCATCCCCCATTCCTTGAATTAATCTCTACCAAACACCTGCACCAATTGCATTAGGTTAATGCTGATGCGCAAGACCTCTTGAGAGTATTGATAAGCAAGGGCATTACTCTGAGGACTAAGATGTGTCTGACTCAAGCCATGGTATTTTCAATTGCCTCATATGCATGTGAAATCTGGACATTGCATAAGGAGGAACAAAGAAGAAGCTGTATATTACAGTTGTGGTGCTGAAGAAGAATATTGAAAGTACCAGGGACTGCGAAAAGCACAAACCAACCTATCTTGGAAGAAATGCAGCCAGAGTGCTCCCTAGAGGCCAGGATGGGGAGAGCTTGTCTCAGGTGCTCAGTGACATGTTATCAGGGGAGACCAGTCCCTGGAGAAGGATATCATGACTGGTGAAGAGAGGGGCAGCAACAAAGCAGAAAGTCTTCAGGAAGATGGATTGACACTGTGGCTGCAACAGTGGTCCTCAGCATAGGAACAACTGTGAGGATGGCAAAGGGCCAGGCAGTGTTTCACGATGTCAGCTAACAATGACGACAACAAACACTCGCTACCTGTCAGACCTGGTGCTGGGGTTGGGAGAAGACAAATTAGGCCAGCGGTTCTCAACCTGGAGGTCACTTAAGACCACATGTCCAATGGTCTTAGGAACAGAGACACTGCTTCTGTATCCATCTCTAGGCGGGTCCAGCCACATGCAGATACTCCCACATACGGGCCACCACAGCATGAGGAACTGTATTAAAGGGTCACGGCATTAGGAAGGTTGAGAACCACTGAGTTAGGCAGACCTCCAGGGAGCTTAAAGTCAAGGGAGGGGAGGCAGACTAATGACAAGCAATAGATCAGCAATTGTTGTCTTCAATGCTGACTGATGTCAAGATGGAGCTCGAGAGCAGTGGTTCTCAACCTTCCGAATGCCACGACCATTTAATATAGTTCCTCGAGTCATAGTGATCCCCGACCATAAAATTATTTTCGCTGCTACTTCATCACTGTAGTTTTACTACTGTTATGAATGGGGCGACCCCTGTGAAAGGATCATTCAACCCACAAAGGGGTCACGACCCACAGGTTGAGAACCGCTACTCTAGATGGTGCCAACAGCTAACAAGCTCTGCTAGCAACAGAGATGCTGGAGGCTCGAGGACACCGAGAGGTACCTGAGAAGAAATACCTGATGACCTGCTTCCCCACATCCAGCCATTGGAAACCCTGCGGTGCACAGTTCTACTCTGAAAGATGGGCATCCCCACAAGCTGGAGTTGCCCATACAGCCACTGTTCTTGTTGTTTGGTTTGGTTTTTCATGAAATCAGTTACATAGACCAAGAGGGTGCACAGCAGGAAGGCAGACGCTAACCTGGGGAAGTTTCCTCAAGGAAGGGACACCTGAAGAAGGATCCAAAGGAGCCATGGAGATAAACTAGGCAGCTTTAGTTGGAAGTGTCCAGGGGGAGACACCATTTGAAGATTGTGAACCTTGGGTAGTATATGAAGTGGGGGTCCACTCTCTGTACCAGGGGAGGTGAGGACAGGGAATAGAGAAGCATTTGGCTCTCCCAAGATAAGTCAAGGGCCTTAGGTTGTGTCCCATTCACAGAGAGAATTCATTATAGGACATTAAGTGGATGAGACCTGGCCAGTGGATATTTTTAAACCATCGTTCCAACGGTCCGTGTGCCAGACATGTTTTCTGGCTCTATCCCTAGAATTCTGCGTTGGTTAAGAATGTGAGATCTGCCATGGGCTTCCCCAAAAGTGAACAAGTTAGTCTTAGAAAATGGACAACAGAGAATGCCCCCTTGAAAGCAGGGATGGCAAGATTCCATCTTGCTTTTCCTTGGGCAGCTCATTGGGAAAGACTCATTTCTAGGAAAGGGCATCATCATTGATGAAGGGGTAGTGGAAGGAGGAAGAGGAGGAGATGGTGAAGAAAGCCTTCTATGAAAAGAGCTGGAACAAATCACCGCGACTACGAACTACAACATGACAAAGACGAAGGCGCTGGTGCCGGTTTGGGCAATGCTTCCTTCGGTTGTGCAGAAGGATGCCAGGGGGCTGAGTCATGGCCAACGAGCAGTCCACATGTTCGCGCCTTTAATCTCCTCTTCTCATGCTGCAAATCGATATTCCAAATGTTGGAGCCCACCCGTGACTTGCCCCAGGCTACCCGCATAGAACTTTCCAGGCTCAGGTTCAAGTTCAGACTGCAGAACAGGCCTCTTGGTTTTCTCAGTTGATAGTGCTAGACAGGAACTCTCTGATCCTTTGCAGTCGGACCTTATCCTGTTCTAAATACTCTGCTCTGGCTAATGACGTTGAGGGGAGGGGGGGGTGTTGTTCTCACCAAATTTGTCAGCACTGTCTCCATGCCGACGGCATAATTATGATAATAATTTTCCTCCATTGAAGCAAAGGCAGTGTTCAGCCTTCCCTCGTAAAGTGCTCGGAGACCTTGAGGTCTGTAATGTTAGGAGCATTGAGAGTGGGGAGGAGTGCTTAGAGGAGAAGAGCTGCTTTCTGGACTCTGGACTATTTTAGAAGATGATATTGTCTCTTTTTAAGAAAAGCCCTCATCATGAAAGTTGAACTTGAATTTTGGTGCTGCAAGATGTTTTGTAACTCAGAGTGGCCCCATGAGGACAGAGTAGAACTACCCCAGAGGACTTTTTATTCTGTGAGCTTTGAGCTTGACCCCCTACTTTACAAAGTGTGGAGACTCTAAAATAGAGGGTCAGCAGGAAACAGCAGCAGTCTTTAGGGAGCCCTCTGGCATTATGGGATAAGCATTGGACTGCAAGATCAGTGGTTCTAAACCATCAGTCACTCCACCAGAGAAATATGAGGCTGTTGCTCCTATAAAGATCTATAGCTTCGGAAATCTTCTGTAGGGCTGCTCTGAGAATCACCCGGATAGCAGTCATTGAATTTTAATCTTCAAGGGAGCAAGGTGGTGGATCTTTGTCCTGCAGTATTGCTGGGTGTGTCTGAACTTCCAACCTTTTGGATCACAAGTGAGTTCTTAACTACCGACGCTGCCATGAATTCTTGCCACAATCTTGGACTGCAGCACATATAGGTGGCTTTGGTTTTCCTAGCCCTGATTCTTATTAGGTGCCATCGAATTGGTTCCAACTCATAGCAACCCTGTGTACGACACAACAAAACACTGGCTGGTCCTGTGGCAACCTCACAATTGTTTGAACCCATTGAGGCAGCCAGTGTGTCTCATAGAGGGTCGTGCTCTTTTTGATTCCCCTCTTCTTTCCTAACAGTAATGTCCCTCTCCAGGGACTGGTCTCTCCTGACCACATATCCAAACACGTGAGACAAAGGCTTGCCATCCTTGCCTGTAAGGAGCATTCTGGGTGTACTTTTCCCACGACACATTACTTTGTCCTTTTGGCAGTCCAAGTTACTTTCAAGATTCTTTACCTGTCCCATCATTCGAAAGCCCTTAGAAGAAAGTGTGTCGTGGCAGCTAGCACACACACCGCCAAACAGCGGTATTCAGCTTCACTTCACCCACCTTCACCTTCACTTGTAAGACATCAATCGGCCCACAGGGTTGGTTGCCAGGGACTTGGTTCCTAAGCTTGTTTCACGTTTTGGCTTTTCATATACAAGCAGACACCAGCATCATGTTTTCCTGACGAGCTTCATCTGTCAGAACATCAAACACAGCGGTCAGAACACCACTTTCCCTGTAGAGGAACTGGCTTACCTATTAGCCTCCTGTTAGCACCTCATCATGGAAATAATTCCATTTGAAAACGTACTTGGAAACAATTTTCCTGAGATCATCTCTAAGCCTTAAACCAAAAATATCCCTCTAAGTCTTCTCACCAGCAAACCATCATTTAGCACGACGAGTAAATAACGTCTGCCTAGAGCAGTGTGCCTTTTCAAAATCTATATGTCTCTATAGGGAGCCCTGGTGGCACCCTGTTGGGCTGCTAACCAACCCCAAGGTCAGCAGTTGGAACCCACCAACTGCTCCATGGGAGAAACTGAGTATTCTCAAAACTTACAACAAATACACTATAACAACACAAACAAAAGCCCTGTGGAGCTCTGTTCTACTCTGACACACATTGCATGGCGTTACCATGGGTTGGCAGGTGCTTGTCTGCACACCAGCAAACCAACCCAACCCCAGTGAAATCTAACTGACACTGGTGGGACCACCCATGAATTGGAATTGGGTGCTTCACACATAGCTCTTCAGTCTGAGACGTTTTCTTCCTGAAGGCCATCTGTGACGGCATCGTGAGCATGATTCACCTCCAACAATAGGGTCCGTGTCATGCGGGAACCCTGGCCTTATACACCATGTCTGTGCCATCAAAAAACACGTACTGTGCACGTCAAGTCACCTGACTTAGTGGGAAGTCCAGCTCTGCCGCCCTCAAGCACTCATCAGCCTGAGAGTGTTGCTAAACGCCGTGCATGTGCTCTCTGACCCACAATGGTGGGCATTTTGAACATCATGTGATGATAGATGGGTCATCATTTCTGATTTCTCATACCTCCCTGTGTGTGTTTGCCCTTCTCATGCAACTGTCTGTTCTTCCTTCCAGACTTACATGGGAGAGCACTACTCACGCACCTGTTCAAAGTAAAAACAAAGAGGGTCATTAGTGGCAGAGGAAAGGGTGTTTTGCAAAAAGGGAGATGCAGAGCCAAGAAGTTCTTACCAGGTGCTCCAAGGAGCAGCCGAGTTGCCGGGGCCGATAAAGACGGAAGCTGCGTGATGTTCAGGGGTGCCGTGGGGGTCCTTCTGATTGCTGACATTCACAAGTTGCAGGTGGCAGGATCTTGACTGACTATTCTGGCAGGAGGTGACCTCTTTTGTAAAGAGGGAACTCCAGGTGACAAAATGGAGCTGACCATGCATTTATTGCAAGGTTTAAAACGACAGGTACTTAAACACACTGTTATGTGTCAATCCTAACTCATGGTGACTCTGCAGGTATTTCTAAGTACATTTAAAAAAAAGGGGTTACGATGACATTTAGTTAAGAGGGTCTAAAGGTATAACTTAGCCACTTGAGTCAGATATTTATCCCCATGTTTAACACCTGCATGAGCCAAATAAACTCTTTGGAGCACCCGCCATTTCTAACCACAGAGCTGAGACAAAAGCAGGTGAAACTGCATTTTCTGTACAAACCATATGTATTTAGGTCAGAGGTACAAAATGGGGATGTTTACAGAAGGGCCCAAGCTATGCCATGTGACAAAGGCTATTTTACAAGACACAGAATGGACAAGGAGATACCTGGCCTGGTCCATAATGAGAAGATTTGCTCTCTCTCAAGCACCAGGCATGGTTGACCTGCCCATTGATGCTGATGGCAGAGGAACACCCCAAATGGGACTTGGAGTCAGGCAGTTATTTTCCTCTTCTTCTTTTATGATCTGGATTTTTGAGCAGGTGGTGAATCTTGGTGAGCATGCCTCCTACATGGCCAAATAGGGACATATCAGTGTATAGAATTAGGAACCATCATCAAATTAAAGAATGTGTAGCTGAGTAGGTATAAACACACACACACACACACACACACAGCCCTTGCAATGGAGCTGATTCTAATTCAGAATTTCCACATCAGTTTCCAAATCTGGCTTTCTACTCCATTTCAGAGCAGATCTGTGATCCGTGGGCCCTTCCATGGCTGTGACCTTTTGGAAGTAGATCACCAGCCTTTCTTTCCCAAAGCCCCTTGGTGTGGACTTGCATCTCTAACCTTAGCAGTTAGTGTTCAAAAACTTGGCACCACCACCAAGCAACCTGCAGCCACGGAAAGAGGTAGGCTGAGAGGGCAGAAATGGAAGTAAGATGCCCAGAGTCCTGCTGATGCTGAAGAGGAGAGAGACCAGTGGTTGGTCTTGCTATGGGCGACTAGAGTCCTGCGGATGTTGAAGGAGAGGAAGACCAATGGACGGTCTCCAGCATCCTGCTGATGTTGAAGGGGGAAGAGACGAATGGTGGTTGGTCTTGAGAGACCAGTGAATGGCATCATCCTGCAGGGCTCTTATGGTTGGCCTCATTGGAGGAGGGTGCATGCTCTGTGGTCCTGCTCTCTTCCCGTGCCATCCCATCACCATCATGCTTTTCTGCACACTTCCTTTTCCCAAAGCCTATTGACTCCGGATCACTCTGAGATCAGTTGCTATCACTTGTAAGACTTTGGCTGTCAGGGAACATGTCTGCAGGCCTTTTAAAAGCCAATGTAAACTTTCCTGGAGAACTTGTGAGTTGGAAGAAGTTCCAGGGAGAGGGTTATAAATAAAATGCACGCATCAATCTGGGTTTCTCAACGGGAATGCAATTCCACTTCGTGGCTAGAGATAAAACGTCTTGCGGTGCACAGTGAGCCCTTCGCTGCACTTCATTCCCCAGCACAATCTAAGTTATGGCAGACAGGACTGCTCCTAAGGTATGCAGTTAGTCAACCCCATGCTAATTCACACTTACACATGATGGGGTGTTCCGCAAAGCGCACAGCCTGCTTTCTTTGGCAAGGCAGGCAAGGAGGAAGGCAGAGGGGCTTTGTACACAACCTGGTGCTCAAAATAACCCCATGGGGCCAGAGTGATATGTTGTAACTCTCCAACTAGGCTAATCCTGAGGAGAGCAGTGGCTGAATGAGACCTTTCTTTGTTCCTGAAATTGCCTGATGGAGTCAGTCACAGGAACGGGTTTTGTTTGTATTATTGAGTGTGTGCTGCTGTTGAAGAAGTAGTTTTAATATTCATTAGACAGCACACGTTAAGAAAACAGTGATGGACCCTAACATTACACCCTAACGCTACCGGGTATTGCAAAGATTGAGGACTCAGCTGCTAATGGAGAAGTAGGCAGTTCGAACCCAACTAGTGGTTCCAAGGGACAAAGACCTGAGAATCCACCCCATAGATAGCTTCGCCAGAAGACCACTGCATTTGGTCACAGAAAGGTCACTATGAGTTGAAATTGGCTTTGTGGCACCTAAGAACAGCAAGGGATCAGAGAAAAGGAGGAAGACTCTCGATGAGTTGGATTAGTCCAGTGGCTGCAATAATGGGCTCAAAGGGCACAGCGGTTGTGAGGGTGGCGTGGAACCCGGCAGAGTTTCATTCTCTTGTGCACAGGGTGACTGTGGGTGGGAGTTGACTCAATGGCACTGCCACCACCAATAAGAGCAAGAACAAGATAATTTCCCAACACAAAGATACTTTGTTCAGTGCTTTATATATTCATATTTATAATCACTATAAGAGTTTAAGAAAGCTATGATTTTACCCTTTGGGGAAACTGAACATCAGACAGTACTAGCTATTTTATCAAGATCTTAGTGATAGATAAGAGAACCAGCATTTGGCCTCCAGGATGGTCAACTGTGGGGTACCAGCCCCCACAATCTAACAGGTCCAAGGGCGGTTGTGTAATTGAGGGGTAAAATTAAAGAGACATCAGACAGTATAAGGCATGCAATCACTCGCCTCCTGCATGGCCATGATCTCAGCAGCCTGGTCTGCAGAGAGAGGGAGGAGGAGAGGGTATATTTCCAATCATGGCATATATACAATTTTGGGGACGTGCAAGTCCCCCTGATTACATCATAACGGGAAAGGGTTGTACAATCAGCATACATCAATCAGAGGGCAACAAGCTAGGGGTTTACATGCAATTGGAAGGGGCGGCATTAAGGGTACACATGTGACAAGATGGGCAGACACTAGATTCAAGATGGCAGCCTAACCTAGGTCCTCCTTGAGTTGGTTTGACCTTGTCTTTGGGCTCTCCCTCAGGGAGACAATCCACTATCCTTATCAGAAAAGAGTGGGCCTTTCTTAGGGTGGGAGAGACTATAGAGTCTGACTGCTCTAGATGGCTGATAACCCTCAGGGAGGTAGCCTCTAAACAGCTGGCATTGACCTTCAAGTGTACAGTTATTTACCATGTGTTGTATGCAGCATCTTAGATGTGGCATATATTTGGGGGACAACCTGGGGAAAAACCCTTCGGCATCCCACAGCCAGCATCCGAGGCCTGGGTTCTTTCATACTCACTGATATCTCTACTCACGTCATCTCTCACGTCATCTCTACATGTGTGGGGAATCTCAGCTCCTTCCGTCTCTGTCTCTTCCTCCCTTGCTTCGAAGTTTTCTTGTCCTTAATGCTTTAGCATCAGTAGAAGCCATCTTTGTTCCTTGTCTATCAGTTGGTTGGTTTGTTCATTTGATGGTTGACCATCCAATCAACCATTTGAGCAACCAAATGTCAAGCACTGTTCTAGGTGTTTTCTATGCAAAGACGGATCATAGGAGATTCCCGCCTTTGGGGATCACCATGTCACCAGCTGCCGCTCTGTGCAGTGGCCTGGGTTTAGTGTGCATATCAAAGGAACAGCTCACACAACTGTGGCCCAAGGGAGAGGATCCCTCGGGTACCTGGTCTGCACCTGAAAGAGTGAGTAGGTTCGAGCCACATGATTGAGAGGACAGCTAGAGCGTAGGGTTCTCTCATACCTGGACTGTCAAATAATTTCCTGTGCCTTGCTCTCTAAGATTCCAGAGGGGTCCACAGAAGACCTACGAGAGTCCACAGTGGCCTTAGCAGCCACTCAAACTCAAAACATCCATCATATTGCTTTCAACACAAAGCGATCCTCTGCAGTCTGGTCTAGACTTCTTGTTTCCTTTGCTTTTTGCCTCTCCACCCTAAGTAAGCCTCTCCTACGCCTGTGACAACACTACAAAGAACAATGAGAGGCTGTGGACTGGGGCGGCCCGGGATTGGCCATGCCACTCTGAGAGGAGGAAATGGATTGGTTTTCCTGTGGCAGGGTTTTCTCTTTGGACCCATCACCCATTGCCTTGAAGGGTTTTTCCTTATGTTTTCTTTTGTTTTGCCGTTCTGTAAAAAGAATGCTTCTATTTAAAAAAAAAAAGACTTGGATCAGTTATCAGCCTTCAAAGAACAAAAAATCATATCATTGTGTGCTCACCGCTCTGATACGATCACTGAAGACAAATGAGTGCATAAGCAAATTAGATGAAGAAAGCTGATGGTGCCCAGCTATCAAAAGATATAGTGTCTGGGGTCTTAAAGGGTCTTAAAGGCTTGAAGGTAAACAAGCGGTCATATAGCTCAGAAGCAACAAAGCCCACATGGAAGAAGCACACCAGCGTTTGTGATCACGAGGTGTTGAAGGGATCAGGTATTAAGCATCAAAGAACAAAAAATCCTATCATTGTGAATGAGGGGAGTGCGGAGTGGGGACCCAAAGCCCATCTGTAGGAAACTGGACATCCCCTTATGGAAGGGTTGTGGGGAGGAGACGAGCCAGTCAGAGTGCAGTATCGATGATGAAACATACAACTTTCCTCTCATTTGTAAATGCTTCCTCCTCCCCCACTATCATGATCCCAATTCTACCTCACAAATCTGGCTAGACCAGAGGATGTACACTTGTACAGATAGGAACTGGAAACACAGGGAATCCAGGATGGATGATCCCTTCAGGACCAGTGGTGGGAGTGGTGATACCAGGAGGGTGGAGGGATAGTGGGGTAGAGAGGGGGAACCAATTATAACGATCTACATATAACCTCCTCCCTGGGGAATGGACAACAGAAAAGTGGGTGAAGGGAGATGTCAGACAGTGTAAGATATGACAAAATAATAATTTATAAATTATCAAGGGTTCATGAGGGAGGAGGGAGGGGGAAAAATGAGGAGCTGATACCAGGTTCCTTAAGTGGAGAGAAAATGTTTTGGGGACGATGAGGGTAACAAATGTACAAATACGCTTTGTACAATTGATGTATGTATGGATTGTGATAAGAGTTGTATGAGCACCCAATAAAATGATTAAAAACAAAAACAAAAGACTTTTCACAGCAATGACGCTCTATCTAAAAGTTTTGCCATCGCACCCAAAAGGCAGCCATGTATGTTCGAAAGCTCAAGACTATTAGCAGTTCAGAGATGGAAGAAGGAAGGCAGGACCCTGTCCCCACCCCCTCCATGGAGGAATCCATTGTCCACAGCCTTCTATCAGGCTTCTAGATTTCTCAACCCTGGCCCTGTGGACATTTGGGGATGGATGCCATTTTGTTGACAGTCAGCGGAGCTTTTCCTATATTTAGGTACAGCTTGGTCTGTCCCCGGTATATACTAGCAGCATACCCCCTTGAGATGAGACACCTCAAAGTGTCCCTTGACTTTTCCCAATGCCCCAGGGGTCCCATCTCCCGGGTCAAGAACAACAGTTCTAGGTGTTCTAAAAATACCCATTTAAGATGCAAGAATCGATGGAGAAGTCGGAGAGGACTGCATGTCGGGAGGGGATGGGGCTGCCCTGAAAGGGAGCAAAGGGAAGTCAGTTTAGGAGAAAGGAGTGATGAGCCCAGAACAAGCGTGGTGAGACTGTGAAATCCAGCTTGTTTCTCATACTGGTAGTCAGTCGCGAGGCTTCCATCTCGAAGGCCGGCAGTTTCCGCTCCTCTTCCTCTGCTTAAGAGCTGGGATATCGTTTCCCAGCTACTGAGCGTTGCTCCGCTGTATCGCTGTATCACCGCAGAAAGTTTGAGTCTGCAATCGATCTCCCAGAGAGAGTGTGAGCCTGCCTGGGAGGAGATGAGGGGAGGGAGGGGGGAGCAAAGGAAGTCGATGCAGGAGCAGAGACAAAAGGAATCTTGCAGACATTGGCAGCTAATGAACTGTGGGCGTGGACCGGACCCTGGAGGGGACCCGTGAAAGCTGGTGACACTGCTCAGAATATGGGGCTTCCATCCAATTGGAATCCCTAGGGAGTTTCCTGATGCAGTTAGGAGCTTAGGAGTCTGCCAGGTCTGAGTTCAAATCCTGCCAGGACCACAAGGGCCCTGACCTAGATTTCTGCATCCACAAACACCACGCACCTTTGCGGTCACCACACATCACAGTTAGGAGTATGGAGTGGGAGGACCAACGCGACGTGCCCCCACTGGCTGTTTGTTCTGACATGGCTGGTCCCTACCTTGGTTGTCTCATGGGGGAAGCAGAGGTAGGAGGGCTGCTGCTCCAGTGAGTGAGTGAAGAAGGAGAAATCATCAGGTAGGACCTGGAGAGAGCAATGCTACCAAACAGGCTGTTGGCCACAGGGGTAGGCAGTGCCCCATGGTGGGAAGACTTTTGGGGACAAAAGGGGCACAAGGCAGCCCCAAGTTTCACAGAGCATGCAAGAGGCTTCAAAAGGTTCTTGGGAGAATGGAAATGAAAAGATAGTAGGATTTCCCCGCAAACATTTTGAAGCCCCTTGGTATAAAACAGGCAGCTCGTAGACGGCCTAAAATATGCTTCTGAGTGGGGCAGTCTCTACAAAAAGTGGATGTGTGCACATTTGGTTGAGGCAGGTGAGAATGTGAGGCTGAGGGACCTCAGCTAGCTATGACGATGTGAGCGGGTTGGGGCCACTCCCTCAGAGGCCACCCTGACTCCTTTCTATAGCATCACCACCATACAGGATTGTGAAGGTTAGGTCAGTGGGTGCCTGCAGAACACATGTATTCGGTAAGAGATCACTCAGTGCCTCTCAAGCCCATCCCAGGGGCCCTTGTGAGAGGTCGACACATGTGGAGTTGACAACAGAGCCCGCGGCGGTGTAAG
This sequence comes from Echinops telfairi, assembly GCF_000313985.2. Classification (NCBI taxonomy): domain Eukaryota; kingdom Metazoa; phylum Chordata; class Mammalia; order Afrosoricida; family Tenrecidae; genus Echinops; species Echinops telfairi. The sequence continues at coordinate 35,466,934 of NW_022103901.1, forward strand.
GCTGAAGCAATTGCCTCCCTGTCCATCTCTTGGCTTCTCTTTTCATCTCCCTCCTTTTCTGCTTCTGCTTTTGTGCACTGCCAAGCCAAACTCACTGCCGTCCGGTCCGTGCCGACACAGAGCGACCCTACAGGACAGGGTAGACCTGCCCCTCTTGGGTTTCTGAGGTGGTAGCTCTTCAGGGGAGTAGAAAGCCATGCCCTTCTCCCCCAGAGTGGCTGTTGGTTTAGAAATGCTGACCTTGTGATTACCAGGCCAATGAGTAACCGCTATGCCACCAGCGCTCCTTTTGTATAACTAGACTGTATTTCTTCTTAGAGCTGTTTTAAGTTTACAGAAACATGGGACAGAACGTAGAGAGAGCCCCTTGCATAAAACGTCTGCTGTCATTAATCTCTTGCATCCATGCAGTGTGCACGTTATAACAGGTGAGCCGATATTGAAACAAGAATGGTCGTTAACAAGAGCCTGTGGTTTTCATCAAGGTTTGCTCTCTGGGTTGGACATTGCTGCGGGTTTTGAGAAGCACAATGTCCTGCATACATAATGACACTGTCTTACAGAAGAACTTCGCTCCCCTCAAAAATACCCTACAAGACATCTGTCCTTCCTTCTCCGCAGCCCCATTGGGCCCGGGCCACCACTGTTACCTCTTTCTAAAACATTGTCTTTCATTTGAAACCTTCTTTCCTCTCCCACTTGTCTGCAAACCTAGGTAGGAGGAGCTCAAGCAAGAGAGAAGACAAATCCTAAGACCACGTGGTGTTCTCTCTCTCTCCCCCCCTCCCCGCCAGGCCCATTTTGCTTTTAATAATTATCATATTGACTCTGAATTTATTACACTACAAGAATGACTTTATGCAGAATCTCATGAATTTAAACATTAGCATGAGATAAATTAGTTTTAAATTGAATTCCTCAAATATGATGGGGTGGGTTTCCGTAGGATGAATAAGGAAGGTTCCCAATAAAAACCAAACTCTCTGATGTTCCGTTTTGGAGCAGGTGGGAGAAAGAGGCGGTGGGTATTTGATAAGGGTAAGATAGACTAGCCAGGGTCTAAGCCAACTCCGGGGCACGCGGGTTGGGGATGACTTTTAGCAGGTCCGACGTGAAGGTTTCCGAGAGCTGGCTACGAAGCTTTTTCGTTATAACCACTGTAACATACCAGGTAGTAAAAGATAGGATTGTCTTCCAAAGAGGAGGCGATCTTTTAGTTGAAAACATTGAATAACACATCTCTGTTTTATTGGTGGAAACAAAACAAAGCAAACAACCAGACAACCTTGACCCCTGCTTTAACCCCCGTTTCTCTGGAAGTTCTTCTCTTCAGTGCGAGCTCCCCAGGGTTCAACGTTCTGCCCTCCACACAGGGGACCAGAAACCAGGGGCACAGATGAGGAGGGTAGACGCATTCCACAAGGAATGCGGAGGGCACCCGGTCGCGTATCAGATGCCGAGTTAGCACAGCCGGAGGGGTGCTTGAGGACGAGCTAGAGCAGCTTTGCTCAGTTGACAGAGGGTGCTGTCTGGTGACCGCCGCGTGGCACCCTGAGTATTATCCGCTACACCTTCGCCAGGCCATCGTTCACATCAGGAAATGTGCCGGTGTCTCTCCCCTGCTCTCTGGGGCTTCCAGAATAAAACTGAAGCCTGACTCTTAGTCTGTGAATGCTCCAGTGGCCTGCCTCCAGCCCTGCCTCCACCCTGGGCCCCTCCAGGACAGCCTTCTGCCTCAGGGAGCTCTTCTCTCATCTGGGAGTTGTCATCTTCTTCTCTCCCACCGAAGGCTGTTTGCAGAAGCAGGCCCCCCACTCCCCCCCCTCCCCCCCCGCCGGATCAGCCACCAGCTTCCCTTTGACTCGGTCAGCGCTTTTCCGTCCTCTTTCTCTGTCCGCACTCCTCCCCTCTTGCTTTTGTCCCTCCTTCCCTTGTCCTTTTCTTTTCTTCGTTCCTTTTGTCCTCCCTTCTCTTTTCCTCCTTCTGTCCCCCCTTCCTTTCCGTCCTCTCTCCTTCCCTTCATTGTTGTACATTCATCCTTTCATTGCTGCTCTTCTTCAGACCGTGAAGTGCCCACAGGACTTGTGAGACAAGTAGAGCTTCCCCATTGGCTTTTCTTGGCAGCCATCTTTACAGCAGCAGATGCACGTCTTTCTCCCGCTGAGTGAGTGAGTGAGTGAGTGAGTGTGAACCGCTTACCTCTCACTTGACCGCAGAGCACTTAAACACTCTCTCACCGGGTTCCTCTTCACCGTTTCACAGGTGCACGGCGTAGGAACATCAATTACATGGGTGGCTGTGACCCTGAACTCCTCCCCATCCCCACACGGGGAAGCTGCGGCCCTCCTTCCTTCACAAGAACTCAGCCCCTCGTCACCAATGCTAGCAAGCATTGGTCTCAGTATCTGCCTATCCTTGTTTTTCTGTATCAGTGAGATCCAACATATATGTCCTGTCGTGATTCAGACAGCGTGATGTCTTCAGACTCCGTCCGTGGTATGGCCTGTACCTAACAGGACCTGGCTTCTCTTTCTGGCTCACCTGTTGCTCTCCATTGTATGGCTGTACCAAACCGTCACTATCCATTTCCCTCCAGATGGATATTGAAGCGATTTCAAACTTTTTGCTATTGTGACTAGTGCTGCTATGAATATCAGTGTGTGTGCACACATGTGTGTCATGCATGTGCTGTGTGTGTGCACATTCTTTCATGTCTATCTACTATGTATTTGTCTAACCATCTATTTCCCAGTGTATGTTCATGTCTCTATTGTTTAGTGCTTTCTATGTCTTTGGATCCCAGCTAACTTTCAGGGATATCTTCTCTGAAATCTTAGAAGGTGGTGTGAGCCAACATTGTCTAGCTCATAGCACTGGGTCCCTCTCCTGGATGGCAGGGGTTCAAGCTGTAAGTTGATATGTATTTCTAAGCTGCTTGGGCGTGTGCCTCTTCTGGCCACTCTTCTGTGTGTGCCAGGAGGAGACAGACCTTGCCTGACTTTTTACCCATCACTCTTCCCCCGAGTATAGCTTGGTCCAGGCTATGGTAGATGCTCTGGAAAATGAAGCTGTGGCCCTTAGCCATGCACATCTAAAGAAGCAGGGCAGGAGCTGAGAAGGTGTGGGGTCCCTAGAACAGGATCTGGGACATAGTTTGGCACAAAGAGGCAGGCCCTGTCTCACAGCCAATGCCTAGCCCTGTCCTAGTAGATTACCATATGTAATTTTCTAATGAATGAAAGCTGAGAAGGATCTAGAAACTGAAGAAGGCTATATGTGCCTTCTGACCCAAATGGGAAAGCACATGAAAAGGAGTTAATGAAATATAGGCAGGAAAAATTGTATAGCATAAAGCAACAGAATCCCCAGAAGTTCCACTTATGGAAACTTAATCTGCATAAATACATACACAACCAAGCAGTGATCCATGAACAGGAAATTCTGTCACGTATTTATTATTATTCATATACAGGTCCCCGTGGCTTCACGACCACACTATGTTGTGTGAAGTAGGACATTCTGTAATTTGGACATGGTGTGAGCACCATCTTATATATATGCCTAGTAAACACGTGTGCCAAAACGTGCAAGCAGTCCTATTTCTACCTTTGCGATGTTCACTTCGTTTCACTATCAAGTCAATACGTCTCTCTTTCCTGTCTCTGCTGCTGTCACCAACCGAGGTCTGTGCCACATGTGGGGATCCTGATACACCTCACGGTCCTCTTTTCAAAAGAAAACCATGGAGCGAGGGAGGGCTGCAGCACTCATGCAATGTGATGCATGCGGTTGGACACTGCTGCTCCTGAGCTGAAGCATGCATTGTTCTAGCTAAAGTGTTTATTTCTAAGGAGGGAAGGTGCGCATTGAAATAACAGTAGAAAAGCTAGTAGAGCACTCACATATGCCTTTACCATCAGCTTCAGAAAGTGTAGGGAAATCTCACTATGGTCTCCTTCTGTTTCTCCACCCACTGGCCGGAGCCTTATAGATGCTGTGCCACAAGATGCCTGGCACCTGGCTTGCAGAGACTGTACCATCAGGCTCCTGGCAACTCAATCGCTTTGTATGAAAGGGCCATGGGATTGGGATCTAAGTATTGGATAAGGTGTGTCCAGTTATATCAGTGACATCTCCTTTTCCCATTTGGATTTCTGGATTCTAGTCTAATCCTATGGGACCATCAATGGGTCTGTGGCCAGACATTGCCCAAATAAGCCTTAGGCATCACACCTGTTTTTGGTACTGTTGCTGGGTGCTGTGGAGGTGATTTGGAAGGGTGGTGACCCCATGTGACAAAGGAGAGGTGCCATGTGGAGTTTTCTGGGTGGTAATCTCTATAGAAGCCAAGGCTTGCCATCACAGCACCCCTGGGTGCCTTCAAACCACCAAGGTTTTGGTTCTCAGACAAGCACTTAACGAGTGCACCACCAGAACCTCTGCATATTATATGCACACACACACACACACACACACACACACACACACACACGCACACGAATATACATACATATGGTGATACATACACAGGCATGTACACATGTCAGGGAGCTTGAAAAAGCTTGTGGAAAATGGAATTGAGAGATAATGACATTTCTCCATAAACATTTTGAAACCTCTGAGAGGGAGAAGAAGCTGAAACAAAACAAAACGAAACCAAAAAAACAAACGCACTGCCGTCAAGTGGAGGCCGGTTGTCAATGCGAATCTACAGCAATCGCACCGGACATGGTCCAACTTCTCCAGCGAGTCTCCCAGACTAACTCTGGACGGGAGTTGAAAGCTCTGACTTTCCCCCATGGAACCGCAGTGCTGTTGAACTGCTGACCTTGCAGGTGGGAGCCAAACATGTAACCACTATACCATCAGGGCTCTCATGAAGTTCAAAGTCTCTCCAAAAAATCACTCTCTTTTGTCCATCCAGATAACGGGCACTATTTGACCATGAAGAAAGGTTAAACCCACTGTCATCTAGTCAATGCCGACTCCTACTGACCCTCTGTGACAGAGTAGAACTGCCCCTTTGAGTTTCCAAGACTAAATTTGCACAGTAGACAGCCTCATCTTTCTTCCAAGGAGCCTTTGGTGGGTTTGAACTGCCAATCTCGTGGTTAGCAGTTCTATGCATAACCCACTAAGCCACCAAGGCCCCTTTACGTAGTCTTACAGAAAGATATGAGCAAATATGTGTCCAATGAATAAGTTTTTTTCTCACAATTATATGAAGAGTGTGAATGTATCTTCTAAAGGGGTATGTAGACACAAATGTGCCGGAAGAGAGATTTGCCACTTTCCATGAGACACCTGGGCTCAATTCCCTGTCAGTGCACCTCATGTGCAGTCACTATCTAATGTTAGTGGAGTCCTGGGTCTACTTTACAATGGTGCCATCCTCAACCAATCAGATGGCGGCACAGGATCAGAAAGTACACCATTTCAGTCATTGTGCCTGGGGTCACTGAAAATAGAGGACCCAGTAGCTAACAGCTGGTGACACTCTGAAATGCATACACCCAGGAAAGTCTAACCTGACACACAGCTAGCTGTGGTTAGGGGTTGGTTCTTGCAATTAAAGTTGAGGAAGAGCACCTTCCAGTGTTTTGTTCTTTTCCTATCTATACTTGAACGCTAATAACTAAGCGCCACAATCAATGTCCCTGGATGCAGCAGTCAAGAGATCAAATGAAGCATTCCATTGGGTAAATCTGCTACATAAGACCTCTTCAGAAGTGTTGAAAGGCAAAGGTGTTACCTTGAGGACTAAGGTGTGGCTAACCCAAGCCATGGTATCTTCAGTCACCTCGGGTGCCTGTGAAAGTTGGGCATCAAATAAGGAAATAAGGAAGAAGAATCCAAGCATTAGAATGATGGTGCTGATAAAGAGTCCTGAAAGTCCCATGGACCGCCAAATGAACAACGCTGTCTTGGAGGAAGTCCAGCCAGAATGCTCCTTAGACACAAGGATGGCAAAACTTCCTCTTGTGTACTTTGGACATGTTATCCGGAGAGACCAGTCCCTGGAGGGGAAGCCGAGAACAGAAAGACCCTTGGCAGGATGGATTGACACAGTGGCTCTATCAATGGTCTCCACCCTGAGAATAATGGTCAAGTTGGACCGGGCGGGGTTTGGTTCTGTTATACACAGTCTCTGTGGGTAGGGATGGACTGGACGGCACCTAGGGAGGGCTTTCTGCTTCTGTAAAGAGTTATCATCTCTGAGACGCACAGTCTGCTCTACTCGGCCCTACAGGGTTGCCATGAGTAGGCCTTAACTGCATGGCAGGGAGTTTGGTCAGCAACAGCAATGACGATAAACAAAAAGATGGGGAAACGCCTCAACAGCTCAAGGAGGAAAACTCTAGAAAAAGAATCAGGACCTGGCCATCCGTGGTCTCTAAACAAAGCAGTTTTTCCCTGCTGGGGACACTTGGGGATATCGGAGAACGTTTTTCATTGTCATCTGGGAGGGAGCATTCTAGTGGCTGTGGGTGGGTGGAGCCAGGCATGGTCCAAAAGAAGACCAAAGACTGATTTGATCCAAGAATGAACAGCGCCGAGGCTGGGCCCTGTGGACCGTGATGGTTCTCTCTTCTTCCTGTTGTGCAAGGTAAGCAAGGAGGGAGTCCTCTGTTGTGAGGTCCAAGGTCAGGAAGGGCATCAAGGTAAAACAGTACTGAGCCTACAGAATACCCAGGTCACAGACAAGCATCATGAGGATAGTAGCTTTTTACTTCCTGCCCAGGGTGACCCTTTGGCATCTGGGTAGAACTTGTAGGGCAGGTTGCTGTGCATCCTTGAATGTTTAATGAACTTGCAGCATTTTATCAGTGCCCCATATGTAGGCATCAGGTTGTTCGGTGGTGTTGCCTTGGTTCCAACTCATAGTGGCCCTATCTATGTACAGCAGATCGGAACACTGCCCAGTCTTGGGCTTCCTTCACAATCATTGCTCAGTGGAGCCCATTTTTGCAGCCACCTTGTCAACCCATCTCATCGAGGATCTTCCTCTTTTTCACGAACCCTCTACTTTACCGAGCATGATGTCGTTTTTCAGTGGGTTCATCCCTCCTAAGGAGCTCTGGTGGCATAGTGGTTACAAATGGGGCTGCTAATCACGCAGTCAGCAGTTGGGAACCACCAGCTAGAGAGAGACTTGGCTTTCTACTCCCATGAAGAGTTACAGTCTCTGAAACCCCAGAAACAGTTCTGCCCTGTCCTTTAGGGGTGCTGACTCAGAGTCGACTTGCTGGCAGTGAGTTCGACTCTTTGATTGGGTCCCTTCTCACATGTCCACGGTACATGAAATAAAATCTGACCATCCTCGCTTCTAAGGAGAATTCTCATTGGACTTCTTCAAAGACAGACGTGTTTTCTCTTTTAGCCACCTGCAGAATAGAGGGTATTCTTCACCAGCCCCCTAATTCAAAGACATTAATTGGTTTTGGCTTCCTTATTAACCGTTTATGCCTTTTCTTACATCATGTCACTCTTCGTCCTCTGGTTGCATTCTTTTCCATCTCAAACTCCTGGTGGAGCTGAGTACGTCCATCATGGTCCACACTCATTAAAGTTAATTTGACTTGCATGTCGCATCGTTCATTATAACTTCATCAGCCTAATTGAAGGGAGGGGCATGAGAGAAGAGCCAGTGTGGCTTAGTCTTACCTGAAACGCTGGCTCTGTTTGTCCTCTCTTCTCCATCAGTCAAGTGTAATGGTCCAGGGTGGGAGTACGCGTTTGGCAACCTCCTCCTCTTGGAACCATTGTTTCTCAGTGTCATATGGAACGGCATACATTCTCCTGGTTTTACTAAGCTCCCTCCTCCTCTTTCTATTATCTACACATGAATTATAAATACTCAGGAGCACATTTAACCAGGTAATTACACCCTGGCAAACCCTCTAACCAAATGGGTATTATCTATGTTTTGTTAGCCTACCCTAAGATCATTCTCAAACACAAGCGATAACCTGTTCTGATCCTTATGCCTAAAGCCTCAAGGTGGCTGTTGAATGTAGCTCAGTAATTAGTGGGACTTATTTTCCACCCCGTCTCAGGGCTGTGGGGGGTGCCTTTCACGATTCCTCGATGCAAAGACGAACACTTGGAATCGGTTCCATTATGCATCGTTTGCTCACCCCTCCTTCATTTCTCTCCTGGATTTGAGAACTGAGTCTTTGGGCAATGTTTGCATTCCATTTCCACGTCTTGGGAAGAAGGGGCCGGAGGAAGGGGAGGGGGAGACCTGGAATGTGGGAGATTTTTGTTTTTCTGATCATCCCCAGCTGTGAATACCAAGGGAGCACTGCTTTGTAGTCAGGGACCCCCGAAAAGCAAAGACTGCCTTCCAGAAAGAGCTCCGATTTCCTTAAAGGGGGTCCGATGACACTGCAGGTTGTAAAACCAAGAAGATGTCGCTAATGGGAATATGCTGAATGGTGTCGCTAATTAAATAAGGCACTTTGGAATAATTGACAGCCTGCACTTAAGAATATAATTGCATATTAATCAACCCTCGGCAGACAAAACTCAATGCTCTTTATTAGACGAGGAGAAAACTTTTTCTTCTTCTTCGGATGGCTTCAAAACCAGGGGCTCAACTTTGCACTTAGATTCATCTCCCCAAACAAACACCCTGTATCTGTGCACGAGAAGCCCGGGTGCATATTAGGTTATGTTTCCAAGGGGCCCACCCAGTGGGGATTATCTTGAAAAGAGCAATTGCAGGCATATGTCATGTGTCATTACCGGAGGGCTGGTGACAGGATTATTCATTATGTGGTTTCAGAGTGTTCTAAATGAGCGAAATGGATTATTGGAAGTGGATGGTTTTCCCAGACTGCTACTTAATGGTGACTAAAGGGTTTGTATTCCTCATATTTGGGATGAAAATGGTGCCAGAGCCCAGCAGTTGGTTGACCCCCAAGTGAAACACAAGACCTGCCGGGCATTAGCAGGAGAGGCTGACTAATTGCCTGCCTCTCCCTTGGAGGAGATGTCCCAGGGTCTAGGGGGTTGGGTGTCTGCAGCGGATGCAGATGGAAGCGGACGTCTCCAAGTTTGTTACCACCCCTCTTCCTCTCTTTCTTCCACTCTTGTGCTGCCTCATGAGCACACCACAGTAATTGCTTTGCCAACTAAGCATATGTTTCTCTCTCTACCTTCTATGACTGGAAAGGGTCTAGCTCTCCATCTGTCACAGTGCTTACCTGTGTGTGTGTGTGTGTGTGTGTGTGTGTGCGCACGTGCATGGGTGTACACATACAGGCAGTAAATGGCATGGGGGGGGGGGCAAGGGCTGGCATATCTGACTTCCTCTAGCTTTCTTATTGCCACGAGCAAAATTCAGACACACCTTTGCTCTCTCCAGTTCCGATGCCCACCATTCTTCCCACTACACTCGACTTCATTGCAGTGGCCACACGGAGCTCACAGGCAATACTTCATGATTAAAGGGGTTCGTTATGGAAGTTCACAGGTTACCACATTCCATTGGTCCACACCACCACCCCTCCTCAGCCAGCAACCCATCCCCTCTCTGACCCTCAGCTGCAGAGCTATGTGGTCCACTGCTCTTTGCCTCTGTGGACCAGGAAGCCTGCCTCTTGTTCTAATAGTCTCATCGTTTGTGGAAGATGGGGAGAAGGTACCCCATCTCTTTGGCACTGCTCCATTGAGTCTCTGGGCTACAGTCTCTAGTGCCTCTGATCCCCATTTCCACCACTTCCGACAGAGATCTAGAACATGCTCCCTGGTGGTCCTGGGTCTTTTCTCTGTGTTAGAGAGGACTCAGAGGAGTGAGTGTGACAGAGGTGTAGCTTTTGTCTTCTAGAAGACCAGACCCCCAAAGGAACAAAAGATGGTGACTTACGTCGCCTCTTCTAGTAACGTGGTGTCTAAAGATACATCCCAGCATAATGCTGTCGTAGAGAACTGCCTTCACAATGGGATTATAGTGGGAGACATAGAGTCCAGAATTATAAGACATCACCTAAGGAATTAATTAGAGCTAGAAGGGCCATAGTAATGGACTATGTCTCTCTCCCTCTCTCCCCACTTGACTCAAACCCAGGGTTGCAGTTGACCTTCTGGAGTGCGGTTCAAAGTGGGTTTTCCTCCCCAGCACCTTTCCTTTGCTTGGTGGAACGCATACGAGAGGGCTTCAGATGGTGGAAATGCTCTGTGATCTTTTCATTCCATGGCTCTATATGGGAACGCACCCCCTTTGTGTTAGATCGATAGCCACACAAATCCACATGAAATCCCAGAGTGCCATCTTGAGAATCACCATCTTGCTTATCTCATGCTGCTCCAATAGAATTACCATGAGGGGTGGGGATGGGGTGAATTGAAACCAAAAACCCATGGCCATTGACTCAATTCTGACTCATAGCAACCCAGTAGGACGGCAACGAGCTGCTTCGTAGCCCCACAGAGCAGCTGGTGGGTTCAAACTACTGGTCAGCAGATAGCCTTGTTTTTCCCGGGGAGCAGCTGGTGGGTTTGAACCATCAACCTTGGAGTTAGCAGCCTGATTCTTTAGTCTGCCGTGCCACTGGGACTCCATACAAATGCCAACTCCTCATTACTTTCCTAACATGTTGCCTGTCTCCCTGTGGGACAGTGACCCTGGAAGAGCAGAAATTTTGCCTCCATTATGCACTGAGCTGGTAACCACAAGGTCAGTGGTTTGAACTCATGAGCCACTCTACAGGAAAACAATGAGGCTGCCTGCTCCCATTAAGACTGAAAGTCTCAGGAACCCCACGGGGCAGTGTACCTCTGTCCTCTAGGGTTGACTTGGTTATGTTGTTGCATCAGCCTCTGGACTGATCAGGTGTCCGGTGAGCATTTGTTGTAGAAGGACACCGTAATGAGCATCAGATGCTCTGGAACATCCTAACAGAAAGACCTAGTGTCCACTGAAGCTTCAGGGAGAGCCTCTCTGAAGGACTGACCTCTAGGTTGATTATGAGAATTAGATAGGCAGTGAACGGGGAGAGGTGATGTCCAGGCAGAGGAAGCTACTGGCACAGAGGAGAAAGAAAAAGGCTTAAAGTTCCACAAATTGACAGAAGGCCACTGGGATGAAACGGGGCAGGAGAGGTCACCTTTGGGCGTTAAGAGAGCATTTAGCTGCTATCATAAGTGCGATGGGAGGCCACTGGAGGAATGCAAAGGAACAGAGGCGTGACTCAGTAGATTCTGTTATGAAATCTCTTTGGCTGTTGTGAGAAGACTTCATGAGCAGAGTCATAAAAGGCTGGCAATTGGAATACAACCTGTGGTGCCTCCGAAGAAAAGGCTAGAAACATCCTTCTGAGAAATCGGCCAGGGTAGACTCTCTGGGGGAGAGAACACACCGCAAAGAAGTGAAGAAATGAAAGGCTTGAGGAACATTGAGTCTGAAGGATGAATAGACCTTGCAAATCTCAACCTCCTTTACCCTGACCCTTGAAGGAACTAGAGAGTGTCCAGCTACCACAAGGGACCTCTGTGTTTGGGATCTCAGTAGAAGGCTCTAGACTGTGGGGAAAGGTGTGGAACAAAATTCAAAATCATAAAAAAATAGGAGTCTTACTTGGACTGTTTGAGAGTGGGGGAACCCCAGAGACTGTGACCCTAGACATCCTTCAAACCTGGAACCGAACTCCCCTCACCCCATCCCCAGAAGTCACCTTTAAGCTCCACAATGCACAGCCATACAATGAACTCTCATGGGGAACGTGTTTCTTCTCTAACACACAAGGGCCATCAAGCGTTGAGCCGAGTTAGCAGCCATTGTAGAGTATGTTTGTGAGGGGTAGTGAGGGCAGGCTAGCACCAGCTCATCCTGAGTGACCACTTGTTGAAGAAATGCCCTAGCGAACAAGGGAGACCAGGGAGCAGGGAATCTGTTCTTGAGAGGACTCTGCTGACCTTTCTGTTGTTGTTAGTGTTTCTTTGGGATAGCGAGGCAAGGGGAGATAGAACACTGTGCCTCATGTTTCTAAAAGGTAGCCAGTCAGGCGTCCTCTTTTATGCCCTGCCATGTTGCTAGCAAGGCGCCGCAGCCTGTCACTTAGATAATCCAGGCGCCCAGAATCATCTCTACATGTGTTCTCTCTCTTGGTAGCTTTGTCTACGTGGAAGCTGGTCTTTACTTTGGTCAGAGAATCTGAAGAGCTCAATGCTTATGTGAAGAGGGGGCCACTGGTGTCCACGAATGAGCATCAGAAATGAGGTCTCCAGGGACAGCTCCTTGTCTCTACCATTTGGAACTTCCAAGCCCAAAGGTAACCCTTAGGTCAGTGCCTAGTCCTCTGCATCTCTCTTTGACACCATCGGGAGAGGCGATGGGATAAGGAGACGTTTCACTTAAAGCATACCAGCTTTTTGCTGCCACCCTCCCAAGCCTGACTGTTCCTATGAAATCAATGGCCCCGGTTCCTTCCATCGCTGGCTCTGCCCTCGTGGCTACTGAGGCAGGGAGGACCACGTGTTGGGGGTGTTATTTGTGGTCTCACATGGACACCAGACACAGCAGTGCTTCCTCTCCACTCCATTGGTCAGAGGCAGTCACATGACCAAATTTAACTACAGGAAGACTGGGGAGTTAACGACTAGCCCTCTCCCTGGAGGAAGAAGAAATGTGTTCGTAAACATGAACTAAACCTTGCCTTTGAACATCTTTCTTTGAAATGTGGGATAGCCACACACCTTTTTTCTTCTTTTAAATCCTGCAATTTACAATATTTACTGTCTAAACTAGTTTACTCATTAAAACATGACTGAGTGTTTTAGGCATTTCTTTTCCCCTAAAAAAAGAGCTTGTTCTACAGTTCCACCTTTCCCATCTGCTGCATTTCATCTGTCTTACAAACAATGAGATTGTTAAGGATTTTCAGCTCTGCAGCTGAATTAAGCCACAGAATGAACGCAGCCTTTGAAGTTAAGAAGGACAGCCCCGAGGACTGGCAGCACCCAGCAAAGCCTTAAGGAGTTCACCTTGTTCTGTCACATCGCCCAGCAAAGTCCTGATTGCTCTGTGCAGTGGCATCTCAGCTTCCACGGGAATTTACCTTTGGGGGTGATCCAAATGGCATCTCACACGAGGCCAGCTGTGCCTGGGGAAGTCGGATCATCTTTCAAGAATCGCTCTTCCAGAGCCCCCTCGCCGCTCACCTTGATAGAACAGATGGTTTATTCCACTGCGTCCCTGAAGGATTCTCAGTAGCTTTCTCGGAGAGCGGCCATGCTCCTTTAAGAGGAGCCAATGGCTGTTTGGTCGTGGAATTCCCACCTGTCCTGCAGTTTGTCTCGCAGCCTCTGCATCTCCTGAACAGCCACCACCCAACAGGCAGCGAGTGCCGACTTGTGTCTGGCTGACATGCTGAACCGATTCCACGGGGGCTTCTAGACACAGATGGACTGTGGAGAAAAACCTAGGAATTGACCTAGGAAAATGAGCCAATGGAGACCTTATGGATGGCAGCATCTTCAGGGATCAGGAGGGTGGCCCAGGCTGGACAGTGTTGCCTTCTGTTATTCTGGGGGTCACCGTGAATCAAGGGTGTACTGAACAGCCCCCAATGACACCACCACCATCGTAGTTCTGCTGGTGGTCTCACGAAAGAAAGAAGACTGACTCGTGGCACATGCACCCCCCACACAACCAAGCTCCCTGCCATCAAGTGGATGCTGACTCATGCTGACCCAAGAGGACAGGGTAGAACTGCCCCCTGGGGCTTTCAGGGACTGTGCAACTCTTTATGGGAACAGAAAGCCTCCTCTTTCTCCTGCAGGGCAGCTGATGCTTTTGAACTACTGACCATGCCATTAGCAGCCCAACGCACAGCCAATATGCCACCAACTCACAGTGTCGAATTTACAGATGAAAGATGGGAGAATACAGCAAAAACAAATGATGTGTGATTTCCTTACCCAGCTCCCTTACAGCCACGCCACTTTCTCTCTGGCACTAGATTGAGAACATGCTCAAGGCAGGGACCAGGTCTGAGGCTTCTCATTGACTCCCCGTTGACAACCAGAAGCTACCTGAGACCCGCCCTAAGAGCAGCAGGCTGGAAGATGCCTCAGATTGCTGCTCCCAGTTGCATGCACTTAACCCACAGTCTTTTTCAGCGGAAGCCTGGGACAAGGTTTTTCAAAGACAGAGTTGTCAATGGAATGTATGAGCCTCAGCCAAAGCAGTGCTGAGATTACAGTTATATCGTTTGCAAAGAGTTCGAGTTTCTTCAGGGAAATTGATTTCTCACATCTAAAGAATGGTCTGAATTCGGCTGGGCTATGCGAGCCAGCATCCCAGCGATCAATCTCCGTGTGTCTGGGACTTCAGGCAACTGTCTTGCTCACATCCTTGGGCCGTTGTTCTGTTCCAGGAGGTGTCTCAGGACCCAGGCACTTCCAATTTGGAGCTTCGCCACCAAGGATGCACCTACCCGGGAGGGTAGAGACAGGGGGCTGCTCTCATGTTTGCAGAATGTAGAGTGCTTTTCCGTTCACGAATCAGGAGCCCTGCTGGTTCTGCATTGAGCTGCTAACCAGGAGGTCACCGGTTCAAAACCACCAGCTAGTCCTCAGGAGAAAAGATGAGGCTTTATAGTCCCATAAAGAGTTACAGACTCGGAAAGCCAGAAGGATAGTTCAACTTTGTTCCATAGGGGTGCTGTGAGTCAGCACCCACTCAGTGGCAGTGAGCTTGGTTTTGGGTGAGTCGCCCTCACAGAGGAACCATGGTGGTGCCACAGCTTCAGCATTGGTGCCCCACCGGAGAGAGATGAAGCAGTTGGCTTCTGTTACTATTTACAGCTTCAGACGCCCTGTGGAGCAGCACTTCTCTGTCCCATAGAGACAGAGTCAATTCTACACCAGTGGGCCGGCTCACTGACCAGATCGAGTCACCTGGCTTCCCCAAATTGCAGGAGTCTTTCGGATGACCAGAAACGATAGGAGAACTAGAAATGGTACTTTTCTACCCAAATAACCAAGCTGTATGAGTCACCGATTGATTAGAAGACAGTGTAATGAATCCGGTCACCCATGCAACAAGGCGATTGGACCGTTGTGATCCACAGTTGCTTTTTCAACAAGAGACCATCCGACCTTCCCAGTCTGTCTGAGTCTGGAAGTGCTGCCGAAATCTGTCAGCCTCCTAACATCGTGGCAACCGTCACCCTACATTGGCCGGGTGTCTAACATAGTTCTCCCAGGGGTGGAGTGCCAACTCAACGAAAGTCAAGAAAGACACCGACCTCCCTGAAATGCGTCCGAATGTGAGCGTGGGCGTTGAGGAGTAACGTTTGCGTCATCTTTGGGGCAAGCCACTTATCTCTCGTGCCGCCTTGGAAAGTAAGACTGAGCCTAGTTTGACCTGAGTAGCACGCTGGGCACTCTGCTGAGGAAGGCCTTGGACAAGATGGACTGACACAGTGGCGGCAGCGAGACGTTCAAACGTTGACTGTGAGGATGGCAAGGGATGGGGCAGTGTTTCATTCTGTGGTGCATAGTGAATGTGCCAATTACGATTATCACTAGATTTGCTTTGCAGCCTCCTGGTCCTCTCAAAACAGACGTGTGTAGAGCCTCTGAAAAGATATACCAGAGGGCTCCACTCCCTTTTCTCCGAAAGTTCTCCTCAATTTACCGGTGGATTTGTACTGGGAATCTACAGACCCATCGAGTGCCCATTACTGATGCTCATGCCATCTTGCGCACCCTCTTGTACTAAGGGAATAAAAGAGAACAACAGCGAACAGTGGCGCCATCATTTTCTGCGCTGCTGCGCCACAGTCTGAAAATGAGTGCCCCACGCACCACCAGTAATCCCATGGACCGGGTCACAGTGGGAGAGGCGGGGGTGGCACTCCCCCCCCAGGTCTCCACGGAAACATCAACCAACTGACTACACGCCCTGAAATTTAACATGTGCCTGCTGCCTGCTGAACGAACAGCTCTGGGCACAAATAGGTTTCTTTTATTATGGACGGAAAGGCCAAGTGAAATTTTAATCAGGCAGACAGGGAGGGTATCTGAGAACATGGAAATGCCGACCCTGCTGGTATATGCACGATATTGAGCTTGTCTTTTTCTGGGCCTTTGTAGCGATTTCAATTAGCTGGGAGACACACAGCCTGTGTTTTTGCAAACTCTCTTTTTAATTAAGCTGCTGTTCAGTGGGATATTAGAAGGCACACAATTCCTCTTGCAATATGCAAACTATCGAAGAGAAAATTAAGCAGTAGAGACAGATGAGTTTAGAAAGTGCACAGTTGTCTTCAAGACAGCCCGCAGACCTCAAGACTGAGTGCTGTTTTTATAGCATATTTTGGGTCTTTTCCCCCTTCCATCCCAATCTCTGGATATCTTGGTCTTCTGGTTGTATTATTAATACCTTTGCTTCACTTCATGGTTAGGCTGTCTTTTTTGTTGTTCTTTAATTACGTAATACATGATATAGCCAAAAGAATATAGGTAGCAAATAAGCACACTGGGGGGGAGGCATAACACAACACAAGGCCAGGAACCTCCCACCCAACTGAAATATTAACATTTACCAGGACTATCAAGATGACCAATTTGCACCTTTGCAAGTTTACATTTTTATGAAAAATAGCCAAGAAGAGTTCTTGTCAGTTAAGCTCCATAAAAGTCCCACAACTAATTGGAAGAACTTGGATGAAGAGAGATGTGTCTTTCTTTGAGATAAAGCTTTGCCAATCTGTTGAGTCACTGGGATTACTTTGAATGTGGATTCTAAAAAAAATATGTAGGTGACTTAAGGATGCGAGGAGATACACCACCAGCTCAGCTTCCCTACTTCCTTTTTTCCTCCCATCCTCCCTCCTTACTTTCATTCCTTCTTTCTATCCTTTCTTCTTTCCTTCTCCCCATTCTTTCCTTTCTTTCATCCATCCATCCATCCATCCATCCATCCATCCACCCATCCATCCATCTTTCCACCCATCCATCCATCTTTCCTTCCCTTTGCCATCATCTTCTACATTAATGCATTAGTCCCTTCATCCCTTACAAAACTATGAAGTATAATTACAGACTTCTTTAAACTATAATTGATAGGATGATTGTTTTCTAATATTCCGACCAGGATATCTGGGAGTTTTTGAGAACTCCCCCCCCTATGAAATTGAGAGAAAGTATGCAGTTTTATTTTTGCGTGCCCATGACTTTAGGAAGCCCAAATGCATTTTCTTGTAGGGTATGTGACAGCTGTTCCTTGGATGCAGGCTCCCTCGCAAGGAAAGAGCCAAAGGGCAAGGTAAGGTGTTGTCATTGAGAACCGGTTCTCCAGGTTCATCTTTTGTGGGTGTGCTTTCAGGGAAACCCACACCGAGGCTGGGTGGGAGTGTAGAGTCAGTCATCCCAAAGTTCTTGCTGATTTCCTGAGCCACTCACCTCAGGCTAATGAGGTGAATCTTACCAGGGCCCTGTCCTGCGAGCTGTCCACCCACATTCCCAGAGCTAATTTTGCTCTCTCACAGCGCTTGTGGAGGCTGGCTGACTTTGACTGTGACGGAGAGCTGTGGCCCCTTTGCAGGGGGAAAGGGTGGGCAGGACATCCGATTGTGGAATCTTCCATCTCCCAGGGCTCACCTGCAAAGACAGAACTCCTGGGTTCTCACCTAAAACCAAGGCACATCTGTGTGTCCATTTCAAGTAGTTTGGGGTGGTTTTTTTTTTCTTCTTTTCTTTTCTTGGCTAGGGGGTGGGTGGGGATGGCACGGTTTTGACTGAATGTTAGTGATTTGAATAAGCTCAGCTGGGAAACGTCTAAGACAGGAGGTTGTTCCGGCAGCATATTTTATCTGCGAAGAAGTGAAACCCCTCACCTTGCTTTTTGGATCGCCCTGATCATGGGACCACCACTTGCCTGTGGTTGAAGCAACACATACTTTCTGCGTATGTTTTCTTGTGGTTGTCAGGTGCCCCTGGGTCAGCTCTGAGTCACAGCCACACCGTGTACAGCAGAATGAAATGCCATTTGGTCCTGTGCCCTCCTCACAAGTGCAGTTAGGTGTCAGCCCCCTTGACAGAGGCACTGTGGCAATCCATCTCCTTGAGGGTCTTCCCTCCTTGCTGTGAACCCTCTACTTCGCCAGGCATGGCATTGTCTTCCTGGGACTGGCCGCTCCTGACAACGTGTACGAACGCCCTGGGCTAACATCGCACCATTCTCACTTCTAAGGAGCATTCCGGGTTGTACTTCTTCCAAGAAGCGATTTGTTTGTTCTTCTGGCAGTTCTTCGTGGTACTTTCAGTAGGCTCGGGAGAGGTGTTGGTTAAGCAAAGGTGGGGTCAATCTAAATGGAGGTCATTGGGTGCTTGGCCGCGTGCCCTGGTGATTTGTTTGTAGTAAGTGCGAGGGTTCTTCCCGTGAAGATGTTTGTGTGCGTTTGGAGAGTCCCGGATAAGTAAGTGTGTAGCTTTAGATCGAGGTACCTGGGGCTGGCCTAAACTGGCTCTGGTTAACTCTGCTTGGCGGATGACTGGTCTCATGACTCCACTTCTGTGTCGGCAGCAAATGGGGCAACCTAACGGGTCTTGAGGAAGGCGTAGGACCAGGCAGTGCTGTGTTCTGTTGTTCATGGAGTTGTTATGAGTTGGCACTGCCTAACAACAACAACAGTGGGTCTTGTCTCACTTAGTCAAAGAGTGGTGGCCCCCCAAAACAGTGAGCTGTGTTGCCTAAAACCAGACCTTTATCCAGTCATTTCCATGGACAATGGAAGGCAAGAGAGCACTTTGTGCTTCTAAAATAGACTGTTGGACCATAATCAGGGGGAGGCAAATAAGACCCCACCAAAGGGAATCTGAAATGAGAGAGCTACGAGGTGGGAGAACCTCCCCCCCAGCCCACCACAGGGAGCTGTTCCTGAAGGGGCAGCGAGGCGGGACTGTAGCTCCCATGTGGAGCTGCAGGGAGCCCTTTGGCCCTATGAATCATGGATGGGGAAAGCAGTTGAGCTTCTGTCGGTGTCAAAGAACCAATAAAATTTCATGAATGGTAATGCTCACCAAGATCCTGGAGAATAAGGCTGACCTTACAACATGATCCGCTAACAAAATTAGGTCGTTTGTCTTTGAGATGGGATGGCCACTTCCTTCCTTTTTTTTATTTATCCATTTATAAGTGGCTGCTTTAATAAGCCTGGGTGATCCCGGGTGGCATGCTCATAAGTTCCAGGAAAAGCCTGGCAGAAAATAGCCCAAGGAGAGATGGCCTCCCTCCTTCTTACCCCGGACCACAACAACAAAAAGAGGGATGAGGATCAGATAGCCTCTTTCCAAAGGCGGCGATCCTACCCTGTCTACTCGGCCGAGCATTTCCCCTTCCCAGGCTCCTTTGTGTGGAAAAAGCTGTTGAGGACATTAGCTGTTGTCAAGAGTTAGTCCTGTGCCACCCTCCCGATCAGTGGCAGTGAGACTAGGGATTCCTAGGGTCTGCGTGAGCTGGTGTTCAAAAGCAGGCCACCTTGCCTTCCCGCCTCACCTGT
>NW_022103901.1:35487554-35491107 GCF_000313985.2 Echinops telfairi
GGTCAGTCAAAACACTGCCACAAAGTCCTCCAAACCTTTATGAACACACCTATCCAAATACGAAGCTGCTGTTTCTCAGCAAGTCCTCCTAGTAGGTCTCAAACACTTCCGAGGGTGGTGTCTCCCTCCCTCTCACCCTTCCCTGGAGAATTCAGTGCTATCTGACTTCTCAGGGTTGTTTTATCATCAGTCAGTTCTGACTCACGTACCCTGCACGCAACAGAACAAAACGCTGCCTTGGCTTGCGCCACTCTCACAAGTGTTCCTGTGTTCGAGCCCAGGGATGTAGCCACTGTGTCAATACATCTTCTTGACCGCCTCTCTCTTTCTCCCCTCCCCTCTACTTTAGCAAGCATGATGGCCTTCTTCAGGGCCTGGTCTCTCCTGGCAACATGCCCAATGTCCAGGGGATACGATCTCAGGATCCCCGCCTCTCAGGAGCAATCTGGCTGTGCCTCGTCCAAGACAGACTGGCTGGTGCTTTGGAGCGTGCATGTCCCTCTCAGTCTTCTCCCCAGCACCGTGGTCCGGGCGCACCCATGCTTCCTGGGCTTCCTTATTCAAGGTCCCACTTTCAAGTGCAATTGCAAAAACCACGGCTTGGATCAGCTACACTTTAGTCCTCAAAGCAGCATCCTTGCTTTCCAACCCTTTAGAGAGGTCTTGTGTAGCTATTAGACTCACCCATCATCGAAACGGCAGTTGACATCCTCTAGGCACTTGAATTGTGTCCTGTGGAAATGCTTTTTGAGTTTGGAGAACAGTGAGTCATAATGGGGTGAGACCCGAGCTGGGAGGTGAGGGGGCACGGGTTCCAGTGCCATTCTTGGAGGACGGCTCTTGCTTCCTTCACAGGATGGGCAGATGCGTTGCCATGGTGAAAAACCGCATGCCTCAGTACAAGTCTCCTGGATGTTTTTTTCACCAAGAGAGTGCTCAAGTTCCTTAGTCTTTCCCCAGAGCAAACCCTATTTTCTTTGAGAAACTCTACCCAAAGATGTCCCTTTTAGTCTCGGTGGTTGTTAGGTGCCATGGATCCATTGATTCTTTGCCAATTCAGAGGGCCCCTGTGTGCAGCAGAAGGAAACACTGTCCAGTCCTGCACCGTCCTCTTCATTGACAATATTGCCCTTTTGTCCACGAGGTTTTCGGTATCTGAAAGTGTTTCCATGCTATCCATAAGGTGGTCAGTGGCCACTGAAGTGGACAGCCTATTGCTCCTTTGCAGTCCTTTCTGAGCCGGGAAGCTCTGCTGAAACCTGATCACTTTGGGTGACCCTGCTGGTAGTTGAAATACCAGTGACATTGCTCCCAGCATCACCACAGCACAGACACCATCAACCACAGAAGGACACACTGAGAGACAAGTAGTGGGACCCCGCTAGTCTCCCCATAACAGTCTCCAGAACCGCCGGAGCTGACCTCTGAGCCTGGAATTTAATTTTCCCAGCAGATGCCTTCAGTAGTCACTGTTTTGTCTGGATGTTTCTTTGAAGGCAATCCGACCAGACCCAGGACAATGTGCTCCCGGGGTCATAACCCAACACATTTGGTGAGAATAAATTCATGGATTTATAAAATGGAACCCTAGGAGCAACCCATTGTTGTTGTGTTACTTACACAATCATGCACACATAAACACACACACACACACACAATTATAGTTCAAGGCAGAGAGAATGAAGGAAACATACAGGAAGTGCCACGAGGAACCAGCGCATCCAGAAGAGGGAGTGGAGGCTCCCGGTGGGAGGCCGGAGGGTGACTTCCTGGCAGAGATGGCATTGGCCTTGGAGGGTACGTGAAGCTTAGACATTCAGCAAAGGAGAGGCACAGGTCAGGTCTATGCGAGGGGTTGGTAGATGCTTTTTTTTTTCCTCCTTTTGTCCAAATCCATTCCTCTGGAAGGGGGACAATTCCTGCCAATGAGCTGGGCATCGCAAAAGGGAGCATTTGGGTGCCACAGAGAGGAATCCAACTTGATGCTGGCAACACACAACATCTCTGACACATGGACTTCATTGTTTTTCTACTCCTACATTCAGGAAATTCTTGGTCCCATTCTTTCAACCTCTACCTTAGTCAGAAACGAGGAGCTTGGGAGACTCTTAAGAATGCCTCAGCACAGCTGCGTAGGCTCGCTGCCTAGGCAGCTTCAGAGGGGCCTGTGCCTGGATACTGATGACGTAACGCTTGCCACCTAAACACAGAAGGGGCCCCTGGGTCCCTGAACACGGAAGCCCTTACGCTCTTGACGTAGCATAAAGTTGAGCTGCTCAGACACATCCAAACCTACCTGGGAAGACAAGACTAGCATCTGTTTCCAAACTCTCCCCGATCCTGGTGTCCCTAGGGAGCATTTCTACTCAGACATGCAAGGGGTCACCCTCGGTTTCCATGGACTCTACCATCGGCAGTCAGCAACGGGGACCACTGCAAGGTGAACATGGCCAGAGCAGCACAGCCAAGTTGCTGGAGAGCGTGTGCGTGGGGCAGGAGAGCGCTCTCCCATGTCTGAAGCACGCCAGCCTCTTCTTGGGTGTCTTATCATGTTAACTTTCAAATCTGACAACACATTGAAACATCAGGGCCTCCTGCCAGAGTGTAGGAGCTTTCACTTCGGAGGAGTGTGTCTTAATTCTCTTTGCATATCTCCTCTCCATCAGCCCACAGGCCATCACAGGGAGAGCAAAGGAAAAGGAAAATTCTGCCACTGAACTGCCCAATGCTCTCTGCCAGGACAGATCAGGAAGTCGGCAGGAGACAGTGACGCCACCTGCAGGTAGCCCTTCCATCGGGGCAACAGCAGTGTCCTCAGCCACCCCTAGAAAGCTTCCAGCAAGAGACAGGAAGGTTCCAGGTCTGTTCTCAGGGCTCTAGCCAGGCCACCATCGTGGCTCCACAAAGGCTGGTCTCCTGGCCCGATAGGCAGAGGGCTCAGATTCAGAGCCAACCACTACCCAGGCTGCGTCACCTTGCTGGTTGGGGAAACCACAGTGCGAGTCTGCGTGCCTTCCGACCTGATGGTGCAGGGCTACCACACTGGACGGCGATCCACGAGGTTGGCAGTTGGACCCCCTGGAAGACAGATGAGTCAGTCTGCTTCTAGATATACTTCCGCCTTGAGAAACCTTCTGATGCAGGTGGACCCTCTCGTGGAATTGACTGAGGACCTCGTGGTGGTTGTTGTTAGGTGCCATTGAGTCAGTTCTGACCCATACCGACCCTGTGCACCACCCTGAGCCATCCTCACAATGGTTGCTCTGCCTGAGCCCATTGGTGGAGCCACTGGGTCCATCCGTCTTGTTGAGGATGATGGAGGGGTTTGGGGTTTGTCTCTTTGTTTTTCCCAGTGGGATGCTATCTTCTGGCCCTGTTGGGATCCAGAGGGAAGCTCACTGGCTGGTTTCTGGGAGGACAGCACTAGGTCCTCCTCCCTGCTCTGTCTCCATCTGAAGCCCACCGACCGCAGGTGAAGGAGGCAGCCTGAGTGAGAGTAGCACGGCTGGGTGCCTCCAGGCTTTGGGCTGTGAGCAGTGGAAGGAGATGGTGA
>NW_022103901.1:35492102-35493562 GCF_000313985.2 Echinops telfairi
TCCCTTGTTCCTTCCAGGGAACCTCATTTATTTGGAACTCAAAGTGATGGTGCCCCCTTGCCGGAGCTCCACCCCTGGGCTATCCTGCCACCCGGAGTGAGCAGGCCCTGGGGAAGGGCATCATGCTTGACACAGCCGAGGGGCTGTGAAAAAGAGGACGGCCTGCAGAGATGGCCTGACAGTGGCTGGCCCTGTGGGCTCAGACAGAGCACTGGCTGTGAGGCCAGCCTGAGACCGAGAGGTGTTTTCATCTGTCGGACAGCATCGGGTTGCCGTGAGTCGGAAGGGACTCCACAGCTCCTAACAACTGCAGCCACATTGCTCTGTGTGGTAACGGCACCGAAAACTACCAGGGTCTGCTTCGTCGTGGTTGCGACAACAGGAGTGCCTTGGTTTTTCTCAGCGGCACCTAAGTCATCGTAATGGCTTTTATTGACTCAGAGAGCCCAATGCCGGGAATCAAGGCAACAAGCAAGCCCCGGGCATGCAGGCTGCAAGAGTTAAGCCATTTTTCTGTTTACATGGTTTATTTCACAAATGTCTGACTCATTGGGCGTAACCAGCCCGGTTAAATTACAAAATGACTACTTGGTCCCCTTTTTATTGACTACAATTCAGGGCTGCTGCAAGCCTCCCAAGTTTAACCCCTCCAGCTCTCTGCCTTGAATATTACCTTTTATTCACGGCGGTACAACCGTATCAGATACCCCCAAGGCTACGTGGGAATGCGCCCTCCATGCCAGCAGCTAACGGAGGGTATCCACGCGTCATGATTTCCTCTTCTCCTGTAAATTGAGGGAGGCAGGGAAAGCAGTGGAATGTGAATTGTGTTCTGTCAGCGCTTTTGTGCCCTCGCTTTAGCCCAGGCAGGGCATGTTTTGGTAATTAATTACAGGGTGTTTGCAGCTCCTCACTCCCCGATACCATTCCATTTAGCAACCTGTCAAGCCCTGAACTAATGAGCCCATCCCGTGGATGCCAACGCATCCGTTTGCTTTTATTTTTATGTGTCACAACCAAGCAGGTTTTTCTTAGGTCAGAGGAGGTTAAGAGGGGAATTCGGAACCAGGTTTCAAGAAAGCAAAACTTCTCCTCCTTCTCCTCCATCCGCTCCTGGGGTCCCTCCTAAGGGCGGTTGTTCACTTCCTTTTGTCTAAGCAACCAGCGGTGCGACTGTCACCATTTCCTATTAGAAGGAAGCCATGGCTCCCCCAGAAGAAACCGCTTCCAAGTGGTGGCAATCAGCATGCAGTATGACCCAATTGCAGAACATCCTAGTGTCTTTGTTATTATTTTGTCACTAACATAATACACAAACTAGCATATTGTTATTATTCTTATTTCACTATGGTTTCTTCTTTAACAGCGGACTTGGAGAAGTGCAATCATATCTATCCAGAAGGGACATAGGCTAGGTCATTTGGATTCGGGGTGCAGGCGAAAGATGCATTTTTGAAATT
>NW_022103901.1:35494630-35495998 GCF_000313985.2 Echinops telfairi
TTGAGAGAAGGAAATAAATGGATAGCCTATGGCTTGTTGGTTAAGTGCTTGCCTGCTAACTGAAAGGTTCATGGTTCAAACCCACCCAAGGGATCCATGGGAGAAAGTTATGGTGCCTTTCTCCCATAAAAGTAAGAACTATGAACATGCTACGGAGCAGTTCTACCTGGTGGCCCCCAGGGATAACCACCTTCGAAACACAAGTGCTAGAAACATCTAAACATATAGGAGAAATACAAAGGAATCCCTCCATCTGATGGGAATATGGCATTTATTCTTAAAGGCCACTTGTTGGGTTATTTCTCCTCTTCTTCAGTTGGTCATATCTGCTAGTTCTTTATAATCACTATTTAAATATCTGTGTAAAATCATACATAGTATATTAAATGGTCAAAGAGTCTAGCCGCAATTTCCCATGGTGATCCTCAGAGAGATGAAAACCTTTATTTATTTTGGCGCTCTTAGGCAAAGGGTTGGAAGTTCAATCCCACCCAACCATAACAGAAAGACCTGGTGACCTGCTCTGTAAAGATTACCAAAAGTCCAAGCCACATTCACTGCCATCGAGCTGATTCTAACTCATATAGCACAGCGACTTGATAAGACAGGGCTTGAACTGCCCCTGGGGGTTTCTGAGACTAACGTTTTATGGCAGTAGATGTCTCCTCTCTCTCCTGAGGAGCCACTGCTGGCTTCAAATGGCTGACCTTGTGGTTAACAGTCCAGTGAGTAACCCCTAGAGACTAGAAAACTCCATGGGTGTGGTTCTACCCTGTCACAAGGCAGCACCATGAGTAAGAATTGGCTCAGTGGCATCCTGCAGTAGCACCATCCCAAACTGGGCATCTGAGGTCATTTATTTTGACTTCTTGGTGGTCTGTCAAGCAGAGAACTGGATAAAGGGAAGAAAGGTATCCTGACATCTTACCAATGGGCTCACCACTTCCCCAAGAGGGAGAGGAGGTTGTATTGGTGCTGTTGCCACTGTATCCATTGGAATGAGGCCGACTTTGTAGGGAATGTTCCTGGGGTCTTCTACAGTGGAAAAAGAGAAAAATAAAAGACATCTCTGTGTCGACCCATGACTTCCTTAGAATTGCTATTTACCAGACATGAAATCATCTGACCATTTCATTCTGCTCTGTTTCAGTGGCTGCAATATCAGCCAAATGAGAACATGCCTTTCAGCATGACCTTTGACAATAGCTGACATGTTAATATAAAATTATTCTAAGTCTCTAAAAGGCAGGAGTACCAGTGGTGTGGTTTTCAGTCTCCCGCAATCCTTCCCCCGTCTTTGCTTCTTTATAGATTCACATTTTTGGAGCAGTCAGAGCTGGCTTTTTTCCTTCCCGTCTAGAGGAATGC
>NW_022103901.1:35498086-35524652 GCF_000313985.2 Echinops telfairi
CATGGCTTGGGTCATACTATGGAACCATGGTCCTCAAAGTGACATTACACAACATAGGAAAATACCGTTATTTTCTCAATATGTGATATACCCATGGAAAAAAGCTCTATGTTTATGCTCCACTTACGGAAGGCTAGGAGGACTTGAAGCACTTCCTGATGAAGATCAATGTTGATAGCCTTCAAAATGGATTAGAGCTCAGCATCAAACAAAAATGCTCATAACTTGACCAATAAGCAATAACAAAATAAATGGAGAATTGCTTGAGATTGTCAATTTTGCACTACTTGGTCCATAATCAACACCCATAACAGCAGTCAAGAAATCAAACAACATAATCTACTGGGTGGATCTGTTAGAAGAGACCTCTTTCAAGTGTTACAAAGTCACAATGTCCTGTGGAGGGCCAACGTGTGCCCGTCTCAAGCCATTTGGTATTATCAATTGAATTATATGCATGTGAAAGCTGGAGACTGAATAAGGATGACTGAAAAAAATGCTGCCTTTGAATTACCTTGTTGGCAGAGCATCGGTTGCTAGAAGAAGGAACAGGTCTGTCTTGGGAAAATGTACAACCTGAATTCTCTTTAAAAGTGAGAATGCGGAGGCTTCATCTCACACACTTAGAAGATGTGACCAGGAGAAACCACTCCCTAGAGAAGGACATCAGACTTGGAAAACCAGAGGGGCGATGAAAAAGAGGAAGGCATTCACTGAGGTGGATTGACACAGTGGCTCCAACAATGGGCTCACATGTGGCAATGGACATATGGGTATCACATTAGTGGGCAATGCCTTGTTGTTCGTGCATCGGCACTCTGTAAGTGGAAGCCAAGCCTATGGCATGTAACAACGGCAACACACATGATGCAGGAACTCTGGTAGGGCAATGGCTGGGACTTGAGTGCTAAGCAGAAGGTCAGCAGTTAGAGGCCCCCTGCCACCCTATAGGAAGAATATGCAGTGACGTGCTCCCATTTGATGCATTTGATCAGCGATGTGCTCCCATTTGATCAGCTACTCTGGGAGAAAGAGGTGACGGTCTGCCTCCCACAGAGATTATAGCCTTGGAATCCCTAGGAGGCAGTCTGTTCTGTCACATGGGGTCACTGTGATTGGCATTCACTTGACGACAGTGGGATTTCTAGGTGGGTGGTACAATGGTTAAGCACTGGCCAGTAACCCAAAGGTTGGCAGTTCTAATCCACCTTGGCTCTCTGAGGGAGAGCGACCTGGTGATCTGCTCCCATGAAGATGACAACCTTAGCAACCCTGTGAGGTGGCTCCACTGGGTCCCTTAGGGACTAGTCAGAACTAGTCCGCACAACCCCGGGGTATAGAGTGATGACGAGATCCACACCAAGGTGCTGAAACAAAAGAGATCTGTAGGTGAGGGACGCATACTAGGCTGAGGAGGCGCCTCTGAGTGGGAGAGAACGCGGCAGAGGGAGATTCAATTACATTTCTAATATTTTATGCTGCAAGCTGCAGGGTGGACATATGGCGTCGGCTCATGTGGTTTTTATGCGCCTGATCTATTGCACGAGAGGAGAGTCTGCGTCTGAGAAGCTGTAGCCACAGCATCCTTGTGTTGGTATGTGTGCCCATGAGAAGGCTCAGTAATTTTTGTTAGCATGCGGCTCCTTTTGAATGAGGGTCCTTTTCTCAGACGGTCGTCCGTCTTGTGTCTGCAGGAAGGTTGCTGTGGAAGAAGGAGGCCCACTGGCATGGCAGTCAAGGGCAAGATTTTCCGGGGCAATCGAGGGCGGGGCAGGGCAGGGCAAAAGCTAGAGAGGGCCAACAGTGCGCTGAAATCCTTGAGCAGTGCAGGAGGCACGTGGAAAGGCTCGACTCCCCTTCTCCAAAGGGCGCTTTCTCGGGCGCTCAATGTCGAGGGTGACTGTTTCCACCCTCAATGTTCCCAGAATGGGTAGATCCAGAGATAGCATCGAAGGTTGCTCATTTCATAAGATACCTCTAAGTCATGTCGGCACTCGCTCCTTTGTCCAGACTCCCTGTGTCGCCGACTTGGCGTGCCCCCTCCTGGATTCCAGCAAGCATCACGGGGTGAGACTTGGTTTGAAAGGCACGGAAGTCTTCCAGCCTCACAGTGACCTATAAACCACGTCGATCGTGCATCGCTGGAACAGATTTTCCTTGATAATGTTTTTCCTTCTCCAGTCATACACCCTTCCCTCTTTTCCTGTCCACGGGCCCTTTTTCTGTCTCTAAACTCCAAACTCACTGCCAGTGAGTAGATTCTGACTGAAAACAATGCTGGGAAAAGGGAGGGATGCCCTTGGGGGTATCAGGGACTGGAAATTCTGATGGAAGTCCAAAGCCTCCTCTTTCTCCAGCAGAGCTGCTGGTGGTTTCCACGCCCTGGCCTTGCATTTTGCAGCCCAAAGCATAGCCCACTGTATCACCAGGGCCGCACCGGCCCCGTGCTAGGAACTGCCTTTAGCATTCGCTCACGTTCTGCTTGGAGAGGGCCTAGAACGTGGAGTTGGGGGATCTTGGATCAGACAGGAGGGCCGCCTTGCAGAGTGCATGTCTGGCCAACTCCATGCGCCCAAGCCGATAGAGAGTGCCTGGGAAATGAAGACCAAACTAATTTGGATGAGAGCGTGCTGTTGAACTGTGGGTGAGTCTTGTGTCGGAGCCGTGCCACGGGGAAGAGCCCTTTGATTCCACTTGTGTTTGCCAAAGACTCGCTGTGCGTGCCGCATCTCAAATTCGGACCTGGAGGCGTCACGTTGAACGGGGGCTGCTCTCTGCTCGAGGGGCAGCCTGGGTGGCACAGATGGTTCAGGTTAAGAGTTCAAACCTACCCATGGTGGTTTTGAAGACAGGCGTGGTGATCTGCCTGGGAAAGGCCACAGGCAGGGAAGCCTTCCTTAACAGCTCCCCTCTGCACACAGCCTCCCTGAGGCCACGTTGGCTCCATAGCAACCTGCGTGCACAGTGGCCTGGAAACCCATGGTGCTTGTCAGGTAACCTTCATTCCTGAGTCAGCCCTGTACCCACAGCCAGAGACTGGGCCTCAGTAGATTTGAAGGGTTTCCTAGTGACAAGCTCTGAGATCAGCGGCTCTCAACCTGTGGGTCGTAACCCCTTTGGGGGTGGAACGACCCATTCACAGAGGTCACCCGATTCATAACAGTAGCAAAATTACAGTGTTGAAGTAGCAACGAAAATATGATTGGCGGGGGGTGTCACCACAACATGAGGAACTGAATTAAAGGGTCGCAGCATTAGAAGGTTGAGAACCACTGTCCTAGAGGATGCCGCTTCTGCTGACTGACTGGATAGCAAGGCCCTCACGTGGACTGTATTGAATTTGAGCGTGAGCATCAGCGCAATGATTTCATTCTGGGCTACTGGGAGCTGTGGAGGCAGAGTTAGTAGCGACGACGTCACAGAAACAAACAACTCAGCCTCCTAAGGACCTAAGGGCTCAGAGATCAAGGAACAAACTGGTTTGTCGGCAGAAAGGGGAGTTGGAGCTGCAGGCAGAGGGGTTGACGGGTAGGGAAACCTTACCCTGTCCTTTGGGATGCAGGGAAGAGTTTAGTATGAACACAGCTAGGGGGGGAAGAGGGAGGGTCGCAGATGGTCTTGTGGAGGAAGGAGTAGCCTGTTTTGAAGTTTATAGTGCCCTATGAAGGGACCCGGGAGCAGTGATGGTGGGTGTTAGAAGGCTCCCTTTCCAGGATGCAGCCCTGTAGTTCATTCCTAGCCAATGGTCCCCAGGCACAGCACCACCTGTCTGTTAGTGGAGGTACGCACATATTTGCTAAGATACTGAGCAAGTTGCAGCTGAGCTTTGGGACGAAGGTGGGCTAGGAAGAAAGGCCTGGTGATCTGTTTCTGAAAGCCGATCAATGAACATCCTCAGACGGATTGGAGGTGAAACCTAATACCTTTTGTATATATCATTCTATGGCGGGGATTATCAGAAGGACATTTTTTAAAAGAAGATTATGTGTGGGAGATGGATGAAGGGAAGCCAGTTAGCAGGGGATATGGATCCAGGTGAGAAAAGCCAAATATTGGTTGAATGTAGGAAGGACCCGGATGGTCCAGTCTTGGGATGGTGGGAGGAGCAAAACCAAGCCTTGTTGCCTAGGTAAAGTTCCAACCTATTCACTTCCATTTTGAATATTCATTAACAACACACCCCCACACCTCTCTCTCTCTCTGTCTCTCTCTCTCTCTGTCTCTCTGTCTCTCTGTCTCTCTCTCTCTCTCTCTCTCTGTCTCTCTGTCTCTCTCTCTCTCTCTCTCTGGCTCTGTCTCTCTGTCTCTCACCTCTCTCTCTCTCTGTCTCTCTGTCTGTCTCTCTCTCTCTCTTTCTCTGTAGCCCCCTTCCCCCTGGCCCTTATGCTTCTTTGCCCTTTCTTCTCTTGCAAAGTCCTCTAAAACTGGTTTGCAATCTTCTCCTCCTCTTTCCCTGCACCTGGTGAAACTTCTAAGAAGCCTGCCTGCGCTAGGTGGAGCCCACTTCAGAGAAGACAGGAAATAAAATGGACAATTCTCAGAAGAGCAGGCAGATGGAGGGGTGGTTTGAGGGAAGAGGGCATTGCTTAATCACTCTTGCCACAGCACATAAATAATTCATCCTTTTGTTAAGAATGGTGGTATCACCACCTCTGAAGACCTCCCCAACACCCCTTGCCACTTTGGCACACCATCAGTCAGCCAGAATTAGCCCCCTGATCCAATGATTCCAGCACTAGAGAAATTCCGCAGGACTAACAATAGATCCCCAAAAGTACAATGTAGGGGGAAGGTAAGTGTCTGTACATTATAGTTCTGACTCATAGTGACCTGATGTACAGCAAAGTAAAACACTGCCCCGTCCTGCGCCATCTGCACAATTGGTCTCATGTTTGCGCTCATTGTTGCAGACGCTGTGTCACTCTAGTTCGTTGAGGGTCTTCCTCGGTTTCACCACCCCTCTACGTTACCAAGCACGGTGTCCTCCGGGACTGGTCCCTGCTGACAACATGTCCAAAATGTGTGAGACGAGGGCTCACCATCCTTGCCTCTAAGGAGCCTCCTAGCGGTGCTTCCTCCGAGACAGATAGGGTTGTCCTTTGGTAAGTCCTTGGGACATTCGATATTCTTTGCCAGCGGCATAATTCAAATGTGTTGCTACTTCTTTGGTCTTCCTTATTCAATGTGCAACTTCCCCATGTGTAGGAGGTGATTGAAAACAGCATGGCTTGGGGTCAAGAGCTCCTTGGACCTCAAAGTAACCTCTTTGCTTTTCAGCGCTTTGAAGAGGTCTTGTGCAGCAGATTTACCCAGTGTGCATTAATCTTAGCTTTAAGATATTTGTGTGTGTGTGTGTGTGTGTGTGTGTGTGTGTGTGTGTGAGAGAGAGAGAGAGAGCAACACTTAATTTAATTTAAAAATGGGGGTGGGGCATTGTCACATCCAAAAGGTTAGGAAGAATCATATTTTGTTTTTGTTTTTACATCAAAGGTTTTGGGGGGCATCGTCACAACCAAAAGGTTATCGGGAGGAAGATGAGTATTTGTCTTCCCAATGAAAGACAAACCCTAAATAAAACTCAAGCTTAACTGTAAAAAGCCCCTTTAACCCTCCTTTCACCTCCAACTAGAATAGCCATCCTCACAGGTCAATGAAAGAGCATTTGGGAATCCGTGACCTAAGCCACACCTCTGATTTAGCTCATGATGGAAACTCCCAAAATGGCTTTTAAACCTTCAGAGACTGAAGTTGCTTCCGAGAATTCATGGCTCTATCCAGCCTGTCTTTTTGAAAGTTTATTTTTCCTGTGAGGTGTAGTGGAAGGCATAAAATGGAAGGATTCACTCCCTTGGGACTGCTTGTTCAAAGCCAGTTCCTAGTTTTCTACTGTCCTAGAAATGGATATGAATCAACACAAGAGGATTGTTTTTGGATTTTCTTCTTGGTGATAAACCCAAATCATAGAAGTCAAGAGTTAAACCTCCCTCTTGTTTTATTTATAATTTTATTTTATTTTATAATCGTTTGATTGGGGGCTCATACAACTCTTATCATAATCCATACATATATCAATTGTGTAAAGCACATTTGCACATTCATTGCCCTCATCATTCTCAAAACATTCTCCACTTAAGCCCCTGGAATCAGCGCCTCATTTTTTCCCCTCCCTCCCTACCCCCCCACCTCATGAACCCTTGATAATTTACAAATGATTATTTAGTCATATCTTGCACTGTCCGACGTCTCCCTTCACCCACTTTTCTGTTGTCCATCCTCCAGGGAGGAGATTATATGTAGATCCTTGTAATCAGGTCCCCCTTTTCAACCCACCCTCCTTCCACCCTCCCAGTATCGCCACTGGTCCTGAAGGGATCATCCATCCTGGATTCCCTGTGTTTCCAGCTCCCATCTGTACCAGTGTACATCCTCTGGTCTAGCCAGATTTGTAAGGTAGAATTGGGATCATGATAGTGGGGGCGGGGAGGAAGCATTTAGGAACCAGAGGAAAGTAGTATGTTTCATCGTTGCTACATCGCACCCTGACTGGCTCGAGTTGTTTATTTTTTTAATATGTTCTGGGTTTAAAACATGAAAAATAGAGAGAGAAAACAACAACAACACCCTGTGTTAGACCGGGTTGACTAGAGAAACAAACCCATATACACTCATGTGCATAAGAGAGAGCTTTATATCAAAGAATAATTTTATATTAAGAAAACATCCCAGCCCAGTCCAGATCCAGCCCATAAGTCTAATGTTCACCCATACGTTTGATATTAGTCCATAAATTCCTAGTTAGACTCACGCAGCACATGCAGCGATGCCAAATTCAGGGAGATCACAGCCGAGTGGGTGGAAGTCTTGTGGCTCCAGTGGTGGTGGAAGCATCTTAGCGCTGGTGTGGGTCTCCATGTGGCTCCTCCAGCTCTCTGAGTGTGCCACTTCAATACGAAGGTGAAGCAGAGAGTGCGACCTGCCTCTTCTGATGGCAGAATCCAGAGAGAGGAAGTACCCAGAATCCTCATGAAAAGGCCATGCCCACAAGGAGGCATCAATCAGGCGGTGACCTGACTGGCAGGCTGGACTCCACCCCTATACTTAATTATCAAGTTGGCATGAGATTATGTAACTACCACAAACTCCAAAGCAAAGTTACACCTAATTGGTTCGCTCTTTCTAGTTCGTGTGTATCATTTTGATCTTATCTTTGTACCATGCATTGAGACAGGCACATGTATCTTGTCTAACATTTATTCGCTGCAGGGTTATTGATTTGTGACTGCTTCCAGGAATTGTGTTAGATGGTAGAGATGCAAGTGGGATGGTTGCATTGGTAATATTTTGTATCCAGTTTAAAAAATGATTATGACTCCTGTATTAGTTTGAGTGCTTTAGAGAAACAAATCCACAGAAACTCGTGTATAATAGAGAGTTATATATAAAGGTTAAGTGCGCATCAAGAAAACATCCCAACCTAGTGCTGCTCAAGCCCACAAGTCTAACATTATTAACCCATTAACCCATATGTCCAACACCAGTCCACAAAGTCCTCCTCCATCTCACAAAACAGACACAATGATGCCGACTGCAGGAGGAAAGCCGAGTGAGTGAGCGTGTAATCATCTCAGCGCTGGCAGGGGTCTCCACACGGGTGCTCCAGCACCCAGGGCTGCACTGGGGTAGGTCCATGTGGCTTCTCCTCAGAGATGTCTTGCAGGAAGATAACTGGCTAAGGCAGCTGCACCCTGGTCTGACCATTAGAAACAAGAGACCCAAGAACTAGAAAGGCGAGGCTCACCGAGCCATTTATCCCTTCGCCCTTCAATTAATCCCACATGTGTTTATTGGCCAGGTTGGCACAATAAACTAACTACCTCAACTCCTTAGAGCAGTGGTTCTCAAAGGGGTCATGACCCCTTCGGGGGTTGAATGACCCTTTCACAGGGGTCGCCCGATTCATAACGGTAGCAACCTTACAGTGATGAAGGAGCAATGAAAATAATCTTATGGTTGGGGGTGGGAGGGTCACCACAGCATGAGGAACTGTATTAAAGAGTCGTAGCCTTAGGAAGGTTGAGAACCACTGCAAGTATCATGGACCATGATACTTATTCTTCCTCACGATGTATATTGGGAGGAAGATGAGGCTTTTTACTCCTGTAAAGATTCACAGTCTTGGAAACCCAGAGGACATCCCTACCCTGCCCAATAGGGTCACTATGAGTCAGAATCGACTGGATGGGAGTCAGTTTGAGTTTTTGAGTTTCATGATGTATAAGGTTCTCGTGGTGGTGGTGGTGGTGGTGGTGGGGGTGGAGGAGGAGGAGGGTGCCACTGAGTCAGTTCCAAGGTGCATCATCCCCATGTGGCACAAAGTGCCCTAAAGAATTTTCTAGACACTCATCTTTACATGAGAAGGACCCTTGGACACCCAATATCAGGTCACTGTAAGTCCCACTGGATGGCAGTGGGTATGGTTTGGGATGCCTCGCCCCTGTTCTTTTCCTACAGAACATGCATGCGTCTTTGTAGTCACACGTGGCTGTGTCCCTCCATCTGTGGAGGGCGGGTCCCTACTGCTTCAGTCTGTTCTCATTATTTGTTAATACGCAGGAAAAAGTAAATTACTTTCTTACCTCTTTTCTCCTTTGTGGACGGGACTGGTGGACTTTAACCCTGGTTACAGAAACAATAGGAAAACACATCCATTCTTGTTATGGCCTCTTGGAAAGCTATTAGTGGGTCTAAGGAGGATGGAAGGACAAATTAATACATATTCCAAAGCCAGCCTTTCATCTCCTTTTGCATCTCTGTATCCTTGGGTTAAGCAAAAACCTTTGATGCAAAAACAAAAACCGCTTCTGACTTTAAAGGGCTGTGTTAACATTCTGAGGGGTTCTCTAAGGCTGTGTGACCTTTGTAGACTTTTTACTTGCCACCCGAAGCGTCCTGATAAGGAAACAGGTCCTGAAGTATTGCGAGCTTCATGGAACTACCTAAAGGTCGCAGTTTTAAATTCACACACACACACACACACACACACACACCAACTATTTAAAAACCCTTTAGTAAGAGTCAGTATTTGAAGAACTGAAAAATAAGGGGGAATAAATCTAATGACTCGCTCGGACTCTGAGCTTGTATTTAATGATTGCCTCCTAACCAACAAGAACATGTCCAAAGGGAATTTCCCAGAAAGCAATTGGGTTTTAGCTGGTGGAGCTAAATAGAGAAGATGCTTTTGTGAATCCTTAGCCCGGTCTTGCAGAGGCAGCCAGAGAGCTGCCCTGGGCCAACCCCAATTGGGTCTCTTCTTTCCGACGTGGGTGGTCACAGTGGCTCCGATCAGACCCCGCTAACCCTTGATGATGATGTCCTACAAGGAAGTATTCCTCAGGGACTGGGATCCTCCTTAAGAACCCACAGAAGGCTGAGCTTTCTACTGACTGGAAAGTTTCCCATGTAAGGGCGGACCTAATGAGGATTAAAGGAGGCCTGGCTGCTCAGTGGACTGCAAGCTGAAAGAGCGGCACTTCAAACCCACCAACTGCACCATAGAAAAAGATGGCACAATCTGTTTCCTTAAACCTCTGGAGGCTTGGAAACCCTCCGGGATGTTCTGCTTCACCCTACAGGGCCACTGTGAGTAGAAATGGGCTCCATAGAAGTGTGGGGTTCATTCAGATTAGGAGACCATGGATGGCACACATCACGAACCTACTTGGCAGCTAACTGAAGTGCTCTGGGTTCAAGTGCACCCAGAGAGAAGGCTGCCGAAAGGTCTGCCAGTCTACTTTCTCCCCTCCCCCCAGAGAGCAGACATTGAAAGTCCCATGTAGCACACTTCTACCCTGCCACACTCAGGACTGCCGTGAGTTGGAATTGTTTCCAAGGCGGTTGGTTTGGTGGATGAAGCGAAAGAGATCAGGGCCATGAGAGAACGTATCTACAAACTACTTGGTGTTCGAGCTTGGCTGCTCGCTGAAAGGTTGGCAGTTCAAACCCACCCAGCTGCTCTTCTGGTGAAAGACCTAGGGACTGCCCCCACGAAGAGGACAGTTGAACAAGCTCCCCGGGGCAGGCGTACTCAGCTGCATGGAGTCCCCATGAGTCCACACGGACTGCGCTTCACCTAACCAAACAGCACTCGTGGCTCAATTGTTCAAGGTGAAAAGTGCCTGTAAGTTTGTCCAGCAAGGCCTTGGTTTGTCCTGGTAACATTGAAATGTGCCCCTTTTCACCATAAATGCCCCAGTTTGGGAGAGAAAGCATATTCTCATTCGGTATAAACCCTATTTCCCTGCCCCCTAATTATAATGGGGTTCATTAAGGAAGTTGACTGGTTACAATTCAGGATAAAAAGTGGCTCTTCCGGCTTAAACAAGTGCACTATAAGCACATACTGGTGGCCCTGCATAAGCTTTGTAACACTGAATGAAACAGAGGTCGACTCTCTCACAGGGTGGATGCCAACTCGTGGTGACCCTATAGGATAAGGTAGACCTGCTCTAGTGGGAATAACAAGGCTGTAACTCTTTATGGGAATGAAAAACCTCATCTTTCTCCTGAGCGGAAGTCAAGGACTTTTGCATAAAACCTCTTGATGAGAGAGGAGTAACATGAAATTAGAAGCCCAGAATCTTGGATCAAACAGCCTTTCTCATGTGGGTGTTGGCAATATTAAAGCAGATAGTTTTGTGAAATTCTTATCGGAGTACCAGATAATAGTTAAGTACACAATTGACCTTAAACTCCAAAACCAAGCCTGTTGCCCATCAATTGGTTCTGACGTTGTGGTTGACATTTACCAATATTAATTCAGATTATCTCGTCCAATCGCTTCTCATCCCACCCTACCCTATCCTACAAGCTATGTTGTTGTTGGCTGCTGTCAAGTCATTTCTGACTCATAAAAACCCAATGTTTGACAATGGTAAATACTCATTTATATAGTTTTCTCCTCTCCCGTCCCTTGCCCCTCCCCTCCCATCCTACAAGTTATATGCTTTTGGGGTGTTATTAAGTCCATTCCTATTCATAGGAGCCCCGTGCAGCAGAGTAGAACTGTTGCTTAGGGTTTCCAAATCTGTCATCTTCCTGCAAGCATATTTCTAGATCTTTTCTCCAATGGAATCGCTCGCTGGGTTCAAATGGCCAGCATTTTGAATCTTGCCAATGGGACTTTTTCCTGCATAGAAATCAAACCAAACCCACTACCATCGAGTCAATATCTCCCTTGGTCTATTAAGTCATAGAAAAAGAAGCACGACCCAGCCAGGCACAGGAAGTGGGCCCTATAAAGAGCTTTGGATAATAAGAGAGTTAGAGACACTGTCCCTGTAAAGAGAATATGCATCTCAGGCATTTCGGTAAGCTTGACGGCTCCTGTATTCAAATTGGCAGGTTTGCCAGGGCAAGAAAGGAAAGTATGATGAAATTCAACTCTGCAGCTTGACTGATGTCTGAACTTTTTTTCACCTCTTTCCATCATTTATTTTCATGTTTGGCCTCATTCAAATAATGATCTGTCCTAGGAATAAAAGAGCAACTGAAGTCAAATTGTCAAGGGGAGGAGGAGGGCACTATTGACTGGGTCGGTGTGGTGGTCCGTAGAGTGGTAAATGAACATCGCCAGCACCTCTCCTGAACATGTGGGCTAGCCCTACAGTCCCTTCCCTAGGAAGTTAACCATGGCCATGTGACTGACTTTGCCCAATGAAACATGCACAGAAATATCTGACACTCTTCTGGGTGGAAGCATTCTGTATGCCATTTTGTAGCATATGGCTATTTTCTTGCCGCTGCCCTGAAGATTTCTAATGTATCCATTGGACTGTCCAATGGACGTATGTCCGCATGGGTTCGTACCCTACTCCTGGTACCAAAATGCATTAGTCTGAGTAAACTAGAGAAACAAATCCAGAGACACTCATGTGTATAAGAAAGAGCTTTATATGAAATAGCAATTGTACATTGAGAAAACATCCCAGCCCAGTCCAGATCAAGTTCATAAGTCCACTATTAGCTCAAATGTCAGATACTAGTCCATAAATTCATCTTTAGCCTCACATAGCCTATGAGGTAATGCTGAATGCAGGATGATCACAGGCCAGTGGGCAGAAGATCTTATGGATCCAGTGGTAGTGGAAGCATCTCAATGCGGGCATGGGGCTCCATGGGGCTCCTCCATCTCTGAGTGCCTCAACAGCAGGAAAGGGACGGCAGAGAGAGTCGGTCTGACCTCCAGTGCGCATCCAAATGAGGTCATTAAGCTGCAACCTGATTGACAGGCTAGGCTCAATCCCTTAGCTCAAGTTGACAGAAGATTATGTAACTACCACACTTCCAGTTCCCTGACCAACTAGCCAAGCCATTAGCCACAACCCATAAATCAGTATACAATCTTATAGTTGGCCATTTCTCCTTCCAGGCAAACTGAATGGCCAGGTGCACTGCTTGAAGTGCTGCCCATTGGGAGGATTTCCCTTCACCACTGTCCTTTAGGGAGATCCCAGAAAGGGGCTGTAGTGCTGCTGCTGTCCACTTAGGAGTGGCACCTGCATATCGTGCAGAGCCATCAGTAAACCAAGCATGAATTTTCTGTTCCTCAGTCAACTTATCATAAGGGACTCCCCAGGAGGCCACAGGTACAGAGTGGGAGAAGGAAGGTACTGTGACAGGAGTGGGGACTGTGGACATTTGGCCCATTTCTTCATGCAGCTTACTTGTACCTCAGGTCCTGCTCTGCCTGATGTCATATATACCACTTTCATTTAACAATGGAGTGTTGCTGCACACGTCCAACTTTATGATTCCGTGGGTCAGGTAATCCCTAATTCATGATGGGCAGCTCAGGCCTCATGGTGACTTTGTGGCCCACGGTGAGGCGTTCAGTCTCCACTATGGCCCAGTAACAGGCCAACAGCTGATTTTCAAAAGTGGGAGTAGTTGTCTGTAGAGGACGGCATAACTTTATACCAAAATCCCAAGGGTCTATGCTATGATTTGCCTGTAGGGCCTGCCAAAGACTCCACACTGCATCTTTATCTACAACTGACACCTCTAGCACCGTTGGGTCAGCTGGATCATATGGTCCCAGTAGCTAAGCAGCTAGCACAGCAGCCTGAACCATTGCAGAGCCTTTTCTTGTTCTGGGTCCCACTCAAAATTAGAGGCCTTTCATGTCACTTGATAAATAGTCAGCGTAGAACACCCAAATGAGGGATATGTTGCCTCCAAAATGTGAAGAGGCAAACTAGGTATTGTGCATCCTGTTGGGGGGCCCAGATGCAATAGCTTATTCTTCTCTTTAGTAGGAATGTCTTGACATGCCTCTTGCCACTGAACCCCTAGAAATTTTACTGAGGTGGAGGGTGCCTGCATCTTCATTGGGTTGATTTCCCACCCTCTTCCGTGCAGATGTTGTAACAATGGATCTAGGGTCTTTGATACATCCTCCTTAGTGGGTCCAATAGGCATAATGTCATCAAGATAATGAACTAGTGTGACATTTCGTGGAAGAGACAGGCAGTCAAGGTCCCTTCAGACTAAATTATGGCACAGGGCAGAAGAGGTGATGTAACCCTAGGGGAGAGTTGTGAAAGTATATTGTCCACCCTGCCAGCTGAAGGCAAACTGCAACTAATACTGCATGTTCTTATTGGCCAGATTGGCCCAATAAACCTATCATAAACTAAGTCCTTTGTCAACTCATGTCTGAACAGAAGCCCAAACTAACCTGTCATGAGCATTTGGTGTGAGATATAAACCTTCCTGCCTACAAACCACTATGACTGCTGTAGTTGTGGTGTACCATCGAGCCAATGCTGACTCATGATGACTCCGCAGGAACTGCCCCCACAAGCTTTCTTAGACTAAAATCTTTATAGGAGCAGATTACCAGATTGCTTCTACAATGGAGACACGGGTGAGTTAGCCTTTGACTTTTTGGTTAGCCGCGAAGTTCTTCAATAAATGCACCACCCTAACTCATTCCAGTAAATTTTGGGTTGATAACAGCAGTGTAGCCGGGTCTATAAACTCCATATCTGTTCCCTTGAGCTCCCACCGCTTGTCCCCTCCCCTTGTCATTGTTACCAACTTCCTCTGTGCACCTACTGTGTTCTTGATCCTGGACAATGTACTGTGTGTCCACTTATTCTGAAAAACCCTATCAGATAATGAGTCTTGATATTTGTTCTTTGACAGATGTAAAAACCAAGTTTAGGGTGGTCTCTGCTCACAGATTACACAGGCATTAGATAATCATGAGTCCTCCTAGCTCTAAATCTTTATTTATTAGCAACGGTGCTCTTTTATTTTGCAATTAAGGAGACTTGACTTTGCCTGGTTTTAAAACATTTTTAGTTGCATGTTCTGGTTTTATGAACCCTAGTCTTAACTTCTCTTACATTCCATTTGGTAATGGAAGAAAGGGAGATCAAGGTGGAATTCCATGCCCATGGGGGTGACAGATGAAAGAAAAGTAAAATAGAATTTTCAAGTATAGTAACTTTACCTTAATCTTGATTTCTGGGCCAAGTGTGGGCTAGGAGATAGTGGTTATCTGCCTCAAAATAAGTTCTAGAAGTTTCCTAGCACTGGAATCAGCAAAAGCCTATGTATCTCTAGAGTTCCATTTTGAGTTATTGAGGAATGGCTAAAAATCCTAAACAGCAGCAACTTTGAGGAAAATCCTTTGCTACTCAATTCTGGTGATTGGGTGAGTGGTGGTTAGCTGGTTATTGTTTGATTGATTGGCTTGTTGCCTGGGTATCTGGTTGTTGGCTGGTGGTTGGTTGGTTAGGTTTGAATTGTGAGTCTTGTTCGGCTGTGTGACTTAGGAGACCCCCTGGGTTGCAGAGCCGAGCTGACCCACGTGATCTTCTTCACCATGACCTCTATGGAAGGTCATCTCCAGGCTTGTTTCTCCTACAGTGTGGCTGGTGCCTGGGTTTGCACTGCTAACCTTGTGGTGACCCACCAGGCACAAGCCATGTGCCCTACCCAAGGACCTTCCCAGTGGGTTTTTGAAGTCTCCTGAGCCACCGGCTCCACAGGATTCAGGGGAGTGGTGGCGATCTATTCAGAATGGGGATGTTTGCCCATCACTCAAAAACAATCCCAAGTCCCCATACTTGGTGCTCTTCCATCCTGTCAGCAGACACAAGACGGATCACTAATCTCGAGGGACAAAGGGGAGCTCTTATTAAAGGCCCTGAGATTTCTCCATCTCTTTCTCTGAATTCAACCTCCAACAGTGAAGATTATGGAATTGCTAGTTGAATCCATCGCCTTTATTTTGGGGGTTGTTTTTATGGAGAATTCTTGGATGGCTCTGCTTTCTGCTCTCCTAAGATGCAATGGGTTACATGTTGAGCCGCTAACCACAAAGTCAGCAGTACATACCCACCAGCCGCTCCTCTGGAGAAAGATGAGGCTTTCTACTCACACAAAGAGTTTCAGTCTCTGGTCAGTTGACCTCCTTCTAGACCCAGCCTGAATGTGTTCTACGTGCAAGAATCTATTGCTTGTTCTATGACAAAAACTTCTTCCCTGGATTTTAAAATATTGATGGTGGTCCTTTTGTCTTACTCTGTATTTTTATCTTTATATGACGATTGTTTTATCCTCAGCACTTCATTTCGGTTTTGTTCCTTATTGTTTCTGTTGGGCTTAGCAGTTTGGGAAGCACAGAAGGAGTGGATGCATAGAGGTAATAACAGACACAAGGGTTTGTAAGGAATGTACAAGGGTGGGGGAGATGGGGAAGAGGAGGGGGTTTCTGGAGTAAGCAATGAAGGTGAGGGGCAGTGAGTATTGGAACTGAAGGTGATCACACAACTCATTTGAAAGACGATTTCATCATGGGGGCAAAAAAGTGTTCTGAAATTGATTGTCGTAATGATTGTACAATTCTTCTTGATATGATTGAACTACTGAATTGTGTGATATGTGGTTTAAGTGCCAATAAAACTGTTAAAAAAGAAAAATCGTTTCAGTCTCAGAAACCCACAAGGGTTGTCCTACCTTGTCCTATCGGTCACTGTGAGTGGGAATTGACCCGATGGCAGTGAGTCTGGTTTCCGAGGGGCCCAGCAGTGAGTTCAGTGTCTGGCCAGAGGACTCTGCTCTTCCCAGAATG
This sequence comes from Echinops telfairi, assembly GCF_000313985.2. Taxonomy (NCBI): domain Eukaryota; kingdom Metazoa; phylum Chordata; class Mammalia; order Afrosoricida; family Tenrecidae; genus Echinops; species Echinops telfairi. Next base: position 35,514,231 of record NW_022103901.1, read on the forward strand.
GCACTGACAAAGCACACGGAGTTATCCAGTCACTTCCGACCTGGGGTGGGGCCCGTGCAGGAGAGAGAATGGCATTCCCTGCGCTTTGCTGGAAAACAGTGGCTCCTTCTCCCTTGTCAGCAGTACTGGGATTTGGCGTTCCTAGGAAACCGACATCTGATATTCCAAAATGATCCCGTTGCACTTTGCAGTATCTCCTTTGCATTTTGATGGCTTCTGCGCACCATACTTCACTTCTGGTACCTATAAATACCTAAAGCTTCAGTTGATACACATCCAGCTCGCTTTACAACCAGGATTTAAGAGCTTTGTGATATGATTTGCCATGAATAATTGCCAGCGGAGCATATTGGATCACCTTGTGTAACTTTTGCAACCTGGTTTTAATTTCAGGTTTGACTGTTAAATTGTCGCTTGGCAAAGCAATAACAAAAAAAATCGTAATTTAGATTAGGAGAAACAAAACAAATGATGATGGGAATATTACCATAACCGTAATTTTACAGCACAGTTTAATTATTTGGTTCAGTAATGTTCAATAATTATTTCAACACCAAAATCCCTCCCCACCCCAACCCCTCAACAAACTAAACAACTGTTTCACTACCAGCAGCTAATTTATAAGGCAATTTCAGAATCTCATGACTTCTTGTCTCGATGAGATTTACAGTCGCTAATAAAAGGCCCTAACTTCGAGAAGCATGAATGAAAACTCATTTATAAAGAGAGTAAAAATTCAGGGGCTTTTTTTTTCTTCGTTTCTTCTCTCCCCACTTCTCTACAGAAGGTTACATATCCGTGCTGATGCTGATATAAAAGGGTGAGACCCAGTATCAAACACAGAACAAGCATTAATGAAACCTCAAAAAATGAATGAAGTTGCCAGGTGCATATGAAACAGGCAGACTTTTGTTTACTTAAATTCTTTAGTCTCAGCTTTGAGGGTGTATTTTTATTTTTAATCAGGCAAATCGATATTCCCTGTGTCTGAGACTCTTGCCTCCCTTCCACACCCCCACCTAGTCATCAAGTCCCATGAACCGCCCCCTCCTTAATAGTCCTGAATCTTTCCACTGCTCCCCAATCTCTTGCTCCTATTCTGCCTCAAGCCACACTTGCCCTTTGCCTGGAGTGGACTGACCACTTCCAAACTGACATTCTTTCCTCCAGGCTTGGAGTCCCATAGCCCAGACAGGAAGCCTGCCCCACCCCCCCACCCCCACCAACCGGAGATAGGCTTTCTGTCTGTGCTATGGGACTGATCCGTCACTGTGATTGAAACCTCTTCTTTAGCTCCCACTGGTTTTAGGACCAAATCTAAGAATTCCAAGAGTAGTCTTCAACGTATGGCCCTGTTTATTCTTATGTGCTCCATCTTCTATCCTGTATTATTTTCCCACATGTCCATGTTTTGTGTGTGCATGAGCACACGCGTGTGTGCACGTGTGCACATGAATGCCATGTGATCATCTTTCCAACCACCTTGTATGGTGAATGTCTAGGCTGTCTTACAGTCTTAGAGAGCAGTTCTTCTGGGAAGCCTTCTCAGGTGAAACACCCCTTTGTGCTTCCGTGGCAACATTGGGTTGCCTCATTATAGCACCTGTTTAGTCTTCGTACCATCTCTTACTTCTCCCTCCAGATGACAAATTCTGCAAAGGAAGGGGCTGTACCACCTTGGTCACTATTTTATCCTTGGCACCTTGCACGGTGGCTAGGGTATTTAAAATAAACAAATACGTTCGTTGTCATTAAGTCTATTCCAACTCCTGTTTAACCCTATTGGGCAGTGTAGATCTGTCCCTGTGGGTTTCCAAGGTGGCATTTCTTCCCAGGAGCAGAAATCCTCACCTTTCTCTTGCTGGGGGTTTCAATGATTGACCCTGGCTTAGCAGCCCACCCCATAGCTCACTACACCACCAGAGTTCCTTGACGAGGCTGTAGGAAGCCTGCAATAGATGGTTGTTAGGTAAATGACCCAACCATTTCTCTCCAGATGAATAGCTTTGAGCTAGGGGTCTTCCCTCTGTCCTGCTTTCCTCTTTTCACCGTGAGAGAATTAGCTATGACCACAGCTTCCTCCGTTTTTACCTTTCCAAGCTTTCTATATCATTCCCTCCAACACACCTCTTAGATAACAGCTAAAGCAACTCCTTTGTCAGGGTTCTCCAAACTCAAAACCCACTGTCATCCAGCCGTTGTTGCCCCATAGCGTTCCTATGGACAGACTAGAAGGGCCCATATCAGCTTCTGAGATTCTTCACAGGAAGAGAAAGCCCTGGCTTCTGCCCGAGTTGCAGCTGATGGTTTTGAACTGCTGACCTTGCAGTTGGCAGCCCAACATGTAACCACTATGCCACCAGGGTTCCTCAGTAAAACGTTTAAGTTCTCTAGATTCCCTAGAATTTTCTTATTTGGATGAAAGGCCGGCTTCCATTTTCAATCACATCCCCCTTGAAGAAAAGGGCCTGCCTAAGAACAGTAAAATAGCCAGTGAAGGATGAAGTGCTCTGAATACTTATGCAGCCAGTGTGCTGGGGCAGATGGGGTTCATGGCATCCCAGCAGCCAGACGAGAACCCCATTTAACCCGGGGTGAGAATTGTATCTCAAAACCATCCCCGCAGCTCTCTGTCTTTAAGAAGTAGAATGTCAACAACCATAACAAAAATCAAGATAGAGCTGAATTGATTTCTTCCTCCAAATGGTTAAGCTCTGTTCAGATCCTTAAAAGAATAAACAGAATATGATGATTTAGAAAGTCCATGTACCGGAAAAACAGTGCTATTAGGAAGAAAGCCACAGTTCTCGGTAACCTCGGTGACTCTCTGCTCTGCTGGATGTCGCCTGCTGTGGCTGGTTTTGAATATAATGCCATTGATTTTGAGAGATTTCATAACGATAATTTGATAGACTGGAGCGGGTTCCGTATTCGCAGCATTTCAGAGGCTGTGCTGAGCCACCGAAACTTTTGAAATACGAACCTTGCGTTCCTTCCTCGGAGAACTTTCAGCTCGCTTGCATCGGAGGGGAAAATCTGTAGCAAGCGCTCCTGAAGCAGGAAGAAGGGCTCGGGGACTCAAAGGGGGAAGGCTTGCCTCATCTTTCATTGATGTAAATAAATGTAGGAGCTGTGTGCTTATTTATACATTAGTCATCTGGGTCCCAAAGCATAGCTCTTTTAGCACCTTGAGCTTCCTTCTGCTGGGGGGAAGGGAGGTAGTGCAAAATCACTAGAAACATGATTATGCTTTAATTTAGGTCTTTTAGTTATGTAAGCAGAATGCAATTAAACCAAGAAGTGCTCACTAGGACTCCATATTTCAAATAGGCTTTCAATTTATCACCGTTTTATGTGTATCATCTTCAATTGCATAAGGCTTCCTCAAGGCTGTGACAGTGAATTATAGCTATGTTCTTGTAATTATTTTTCAGTTTAAAAAAAAAATAGCAACCAACAACTTTCGAGTTAAGCACATGAAACAGCTAGTTGTTGGTGTGTGTGTGTGTGTGTGTGTGTGTGATTTCTCACTGGCTGTAGGATTCTCTCCATTCTTAAGTTTGGGTGGACAAGTGTTGGGAGTGGTGGCATCATCACCACCATCACCTTGTCATCATTACCATCATTATCATAATCATCACCACCACCTTCATCATCACCATGGAAACAGAATGTGCGCATGATTTTGTTAACTCTCTACAATATCTCTTTGATGACAAGTAGCCCCTTTTGGAAATGTCACACACCCAGGAAGGGCACTGCTGTGCCATTCTTAGGTGCCATGGAGTTGGTTTCAATTCATGACACCCCTGTGTACGACAGAGTGCAGCATTGCCAGGCCCTGCACCACCCTCTCAGTTGTGATGTTTGAGTCTACTGTGGCCGTCTATTACCTATTGTTAATTTGCCTCATGGAAGGGCTACCTCTCACTGACGTTCTGCTTTATCAAGTCTGATGCCCTGCTCTAAGAATGGACCCTTCTTGATTTGGGCAGATGCCATCGAGTTGACATTGGACTCCTGGTGACCCCCATGTGGTGGAGAACTGCCCCATTGAGCTTCCTTGGGCTTCATCTTCATGGGAGCAGACAAAGTCTCACCATCATTACATCGAAGGAGCATTCTGGCTGTCTTTTCAGGGCAGCTTTGTTCCTGCTTCTGCTGGTCCATGGTGGGCTCACCCTTCTTCACCCACACCAGAACCAAGGCAGTGCTCTCTTCCTGGTTGTCCTGACCCATTGTGCAGCTTTTACGGGAATGTGAGATACTAGTTCTCAAATGGACTTCTTTGCTTAAGAATACTCAGAAGAGGGCTTTGGTAGCAGATTTGCCCAGATTTGAGCTTGAAGGCTCAAAATCCAGGTTTCCTTGCCACCGATTGTCAAAGAGTGATCCTGGGCAAGTCATTGATGAGCTTTCCATCAGACCCCTGTCTAAAATAGCTGCATACAGCATGGCCTTCCTGATGGTTGCTGTTGTCTTGGTAATGATGTCGCTTTAGTTATTTGAGAATCCTCCGGAGCTCAGACAACTTTTCCGTTACCTGAATTACAGGGTTCACTGACCAAGGCGCTTGGAGGGTAGGGTGGGAAGAAGGTCCTTGGATAGACTTTTCATGAGCATTTTCTCATGTGTTAGCCACCTGAGCATCATTTTGGGTGAACTATCTGTCTATGACTTTTGCCCACTTTTTAATTGGATTGCTTGTTGTTTTCTTATGGATTTTTTTGCAGAATTCCATAGATTTTAGTAATTAGTTCCTTGTCCATGGTGTCATGGCTAAAGTTGTTTTCTCAGTCCCTAGGCTCTCATTTGATGCGCATACATGTCTTATTTTAAGGGCTTTGACCTCTGCCAGAGGTGGCGATGGTCTCAGGTGACATCGGTATGGATGGCTACTCAACATGACGCTCAGGAGAACGGGAGTCTCGATCCCCTTGGAGTTGCCAACTGCAGGGTCCATTGACTCAAGGTGCTGGGAAGGGTTGCACGTGTGTTCATGGCCAACACCAGGCTGTGGTTAAGGAAAGTGGTAACTGCATTAAGACCCTCCTTCTTTGTCCAAAGAATGTTGGGACCAGTTCCCCATCCGCTTCAAAACCACTTGAATGTGATTTGGGTAGATGCTGTTGTGTTGACATTGGATTCAGGGCAACCCCGTGTGATGGAGAACTAACTGCCCCAAATGGTTTTCTTGGGTGCCATCTTTCTGGGAGCCACTCATCAGGTGTCCTGCCCAACAAATGGGTGGGTTGGAGCTGCCCACCTTTCTGGTAGCGACCAAGTGTTTAACCATTGCACTGCCAGCATGCCTACCATAAATATAAGAGAAAAGACATTTTCTGCATAACGATATGCTCCCCATCCCTGATACCACAAAAGTACCACCGACACAACCCGCCCTGGCTTTCTCATGACCACTCTTCCTTGGGAACTGCCATGGATACACCTGCTCACTTCCCAGTCCGCAGATTCAGTGGACAGTGAATGGCCTGTCGGCCCTTCTGCTGTGGAAGGCTGGAGCAGGTTCCAGACTCTCTGTATTGCGAAGGTCAATGAGGGCAACACTCTCCCGTTCCCTGAGGGAGACAGCTGTCTAGGCAAAGCTAATCAACTGAAATAAAGCCCTCCTTCAAAAATGCCCATTATCACAGGAATAGCTATCTTTCTGCCGGTCATTATTTTTACTTTCTGCCCATAGACTGGGGCTTCACTCATGCCAACTCATCGCATCAATTTAGGACAGAGTAGAGCTGCCCCTGTCGATTTCTGAGGCTGTCAGTCATTAGAGGAGCAGAGAGCCCAGCTTTCTCCCCGGAGAGTGGTTGATGGTCTCACACTGCTACCCTAGCAGTTAGAAGCCAACAACTTACCCACTACGCCACCAGGGTTCCTTGCCTGGTATGTTGTGTTGTTGTTGTTGTTAGGTGCTCTCGAGTCTGTTCCAACTCACAGTGACCCTACCTATGTACAATAGAACAAAACACTGCTGGGCCCTATGCCATCCTCACAGTTGTTCTGATGTTGGAGCCCATGGACCCACTGATGCTGCCACCGTGTCAATCCATCGTGCGAACCACCCCCATCCAGGAGAAGGCATGGCTTTTACAATGCATTACACTAGAAAAAAAAATCATAGGAAGAGATCATTTCATTTTTATTTTTCCTCAGACCATCTACCAAAGTGCGAGGTCTATTCCTGAATTCTATTGGTATCCGGATGGTCACTGATCTGTCATCTGATCACACAGGAGCGCATGTACCATGCAGACTAATTGAACCACCCCACCCCCTTATGACGAGGGCAAAAGTGCTCCATCTCCAAAAATGTACCCCAAATACAGATTCTAGACCCCAGGACTGCAGCAGGACCAGAGATCACCACTGGGAAAACACAAAACACACTTTCAACCTGCCAAGTGCTGGCGGGTGCACTAGCTGTTCTAACCACTTGTTTTTGTCCCTCCCCGATGTTCTGAAATATGGATGGCGAAATAATTTGCTGAATAATGAATATTGCGTTCTCGTGGAGGGACCAATCCCTGCTGTGTTTCTGCTTTTGCTACTCATTAAATATTCATCTGCATATTTTGGTGTGTGCTCTCCTAACTGGCCACTTATAGGTGCTTAACAAGCTCCAACAGCTCCATCGAGCAAAAACAGTTGTAATAACAGCAACAATAAACAAACACCCAAGCAACCAGGACCCAAAGCAAACAAATGAACACAAGGTAGCTGGAGCTTTATCTGCTGGTTACCCCGAGAAAGCGCATTCCACTTCTGTAACACAGCCCCTCGTTCATAAAGGCTGCCTGCTGACATGTTCTAGAGGAAGATGGATGGGGTGACGGTGAGCGATGCTTTTCTCTCTGTTTTTCCACATGCATCTGGAGGAGCGATCTGTACTTCCCTTTAGCAGAACCCAGAAACGCAACGCTCTAATAACTGGAGTAACTGCATCACCTTCCAATATGGCCCCCCTTATTAAATCACAGGGACGGGGGCGGGGAGGACGCATGTCAGACCCTAGACTGCTGACTGACGGTAAGCAGCAGTGGGTGCGGGGAGTAGCAGCAGTCGGTGCTTGGATTGGGGGCTGCTCCTGAATCCATGGCTGCAGCATCTTGCTGGTTTGCAACCATATCATCTCCCAGACAAGCAGGGCATCCTGCTAGTTAGGTGAGCCAGCTTCAGCAATGGGGACTGGAGGGAGGAAAGCGCTCTGAATGTCCTCCTAGGGGGTCTCAAAGGGTGGGGATGGGAGTGATTTCCAAGGAAGCTGTTTTGGGCCTGTCCGAGTCAGTTATGACTTACAGCGACCCCTTGTACAGCAGAAGGAAACACTGCCTGGTCCTGCACCGTCCTCACGTTGTTCTGATGTTTGAGCCCACGGTGGCAGCCACTGGGTCAGTCCACCTGGTCAAGGACCTTCCTCTTTTTTGCTGCCCCTCTACTTTACCCAGCATGACATCCTTCTCTGGGGATTGCTCTCCTATCACATACAAAGTATTTGAGATGACGTCTCACCATCCTTGTTCCAAGGAGCATTCTGGCTGTACTTCTTCTGAAATAGATCTGTTTGTTCTTTGGCAGTTCCTGTTGCTTTCAGTATTCTTTGCTAGCAGCACAACTCAAATGTGTCTGTTGTTCTTCAGTCTTCCCCATTCAGTGTCCAACTGTCACGTCCATTGACAATCTCCTGTCTTGAAATGGTGAAAGCTGGATGAACAGAAAGGACCCCGAGCCATGTGAAGATCCAGGGGCAGCTGCGGTCATGACCATCTGATTGTTAAGGAGTGGAGGAGGCCCTGTGTAAATATCTGTGTCTCTGTTGTAGACCAGATCCAATGTGTCCTATGTGGTTAGCAATTTAAACTGTTCTGTAAGTGGTGGGATTCTGGCCTCCTGGGCTAAGAAGCAGGGTGTGAATCCCAGACAAAGCCCTTCCTGGGCAAGCAGCATTGGTCTGGAGCCTCGTGTGTGGTTATGATGTGAGTAGGTGTCAGCAGAGTGGCCAGAGTGAGGGGAGGCCAGGAAGAACTGCCTGAGGATCTACTTTCAATAAACCCGTGCACAAAACCCCTCTGAGTGACAGTGGCCCAATGTAAGCCAATGGGGAGGATGGCGCAGGGGCAAATAGTGCCAGCTTCCATGCCCCATGGGGTGGCCCTGAGCCAGGAACCCATTTGACCCAGGTTAGCATGCTCTGGGACAGAGCGATAGCTATATGCAGGTGCCACATAAGTAGTTCTGACCCTGAAAGAGTGTCTTAGGAGGAATAGATCAGGGAGGGTCAGAACTGGTTGAAAAGAGTATAGCACTCACTCTCCACCATCCACTTCCATGCCTGGTGGGACAGACATAGCTAATCAGTCGGAGAGTGTTGCCAACTGAGGCTGATGGGCTTTCCTGCCCCTCTGCTGCAGAAAGCCACTGGGAACGCCTGGGTGCAGGCGCGCTGCAGCCCACCAGCTTCTCTGAGGCCAGAGGCAAAGGAGGAGGGGTCATTGGTATAAGCATCTCAAGTCTGGGCTGGCAGAGAGAGCCCAAGAAGGCACAAATATACTCCACCCTTATGAGGACTTACCCTGTGCCGGCGTGTTGAAACTGCGCCACCATTATCCCCTTCACTCCCAAGCAACCTGCAAGGGGGATGCTCTCCTTGTCTTGACGCCACAGAACAAAAGCCTGAGGCTGCAAGAGTTTGAGACTTTAGCGAAGGCCCCACAGCCAGGTCCTGGTAGGCCGGTCTAGGATTCAGACCTGGGCGCTTGACTGGCTCTGTGAAGTGGTATAACACAGAGAGAGGTTGGTTCCCTCTTGGACAGAAAGGAGCCACAAGAACCACCCACAGTTCTGGACTTGGTTGCTGGAAAACTGCTGGTGGTAGTGGTCCTCTTTAATTTTTCAGTGTCCCCGCTTCCCTGCAGGTTAGGACATCAGTTACGGAGCAGGAAAGGCTGCCCGTGGCCCTAGCTGGCTTGTAAATTCTGCCTCCAGACACGGTCTTCCTGGCTTTGGGGGGCGAGTATGAAAGCATTTGCAGGTCCACTTACAAGGTGCCAAAGGAAGAGAAGTCGGGAAGAGAGGATGAAGGGCTAGGAGGGAGAAAAGTGTGAGGATCAGAGCAAGTCTCAGCCTGGTCTCTGACACCTGGTCCTTGGTAGATGTTTTTGCCTTTCACATGGGAGACCCAGGTTCGATTCCTGACCAGTGTACCTCATGCACAGCCACTGCCTGCCGATCAGGAAGCCCTGCGGGCTGCAGTGATGCTGAACAAGGCCCAGTGGAGCTTCCAGAAATAAGACAGAGTAGGAAGATCGTTCTCCTTCAATCCATCAATCAGTGGAAACCCTACTAAGGTGCTCCCGGCCCCAGCCAAGGTATGTTCCATCTTCTATAAAACCGAAAAACAAGCTCATTTCCAGCAAGTCGATGCCGACTCATAGCAACCCTATAGGACAGGGCAGAACTGCCCCTGTGGGTTTCTGAGACTGTAGCTCTTTACAGGACTAGAAAGCCTCCTCTTTCTCCTGTAGTGTGGCTGGCGGTTTCAAACTGTGGACCTTGCAGCCCGCAGCCCATGGCATAACCACTACGTCACCAGAGCTCCTAATCTGCTCACACTCATGTGGAAACTGGACGTCGAATAAAGAAGGCTGGGGAAACAATGCGTTTGAATTTTGGTGCCAGCGAAGAACGTTCAAAAGGCAACAAAATCTGTCTTGGAATAAATACAACCAGGCTGCTTCTTAGAAGGAAGGATGGCGAGACTTCATCTCGTGCACCGTGGACACGTTGTCAGGAGATGCACGTCCCTGGAGAAGGGCCTCATGCTTGGTGGATGGACATAGTGACCGCAATAATGGGTTAAAACACAACAGCCCTTGTGAGGATGGCACAGGAGCGGGCAGTGTTTCGTTCTTGGTCAGAGCCAACTGGGCAGCACCTCCCTGAGACAGCGCGGACCACAATGGCCCATGAGGGTGCCAACTTGAGAGCCAACCGTGACTCTTAGCAGTGGGGTGACGGCAGTGGCATGAAATCTCCGTTTGTCCATCTGCTTGGATGGAGAGTTGGCCTGGTAGCAACGCAGTCCCTTGCATCCTCGAGGCCACAGGGTCGGAGTCAGTGGGACGGTGAACGGAGGACGCCCCGCACATCATTTGTCACAGGCTGGCGGGGCTTGTTGGCCGGGTCCAGCCACCGGAGTGTGGTTATTGGGAGTCCAGTCACGTAGACACACCCCCTCAGAGATACACGAGAGTGGGGTGCGGGTGGCGTTCCAGGGGGGCTGATTCTCCAGGCCCTTTCCTCTGATTCAGAGCCCTGGCCCCCACTCTGCAGGTAGAGGGAGCTCCCTGTGCACATGCCCTCCCTTCAGCACCCCAACCCAAGGGCCCTCTAGGGCCCTTTGAGCTG
>NW_022103901.1:35526131-35533064 GCF_000313985.2 Echinops telfairi
GAGACTGACTGATTCCACTGAGCATAATGATTTCAAAGGAATCCTGGTGGCAACATGCATTCCAGGTTAGTCTGCTAAGCCCAAGGTCAGCAGTATGAATCCCCAGCCACTCCAAGGGAGACAGATGAGCCTTTCTACTCCCTTAAAGATGGACAACATTGCAAGCCCACAGGGGCAGCTCTAGCCGGTCCTGGGGGCCCCTGGGAGTCAGCCTGGCCTCAATTGTCTCAGTGCATTGGCTTTGGAATGTTTTCAACCTTCACCCGCATCCTGCGGCATGAAGGTGTTTTTTCCTTTTACTTTCTTTTCTTTCTCACTAAATTAAAAAAATAAAAACTTTTAAAGGAGGAAATGTTCTTTTTTTCCTGTAGTCGTCAAAATGTTAAATATTTTTAATAAAAGCCGAGTCTGAAGTTAAAGGGGAATATCTTTACCCCAAGCAGAAATGATACGGCCACTTGCTGAGTTCCCAAGTACCGAGCAGATGGGCAGAGAGTGGGGTTCGGGGAAGCGCATACACAGAGGGGGTATTTTTCATGCCTGTGACAAGCAGTTCCTCTTTGGGGGGAGCTGTGAAGTCCCAGTGCAGCTCGGAGGACGTGCTGCAGAGAGCCTGGCAGCCGTGAGATACAAGTCCCTGAAATGAACGCCGTAAAGGAGGGGAGGGGTCTGGAACTTCTCCTCCTGAGACTGCAGCAGACGGAGTTGGGGCCCAGGCTCCATGTTGTCTGGAGGCCACCATTGTTAGAAAGACCCCCTCCAGCCTGGCTTCAGATCCCAAAGACCCCAAATCAGCACGGCAGGGGGAAGAACCCAGCCTTTCAACTCCTGGTTCTCCAACTCAATGGCAGGGCTGCGACGTCCGTGCCCAATCACAATGACCCTTGTCCAACAGTGATACCCTCACTGCTCGGTGCTGCACGTGCTTACGGGTGAGCCCAATGTTGCAGCCACTGAGCCCACCCATCTTGTTCTTTTTTGACACCCAGCTACTGGACCAAGCATGATGTCCCTTTTCAGGGACTGGTCTCCCCCCACAGCATGTCCAAAGTATGTGAGATGAAGTCTCTCCAGCCTTGCTTTGAAGGAACCTTTGGCTGTACTTTATCCAAGACAGACATGTTTGTCCTTCTGGAAACCCATGGTTCCTTCGATAGTCCCCGCCAGCACCATCATTCAAATGCCTCAAATCCTCCTTCAGTCTTCTTTAGGTAGGGTCCAACTTTCACAGGCATGTGAGGCAATAGAAAATACCCTGGCTTTGCTCAGGTGCACCCTGGACCGGAACATAACATCCTTGCTTTTCATTACTCTAACAATCTCTGGGCAGCAGATTCACCCAGTGCGACACATTGCTGGGTCTCCTGACTGCTGCTTCCATGGGATTCCATGGAATTCCATCATCATTCCATGATGAACCTGGGTCGGGTTGGGTCAGGGGTCAGCCATTATGAATAGGTGCTCTGGCCCAGTCACTGCAAGCAGCCCTGTGTCTGCAGAAGACATGAAGGCACACAAGTCTGTCCCCAAGGATGAGCACTCCAGTCCAAGTGTGACCTCCCAGCTGCCAGTAGCTCAGTCCCCTCCCTGCCCTGTGTGTTCTGGGCATTCTTTTTCCAGCTGGGTGATCGCTCACTGCTGTTGAGTGGGCTGGCTCCGGGGAGGCCCCTCCTCCCTCCATATAGCAGAATGAACTGGTGCCCAGTCCCGCACCATCTTCACCATCACTGGTCTGGCTTCAGCCCACTCTTGCAGCCACTCTGCCTTCTGAGCATGCAGGCTCCCGAGCAATGCTCACTCCAAAAAACTCAATGCCACCAGGTCGATTCCCACTCAGAGTGACCCTGTAGGGCAAGCTAGACCTGCTCCCCATGAGTTTCTGGGACCAGGACTCTTTACAGAGTAGAAGTCTTGTCCATCTCCCTTGGAGCAGCTGGTGGTTTTGTGGTGTGTGTGTGTGTGTTGTATAAAGCATTACACTTCTGGGTCTTGTTTTCTGGAGAATTTGAGAACTACTGGGCTCTAACTGAGCTGTTTGTCTGGCAGCCTTGCCAACATTAACTGATGGCCTTCTTGATGCTGCTGATGGGCCCGCTTCTTCTGCAGAAGGGGCTCAAGGGAAAGGTCTTCTGAGCAGGGTGCAGGTTCCTTTTGTGTACCTCTAAATGCTTTATTGACTCTCTTCACATCTTCATCCGTCACACGGTTGATCTTCCTCAACTGTGTGTGAATGGACTTTGCTTTATTTTTAAGCTTCACATTGGTTTGGTTTGGTTCTTTTGGTTTGAGATCTGAGACGCCCTTGGCCTTCTGCCCTCTTGGTTGGTTCTTGGCCATTGTCTTTGGGGCATGCATGTGGCTGCTCAAGTCCCCAAGTGACACCCAGCTGGTGGTTTTGAACTGCTGACCTTGTGGTTAGCAGCCTAATGTGTAACCCGAGGGATCCACAGGTTATGGTATGTGGTTGTGACCTATGCAATTTTCACTGGCTGATTTTCATGAGTAGATCACCAGGCCTTTCTTCCTACTTTTCCGGTGCCTGAAATATCTGCTGAAGTCACCTGAGGGGGACCCTGATTGTATTTGAAATACAGGTGCTGAGCTTCTAGCATCCCAGCCTCCCCCATGCCACACTGGCACACTGGCAGCTGGGTGCTGGAAAGGTGACTTAGAGTAGCCACTCCCCAGTTGACAGAGATGGAGAAAGAGGAGGCTCTCTACTCCCATCAAGAGTTGCAGTCTCAGAAACCCACAGGAGCAGTTCTTCCCTGCCCTAGAGAATCGCAGTGAGTCGGAATTCCCTCAATGGTGGTGAGACGTTTCAGAGATGAACACACGTGCGCACGCACACATGCACACACAATTGAGGTGCAGCTACTTTCAGGGCTAAATGGTGATGCTGTCTGTCCCAGGCTTATCTGCCTCTAAACCTCTGTCTCTTTTGAATCCGATAGCGATCTCTCTTTGTTTTTCCTCAGTATCGCGGCTGGTTTCATCTGAAAACATTGAAGTGGCAGCCGGCGGGGAAGTGGCTGACACCCGAGGGTCACTCGGGGAAGCAGGCAGCAGCGTGTGGGCCTCGGACCCGCCTCTCCCTTTCCCCTGATGCCTAGGGGACAGCGGCAGCATCACTAGAGGATGCTGCCTCCGGCTTTGCAGAGGTGGTCCCCAGACGCGCCACAGCAGACGGAGACTTCTTAGAACTCTAGGTTCTCTGGTCCCACCCACCCGGGACTAGTGAGTTCCAGCCTCTGCATGGAGGTCTCCCAAGACTCTGCATTCAAGGAGCCCCCCCTGGTCATGCTGAGGTGTGACCATGTTAGAGAACGCCCAGCCTGACATGTCCAGTACAGGGTTGGATCAGAGCTCGGTGCTGCCCTGCCTTCTGGTGCCTGGGTTTCCTAGGCTTCCGTCTCGGCATCCGTTGCGACGCCCAGAACCCTGGCATCAGTGCCATTGACGAGGCACTGGGTTTGATGAGCCCCATTCCCGGAATGGGTGGTAGTCACTCTGTGCGACACTGCCCGGGGACACAGGGTGACTTGATTAGCTCCGTAATTAGATTAAAATGCTTTCTATTCATTCGCTTCTGACTAAGAATCAAAAGCCACCTCTATCTCAGGAAATTGGAAGTTAACACTGGATTTCACACATCCAAGATGCTGTTGACTTAATTTGAAACATCGTGTGTTTGTGTGTGTGTGTGTGTGTGCGCGCGCGCGCGCGTGCCCACAGAGAAAAAGAAAAGGTAAAAAGCTGTTGTACATAAATCACACTCACACGTTGCCGTCAAGTCATTGCCGACTCAAAGCAACCCCACAGGACAGAGTAGAACTGCCCCTGGGGGTTGCTAAGGCTGCAACTGCCTTGAAAATGCTGGACGGGGTGAGCGCAGTTCTACACGACACACATGCAGTCACCAGGAGTCCACGCTACAGCAATTGGTAACAGCAATGTGTGGATGTGCACGCAGGTGCACACACGTGTGCCGGCATGCAGCCCTGCCTGTCATCATGCTGGACCTGACACTTACAGAGCCCCTGTGTGTCAGAGTCCAACTGTGCTCCGCGGGACTTTTAAGGGCTTCCCTTTGGGAAGTTAGCTGGCAGGCCTTTCTTTCGAGGTACTGCTATGACTACAAGAACTTTCAACCTTTCCTTTAGTAGCTTAGCATTTTCAGTGTTCAACACCAAGGACTCCCATATACACAGAGGTGTGTTGTTGTTGTTATGTGTCTTTGAGGTGATTCCAACTCATTGTGACCTTACGCACAACAGAGCAAGGCACTACCTCATCCTGCACCATAGATACATATTTTCTCTTTGGAGTTCGGCCACCTCACCCCCTCTCAATATCCTATTGCCATCGAACCCATTCCAATTCACAGTGACCCTAGAGGACAGAGTAGGACTTCCCCTCTGTGTTTCTGAGACTGCGATTCTTAACAGGAATAGAAAGCCTCATCTTTCTCTGACAGAGTGGCTGGTGGTTTCGAACTGCTGACAGCGCTGTTAGCAGCCCCATGTGTAACCACAACGCCACGAGGGCTTTGCCCTGATCACCATGGAGGTCTCTATCGAGGAGTAAGACTCGTGTTAGACGCATGCTTTGTTTTCTCTCTGTCTGTCTCTCTCTCTCTCTCTCTCTCTCTCTCTCGCTCGCTCGCTCGCTCCAGACTCTTCCCGGTCACCATTAGCTCCTACTCAATTTGGGGTCTTGGCTTGTGTGTTTGATTTGGGGAACAGCGTTTCCACCATCATTACACAAATTCCAGCCTGGTGTGTCTTAGGCTTTAAAATCATTTGTCCTAGAGAGCAGGTTTGATTTAGAATCTAAGAATACTAGGAAACTGCCGCATTGTAAAGATGTTATTTCTTTACCAACAACAACAATACACACAAAACACTCTATGTGCACACGCACACACTTTTATAAAAACCAATAAAAAGAAATCAAAAGAAAATCAGGGCAGCAATATTGTATAGATTTCTATTTCTGACAGCTTAAGTCCCACACTCTCATCAGCTTTTAGGCAACTGGCAATAAAACCACATGGCAGAACTGCTGGGAAACTTTATTCTTTTTCCCCTTCTGTAAAAAATCCAAACTTGGAGTGGAGAGAGCTTCACTGATGTCAACATTGAGAAAGCAATGTTCTCTTTATATAGTCACTTATTGTCTTGGGTTTCATTTTCGGTTTGGGGGGAAATTAAATTCCCTTGCAATTGCACTGTCTGCCCAAGAAATTCTATCTCCACATAGTTTTTATTTGCAATTTCTCCTCTGGGTAGAATATCACTGAGCCACAGGGCTCCGGATGCATTTGGAGGTCTTTAAGTTCATCTCGCCGTTCCTTGCAGGTCAGTATTTAAAGTCTCCCTGACCTAGAGATCGCCCGGATTCTAAGTTCCAAGGATTCCTAAGGAAAATAAAATGAAATGAAAGAGAGAAAAGAGAGGCCCCTGGGAATGCAGGGCAGCATTCATCTGTGAGTTTCTTCTGCTTGAAAGAGGAAGTTTAGCATCCAAACGCCTTCCCTGGTCAAGCTCATCGAAACCCATCAGTGACTGTGATATGTCCACAGCCGTGCTCAGCCTAAGACCACGTCTGCTTAGATCGCAGGTGATTCTTCACAGAAGTCTGCATGCGTTTACATTGGACTACAGGTTTCTTCTTGGGACACCTTGGGAAGAGAGCTATCCCCATTGGGCAAGCCTTGCAAAAATAACCCAGGTTCACATCTTGATTCCATCTCTATAGTAGGTTACAGGGTTATTCTTGTGATATGTAGGAGACTGGGGTCTGGAGTTCCCGGGGCGAGAGGAGGGAACAAATGGTTAAGGGGCTTGGCTGCCAACCCAAATGTTGGAGGTTCAAGTCCAGGTAGAGAGGGTGGGAAAGTGAGAGGCTGTACAATAATACCCTGTCCAAAAAAGTTACTTTGGCGAAATTGTTGTTGTTAGCTGCGTGGAGTCCGTTGTGATCCACAGCGATCCTGTGCACAACAGAGAGACACCACCAGGCGCTGCGCCACCCGCCCGGGTGTTCTTGCGGTTGAGCTACTTGGGGCAGCCACTGTGTCAATCCATCTTGTCCAAGGGCCTTCCTCTTTTTCACTGTCCGGACGCTTTACCAAACATGACGTCCTTCTATTGGGACTGGTCTCTCCTTATCTCAGCAGAATGAGGCACCTTGAAAGAAAGGCTTGGCAGTTGACATCCAAAAAAATCGCTTCCAAAAACGTCATCCCCTTCAGAAACAGACTTGAGGCTCCAAGAGAACTCCGTGGTGTAGTTCTGCTCCTATACACAAGGGGTCACTGTGACGGGACAGGAAATCGACAGCCGTGACTTTATTTATCCTTGATCAAGACACCTGAGACTTCTCTTGCGGACAACGCGAACCCCCTCCCTCCCCGCCCCCCATGCATCTGTTGGAGAGGATCCCTCCTACCCACTCCATTCCTGCAGCCTCTGACACTTGGCTGGCTCCCTCCATGAAATGAGTGCTGAAAGGACATGGCCCTACCCTACAAAATGGTTCTGAGGACTTACATGGATAAAGTGTGACTGTGCATAACCATACTGGTGGCGTAGTGGTTATGCATTGGGCTGTGATCCTGTGCAGGGTCAGCAGTTCGAAACCACCAGCTGTGCCTCGGGAGACATACAGGGTTTTCTACTCCCATTAACACTTACAGTCTCAGAAACTCACAGGAGAAGTCTGATTCTGCCCTATATGGTCACCATGAGTTGGCATCAACTCAATGGCAGTGAGTTCGGGGCGGTTCTTTTTGGAGTGCCTGTGGTAATACTGTATACAGTACCAGTCACTGTGGAGTCAATTTAGACTCCTGATACCCATGCTGGCAGAGCTGAACTGGGCTCAAGAGCTCCTGTTGTGGCTGTGGCAAATATCTACAGCAGAACAGAA
>NW_022103901.1:35533866-35569227 GCF_000313985.2 Echinops telfairi
AGCTGTCAATCTTCGTAGGAAGCTGTATGCAGCAATCGGTACAGAACTTAACCCACCTTGAAAGCTATGGGTAGTATTTGCTTACTCACTCCCAATGAGTCTCTGAGCCCTTAAAGGGAAGTGAGGTTCTGTACCCCACCCTCATCCCAGTGGACGAGGCAGTGAGCTGTTAACCTCTCCAGGTCTGAAACCACCAGCTGAGCATGTTTTGCCTTGCGAGGAAAATGAGAATTTCTGTTCTGTTAGGCTTTGCAGCCTCAGAAACCCACAGGGGCAATGCTACTCTGTCCCATAGGGTCGCTCTGACTCAGAATCAACCCAGTGGTGGTGAGCTTGAGTTCAGACTGGTGGCACAAAGGAGCCCTGGTGGGTGCTGCCGGTAAGCATTGGACAGCCAACTGCAAGGGCAGTGGTTCAAAGCCATGGTCGCTCAGTGGGAGAAAGATGAGGCTCTTTGCTCCCATAAAGGTCAACAGTCTTAGAAACCCTCTGTAGGGTCTCAATGAGTGAGAATCGTGCTGCTGGCAGTGGGTACTGGTGGTATCAAATACTAGATGAGCTGTGTCACCATTGTTGGGGGGAACGTTGAGCCAGCGCTTTCCGTTCTCCAAGGCAGCATTTCCCAAAGGGAGGGTGAGAAACCTCGCTGGCCCGCAGACAGCAGTAAGTAGCTCAGAATCCTGTAAGAAGAAAGTGCTTTTCTTTTTAAGTCTGACTGTGGCATAGTGGTTACTCATCGAGCTGCTAACGCCAAGGTCAGCAGTCGGAAACCAGCAGCTGCTTGGAGGGAGCAAGATGAGCCTTTCTACTCCAGGAAAGAGTTAAGATCTTGGAAGCGTAGAGAAGGAAGTCCTACCATGTCCCTTAGGGTGGTTGTGAGTTGGCGTCGACTCAACGGCAATGAATTTTGAGGACACTGTAGGGCATGTAGAACTAGCAGCCAATGACAAAAATCTCGAGGCACAGCCTTGCCAATTCTGTGAGCTCTGCTGGGTGAAAGTTGCCCCCCAGGGTGTTCTTGGTGATGCTGTTTGTGAGAGCAGAGAGCCAGATCTTTTCTCTTCTGGAGAGCCAGTGGTGGACTTGAACCACCAACCTTTTGGTTAGCAGCTGACGTGCCCACCACATGCCACCTGCTTTGGCGCTTGGTGCCAACTTTAACATAACATACCAAGAGTGATTTGCCAAGATTTGTACACTTTCCATTTATGGCTAATGATACTAGTGCCAATGGTTATTGGAGTGATGGTAGTGGTGGTGTGATGAGGTGTTGGTGTTGGGCGTGCTAGTGGTGGTGGTGGTGGTAGGTGCCCTCACATTAGCGCTGGCTCACAGCAACCCCTATGTACAAAAGAAAGAAACACTACGTGGTCCTGGCCATCCTCACAACCACTGTTCTGTTGGAGCCCATGGTGTCAGCCACGTGTCTCGTGTCAGTCCGTCTCATTGAAGTCGTAACTGCTTCTGTGAATTTTCAAATAACTTGTGTTGAGCACTAAATGTCATCTAAAGACAACATGCAGTGGATCATAGTCTGAGTAGCAAGAAAATCCCCAAACCAAACTCACTGCCCTCGAGTCCATTGACTCATGGCCACCCTAGAGGGAGGGTAGACCGGCAAGAGGGTGAGACCAAACCCCAAAAGGATACCAAATGAATGAAGTTCCCAGGGCCCTCCTGTCTGCCTTGCCCTCGCCTGCAGAAAATGGTGATGGGGACCAGAGGGATCGTGTCTGTGGGTAGACCAGCAGTTGAGTTGGTGAGGATTCCCTTGGGTGTTGGATAGAACTGTGCGCCACAGAGTTCCCCATGGCTGGGCTTTTGGAAGTCAGTCATCAGATCTCTCTCCCAAGGTGCCTCTGGCTGGACCCAACTCTCCAATCTGAGGATTAGCAGCTGAGCCATTGGCCATGCCCAGGAGCTACGAGGCATGGAAGCGTGGTAGCTACCATGGGGTCTCAATAAGTCAGAACCATGTTGCTGGCTGTGGGTACTGGAAGCCTCACTCTGGTCATCTCGAAGGGTGGTGGGGATCAGGGCCAGGCTCTGTGACCAATTTGCTGAGTTTGTATCGTCTATTATTGTCTTGTTCCATACGGAGGACAGACGTGGCTCTCTCTCACCCTCTGTTTTAAGTTGTTTTTCTAACCTTCTACACCCACTGCCGGGCCCTGTGCTAGAAGTTCCCACAGCCGTGGGCGCAGGTGATAAAAACAATTAGCAGACTGGGTCGTGGTTCTAAATAGGAAGCATGAAGTCAGGAAGTTGAGTAGGAAGTTGAGAAATTGTGAGGAGACTTGTCTGGTTCCATGTTTGAATAGCATCTAGGACTTGTCCCTGCAGCCCTGGTGGAAGTGTCGTTATGCGTTAGGCTGCTAACTGCAAGGTCAGCAGTTTGAGACCACCAACCACTCGGAGGGAGAAAGACTGGGCTTTCTACTCCAGTGAAGAGTTTCAGTCTTGGAAACTCACAGGGGCAGTTCTACCCTGTCCTCTTGGGTCACTATGAGCTGACAGCAGTTCAATAGCAGTGAGTTAGGCGTAGATGAAGGGCTTGTCCAGGTGCACACTAGTGGCACAGTGGTAAGAGCACTAAGCTCCCAATGTAAAGGTTGGCAGTTTGAGCACATGAGCTAACCCTAGAGAGAAAAATAGGAGGTCTACTCTCTTGAATATGTCTATCCGTGGGAACCCCGTGGAGCAGGTTACGTATCCCACCCGAGGAGTTAGAATGAACTCAACCACACTGGTTGGGGTTTCTTCTTCTCCTTTCTTAGAATATGTTTGACTCTGTCTGGGTAGGTGTGTGTCCAGCCCTGCAAAGCTGTGATCGTTCCCAGGACAGCAGGATGGCTCCTTTCCAAGGTTGTCCTCCCACCTTGTAGAAAGAAGTGCTCTGTTGAAGCCCAAGAGTCATTCCAACACGCATTCTCTCATTAGCAGTTTTCAGTTACCACTCGGGGCAGCATTCCATCCCAGGTGCCAATACATCCCTTTCTCTTATTAATAATAATGGGGCACCGATGTTGTAGAGGCAGAACAATACAGGCCAGGAGCCGACAGCAGCTCTGGGAGACATTATGAACAAGGCTGCTTACAGCAGCCTCACAAGATGAGTGGTACTCGCTCTCACGGGGAAATGGAAATGTAGAAGTGTTTCATCACCTTGCCAATAGTTACAAAACTAGTAAAGACTTGGGCACCCCGCAGAATTCCAAAAACCCGTGGGCTTGTTCTACTTAGTGCCCTCTTGTTAATAATGAGAGAAAAAGGGAGGGAGATGAGCTATAGCCTTCCGCGTCCCTCTATTTATTAGTCCTCTACTTCTTTATCGGAGATGGGTCTTCTTTTTCATCCCTTCTTTTTTTTTTTTTCTCTCTTTTCACTGCTTGCAGCAAGACATCCTTCAACACCATTCTTCCAACCCACTGAAGCTGGCGGCGTCTCGTTTGCCTTGCTTAATCGCTGCAAGTTGTAACGAACAAAATTGTGAATGCAATCTTCTCCTTGCACATATTTAGTGTTTGCTTTTATTCTTCTGAGCAGGAAGGCAGTGCTGCATGAATGTGCAATTCATCTGCACTCTTGCCTCTCAGCAGTTCCTGGGGCCGCAATGGCTGCGAGGACGGACGGAGCCCGCCCACCCAGGGAGGTGCTGGGGGGCCATGCAGCCAGGTCTGCAACAGAGACTGTGCTGTATCTATCGATCTCTCTCTCTCTTCCTTTCTCCTCTCTCCCGTCATTCCTCTTGCTCCCTGTTCTTCCTTCTCTTTCGCTTTCTCTCACTTTTCCCTTCATTTTCTCCCATTTTTCTGCTTTTCTGAGAAGCAGCCATGCTTGGTCCTATTTCCCATCTGCATTTTCAACTGGCTGACCTGTACATTGGGAGGCGTGGGGCCAAGACACAAAACAAAACCCTAATTTTCTGTTCTGCCCTTTGAACATTTTTATTATACCATAATGAGTTTGATAGTTAGATAGATCACATTTCTCTGCTTCTTGTAAATCTGAGCCACCAGGGACATGACTGGGGACCACCCTTCTATGACAATCACATGAAAAAACCAAAACAAAAAACCCAGGTCTTTATCCAACTAAAACTCTCAAAGAACTCCTACATGTCTTCCAAGATTTAGCTCAAGACTGATGTATTTTAGACAAGGCTCTTTGAATTCTAAGGAGCAGGCTCACTCTAAAAATAGCCCAATTAAGAGGGAGGTTATTGTAAGGAGACAAGGACAATCTCTTAAACATCCAAAGAAGGAAAGTCAGGTACAATGGGCCTTGTTAGGACTGATCGGGGCTCAAGAATACCAGAAAGTACCATTCCCCAAAGATCTCTCCTTCTTGTCCCCCTCTGTTTGTCTGTCTGTCTATGTCTACTGGCCCATCTGTCACCCACAGAGTGGCTCCATGTTAGATAGACCTGCTCACCTGTGTCTGTCTGTCTGTGTCTGTCAAGAAAGCACTATGGGTTGGTTCTATTCTGTCGAATGGGGCAACTATGAGTTGAAATCTACTCAGTGGTCCACAGCAATGCATTGTATTTATCTAACTGCCTATCAACACCTCCATCCATCCATCTATCTATTAATCCATCCACCTACCCACTCAGCTATCTACCTACCCACCCACCCATTCATCTTTCCATCCATTCATACATCCACCCATCCAGCCACTTGCCTGCCTACCTGTCTCTACCTCGATTTCTGTCTGTCTTTTTCTTCTGGTTCCTCCCTACCTACCTCCTCCCTCTCTGTCCTCCCAAGTCCCTGGTCTCTAGCTCTTGCCTCTCCTGTCACAGAGAGAATTCTTCATTTCAATTCAACCTCATAAGGCACCTGTATTTCCAAGTATCACCCCAGATATCCTGGCCACGGAGTGTTGCCCCAGATATCCTAGCCATGAGCAAGGCTTTCACGTGAAGGGCGAGACTCAGTCCCCTCCTGAGATAGTCTGGCTGTCACTGTCTCTGCAGGACTGGGACAGCCAACCCAGGGGTGGACTAAGGATGCTGTTGAGCCCAGCCCAGGTGAGACCTCTTCCCCGACTCTGCCTGCTCGTTCTCCTTGTATCAACTCTTGCCTTGGGACCTTGAGCCGCTTTCAGGTTTCTGCCCACACCCTCAACACAGCCCATCCAGGGGTGCTTGCAAAGCGCACCCAAAGGCAAGAAGGCTTTCTGTAAGTAGGGGCTTGATGTGGGGTCCTGAGTGCAAGCGCATGAAACTTTAAATGCCATCCCAGATGCCACTAACATATTGATGAATTAAGTAAATGTATTGTTTTTAAAATGCAGTTACTACCCAATTGCATCAGTGTGGGTGAAACGCTCCTTCGTTGGTGGTTTGCCTGTCCCTCCCCCAACACCCTTAAAAGCCAATTTTCCCTGTGTGCTTGTAATTTTATTTTGTTTATCAGTGAAGGTAGTAGACCAGAATGAGAAGTGTCAGGTTTAATTCCCTGCCGCAGTTCTCAAAATAGATGTTTCATAAGTAACATGTGGCTCACTTAGCTGAAATTAAACGTCTCAGTGTTTTCCAAATGTTTCCCATCTAGAATTGTGCAGCCTGCACCCTTTCAGGACTAAGGCAGGCTTTGAAATGCCTGGCTTGAAAAAAGAAAAGAAAGAAAGAAACCCCAGTCTATTTCAGACTTCTCACCAACTCTATAAACAGAGAGCTGAAATTGCTGACTGTACATAACAGGTCCCAAACTAAACAAGCCCAGGGTAGTTAAAAATGTTAGAATCATTCAGATCAGTATAGGAGATCATTTCTAAGCCCAGAACAGCGTAAACACCGGCCACCACAAATCAACCTGGTCTTCTCAGTCATGCTCACTTGAGTTTGAGGAGCATGATGTCAAATTAAAGAAACCAAGTTCACTGCCATCGGGTTGATTCTGACTCATACTGATTCTGTAGGACAGGGTAGAACTGCGCTTGTAGGTTTGCGGGGCTGTAACTCTTTACGGGCATAGAAAGCCCTTTGTTTTTTCAATGGGATATCAAGGAAGTTGTGATGGGTCAACAGAATCATCGTCCTTGATGAGATTTGAAGAGTGAAAGCACACATCCAGAGCAGAGAGATCCTAGTTCCCAAGAGATCCTAGATCCCAGTCGATCATAATGGCCAGAACCCTCTTGGTAATACCCCTGGCCCCAACCAGTGGGCACATAGGTATAGAAAATGTGAAGAGCATTCTAGGGCATGAGATAATCCTCTGGTCTACCCTTTGCTGTCCCTTGACCAGGACCCATCACTGATGAGTTGATTTGGATTCTGTGAACAGAGAAGAACTGAGTTCCCCAGGATTCTCTGTGGTGGTGAGTTTTAATGTAGAGCACCAGGCCTTTCTTCCAAGGTACCGTGGGAAGAGCGAGAACCACCACCTTGCCATTAGAAACCAGGATGTTGTTAGATGTTCCCGAGTCAGCTCTGATTTATAGCAATGGAAAGGAACATGGCCTGGTCCCACGGCATCCTCAGTGGTTCTGATGTTTGAGCCCATGGCTGTAGCCGCTGTGTCCATCCACCTTGTCTAGGGCCTTCCTCTTTTTCACTGCCCCTCCAGGTTAGCAATCATGACGTCCTTCTCCAGAGACTGGTCCTTAGAAGCCAGGAGTGCTAACCATTTGCACCACCAAGAGATCCCAAATGGATGCCTGCAGCCCTGCTCACCTTCGGCTCCACGTGAGCAGAGGATGTGGTGCACATTCTCAGTGTCACTACCAAGCTTGGCACTCTGTGGCTTCTGGTGTTGTTGGGGGCCCTTGCCTGGGTCCCAGCTCACAGTAACCCTTGAGGACAGAGTAGATACCCCCCTGCAACTTCCACATGGTCCGCAGAGTTGTCGACTCTTTTATCAGAGCAGGGCTCCAAGCCTTTCCCCCACAAAGCAGCTGACAGGCTCAAGTCCCTTAAGGTCCAGTTGGCAGCCAAGTGCACTGCCAGCAGGGCTCCATGTTCAGTAGCTGCTCAGTTAAAAAGTGAAGCCACTTTACCCTGTGAGACAGGAAGCCCCAGGAAGGACGGCTGCCTCTGAGGCATAGGGTGGGTGGAGAAGACAATGCACAATGCCCTGGGCCCCCTGCAGGCTATGCAGATATGTCTGTGACGTTACAGCTCAATGCCCCTCAGAACGGTAGAGGACCAACATCAGTACAATTGGAGAGAGTGAGCAGGATCGTGTTAGGATTCTTTCTTTTGGATATAGGTGACAGAAACCAAAATCATATAAGGTTGCTTTTTTTTTTTTTCTTAAAATGCAATTTATTGGCTCCTTTAACTGGAAAATTCAAAACCTGAGGTTGGGAGTGGAGATTGTTACGGAAGACAGAGGATCTGTCTGGTGATTGAAACACCGGCACAAACACCTGCCTTGCTACTGGAAACTAATTATAAGTCAGTGAACACTTCCGCTCAAGCTAGTCGTTGTTGTTTGGTACCATCCAGTTGATTCTAACTCGTGAACCCTGGAAGGAAACACCCCCTTGTCCTGTGCCAGCCTCAGAGTTGATCTCAGGGTCAAGCCCTTTGTGGCAGCCACTGCGGCCATCCCTTTGCGCAAGGTTCTTCCACATGTTTGCTGCCCCTCCACTTGACCAGGCCTGATGCCTTTTGGCAGGGACTATTCCCTCCTCACAACAGGACTGGGCAGGGTGGCATGGTACCTAGGGTAGGGTCGCTGTGAGTCAAAACCAGCTCAGTGGCACCTGACCAGCAGCACATACTCAGGATCCACACTCTCCATGCCTGTGTTGTTCATAATAACT
This sequence comes from Echinops telfairi, assembly GCF_000313985.2. Taxonomy (NCBI): domain Eukaryota; kingdom Metazoa; phylum Chordata; class Mammalia; order Afrosoricida; family Tenrecidae; genus Echinops; species Echinops telfairi. Next base: position 35,541,643 of record NW_022103901.1, read on the forward strand.
AAGGAAGGTGTGAGCCTCGAGCTACACCTGGGCGTGAGTCCCAGCTCCATAGCCAGCCTGGGTCAGTTTTTCACCCCTCTGAGGCTTCTTTTCTTCATCCAGCAAGTGGGGAGAATAGAAATCACCCCTCAGAGATGATTAGATCCCAGTGCGGTTGGTGGCTGCAGAAGAATCGGATTCGAACTCCTGAGCATACCACACATGAGCCTCCCCTGTTCTGCCCGGTCCCACACCACCACAATCAGCTGTGGATCAGATCTCCATGGTCCATTGGGTTCTCACTGGAGGTTTCTTGAAGTAGATCTCCATACCTTTCCTCCTCCCCCATCTCCGTCTGGCAACTGCACTGAAACCTGTTCAGCATCATGGGACATGGAAGCATCCACTGACAGGTGGGCGGTGGCAGTCCGAGGGCTGCAAGAATCCTACGGAATTGCTCCCACCTGAAACCCAACGGAAGAAATTTTATTCCCGCGCACAGAGATTCTGCAGGGCAGAGCAGACCTGCCCCGTAGGTGTTTCGATGCTGTCGTTCTTTACAGAAGCAGCCTGCCTCATCTTGCTCCCTCAGAGCGCCGGTAGGTTTGAACCCCTGATCTTTAGGATAGCAGCCAAACACTGGAACCACTACTATCCCCTGAAAGTGAAATTGTACTTACAAATTGCTTCGTGTGGCTGTTTCATTTCATGCTGTCTCTGGTACTAAATGCCTGGTATCCCGCCATTTTTATACAAATAAATTACATGCCCCTTTTGTATGTATGGCACAGGAACCTGTGGAAGCCATGGGGAAGCAGGCGCTGGCATTTGGTAAGTTAAGAATCCTGATATTGAGGTGGTGGCTAAAGATGAGAGAACGCCACCTGCCCATGTGCAGGCTGCAGTTGTTGGAATTATGGTTAGCCTTAGTAGCTCTTCGGCCTTGGGCACAGTAAGTTAACCTGCCTGTGCTGCGGTTTCCTGGGTTTCTTCCGGAAAACCCCTCCTGAGTTAATACTAATGAAAGGATTAGGATCGTCCCTGGCATCTACAAGGACAAGTCGAGCTCCTGCTTTGTCTTCATTGCTGTTGACGCTGCTGTTACAATTAGAGGGATGGGTGTGCTGGAGTAGAAGTCCATGGCTGATTGGCACGTTTCACCAGGCCTTTCTTCCTTAGCACTTCCTAGTTGGCTAGACATTCTGATTAGCAGCATCTTCATGATTTGCATTGCCCTAGGACTCCATTGTTAACATTTACATTATCATTATTATTGTTGTCCTACAGAGGGAACCAGGAGTAATTTACTTGCTACTCTTATGTTCAAGCATTTAATTAATCTGTGTTTTCAATGTTGTGCTTTTTCTCTCTGCTACTCTCCAGGATCCTGGTCCTGACTGTCAGTGTTCCCTCCCCCAACAACCACAGAATCTTCTTGGGATCTTTCTATTTCGTTGTTTCTTTCTTCTTTTTCTTTTTTTAAAAACGTCTTATTGTGAATTAGTGAAGGTTTAAAGAGTGTGTCGTCTGGGTTCCACTCAATGGTTCATGCATATTTTGCTTCATCTGTAGTGTGGCTGTGACTGCCATCCAGCCGTTCCAGCTCACAGTGACCCGGTGTGCATAACAGAACGGAACCCTCAGCTGCCATCCTCAGAATTGTTTGTGTGTTTCAGCCCATTGATGCGGCCACTGGGTAAATCCAACTTGTTAAAGGGGCTTCCTCCTTTTTGCTGCCCTCTGCTTTACCAAGTGTGATGTCCTTCTCCGGGGGTTGGTCTCTCCTGATGGCAAGTCCAGAGTCCATGAGAGAATGTGTTCTCACCATCCTTGCCTCTAAGGAGCACTCTGGCTGTACTTTTCCCGGGACTTATCTGGTTGTTCTGCTGGCAATCCACGGGACTGGCAATATTCTTCACCAGCGCCACCATTCAAATGCGTTGATTCTTTGGTTTTCCTCATTCAGTGTTTGACTTTCATTGTTTCATCTAGTTCATTGCCATCCTCTCAGTGATCCATCACTCACCCCACTTCCTCTGGTGTTTCCGGGTTCAGTTCCTCCTCCTCTCCTGACCTTGTGGAAGGAACTTGGCCCTGGGGTGAATGCTGCCCCATTGATCGCACGTGGCCAGTTATACTAATGTGTGCAAACCTCTCTGTTGATGCTGTTCCCCGTAGTGTTTGGCTGAGAATGGAGCCAAGGGTACGAGTTCCATCACAGGCCTGAAAGGTGACTAAGAGCCATAGTCTCTATCAACCCAGGAAGCATTGTCTCTTGAGCTTCACTCTCAATCCTTTCTAATGCTTCCTCTAGATCTTTCCATGGATTCTTGTGGTCTATGTTCCAATCAGGGTGAGGGAGTTCTTCCGCACACAAGCCCCACTGTACGACCCCATTGTAAGCCCCTCAGCCCCCTTAAACCTGCTTGTGTTAGTTCAGGTTGACTAGAGAAACAAATCCAGGGATATTCACATATGTATAAGAAAGAGCTTTATATAAAAAAACAATTGTATATTGAGAAAATATCCCAGCCCAGTCCAGATCAAGTCCCTAAGTCCAATATTAGCCAATATATCCCATACAAGTCCATACATTCCTCTTTAGACTCATGCAGCACATGCAATGATGCCGAATGCAGGAAGATCACAGGCCAGTGGGTGGAAAGACTTGTGGATCCAGTGGAAGTGGAAGCATCTGAGCACTGGTGTGGGTCTCCATGTGGCTCCTCCAGCTCCAGGGCCCTGGCTCCATCAGCGTGGCTCCGTGTGGTTTGTCAACAGCTCAATATTAAACCCCCTGTATCATAAATGCTCTCTTCACAGTCTGTACCCCCCCTCATTAGACTGCCCTCAATAAATGCATGCAGAAGGAAGAGAAGAAGGATGGTAAGGAGGAGGGAAAAGTCAGGCATCCTTGAGCAAGACGAACGGCGGCAGAGCCCCTTCCACACAGCACCATTTCTCTTGCTTACACCCAATTTGGCAGCAACTCAAGCAAAGAGCAGCCTCACCCCAGACACACCCAACAAAGATAATGTTCCCAAGTCTAGGGTCTAAGCAGATTATCCTAGCAGCCATCAGATAAGGCAACATCCAGGAGCTCTGGATGTCCCTGGTCAGGAAGCCCAAAGTACCTGGTCTTCATCATTAGATCATTGTCCTCAAGCCCTGAAGGACATCACGCCTATGTGGACTGGGACGATACCAAGTAAAGCTTTTAGATTTGTGATGGGGTATTCAGGGGCCCTGGTGGTGGACTGGGTTAGCCATTTAGGTCAACAAGTCGAAACCACCCACCACTCTGTCAGAGAAAGATGAGGCTTTCTACTCCCGCAAAACGCTACAGTCTTAGAAACCCACAGGGACAGTTCCAGCCTGTCCTATCAGGTCACCAAGGGTCAGAATTGCCTTGGTGTCAGCGAATCGAATGGGAGGCTCGGTTCCTCCAGTTACACTGTGAGAGGATACCTGGACGAAGTAGATTCTGGTAAGACTGGTTAGTGGCACTCTCCAATAGACAAGAAAACACTGAGCATCCAGGCTGTGTTTTGTTTTGTCTTCTCTTCCGTTGTCTCTGCAGAAGAGACCATTTGTTACCCAGAAGCTCGTTGGTGTCTTTGGAGTAAATCAGAACCTCCGCCCCAGTAGCGATGAACACTCGCGGGTGCGATGGATGGAGGAGGGGGCACGGCAATGCTTCACTGTTCTATTGACTGTGTTAAATATAAAGTGGGAATTGATGAAAAATGGGCTGGAGTTCCCCGTGTGAGCCTAAGTGATGAACTGGGGTTTATTTACCATCTGGCTCTGATGCAGAGCATTCTTGTCTTGTTTTGTTTTGCTTTTCCCACATCAGAAAAAATGGCACCGTCACACCATCGCATTACCGACATCTGTTTATCAGACCTTTAGCAGGATGAATTATTCAGAAGATGCTCAAGCTTGCACTCGACCTGACAGATGGAAATAGAAAGGTGCATACGCAGTGCCTACACATATCTGTCGACATCAAGTCAGGTGTCGCTCTCCACACCCAGAGTGTTGGAAGTGGGTAGGTGGCATCTTTGGTGTTTGGGATATTCATTGCCTGGAACCCTGGGGTTCTTGGTACCTTTGTATTTGGGGATCCACCTGCAGAATTCTCAGGGGCACCACTTTCTCTATGGGCAGCCCCTTCGGATTTCCAAAGCACCCTTACAAGAGCGATGGAGACCCACCGCACATCCACATGCATTGCATGACCACCTCTAGGGGAGCTCCATGTTAATAACGACTTCTAGAACATGATGAAAAATCAAGGAAGGGGGCATGACGGGTGAACATCAAGTTCCAAGGACTTCTGTGCCCACCACAGCCTCAGAATATTACCACAAAGATCTCCATTCCACACAGGTGTGGCACTGGCCCTAGGCTCTGTACTCTGCCCTCTTCCCCATCCCCTTCCGTCTGCATATATTTATGGAAAACCTGACAGCAGGCGAAGACACTGTCTGTTGATAAGTGATTACAATAGACCATATGATGAGATTGAGTTGCTGGGTGCCAGGGATGGAGGTGGGGGGTCAATGAGAACAATAGGCCACACTAAGAGTGAAGCAAACCTTTTTTCAGTGGAAAGCCACAGAGCTTGTCTGAAACAGGTACCCAGTATCCGATCCATCCATCTGGCCACCTAATTACTCACCTAACCTATTTAACACCCATCCATCCCTCCATCCACTCATATAACCTATTAACACTCAACCACCCACCTACCCAATTATCTACCCACCTGCTTACCGCCTAATTACCCACCCATCCATCTGACCCATGATCCATCCAACCAACCACCTAACCACTCATTGAACCTATTTAACACCCACCCATCCATCCACTCACCCTTCCATCCATCAGTGTTAGTAGTTCAAAGCCAACCAGGCGGTCCTGGAGAAGCAAGACCTGGCAATCTGCTCCTGCAAAGACTACAGTCTTAGGAGCCCCATGTGAATCCCAGTCTGTCCTGTAAGATCTCTTTGAGTGGGAACTGCCTCAGCCACACACAAGAGAGCATCTCATTAAGCATGTCATAACACAGCCCAGAGTGCTCCTCTTTAGTTGTCCCTACCAAAGAGAGAGAAGTGCTGGATGCTGCACTGTGGACATTTTCAACAGCCATCAAACAAGCGAGCACACAAGAGTCCTATGAGGCACAGGCAGCCCCTCTGCTACACAGGAGGTCTCCATGAGTCAGCGGTGGCTTGGCAGTGCCTGGTAATCTCGACCATGTTCTCTCACCATTCGAAACCTAGCCCACAGCCATCTAATTGAGTCTGACACAGAGTTATCCTACAGGGTGGAGTGGAAGTCCAAAACCGAACTCAATGCCCTTGAGTTGACTTGAACTCCTAGCAGCCTATAGGACAGGGTGGAATTGCCCCTGTGGGTTTCCTAGACTGTCATTCCTGATGGGAACAGACTGCTTTATCTTTCTCACTCTAGCTCCTAAATTCCACAGCCTAAGGAAGGACGGGGATGAAGTGCTTTGTGGACAGTCAACCTGTTGGGAAAATGGCACTTGATGAGCATCCTCTTCCCCAGCTAGTGGTCCATCTCTTTCTCACATAAATTATAGCCTCAAAGACGATAAGTGTGTGTATAAGTGTGTGTGTGTGTGTGTGTGTGTGTGTGTGTGTGTGTGTTCAGCATCTTGGTGTGCTGCAGGGACTGTACACATAGGTGTGTGTGTGTATGTGGGTACAGGATTTTGGTACATCACAGGGATGGTGCACACAGGTGTGTGTGTGTGTGTGTGTGTGCTTGTATGTGTGTACAGCATCTTGGTATGCCATAGGGATTGTGCCCACGTGTGGGTATGTGTGTTGCAGTCTCTAATTTCTAGGTATTGCTACTGCCTCCCCTCTTTCTCTGCTTATGAACCCATCCATCTTGAGCCTGATTACCATCTGGGGAAGCATCTCCTATGCTTTGTGATTTTCCCATGCACCTTCCTTACTCAATCAGGGACCCTCTGTCTCTCCAGGAAGGTCAGCCCTACCCCCTGATGGTGGTCACCCAATGGTGCCCCCCCCCTCCCACGGTGGTCCCCTGTTGGGGAGGAAACCAAAGCCCTGTGGTTTTGTTGGGCGAGAATGGTTTGGCTTTGCTGTTTTTTTGTTGTTGTTCTGGGAGGAGTTTCCCTCTCTTCCACTTTTCTTCAAATTCCCCTACTCCCAATTCCCTCCGACCACAGAAGTACAGTTTGCTGAATAAACAAAAGCAGTGGGGAACGGCTCCTCGCGGGCAGGCAGGCAGGGGGAGGCGCCTCGCTCAGCAGCGTGGTCAGACTTAGACCACTTCTCCAAGTTGTGCAAAATCAACTTACTTCCTCAACCTGCCACAATTTTCTTCCCTGGGAGTCGGGCAGTTAAATAAACCAACAAACAGGACACTCCATCCACAAAGCCAAAAAAAAAAAAAAAATCCAGGAAACGTTTTTGCAGCATTAGAACTTTCCATTTGACCGCGATGTTAGCTCCAGTTCCCTCCTTCTTTGTGCTGAATAGAACTGGTTTCTTGCCCACCACTTCCTATTGGACTGACGTCGCTATCACCTCATGAAAAAAATTATATTTTTTAAAATTAAGAAACAGTTTGGCTCTTCTTTCAAGGAGCCCTGGTGGCATAGAGGTTAAAGTGCTTGGCAGCTAACTGCAAAGTCAAAGATTCTGACCCACCAGCCTCTCCTCAGGAGAAAGGAGTGGCCATCAGCCTTCCCGACGGATGACAGCTTTGTGTTTCACAGCCTCATTCATTACGGCTATGGGACCGATGTACGATGTCCCAGGGGTGTCTGAGAGTGGGCATGAGCTCAATGGCAGTGACTTTGTTTAACGTTGACTGTCCATTCCAGTCGTGTGCCGATGTTGCTGTTGTTGCGTGCTGCCCCATCAGGACTGCCTCCTCGAGAGTTCACGCACAACAGAGTGAAACGCTGTGGGCCCTGCACCATCCCAACCATCGCGGTCGTGCGTGAGCCCATTGTGGCAGCCGCTGTCCTCGTCCACCTTATTATACGTGGCCCTTTTGGCTGACCCTCTGCCTTACCAAACCTGACATTCCTTTCCCAGGACGGCCCCCTTCTGATGGCAGGCACAGAGTCAGAAAATTGTAGAAAAGAAAAAGAAAAGGCCAAACAAGAAGTTCATCATCTGTATTAAAAAGGATTTTCACAACTGTGTGAAGCAACTTCGCATGCCTCATGGGGGATCAAAGTAGTGTGTCTTTCACACACTGAACCACTTCCCTAACCACTCAAAGATGCTATTCTCCCCTATTGCCAATAGCTCCGGGCTGTATGTTAATCCCCTCACCTGCCCTGACAAGTGGGGTTGGCTGTTCCTCAGGATTGAGATAAGGGTGACACACCCACACATACACACGCATACACATACACTATCAAGGGCCGGTGGGGGGGGGGGGGAAAAAAACCGGCTTTTTCTGGGGCCCTGAGATTTTTCCAAGATGAGCAGTGGACGGAAGGGTTCCCCTGCATCATTCTTGAGAAATTCCCAGTCTGACACTAGCCAGGGAACCGGGATAACCAAAGTCATTGCCACCGAGTTGATGCCGACTCCCAGACACCCCGTAGAACAAGGTCAAGCACCCCAAAAGGCAGCCATGGCAGTCTTGGCTGTAGCAGCTTGCTGTAGCATGGAAGACAGACTAACGTAGTTAGCCGATGTTCCTGAGAAGATGTGCCGACAACCTGGCAGACGGAGCCCATCCCCTGAGTGACCCAATAAAGCAATTTATTAGTCCAAAGAATATATACATTGTCATGCACGGCAGAAGGATTAAATATTTATGTCCATGTACCCGGGTAATAAAATTGTATTCAATTTAGTCGCTGGTGCAAAGCTAAGGATTGCTGAGAAATTGGTAATAACCTGCAAGCTCATACCAAACAAACAAAAAAAGTACAGGATAAACAAGACCAAAACCCAAACTCACTGCCATCAAGGCAATGCTGACCCAAAGCGCGCCCCCAGGAATGTCGGAGACTGCAAGTGTTGACCAGAGCAGAAAACGCAGTCTTTCTTCAGCAGACCTGAAGGTGGTTTTCAACTGCCCACCATGCTGACCGCATAACCACCACACCTCCAGGGCTCCTCGGGGGTCAGCAGTGGTGGGAGAGAATGGAGGGGAAATCGCTTCTGGGAAGGGGGAGAAGCGGCTCCCTGCAGGAATAATCAAGTGAGCTTATAGAACAGGCCCTCAGATCTCTACCAGCCTTTCTTTCGTTCTGTATGAATTTGGCTGGCTAGCTTTGTAAAGTCAGAAAAGAGGGGCGGGCGGCTGACGAAGTGGTGTGTTCAGTAAATTCCAAGCTCACAGGAGTGCGGGGTGGGCAGGGCTGGCTGCTGCTTCATTTTGGAATTCTGAGGCTCAGACCACAGTAGGGCGCACCCTCCCCGCCTCACCCACCCCAAAACTTTTGCAGGCCCCGATCTCCTTTGCTGGCTCCTCCTCACTCTGTTGAGTTTCTCAGGCACAGTGCTATTAGCAAATGGAAGGCTGGTGGCCCTCCCGCCTCCAGCAAGCCTCTGTGGTGTTGGGGGCCATCGCGACGCCGTGCATAATGGAAAGGGACACTGCTGGTCCTGCGCCAGCCTCATGATCTTTCCTGCCTTTGAGCGCCTTGTTGCAGCTGCTGTGTTGATCCATCTGGTGGAGGCTCTTCCTTCTTTGGGGTCTCAGGTCCACCAGCGTCTTTTCCCCCAACCCTTCCAGTGCCCAATTCCTGGCTGGAGGTCCCTTGTGGGTAATTGTCACCGAATGTCAAACGTTTTCATCACGCTAGTGCACAGTTCGTAGACGGCGGTCATACACACTGAGGATCCAAGGGAGGCTTGGTGGCGCTGTGTCTAAGAGCTGCCCAAGGGGCCCCCTGTGCTGGAGCCTTTGCAGGAGAAGGTGGCTGTTCCTCCTGTAGAGTGATTGGCTCAGTCCACTGGCCTTTTGGTTATTGGCTGGGCACTTTAGCCACTGTGCCAGTAGGGCTCAGATGGGTAGAGATCCTGCCACACATCAGGCATCCTCCCTTCCTTCCTCCATCCCTCCCTTCTTTTTTCCTCTCCTCCTTCTCTGACCTCCGCCCCCACCCTCATCAATATCTCCCTGTCTGACTCTCCTACCTGCTCCCTACAAGGACCCAAGCCATAGTCCCAGGCCCACGCAGCATATAACCCTGAAGATCCACCTATCTGCATGGTTCCTTTTCCATGCCAGGTTGCACAAGCCCGCGTCTGAGGATGGAGTACTTGGGCGTCCCTCTGGGCCATGATTTTCAGAACATAACACTGTAGTTGGTGCTGGTTGCCATCAAGCTGGTTCTGACTCGTGGGCACCCCAGTATGCAGAGTAAACTGCGCTCGGCAGCATTTCCAAGGCTGCGGATCCCCAGGCCTCTCTCCCACTGTGCCTCTGGGTACCCACCCTTCCCACTAGCCATTCAATGTTTGCACCCCTTGGGGAGCCCTGGTAACATAGTGGTTACACATTTGGGTTGCTAACCACAAGGTCAGCAGTTCAAAACCACCAGCCGCTCTGTGGGAGAAAGATGAGGCTTCCTGCTCTAGGGGCAGTTCTGCCTTGTCCCACAAGGTCAATGTGAGTCGGCGTTGGTTGCATGGCGGTGAGTGTGGCTTTTGACTTTGGGACCCCCAAGCATGTGCAGTGAAGGTTATCAGACATGTAGGCTCAGCATAGATTCAGACAGACCCATGGACATTGGCCTGCCTACAGGTTCTGCCTCATAGAAGTGGTGCTGCCTTGCAGGGAATAAATAACCTCTCTGAGCCTGTTTGCTCACCTGTAAAATGTGTGAGAAATCACACAGGGCAGAAAGAGGGGCAGGCATGCCACGTGCCTGACGCATGGGTGGTGACTTTATTCGGATTTACACAAAACTCAAAACGCGCTACCATCGATGAAGTTGATTTTGACTCAGAAACCGATAGGACAGGGTAGCATTGCCCCCGTGGGTGTCCCAGATGCTGACTCTTTCAAATGTAGAACTCCTCATCTTCCAGTGGAGCAGCCCATGGATTCGAATTGCTGATCTTGTGGTGAGGAGCTCAACGGGTGACCTATACTGCCACCGGTGCTCCCAGGAGAATTGATGGAAGGGGGGAGGGCCTCAAAAAGTTCTTAGCAGGGGAAATCCTTGATCTTCTCATTCCATTTTCCTATACACTTATAAATTCCCCTTTGTATTCTGTCCTGACCCCTTCCCACCACCCCCAACTCTCTGGGTCTCTCTGTCATCGGTGGCCAGTGGGTCTTTGCCAGTGGTTCTCAACTGTCCTAATGCCACAACCCTTTCATACAATTCTTCATATTGTGGTGACCGCCCCCCCAACCATAAAGTTATTTTTGTTGCTACTTCATAACTGTAATTTTGCTACTGTTATGAATTGGGTGATCCCTGTGAAAAGGTCATTTGATCCCCAAAGGGATCGTGACCCACAGGTTGAGAACTGCTGGTCTGTACTGCTCTGAAAGTACTTCTCTCACTGCCAGCATGTTATTTCTGACTGATAGTAATCCTAGAGGCCAACTGCCCTGGTGGGTTTCCAAGACTGTATCTTGATGGAAGTAGAAAGCCTCATCTTTCTCCTAATGAGCTGCTGGTGGTTTTGAACTACTGACCTTGTGGTGAGCAGCCCAATCAGTAATCTCTATGCCACCAGGCTGTGAAGGTAAAGACATGCCTTTTCACTGCCCGTTCTGCCAGCCCCCTGTCTCACAGCCTCCCCAATCTGTCTCTGCCTCCTTGGCATCTTTGCTAATAAGGTTTGGGCAGGACTTACTTGCCTTTGTTTGCTTAGCAAATATCACGAAGCATTTCCACCTACCCCAGGTGCACCATAGGGGGGTCTCCCATGAAGGAAAGAGGTCATCTGGGCACTGTGTTTACCTCTTGTTTCTTAGGCATGCCTCCAGAGGCCGCAGGTAATGTCGGCGAGACTGGTGCCCCTGGGATTGTACCTGGGAAGACAGAGCCTGGGAGGCATGCAGAGAGCCATCTCAGCACACTCCTGGGGCTCCAGGGAAGAGGAAAGCCAAGCCCACACAGAAAACAGGGAGCGGGGAATGCCTGGAGGATACCGCACCTGTGTGTTCGTGCATTTTCTACCCAGTTCCAAAATGGCATCAAGGCTGCCCACAAGGGACCCACTTTAAGGCAAAGAGACTCAGTGATTGTCTCCAGCCTCCTCCACAAAAGAGCAGATGCGCTTCAACTGTAGCGCTGGGGATTCTTCCGGAGCGATGCACTTTCCAAACCAACCCTCTTCCCACCCACCCACCCACACCCCTCGGTGGAGCCTGGAGCTGGTGGTGAGGCAAGAACAAAGGACCCCAGGGTGCAACCATGAGGGACAAACCAGTTGCGGGGGGGCTGATTCCAATGTGTGGTGCCCTGCTTTCTGAGAGAGTAGAAGGGAGCCAGCACTTTCTTCCACAGTACCTCGGGGTAGATGCCAGGCTCCAGCCTTTCAGAGAGCAGCTGAGCACATTAACTCTACACCACCAGGAGAGGAGTGGGTCATGCATTAGGCTGCCAACCACTCAGCAGGAGAAACATGAGGCTGTCTGCACCTGGACAGAATGACAGTCTCAGAGACCCATAGGGGCCCTTCTGCTCTGTTTCCCGGGGTTGCTATGAGTCGAAATGGACCCCGTCGGCCATCGGTTTGGCCTGGATTTGGGGACCCCTAGAAGAGGAAGAAAACAACCCCAAATCTAAGTGAAAGGACAACTCCCTTTTCAGTTCCCTCTTCTGTCCCTGCACCTACACTTACACCTCAGCTGGGCCCAAGGTCCCCCCTTCCGAACATTTGCTAATCTTCTTGTTAATAATGAGAAGGGAGACCAGAGTCTCCGGCCCTCAGCCAGACAACTGTCTTTAGCTGAAATCTAATAACACAGTTTCATCTCTGTTGTTTCATTCCTACTTGGTACCAGTGGCAAGTAATTTTATTTTCCGCAGACAGAAGCGGTACACATTTTTCCTCTCTTAATTCATGGAATCCAATTGTTCTATTTACTTCTCTAAGTAAATTGACAGAAAGAGGAGCATTTGAGGATATCATAGTTCAGTTTTGATCCAGTCCCCCACCCCCACCTGGCTCATGTTCAAAAAGGAGGAGAATATGCAAGCAGATTTCCAGTTCCTATGGAATCCAGAGCGACTGGATCTCTTGAGGCTGGGAGAACTTGAAGCTGTCATCCTAACATGATCTTTCCTTCTTGAACCAGAATTATCCCACGAGGTCATCTGCCAAGAGAACTAAAAGTCAACACTTACTTCCATCTTGTCGGTTCTGACCCAGCGTGACACGACAGAGCAGGGTAGAATGTCCTGTGAGTTTCTGAGACTGTAACTTTTTATGGGAGCACAAAGCCATCCTTTCTCTAAAAAGAAATCTAAAGTTGAGCTCAATTAACAAAGATCGTCAGCCTGGGATAGTTTTACTCTTGCAACGACTTATCTCTATGTGCTTCAAGTGGGTAACCGTGACCTTTAAAAACCCTTCAGGACACAGTCATTGTCATTGTTGCTGTCGGATGCCCTGTAGATCCTGACTCATAGCCACCCCATGTACAACAGAGGGGGACACTGCCTGGTCCTGCGCCACCCCTAAGTCTTTGCTATGATCATGGAGCCTATTGCCGCAGTCACTGTGTCCATCCATCTCCTTAGGACCCACTGCTTCACCAAGCAGGAAGGCCTCATCCTTAGATTGCCCAGTTTGCTACTTCAAGGAGCCCTGGTGGCATCGTGGTTATGCATTGGGCTGCAGACCACAGCTCAGGAGTCCCGAACCACTAGCCCTCCAAGGGAGAAAGACAGGGACTTTCTAGTGCCGTGCGGAACAACCGTCTCAGAAACCCAGAGAGGCATCTCTGCCTTGTCCAGTGGGGTCACTGTGAGTCAGAATCCACTCAATGGCAGTGAGTTTGAGGTTTGGGGTTCCAGAGCAGTAGTGTATAATTCTAGCAAGTCCCCAGGTAATGCCCATGCTGGTGGGGGATGGGGAGTCATGATGGGAGCCCTGGCCCTTTAGCGCTTATTCTCTGCGTTGTGTCCTGCAAGGTCAGCAGTCTGACACCACTAGCCACTCCTTGGGGAAAATATAGGCCAGAACAAAAGTTTTCATTGCCAGTGGGACACTGTTTAATTTTTTTTTTCCCTGAAAAGAGGACATAGGCCAAATAATTTGGGAGAGCTATACTGGAACTGTACCTGGGACTCCCAGTGTCCTGTTTAAGACCCCCTGTGACTGAGTCTCCAGTGGGGCAGACTCCTGGGTGGAGACTTCCAGACTACAAAGAAAGGCCTGGTGATTAACTTCCAAAATCCAGCCAGCGATGAGCCTTCTGGAACACAAAGATCTGATCTACAACCCACCAGGGGTCGATACTGGACCTCACCTTGTGTCACTACGGATGTGACGTCCAGCCAACTGGTCCTTCCATCCCCACTCCCCTGCCACCAGCTGCCACAACCCCAGGACACATGAGCAGGGGGAACCCAGGGCCCTGCCCTCCTCCTCTCTGCAGTCCTGCATCCCTGCACCTGGGCAGCTTCTGCAAGCACCCATGGAGGTCAGCAGCATCACCCATGAGCCCCTCCATCCCCAGGGGCTCTGCAGGTCAGCTGCCCCTGGGGGAATCTTCCACCTAGCCAGGCTTGCTCCCTGCCAGCTAGAGCAGGCCAGCCCCCCACCCCACCCCACCCCACCCTTTGCAGCCTCTGATCAGATCTTCCTTCCGGGCAGCCAGTGGTTAAGTGAGAAGCTATTGTGTCTCAAACACCCCACTGACAGCAGGCATAGGAAACTACTTCCACGCCCTGCATGGGGCGTAATTGTCTTTTCAGGTTGGGGCGATCTATTAGCGAGGTGTAACTTTTATAAAGGAAGCCCCCGAGAGCCTCGTGGGGTGAAGGATATTATAATTATGGATGATTTATACTCCCCGCCTGATGTGTATATTGTACTTGTGGCGAGCGTTCTACTTGACGTGGCCGGAGACGGTAAACCACAAATAGCATTGCGGCAGCCCGGGTGAGGAGTCAAGTTCATCTGAAGTCTAATCTACCCGGGCCTAAAGTATTTAGAATGGCACATCAGCCTGCAGCTGGGCAGGACATGTGAACCTCATCGGTGCATTCCCGGTTTCAGACGGGGATCTTCATTTGCTTTGAAAACACTGCACTCGGTCAGGCATGTTGCTTCCTCGGTGAATTACACTTGCAGGGCTGCTCTGTGGCCTTATGAGGCCCAAACTGGCATCACTGCTCGCTGAGAAGGGTGCCATGCTGATGCTTGGGGGTCCAGATCAGAGACATGAGGAAGGGGGAGGTAAAGGAGAGGAAACCAGCCAAGAGAAGAAGCCGTTTTAAGTTTCTAAATTTAAAACAGCCACTGGTGACCAGCCTCAGAGGGCCATGGGTATAAATCTTACCTGCAGTGCCTCACCATCGCGTACCCTCTGTCGTGTACCCTCTGAGAAGGCATGTCCTGGCATCCACGGCATCCCTGGCGTGGTGGTCAGCTTTTCTAAAGTCATCCCAGCAAAATGTCCCAGATCTGCTGGCTTGAAAAGCCAGCAGTGTGATGACTCTCAGTGCTGTGGGCAGGAAGGCCAGACCCACTACCAGCCAGGTTGATTCCCTCTGAGGGCTCAGAGTGAGGACAGGCTCCAGGCCGCTGCCTTAGCTTCTGGGGCTTCCCCGAAATCCTGGCCAGTCCTTGGCTTGTCGATGTAGCGGGACACGGTGTCTCCCCTGGTCCCCCAGCCTCATGTGGGACTCTGTCTCCTTGTCAGCTCTCCCCTTGGATGAGACACTGCTCTGAAGGGTCTGAGACCCGTTCTAGTCGGGCCAGAGGGCCCCTGAGACAGAAGGATGGAGAGATTCCATCTTACAGCGATCAGGCCCTGGAGAAGGACATCATGTGTGAGAAAGTACAGAGGCCCTCCTTGAGATGGATTAACGCAGTGGCTGCAACCAAGGGCTTAGGCAGTAGATGATAGTGAGCACAGCTCAGGACCAGGCAGGGCTTCATTCTGATGTGCACAGGGGCACTGTGGGTCCGAGCCGGCTCAATAGCACCTGACAACAACTACTACTACAACTGAGGTGTGAGCGCATGTTAACCTAACTGGTATCTCAGACACCTTTATAGCAAATAGGGTCACATTCAGAGGTACAAGAGGTTAGAGTTCAGCATCTCTTTGGGGAGGCACAGTTCAAATAGCCCTCTCCTTGCACAAATGCTAACAGCCCTCCCCACCCACAGCAATGCCATTGATACCCATGTGCAGTGACCCTCTAGGAGATAGTAGAACTACCTCCTCAGATTTCCAAGGCTACCCATCTTCAGCCTCATCTTTCCCCACAGAGCAGCTGGTGGGTCTGAACCTCTGACCTTTCAGTGAGCAGCCCGATGCATAACCCTCTGGGCTACATGGGATCCTTGTTAGAGCCCTGAATGAAATTGTATATGGGGATCGTCTGTGCACCATCTGCATGTGAAAGTTGGACATTGCATAGAGAAGACCGAAGAAGAATCAATGCATTTGAGTTGCGGCGTCGGTGAAGAATACTTCAAGTACCATGAACAGCTTAAAGGATAAACCAATCTGTCTGGGAAGAAGGATGGCCAGAGTGCTCCTCAGACGCAAGGATGGGAAGTTCGTCTTCTATGCTTTGGACATGTTGGGAGGAGAGCCCGGCCCCTGGAGAAGGCCATCCTGTTTGTTAAAGTGGAGGGGCAGCGACAAAGAGGAAGGCCCTTAACTGGATGGATTGACCCCATGGCTGCAACAATGAGCTCAAGGGCAGGAGCAGGTGGGAGGTGGAAAAGGACCGTGCAGTGTTTCCTTCTGTTGTGCACAGGGTCTCTGTGGGTCAGAAGCAACGTGATGGCACCTAGCAGCAACATGACAGGGGATGATCACTGGGCCCGTGGGGTTGCCAAGGGGAACCAACATCCAATCACCTCAGGCTAACACGGAGAGAGCAGCAGCCTTTGGGCTCAGGCTGAGAGCCACCTTCTGGAGCACCTTGGCTAAGGTCAACGAACCAATTAGTGATCGCGCTCGCCTCACTGGTCTCAGGGGTCAAGGCGCCGGGTCGGATTGTACCTCTCGGCAGATGGCCCGGGACGTGTGCCTTGGATTCCCTCCTGCCGGCTGGCTGAGGCTGGCTCCCTGGATACTTGTTGGAATTCGTTCCAAGAAGGAAAGTTCATTGTTTCCACCCACTGGGTCTTGGGTTGAGGAAGGAACCTGCTGTTCCTTTCCGTGGGATGTGACTGGCTCTGCATATCCTGAAGGAAATAAATTGCTTTCTGTGGTGCTTCTGGTCTACAGCGGCCTGGAGGCCCCGTGGTCCATTGCTTACCCAAGAATGGAAGGTTAACGGTTTCAACCCACCTGCCTCTTCCCAGGAGAAAGAAGTAGCCATATTCTGGAAGATTATAGATCAGCCTTAGACACCAAATGAGGCAGCTCTCCTCTGGCCTACAGAATCACGGTGAGTTGGAATTGACTCTGAAGTTATGGGTCATTTCTATATAAATAGTGTGGCCTCGAAAGCTACACACGCAACTGCTGGGCAGAAGGCCAGTGTTTGCTGGCCACTGGCTGCTCCCACGAGAGAAAGACAAGGCTTCTCATCCTTTATCAATGGAGTCTCAGAAACCCACTCAGACCTGCCCAGTAGGCCCACTGAGTCAGAATCGACTCAATGGTGGTGACTTTGAGTGTGTTAGTATACTTGATTAAATGCACATCTGTTTTTGTATTCTCACTCTTGCATGGTCTCCAAACGTGCTGGCGGCACAGACACCACAGTTCAAGATCAACTGCAAGTGGGATGAAGCCCTGGTGGGGCAGCAGGTAACCAGTTGAGCTGCTAACCGCAAGGCCAACAGTTTGAAACCACCAGTGGCTCCATGGGAGAAAGAGGAGACTTTCTATTCCCACAAAGATGTCTTCTTGGAAACCCACAGGGTCATTTCTACTCTGCCCTCTAAGGTCACTCTGTGTTGGAATAGACTCAGGGACAGTGAGATGAGGCAAATGATTATTTCCCACAAGCAAAGAATGCCTTCCCTTAATGCCCCCATAAATCAGCCTAGCCCGTTCCCCACCCCATACTGGATGGACCACCCCTGGAGGGTGCCAACAAAGGGTTCACATGGTTCAAACGGAAAGGTCAGAATCCTTGGTTGACCCAAGAGGCATCTCTGAAGAAAGGCCTGGCCATCAGCCATGGAAAAGCCCAGAGTCCCCTGGCTCTCACCTGCCAGGATGAGGTCACTCCCTCACCACAGGATTTCCCTCCAGCCTCGTCCTTCCGGTTTGCGTGGTGCCCGTGCGAATCAGAACCCCCCTCGAAGGCGACATTTGTGTCTCGACCTGGATCTTGGCTTGGCCTTCTGTCCAGCAGCCCAACTGCTGAGAGTCAAACAATGAAAACAAGTGCCTACTCCTGCTGAGGGCTGGGAGAGCCTCCTTCGTGGTTGTGGGCGATCGTATTGGAGTTGGTAAAAGGCAGCGATGCCAATGAATTGAGAGATGCGGGTGCCCCCTGGGGTTAGAAGGCGAAGCTATGTGAACATAAAACACAAGCAAACTCACCGCCATGGAGCCAGTCCCGACACATAGCAACCCTCTAGCACAAGGTAGCAACTCAGCCCCATGGGTTCCCAAAGCTCTACGTCTTTAGAGGAGCAGAGAAACCTCATCAGAGCAGCTTGTGGTTTTGAACTGCTGACCTCATGACAGCTGTGCCCCCAGGGCCCCTGAAGCTACAGTGTCACCGGAAGCTCACCAGCCTGTGTCCTTGCTTTGGATCCCTGTGGTGGATCAAACACTTGTGATTACCGTACATGTGCTGATTACAGCACCTTGAGATTGGAGAGAGTATGCACTGGTGGGGACTGTGTTTCCAGGTCTCAAAGGTGTTCTGCCTTTGGCAGGACACACTCCTTCTGCTTTACTGCCCCCCTCGATGCAGGGAATTGGTCTGTTTTCCTTCTGAGACAGGTTTCTGAATGTGTCAGTCTGGGTACATTAGAAAAACAAATCCACGGAAACTCATATATGTCTAAGAGACAGTTTTATAGAAAGGGTAAGTGTAGATTAAGAAAACATCCCAACCCAGTGCTGTCCAAGCCCGTAAGTCCAACATTAGCCCATATGTCCAACACCAATCTACGAAGTCCTCCTCAATCTCACAGAATACACGCAGTGACACCGACTGCAGGAGGAAAGCCAAATCAGTAAGCATGTAAGCATCTCAGCACTGGCAGGGGTCTCCACACAGGAGCTCCAGCACCCAGGGCTGTATCGGGCTAGGTCCATGTGGCTTCTCCTCAGAGATGTCTTGCAGGAAGTGAGCCTTGCCAGCTGAAGCAGGGAACTGGATAAGGCAACTGCACCCTGCTCCGACCATCAGAGAGCAAGAGACCTGAGAACTAGAAAGGCAAGGCTCACTGAGCCATTTATCTCCCCACCCTCCCATTGATCCCACATGTGTTTACCAGCCTGGTTGGCACAATAAACCTTAACTATCTCGAAGGTTTTCTTTGGAAGACCCTTAAAATCACAACCACATGTTACTTGATGCTATGAGTTCTCTCCACAACATAAGGTCTATTCCATGCCACCACAGTTACTTCTCCCATCAGACTGCCAAGGCTAGCATCTCTGCTGCCTTTCCAGTTCAAAAGGAGCCCAGGTGGCATCATGGGTAAAGGATTGGGTTACCAATCATGAGGTTAGCGGTTCTAACCCAGCCATAGTTCCAAGTGAGAAAGCTGAGGCTCTCTGCTCTCATAAAGATTGACAGCCTCAAACATCATATACCAAAGGTGGGATGGACTTAATGTTTGTGAGTTTGGTTTGGTTTTATAGAGGTTCGCTTTTGCAGGTGAATTTGCTTTGTTTTCAAGGTCCTGCATTAAAGCTTAACTGCATCTCTGCTCTCCACTTGTACTTATGTAGAAAATATCAATTGGCTGGCCACATTTCTGTCCTTTTCCAGGGGCTGGTCTTTCATCACAGAGCCCCTGACCAGGCTCCGGTCTTGAAACGTGTCCATCACCAAATGCACCAGACGGGTAGGAGATGGGGGGTGGGGGGTGGGGGGGCTTCAGAAAATCTATGGAGAAATGGTATTGAAAGGTCATGAGATCTCCCCCAGAGCTTTCTGAAACCCCCTGCACACAGCACACAGACCAGTTGGTCCCTGAAACAGAAGGGGTGCCTGACCTTGAGCAACTCTGGCTGTTCTCGAAAGGCAGCCACCATCGCTCTGGTCCTTGAAGTATCCCGTCTGGGAGCAGGCGTGTTCCTGGCTCCCCCTTCCTACCCTTGGCCAGGCAGTTGGGCTCTTCGCCTGCAAAAGATCAGTGCCCTGGTGGCCTTTCCTCCTGCTGCCCTCCCTCACAGCAGAGCTCCCTTCCGGTCCAATGGGTGCACTCAGGGGTTACAATAGTCCCCACCTGGCCTCCAGGGGGACAGTGTGCTTGTGTGAGACACAGAGCCTCCACGGTGCTGAGGCAGGTCCCAGCAGCTCTGGGAAGATGGGCTTCGCATCCTCAGAGAGCCCCCTTCATGCCCCTGCCTCTCTGCGGCAGACTCTGTAAGCAGGTGCTTAGAGAAGAGGGCCCAGGGGAAGACTTCATCCTATACGGGCTCCTGGAAAAACGCCCGGAAGGAAGGCTGACACTCTTAGGGGAGGGGCCCAGGAGTCCTGAGTCTCCCCGTAGGGCGGTATTCGTCACCAGGTTTCCCTTGGAGAGAAAGGCTCCTGGAGTCGTTAAGAATGCAGGTTCCAGGGCACCCCCACCCATGAAAAGTTCTGAGTGGGACCTCCTCATCTCGGTGGGTTCCCATGTGCCTACGTTTTTAACAAGCAACCCCAGTGCGTCCATCAACTGCCTGCTGAGGTCGTAGAAGGGCTTCTTACAGGCAGCTGAAAGCCATCTGGAATCCAATCGATGTAACTGGTCATGGAATCAGTGTCTGTCTGGACCCTGATGCATCATTTCCATGGGGCGATCCCCTTCCCCGTGGCCAGAGGGGCGAGCTAATGAACCAGGAGCCAAGGGCAGAGAAATGAAGCGTTGTTCTTTTCAAACCATCTTCTCTTCCCTGGGGAGAAGGTGGCTGCCTGTGGCTGAGAGTCCTTCCCGATGATGAAACCCAGGACCTTTATGGAGAAAGGATTCACTGGTTGTCCCCCACCCCACCGCCAACCAGGGCAGGCAAGCTGGGTGGAGCCTGCTTGATTCTCCAAGGTTCAGTAGTGAATGAACGGTGGCCATAGAAATACACGTGAGCGTCAGGCAGCCATGCTGTCATTCAGCATGCATTTTCAGCACAGCTGAGGCAGCCTAGCCCTCACTTTAAGTGGAAGATGGAGGACATGGAGGAGGAGGAGGAGGAGGAAGAGGAGGAGGAGGAGGAAGAAGAGGAGGGGGAGGAGGGAGGTACTGAGGACAGGCAGTCCTGTTTTCAACAGCACATCTGCATCTTATGATGAGTCCTGGTGGGGCTGTGGGCGGAGCAAGCATTGGACTACAACCTCAAGGTTAGAGGTTGGTTCAAGCCTACCAGCCACTCCTAGGAAGAAATATGAGGCTGGTGTGCTTAATACAATTGAATGATGGATTGTCACAATATTTGTAAGAGCCCCCCAGTAAAATGATGAATAAAAATTTTAAAAGGATCGACAGTTTCGGGAACCTTAGGAGCTGTTTCACTGCACTGTCGAATCAACTCAACTCTGGTGGGCGGGTTTCTGGATTTTGTAACAACTAATGGTTATGAAAGAAGCGGGTGGTGCAGTGAGGTATGAGTTGGGCAGCGAGTCAGAAGGTCAGCAGTTCAAAACCACCAGCTGCTCTGCAGGAGGAGAAAGATGAGACTTTCTCTTCCTGTGAGAGCAACGTGCTCAGAAACCCCCCGGGGGCAGTTCAACCCTGTCCTATAAGGTCACTCCGACGAGGAGTCCACTTGGTGGTGGTGAGTCTGGAGGCTTGGAATGGTTGCTGAAGGGGCCCTGGTAACGTCGTGGGCTATGCAAGGTTGGCAGGTCAAGCTGACCAGCCAGTCCATGGCACAAAGAAGAGGCTGTCTGCACCTGGGAAGGTGCATAGGCTCCCAAGCCCTAAGGAGTAAACAATTCATCTCGGTGCCGGAGGGTCACTAGGAGTCGGTATCGAATTGATGCCTGTGGGTTTGGTGGGTCTGGTAGTCCATGGGCTGTTCAGTATTCTTTTCCAACACCCCAGCCAGCCAGCGGTATCCCATCTCAAGGCTGCCATGCTGGAGGGCGGATTTGGAATGTGCTGGTGATGGGCTCATGCTCTTCCACCGGCGAGATCGATCTCATTTAGTGTTCCCCGGTGCCTGCTGGCTTCGGAGCACTGCACCGGGCTGCCAGCACAGGGCAGGGAACGCTGTCTTTTTCTCTCTTTACTGCGCATTGTCTATACAAGCTCTTCCTGTGCTGGCGGGTGGCACCAGTCCTTTGGCACAGTCTCCTGGCAGTGCATTTCCACAAGTACCATCCTTTGTTTTCCTGCGGCTGCATAGGATGCTTCTGCAAAGAGTCAACTCATTTTTTTTAACCCCAAAAGATAAATGAATGTGTGGTGCTTGTACCTGCTGGGCAGCTAAATGGGAATTCAGTAGCCACTCAGGGCCAAAGGGACTAAGGTCCTTTTTTTTTTTTTTTAAGCAGCACATCATCTTATCGGTAGATGGCTTCAGTAGGTAGAGCTCCATATGACCCAGTAGGAATGCCCCAGGGGTTTATGTCTCCAGGCCTTCACCCATCCCCCGCCACACAATGGAACTAATAAGGATCCCTGGTGGTGTTGTGATTTTGCATTGGGCTTTGATCCACAAGATGACCAGTTCGAAACCACCATGGGAGAAAGCCAGGGCTTTCTACTTCCAGTCACAGTTACTGTTTCAGAAACGCACACAGGCAGTTCTACCTAGTCCCATAGGGTTATTATGAGTCAGCATTGACTTGATGGCACTGAGTTGGGTTGAGTTTGGGTTTGGTGAAGCTGGTGGGTAGGCTTGAACAGCCAAATACTTGACCATTGCATCGCCTCTCACTCAGTGCCATTGAGTTGATGCCAACTCACAGCGGCCCTCCCGGACAGGGTAGAACTGCCCCTCTGAGTTTCGGAGATTGTCACTCTTGGAGGAGTAGAAAACCCTGCCTTTCTCTTGTGGAGCCACTGGTAGGTTCAAACTGCTGACCTTGCAGTTAGCAATCCCAGATGTAACCACTACACAGCCAGCACTCCTTTAAACTCCTCTGCTACCATTCCCAAAACCTTCTGAGAAGCTTCAAACACCATTCCCTAAATGCCTCAGTTACCTTGGGGCAGGTCATCCAGTAATGACCCTCATCACCTCACTGTAAGGATTGCATTGCCTGGCTAGTGATCATCACAGGAGGGCATATGCCAAAGGGTCCAGATAGCACCCATGTTTTGGCCTCCCCAGATGCATTTGCTGGGGGGCCTCAGTGATATTAAACAAAGGCAGCTTCTGTGTCTCTAGGTCCTGTTGGTCACTGTTGGTGGTAGCCAACCAGAGCAGTCCAAAATATAGGAGACTGTAATAAGGGGCCTGCTGAAGTGTGTGGGGGCAGGCAACTAGGGACGCAGCAAGAGCACAGAGCTGTGCACACACCCCTCTGCCTGGAGAGCAAGGAGCCACTGGGTGGTGCTCATGGCTGACATGCTAACCTAAGGGCTGGGGGTTTGAGTACCCCAAGAGGTTTCTCAGGAGAAAGTCTTCCACTCTCAGCAACCCTCTAGGACAAAGCAGTTTAGACGATGACTCTTCATAATGGCCAACATGCCTCACTTACATAAATATCTTCTTAGCATTATAGAAGCAAGCTCCTGTGGGTTTCTGAGGCTACTTCTTTATAGGAACAGGAAGCTTCATCGTGCGCTCGCCCGGAGGGCCTGGGGGAGTGAAGCTGCTGCCCTTGCAGTTAGTGGTGCAACTCATAACCCCCTGCGTCCCCAGGGCTCCTTGACGAATCGTGTAGAATATGGAAAGCAAAGGAAGTTGTCTCCCAATCGTGACCGGTGGGGCCCTGGAAGTGGGAGAGGGACTGTATTGGAATGAGCCCAAGATCGAAGATTAGAAACGTTTACAGTAGCGGTTCTCAGCCTTCCTAATGCCGCCACCCTTTCATATAGTTCCTCGTGTTGTAATGACCCCCCAGCCATAAAAGTATTTTCATTGCTACTTCCTATCTGTAATTTTGCCACTGTTATGAATCAGGCGACCCCTGTGAAAGGGTCATTCGACCCCCAAAGGGGTCTCAACCCACAGATTGAGAACCGCTGGTTTAGAAGCTGGGTTCTGGGGCACTCTGATGGCCTTGGTCAGGTATGACTCATGACTTTAGGGCCCTAGTACTCCAATTTCCCTTCAGGGCACACCCAGGCAAATAAACCCTTGAGGGTGAGGCTGGCCCTCCCCAGCTGGCAAGGGGAGTAGAAGCAACCCACTTTCAAACCCACTCAGCCTGAGGGCACAGGGTTGCACTCGGTGGGTCAATGTTCAGAAAGAACTCCTCGGAGGCTGAATCTATGAGGAGACACAAAAGGGGGCTGAGAGGAAGGGCTCAGAGACTTCTGCAGACCCAGTGCTCAGCATTCCAGCTCTAATACCAGTGGAAGCAGAGAACGACTGAAATCCAAGCCAGACTCGCTGCCGTCGGGTCAATTCTGACTCGTCGTGACCCTCTAGGAAAATGTAGAACTGCTCCTGTGGGTTTTCAGGACGAATTGTTTATGGAAATAGAAAGCAGAAAGGTTCATCTTTCTCCCGAGGGGTGGTAGGTGGTTTTGAACTGCTGACCTTGTGGTTCACAACCCAATGCATAACCCATTAGGCCACTCAAGTGCTCGATGGCCAGTGGCAGGGCACCTTGTTGAGATACACAGCTGGGGTGTGCATTCACCAAAACCCCAACTCACTGCCATCGAGTCGATGCTGACTCACCCCAACCCTACAGGACAGGGTCGACCTGCCCTGGTGAGTTTCCAAACTTTGACTCTTTACGGGAGCGGAAAAAGCCCTGTCTTTCTCCAAGGGAGTGCTTAGAGCTGGATCTCTGAGCACAGAGTTTGCAAAAGACTATGATGTTCAGCGGAACCTACCAATCCGCGTTTGAGACGCCACATAAATTCAACCTCCATTGAGCTCCAGATGACCATTAACCAGCACCGGAGTGGCTTCGCCCTCAGGCCGAGTACCTTAGAGTATAGGGTGCAATGGGATTACTGCTACTCCAGGAGCCCAGCCAGGGAGAAGCAGTATAGCCCTTGGGAGACTTGCTGGTCACTTTCACCCTTAATGGAAATTGGGGTGCTCGGGTCACATGGTCATGGGTCACTGCCTAGCTGCCCTGGTTGTTGGGCCCTGGGCCAATCTCGGAAGCTCTTCTGTCTGGCATAACGTACGACTCCCACTCTGGTCCCATTCCAGCTTCTGAAGCTCCACCTGTAACGGTAACATATGATCTGCCACCAGTCATGCTTTGATGGCAATTTCCCTTCACCACCACCACCAGCAGCAGCCCCCACCCCCACCCCTGCCATGGCCCATGTCCTATGTAAGTCTGTGAATCACTGAAAACCCTGAGACATAGTGTACATGGTCCTCGCTCAGCTCATCTGAGGGATATCTTGGTCTTGGCCTTATCTCTCCCCATTTAAGACTTAATCCATTTCTGCTTCAATGATATGGGAGATGTGGGGTCTCTCTGGTACCTTAAAGCAGGTAGAGCATGGGGAGGGAACTTGTCACACTCTTTCCCCCCCTCCTCTGAGCGCCGCCCCCCCCCCAGCTCCATAGTCAGATGCAGAGATTAGGTTCAAGTGCCCTTAGACACATTTGCAAAGAGGCCTGAGGGGCTGCAGGCTTGGGCAGCTTTATGGAACAACCCCCCCACCACCACCCCATACACACACTCTCCCCAGGATTCCTGCAGGCTCTGCCTTTGGAAGATAACCCTGCAGCCTGAACTCAGATGCCCCTGCAGGGAGGCCCTGGGGGTGCGGTCCTCTCTGAGAGGGGGAGGGGGCCTTCTCATTCCTGTGGGCCCAGAACACCTGCGACTTCTTCAGGGCCCGATCCCACTTAGCTCTGATTCTCTCCAAGAAGGGGCACAGGCACGCCCAGCGTGGAAGCTCTGCTTCTGAATGCTGCTGCTGCTCCATCCCTGGAGCACCTCCAAGTCACTGTTCCACGGCAAGCGTTGTGTCCCACGCCAGCTCAAGAGATAAACAGATAAATAAATAAAACCCCCAAGGCACTGATATTTTTCTTTTTCATTTAGACGACTCTGCTTTCTCCTTCCAGGTATCCCCCCAAGGTTTGCTAATCTGTGCATATATTTTTTTTCTTGTTTTCTCCCTTGCTAATGCCTATTGTTCCCACTTCCCTTCCTTAAGCCCCCAGGCACCTTCTCAGCTGACTTTTTTCACAGCTTCTTACCCACCAGCCCCTGCTCTCATTAACCCCTGATTTCATAGCCACTAGATCCCTCTCTGCCCAGACCTTGGTGCTGAGAGCTGCCCTCCAAGTCTTTTTCCTGTGTGTGGTTACAGATTGGGACCCAGATGGGACACGTGCATTAATTGCATTTGATTACACTGACATGGAGTCGAAGCTGCTGACTCACAGTGACCCTGTAAGGCTGGGTAGAACAGCCCCCACAACTTTCTGAGACTGTAACTCTTTACAGGAGTAGAAAGCCCCCGGCTTCCCCTCGCCCCCTCTCAAGCCCACCCCTGCCACCCCCGAGGAGTGGCTGGTGGTTTCAAACTGCTGACCTGGCTGATGGCAGCCCAGAGTGTCCTGGGTCCCTAAGTCTGGGAAGAAACCCAAGAATGTTCATCTTTGACCTGTGCCAAGTTTCTTCTGTTGGCCTGGAAGCACGCGCTGAGAACACCCGCAGAAGCACGGAGCCTTCCAGCGGCCTGTGAACGTCAGCAGGTGGCATATCTCGGTCCATCCCCCTGCCCCGCAGCCCCACGCGATGAAGCTGTAGGGAAAGGGGGGGCTCCCTGGCTGTGCCCCTTTCCTTTCTTTACGGCTCGCTCCATCCTCGGGACCTCCACCTTGTGTTTGTGCTTGTGAGCTGCCAGCAAGTCCATTCAGACTCATCTCCACCCAGGCAGTGCCAATGGGTAAGCCTGTGAGTGCTAACCAAGAGGTCAGCTGTTCGAACCCAAGCAGGCAGCTCCATAGAAGAAAGACATGGGAACCCACTTCCCTAGAGGGGGCAGGCCCGTAGACCCTGTCCACTGGTTCCTCCCCCTCAAGGTGGGTTGAAGCCACCAAGCTTTGGGAGAGCAGGCACATACTTTAGCCCACGTGCCATTAGGGCTCCTGATGATACTGGCAGTGGCTGAGTTGCCCTAAAGTTTCCAGTGAGTGCCAGAGCCAGCGCTCCATGACCTCTCTAAACTTTCTAGAACGATCCTTTCTAGCTCCTGTTGGACCCCCAGCTGGCACTCTCTCTGGTGGCTTCCAACTCCTTCAGTGGATGGCATGATTCTGAGAGTACGTGATCCTGTGGGGGGTGCTGGGAAAGACTGATGCGCGGGAACTGGCCCCTGAGGCTCGGATTGTATCGGTCTGGGTCCCGAGCATCAGGGATGTGGAATGCTGGGAGTCAAGGTGGTGCACCCTTGGCCTCAGGGTGGAACGAGCTGGAGGAGAAGGCGGGGTAGAGAGGACGAGACGAGAGACTTGATATATGGACTAGGACATGGGTCTTTTAGAGCAGAGCTGGTCACAGGACCGTGACTGGGTGAGCTGGCAGCATCAGAGTCTGGGCGCAGTGAAAAAAATGAGTCTTGAACCCACAAACCAAATCAACCAGAAGCTGTAATTCTGTCCTCTCTGGCCATGCCCTTAGCTCGGCTTCCTCCCTGCCAGTGCCAACACAGGTGGGCCAGTAGCCTGTGCTCCGTGGAGTTTTCCACAGCGGATTTGTCAGAAGGAGCTCACCAGGCAATTTTCCCAAGGCGTCTATGGGTGGGCTTGAACCTTTTCAATGAGTAGTCTCCTTCAAGAGTGTTCGCACTCAGGTCTCGGGGCCTTAAAATGTATCGGGCACTCATGCAGTAGCTGACAGCATCATGCCGTAGCTGACAACATCATGCAGACTTGCCTACGTGGGAGATGTTTCAAAAACATGAAACATGAGGCTGCCGACTCGTAATGAGGGACAGTCTCCGAAACCCCCAGGAGCGATTCTACCCTGTCCTTTAGGGCCGTGCTGAGCCGGCATTGGCTCGATGGCAGTGAGTTTGAGTTTGTTTCTTTGTTTGTTTTTAATAAGTTAAGAATCAGGTTAATAAGCATATGCAGAAAACTATAAAGTCTCCCCATTAACTCTGCTGGGTGAATGTATTTCATCATTTTTAATTATATACGTTTTCTTTTCTCCACCAAAAAAATAGAATAAGCAAAACAATATAATAA
>NW_022103901.1:35570265-35574823 GCF_000313985.2 Echinops telfairi
ACCACCTTCACAACCTCTACCACCACGACCACTACCACTACCATCATCACCACCACGACCACGACCATGATCATCGAGTGGATTCCAGCTCGTTGCACCTACTACAGGGTTTCCAGGGTTGTAAATCTTTATGGGAGCAGACAGCCTCATCTTTCTCACAGGGTGCAACTGGTGCGTTTGAACTGCCAACTTCATGGTTAGCAGTCCCACGCTTACCTGACAGTGCCACCACAGACACCTGGAATGTCATTCAGTCCCTTGTCCCTTTTCTGGTATCTCATCTCAAATCTCTGGACCATTTCAAACCAGATTCGGTATAGTCAGTAATGCAGAACCAGAGCAAGTGTAACAATACTGTGGAAGGGCTGTACGGCATTACCTCCAACAACTGGGAACAGGAATCCCATCCGATCCAGCAATCCCTCTGCTGGGTCTGTACCCTAACAAAGTAGGAGCCAACCACAAGCAGACCCATGCTCCCCATCACATCACATGCTCATCCCATCACCGTTCACAACAGCAAGGTGCTGGACACAGCCCAGGGCCCATCAGTAGAAGACACTCTGGTACAGACACACAGTGGAATCTACACGTCACTCAAAAACAATGATGAAACCGGAAACACCTCCTCGTGACGTAGAGGGACCTGGAGACCCTTATGCTGCATGAAGCTAGTCAATCACAACAGGATAATGAGTCTATGAGGCCACTACAGTACAGATAAAAACTATGATGGAGACTTCCGTACCAAAGGGAACAGACTCTAGAATCCCCCAAGGGAAGGAGAGCAAGACCAGAGGACTAGACGATGGCAGGTGCAAGAGAGGCAGAGGTCCGTGAGAAAGAAAAGAGAAATTGGGCAGGGGAGGGCAGGGGAGAGCATAGAATTTGGGAGTTGGGATCGTTGATGAGTGGTTTGAACTGTTGAATGCAGAGCTGGTGGTTTGAAATGTAAGCACAAACCCTACCTAATTCACAATAAAAAAAATTCATTCAGAACAACAACAGTGAAAGGCAGAACTGATACACATTTTTCAAATTTGGTTGATCTAGAACTCTAAACAGAATGGAAAAATTCTCAGTTGGAGCCCTGGGATGAGAGACTCCCAAGAGGTATTACTGAGCTCTTTTGGAGCCTGATATGGGAGATGGATTCTAATCCGGCCTAGGGAGGGCGACACACACCAGAACTGGTGTGATCCGCTGCTATTTTTGAGCCTGATACCATGGTTTCAGGCTCTGCTGATCAAGAGATTCGGATTAATATGCACTGTGCACACTAATCCTATTTTCTAAGAGCAAAATTAACTTTCTGGCAGGGTGTGGACTTGTCATTTTCCATGTTTCAGTTCACCTGCAGTTTACAAATTCAGGCTGTGCTAGTATGTCTCCATCAGCCATGACTGAACAGGACTGAACCAAGGGGAAGCCCTGGCTAGACTTCAAGTCCCCAAAGCAGTTGTGACCTCACGTCATGCGGGAGTCAACATACTCACCATGAGACAGATGTGAGTTGACACACACGGACAGCATGCCAAATGAACAAATCGCAGTGGACTTCCCAGAAGTTCAGAAAGCAACACTCGAGCCCAGACACCAGTCTAGTGTCTCATTCACCCCTTCAACACTCCTTAATACTTCATTCGATCCTTTGTTTCTCTGGTACACCCGGCTACCCCCCAGAGCATCACAAGCTGTGTTTGGAAACCAAGCTTGTTCTTAACAACCTCTTGGCTCCTAATCGAGTTGAGCCCTTCATCCCAGGGAAGTAGAAGACAGAGTTCAAGGTTGCATGAGGATTGGGAGGCTGGGGAAGCTTGTAACTTGGAGAGGAAGGTAGTTAACATGTTTCATTCATGATGTGCCGATCCCGTTGCCTGAAGGTCAGAGTACAGCTGTATCCCCCCCCACCCCGCTACCCCACCCCACTAGGGTTGCCAAGGCTGTAAATCTTTGCAGAAGCTGACAACCACGTCTGCCCCACCTCCAAACTCTTGGGTTATGAGGAAATTGCTGTGTCCCCTGGCCCACTAGGACTTCCTGGGGTGAATGCTGGTGGTGTCGGGAGCCTCAGCGCAAGTTGACGTTGGAGGTTTCAAGATGGCATGCACCAGGGATTCTGAGCTCTCCACCACAGGAGCCGTCACCCTCCAGTGGAGATCAGAAGCCTGGTTTGGGGTTTTTTTGTGGTTTTTTTTTGTATTCTAAGCAGTTTTTGACACTGTGTTTGCTTTATTGCAAACCACAATGTTTTCTGAGGGCTTAAAAATCTAGTTACGACTATCGCTGGGAGGGAAAGGTCTGCATGGTGCCAGGGAAATTTAATTTCTAGCTGGAAAAAAGCTGCACCAAATTCAATTTTCCTCACATTTCGGGATCCTTAGAGTTGCGCCCCACTTGCATAACTCGTATTTTAGAGAAAGTGTAACTATGTGGTTATTTTAAAACACACATACATTTATTATTTATGGAATGTAGAGGGAAATAGTTAGAAATAATTGTTTCAAGGAATATCCTGTTGCAGTTCTTTTATTGTCTTCAAAGAAGTTCTAATGCAAACGTTGAAAGTAAGATCTCTTCAGATCCCTGACCTACATTTTAAAAAACCCACGGGAAATGGGGTGCCAGGGACGTGCACTCGGCTGGGTCCCTCCCCCCATACTTTGTGGTTCACTAAGGTGACCCTGGTCCCACTGTCCAAGTCAGAGGTGAGTGTCCATCAAGTTGATATCGACGCATGGTGACCCTCGGTCTCAGAGAAAGTCAAAGCTCCTTGGAATTTCAGTGGCTGATTTGGGTGAAGCAGATCACCAGGCCTTTCTTCCTAATTGATTCTGGATAGATGAGACACTCCGACATTTATATTATCAGTGGGACATGTTAACATCGCCCCAACTACCTGGGGAATGCCACCCCTACCCTACCCCACACACAACAGCTCTCAGAGGGAGATGGAGAAATGATGTAGCATCTCTTGGAAGGTCTTCATGAAACACTGGTTTCAATCCAGCTCATTTGTGGTACTTTGTTAACTCAAAAACCAAACCCCTGCCTTCAGGTTAATCCGAACTCTCTCTCTCTCTCTCTCACTGCCATCGAGTCAAATCTGGCTTATAGAGACCTATAGAGCAGGGTACAGCTGACCCTGTGAATGTCTGAGGCTATCAATCTTTATAGAAGTAGGAAGTCTCATCTTTCTCCTGCAAAGCAGCTGGTGGTTTCGAACTGCTGACCTAGTGGTTTTCAGCACAACACACAATCCATTATGACACCAGGACTTCCTATTCCCAACTCAGAGAGACCCCATAGGACTCCATTGGAATGGCTCCAGAGGGTTCCTGAGACAGTGAGCTTTTAAACAAGAACAGTTTTGTTGGCATATAATTCACATATCATACAATTTAATGATTCTCTCAGCTAAAGAAGATTTGTGAAATCATCACCACAGTCAATTTCAGAACATTTTCTTCTCCCGCTACTTGTTAGCACCCCATCCCACCGCCCCCCCTGAAACCTCCCCTGTCACACCCCTAGACAATTACCACTCCAGTTGCTGTCTCCATAGATCTACAGATCCTGGGTTTCATGTAGAGAAAATCACACCAAACACAAACAAGGAGCAAACAAACAAGCCAGAAAACCACAGCAATGTTTAGACAAAACGTAGAAAAACACCCGTCAAAAGGAAAGCAGAAAACATTAACAAACAATTTAAAAATGGATCAAAGGAGCGTGCTAGGCTATTCACATCCCTGCACGATGGTTGTAGGGAATTCCCTGGAGGCTTAATCTCTAAGGGGACTCTGCACATGGACTTTGGGCTTTCACTGTTAGCCATAGCCTTCTGTAAACCTGGTGTCCACAAGTCAAGCCTTGATCTAGTCCTCCCTTTGTGCTTGGATTTTATTATTTGCAATCCTTGGATCACACAGGCTGGTGTGCTTCCTCCATGTAGATTTAGCTGACCATGACTGTGAGCTTTTATAAGAGCAGAGGGCCCTCTCTTCCTCCTTCTGCTTCTGCCTGGCAGGTACTTTCCTAAGGCAGCCCTAACGACAGAGATGCAGCTCGCTCCTACCTGCCACACCATTTCCCTCTTCCCCCCTCCCTCTTCCTCTCCCTTCCTTTCTCTCTGGCTATTTTCTGTCTACGTCTGTTCCATTCTCTCACTCTGGGGAAAGTCAACCCGAGCATCATGGAAGGAGGAGCTGGGCCCCCAACCATCAGCCAGCAAACGTTTTTGCCACCTTGTGAGTGAATTTGAAGCAGATCCTCCACTGGTCGTCAGACCTGTAGAAGATTCCAGCTCAATCAAACCCCAGCCTTTGGCTGATGGGTCTCTGCTGCTCCTATTCTGAATCTCTGACCCCCCAGAAACCATGATGCAATAAATGATTGTCCTTGTTTTAGGCCACTAAGCTTGTAATCAATAGTCTACATGGGAAAATGTATGCAATGGTTTATACATATGTGTTAGGCTAGGTTAACTAGAGAAATAGACCTGGTGACACTCATCTATGTATAAAGAAGAGCTTTGTAGTAAGAAGTAAGTATATAT
>NW_022103901.1:35575541-35581216 GCF_000313985.2 Echinops telfairi
GCCAGCCTCTCCTTTCTCCAGCACAGCAGCGGGTGGTTTTGAACTCTCCACCACTCCTCTAGGCTCCACAGAAACAACACAATTGGTCAACTCAATAGAAGAACGCCCTCTGAGCTCTAGACTTGCACAGCTGGGTGCCATGAGGTGGAGTCCACTGGGGGGCACCTCTACAAGTCACCTTGGCGGCCAAGTGAGACCTCGCCTGTTTCCAGGGGGTGAAAAGGAGCTGCCTGGCCTGGCAGGTGTGGGTGGCTTGGCCAGATGGGAATGGGGGTGTCACTGAGGCATGCCCCGGGCTTTGGCAAGGTTCTTGTAGCCAGGCTGTCTCTGATCTCTGTGAGATGGTGCTGTCCTTTGGGTCAGCTACTAATGGAACCCTTGGGTCTGTGTGTGCCTGAGGAGCAATCTGTGGTGATGTGTAAATACACCTGCCTGGCTTAGATGCCGGCACTGGCTGCCTGTCTGGGGTTAATGAGAGAAGTGTGGATAAAGGCAAGAGGGTGTCTTTTCAATGCACAGGGGCATTTTGCCAGTATCAGGCTGTCTCCGGGCACTTCCTTAGACCCAAGG
Organism: Echinops telfairi; assembly: GCF_000313985.2. NCBI lineage: Eukaryota > Metazoa > Chordata > Mammalia > Afrosoricida > Tenrecidae > Echinops > Echinops telfairi. Next base: position 35,576,112 of record NW_022103901.1, read on the forward strand.
TTCACGCTCCACTCTGGGGGTTCAGTCTTGTGAGCCTGAGAGATGCCTGCCCTATTTTGGCATGTTGCAGCAATTGCCAGAGGTGGGAGGCTCTTGCCTTCAGGATTTCCTTCTGCAGATTGAAGTAGAATAAACTAAGGCATGTTGCCTATGAAGCGGAAATCAGAGTGGAGTAATCACCTTCCGGTTTCTGTCACTGCGTTTACTGGGAAAGCATAGTGTTGGGTTGGTCGTTTTTTTGTTTGTTCTTTTTAATCATCTTATTGGGGGCTCGTACAACTCTTATCACAATCCATACAGACATCCATTGTGTGTCAAGCACATTTGTACATTTGCTGCCATCATCATTCTCAAAATATTTGCTTTCTACTTGAGCCCTTGGTATCAGCTCCTCATTTTTCCCCTGCCCCCCTCCCTCACGAACCCTTGATAATTTATAAATTATTATTTTGTCACATCTCATAGTGGTTTTTTTTAATGGCCATGTGGATGGACTAGCAATGAGAATGCAAACCAACAAACAGATGTGTGTGTGTGTGACTTTTGTGAAGTGTAGGCCACTCCTAATCGAAAACATTTCAGTTCTTCTTCCTTCCATTTCATTACTTTTTTTTCTTTCATCCAATGCTAACGAATTAATTACCTACTATGTACCCAGCAAGGAGCCCTGGCAGCATAGTGGGTTACAACTTGGGCTGCTAACCGCAAGGTCAGTAGTTCCAAACCACCAGCCACTCTACAAGGGGAAGATGAGGCTTTCTACTCCCATAATATTGACAGGCTTGGAAATCACAGGCAGTTCTCTTCTGTCCTATGGGGTGCTGATCCAGCGGGCCACCAAAGCTCTAGCACCGTAGGACAGATACAAGTGTCATTGCCATTTATATGTCTCAGAGAGGCTAGCATGTGATGTATATGAAACTAAAAACTAACTAACTCATTAGATAAACTGATCTATATGTTCAAGGGATCTATTTGAAAATCACACAGCTACAGGTAGGATCAGAATCCAGCTAGTCTTAGTCCTCCACTCTACTCAGGTCTTGAAAGCTCAGAATCCATCTACAGAGTCCCCACATGGACTAAACCTCTGCTGAAACCCCTCTGACCACTAACCAGGGCCGTGAACAGCCTTGCTACCAGGCAGAGGGCACTGGAGAGTGGGGAATTGCAGGTGCAGTCAGGTTAAAATGTAATGTCTTCTCATTTGATCTCCCTTCTGACTCATTTTAAACTCTCTCTAGTTTTTAATATTTTCTGCTTCCTGTTCGATTGAGGGTTGTTTATTTTATTTTGTTGGGGGTTAGGGTTTGTTTTGTGGGGGGTTTTGTATGTTTTTTCTGTATAGGAACCTCACGATAGGTAAATAAATCTATAGAGACAATGACTGGATTAAGGGTCTCTTAGGGCTAAGGAATGGGAAGTGGAGAGGAAAAGGAGGGTTAAAATGAGTATAAACTCATTGCCATGAGTTGATGCCGACTCGTAATGACTAGTGTAGGGTAGAACTTCCCTGTGCGTTTCTGAGACTAACTGTTTATGAGAGTAACGACTGGTCTTTCTCCCATGGGGCAGCTGGTGGTTTTGAACTGCTGACCTCGCAGCTCGCAGCCCAATACATAACTACTGCACCACCAGGGATCCTTAACAATGAATACAAGAAAACAAATTCTAAAATTGCTTGTGATGATGCTTGCACAACTCTATGTAATATGATTGAACCATGACTTTTAGGGTACGTGAATCCTATGCCCAAAGAGTAGTTAAAAGGGGGAAAAGGAAGATGCTTAGGTCTCACAGCAAATATGGGATTTAGAATTGAGGTTAAACTAGCCTCGGAAAATGTCAAATGCACCAGCCACAAATGTGGCTTTTTAAATGTTATGCAACGATTTAGTCTGGAGACCTCCAAATATAGCTATTGTAAAAACCAGAGCAGACAGTCTGCGTGAGTACCCATGTGCTGTCACTCAGCATCCCCCCTTGCGCTCCAACTCGTGACCAGGCTCGCATCCCAGAACCCCTGCTTACTCATCATGTCCCATAAGTCCTGCACACTGAGATCTGCCTCCCTCCCGTCCTCTCCCACACTGGGAGTCCCTCTCTCACTGGGAGCCCCTCTCTCACTAGAGCACCACCCATGGGGTTGGCAGAGATGTCTCCTCTGCGCGGCCACAGTTTGTTTGGATGCTTACTAGAGCTGGGGTTGTTTTTGCGGTTATTCTTGTTGTCGTTGTTGGGGTTCTTCAACCCCAAACTCATTGCCATCATGTGGATTCTGACTCCTATCGATCCTCTAGAGCAGCGGTTCTCAACCTTCCGCATGCCGCAATCCTTTCAGACAGTTCCTCATGTTGTGGTGACCCTCAACCATGACATGATTTTCATTGCTACTTCAAAACTGTCATTTTGCTACCCCCAAAGGGGTCGCTACCCACAGGTTGAGAACCACTGCTCTAGAGAGTCTCTGAGGCTGAAAGACTTCATGGGAGCAGACAGCCTCATCTACCTTCCATGGGTTTGTATTGCCACCCACGAGATTAACAGCCCTCCTTACCCCACGCCTACTACCTTTGGGGGTGTGCCAAGGATCCAATGAGGTGAACACTTAGCAAGCACTAAAGCACTCAAGCTTCCCTTCCTGCTGCTAGCTGTCAAGTCCCCTCGTGGCAGCCCTGGGGACCACAGACGAAAACCCTTCCAGTCCTGCTCCAGCCTCAGTTGTTGGGCTGTCTGCGCCCCTGGCTGCAGCCATTGGGCCAATTCACCTGGCCAAGGGTCTTCCTCTTTGTTGCTGGCCCTTTACAGCATCCTCTCCCAAGCATGGTGTCCTTTTCCAGGGACCGTTCCCTCCTGACAACCTGTCCAAAGTATGTGAGGTGAAGTTTTGCCGTCCTTGCTTCTGAGGGCACTCTGGCTGTACTGCTTCCAAGACAGGTGTGTTTGGTCTTGTGACAGCCCATGGTACTTTCAGCATTCTTTGCCAGCATCCCGATGCATCCATTCATCTTCCGTTTTCCTAATTCAATGTGCAACTTTCACATGCACTAGAAAACACCAGGGCTTGGGTCAGGAGAACCTTGGTCCTCCAAGTAAAGTCCTTGCTTTTCAACACTGTCAAGAGGTTTTGTGCAGCAGGTTTGCCCAAAGCAGCGTGTTGTTTAACCTCTTGATGGAGCGTTGATTGTGAATTCAAACAAGATAAAATCTGGATGTATGTATGGTTTGTGATAAGAGCCGCAAGAGCCCCCAAAAGAAAACATTTAAAACAAAAAATAAAACAAGACAAAAATCATTGACAACTTAAATCTTTTCTCCTTTTACCATGGTGTTACCTACTGGTCCAGTTAGGAGGACTTGAGTTTTCTTTCCCACCCATCCTTTTATTCCCAATTACACCTGAGTGTCTGGTGGTAGTGTTGACTTGGGATAGCTGGGTTGAAAGACAGGAGGGGTTGGATGGGGTTTTCTCGAGCGATTCCTCTGCATTCTGTGTGTCTGCATTCTTGCTGTACAATCATACTGTCGTGGAAACTTAGCTGGGTGGGTCCCCTTGATGGCAATGGTCCACAGGTGATGTCATCTTCTAACACCTTCCCAGTAAAGAACCTGTGGCCCAGAACTCGCCAAGTTAGCAACTCGCCAAGATCACCCCACTAGTTAATGACACGACATCTAGCCCAGGCCTCCTAACTCCTGACACGTCCTTTCCATGGGAAGGGAATACTCTGGTAATTGTTAGCATGATGCACGAAGACTTTAACTTTCTGCTCAAGCACATATCCCAGACTGGGACTGGAGCATGACTCAGAATCTTGGGCCAAGTTAGCTTGGAATGATAGCTAGATACATTACTTTGCACTGCCAAGAATGTACAACTTGCTCCAGAGTTTTACTTCTTAAAGATGCATAAGTTTATATTTATGTTTGCAGATCCATTTATAGGTGTGTGTATATATATAGATATAGAGATATATTTATATCTATCTATATCTATCTATCTATCTATCTATCTATCTATCTATCTATCTATCTATCTATCTATCTATATGGAGCCCTGGTGGCATAGTGGGTTATTCATTGAGCTACTAACCACAGGGTTGGTGGTTTGAACCCAACACCCATTTTGTAGAAGAAAGATGAGACTGTCTTCTCATAAAGATTTAAAGTCTCAGACACCCCAAATGGCAGTGTTACTCTGCCCTATAGAGTTGCTACACTATGAGATGGAACTAAATCAAAGGCAGTGAGCTTCATATATATATATCTATATAATACATATATGTATGTAGATAGATAGATACATACACAGAGAGAGATTTATAGTCTTGGAAACCCAGAGTCAATTCTACTTTGTCCTATATGTTCACTGAGTCCACGTGTGTGTACACACATACCTATACACACAAGCACTTCAAAAACTCCATGGACAAATGAAACTAAAAGATAATGGAATTTCCCCACAACCTTTCTGAAGCCTCTCCATGCCTGTGTGTCTGTGTACATAGCATGCAGAGCCACACACACACACCTCGTACATGCAGACACACAGAGTAGACATGTATCTTCCTCTGCATTAATAGCATGCTCTGCACAGGATTTAAGACAAGTTTCCATGTTTTCCATTAGAGAGCTACCCCATGGATGTTGGAAGATAAACATCAAGGCATCTGGTGATTTACAGCCTGTTACTGCATTCCACTCCATAAAGAGATTACTTCATCAAAGCTCCTGGTTAAATGAGACAGTAAAAATGGCACGGGTAATATTCAAAGTTTCTATCATCTATGCTATCTGTGGCATTTTTAAAATAAGAGGCTCAGAGTGGCTGCAAGGGTCGGTGGCTGAGGGGCTCAGCTGCCGCCCCTCTGACAAAGAGCTGCTGTGTGTGGCTCTGGCCAAGCTGGACTGGATGAGATTCATGCCGCAGACAAAGACTCCAATGTGACGTTCGCCCTCCTCAGACAGTCCAGGAACTTACCAATTCAGCACTGGCCAGAGCTGCTCTGATCGTCTTCCTGGCCACCCAGCAGAAACGGACCAGCGGGTGATGGTGGGCACCACGATGCAGGTGAATTCTGATGAGCGAAGAAGCTGCTTTGGAA
>NW_022103901.1:35581388-35604242 GCF_000313985.2 Echinops telfairi
GGGGGGACTGGTTCTAGCAGCCATCTGAGAGAGGGCTACGTAGAGAGACTGCAATGAGACTGGCCGGGTTGCGAAGCAGTGGCTTTCTTTTCTTGTTTCTGTTTTTCAATTTGGGTGACTCATGGACAAACGATGCAACAGTGCGAAAACTCTGTTTTCTCATCTGTTAGATAATGTTATAATCACACATGGGAATCCCCTGCACTGAAATAAAAAACAAACACAAACAATAACAAAGCAGTTATCCTCAAAACTCAACGTGCATCCTCGATTTGATCCCAACTCCCAGCAACCCTATAGGAAAGAGTAGAACTGCCCCTGTGGTTTCCAAAACGAAATCTTTGCTACGGGAGTAGAAAGCCTCATCTTTCTCATCAAGGGTGGGCTGCTGGTTTCGAACTGCTGACTTTGTGGTTAGTAGCCCAATGAGTAACCACTGTGCCACTAAGTTGCTCTAGAGCAGGAGCGGGAAAGTCTGGCCCTTGGTCTATATGCTATTGTTGTTGTTAGATGCCATCGAGTTGGTTCCGACCCAGAGCAGCGCCGTGCACAACAGAAGGAAACACTGCCCGGCCCTGCGCCAGCCTCACAATGGTTCCTGTGCTTGAGCCCATTGTGGCAGCCACGGTGTCACGCAGTCTCACTGAGGACCTTCCTCCCTCTGCTTTACCAAACATGATGCCTTTCTCCAAGGACACACAGGCCTGCAACATCATCAGTGGGAGCTCACATCACCCCCTCACCCAAGAGAAACAGTTCCAGCCATCGCATGAAAGGTTTGACCAGTCTGCTCCATGAATGAGGGTATAAATATCCAAATGGCCCTTGGCAGAGGAAAGGTGACATAGGGTTTCCATGAGTCAGGACCTAGTCCATGACACATGATACCACCATCAACAACCCCAGCCCTAGACTTAGGCAATTCCTTCAAGCTTCAGAAAGTCTATTGTTCATCCAGAATGGTCTTGAAAAGACCCCAGTGGAGCAGTGCTCTCCTGCACCCAGGAGGCCCATCATCAGTGAGAATCGGCAGGAGGACAACCCCCATGGTGGACAAAGTTGGAAGAGCTCTGCCTTGCATCCTACTCGGCATGACCCCTCACCTTATGTAAGGCTGGAAGAAGAGCAGCCAGCTTGCTCCTTGTAGGCCAGGATGGCAAGACGTCACCCAACACACTGTGGGCACATTGCAGGAGAGAGCAGTCCCCGGAGAAGGACTTCGTGCTTGGTCACGCGAAAGGGAGGGGGTCCCTCAGAAACAGACTTGCAGTGAACTCAGCCCTAAGGGGATGGCTGGTTCTACTACTCTTGATGGAGCCGGAAGTGATGATTTGGTGGGCCTGATGGAGCCCGTGGGCCAAACATTCCCCACACCCCTGCCACGGGCTAGTTCCACTCTGTCACGTGAGTTCTCTCTGGGTCAAAATTACCATGAGGACACGTCACCTAGACCACATGGAACAAGACAAGCCCGGACTTGACTTCAGGTTGTCTCCTGGCTTGGGCCTCCCTTGGACCTTTCTTTTCTCGCCTCCTTATAGGGGGCACTGATGGCACAGGAAGTAAGGAGTTGGGCTGATAACCGCAAGGTCGGCTGCCGGAGAGAGAAAAAAGAGGCTTTCTACTCCCATAAAGATGTTAGCCTCAGAAAGCCCAGGGGCCAGTTTTGTTCTGTCCTCGCTTTCATGGGGTCGATTCCAACTCATAGCAACCCTGTAGGGTGGGGTAGAACTGCCCTCGTGGGTTTTCGAGACCGTAACTTTTGGTGGGAGTAGAGAGCCTCATCTTTGTCCTGCAGAACAGCTGGTGGATTCGAACTGCTAACCTGGTGGTTAGCAGCCCAGCCCCTGACACCACACACCACAGGACTCTTCTACTTTGTCCTAATGGGTCCCTAGGAGTTGGACTCCCCCATGACGGTGAGAGCTGTTTGTTTTTTTCATAGGACACCGTGACTGGGAGCAGAGTGCCAGCAGTGGAAGCAAGGAGACGGTGTCCTGCTTCAGTGCATGCTGGAGATCTGCTCTTAGGACAGGTTTGCATCAGGAGGCTGAGCCCTGTGTTGTGCCACTGATAAGTGATTTGAGTCAGATGGCTAAGCACCCATATATATCAGGGCATCACGGACCACAGCAAGTGATTAGATTCGGGAGCCCTGTGGCATCTTGGCTTCCCCTTGGACTGTGATCTGCACAGTCAGCTGTTTGAAACTACCAGAGGCTCCTCCAGAGAAAGGCAGGCCTTTATAGCCCTGTGCACAGTCACAGTCTCAGAAACAGACAGGGGCAGTTCTGCCTTTCCCACTGAGACTAATAGAAGGGTGGGCAGTTGGTATTCACCGCAGAGGCAGCTTGAAAGAAAGCCCCAGTGATCTACTTTGGACCCACCAGGCCATGGGTTTAGCCTCTCCTCTCAGCCCATGAGCCAGATGTTAGTTGAGTACACTTCTCAGTTGTAAAGGCTCAGAACCCTGACCATGCCTATGACTTGGCATGCAGGTCCCTGTGCCACCTGCAACCTTGCTGTCCTTGACTGTACTTGGCTGAGCCCCCTCAACCACAGCCCAGGGTCCGTGAGTATCCAGTCCCTGGCCACTGGAATCCAGCCTGCTGATCAGAACAGCATCTTTGGAGATGTGTCAGAATCCAATTAGTGAAAGCAATTGATTGGTGATGTCTGCTTCCTGGATGGCCGAGGATTCTGCAGCCCTCAGCTGTTCTGTCAGCCAGAATGAAGGCAAACTGGGAAGTGGCTGACGCGTCGTGGGGGCCCCTCAGCCCCTCCTGGGGGGGGAAAGGGTCACGACTTTTAGCATTTATTCTTATCTTGACATTCTGCCTCCTGTGTCCTCATGCATTATTCAGGCGTCCTGAGGATGGAGCAGGGGCCAGTGGTGCTGAACCCTCCCCTCTCCCCCATGCTTTCCTGGGGTCACACAGAGTTGGGAGCTTCATACAGCAGGAGGCAAAGGAGCTGTGACCCCAGGCTGCTTAAGAAAGCAAATGGCCAGTCAAGCTCCAGCTCTGCCACATGTCCATGGTCAAGTCCTCTCCCCTCGCTTAGTCTATTAGGATGGTGATCATGTGTACAACGCAGGGGTTCACCTGGGGCCACGAAAGGAATTGCATTAGGCAATGCTGACCAGTCTGTGAGTAGGGCAATGGATGACATTGCCTTCTTTCTTTCATTTTTGTCTTCCAGCCCCTAAAACCCACGGCCATGGAGTCAATCCTGACTCATGGCGACCACTGCAGGACAGAGGAGACCTGCCCTGTTGTGTTTCCCAGCCTTGAGATCTTTACAGGAGCAGACAGCCTCATGTTTCTCCTACGGAGCAGCTGGTGGGTTCAAACCACAGATCTTGTGGTTAGCAGCTCATTTTTGAGCCCACTACCCCACCAGGCCTCCTTATTCTGCTCTGCAGTGCCTAAACATGAGAGAACTTCCAAAGGTTGGTGGGAAAATGGAATTCAAGGCAGTGGACTGGACTGTGCATGATTTGGGGCCCCTGTTGTTCGTTGTGGTGCCCTCAGACCTCCCTCATGGTGGACCCAGGTGAGCAGGGTGGACCACGCCATGGGGCTTTTTCCAGGCTGTGACCTGTCACAAGTAGACCTTCAGACCTGTCTTCTAAGATGCCCCTGGGCAGGTTTGAACCATCGTCCTTTCAGCTCGTAGTCAAGCACTTAATCCTTTGTGCCATGCAGGGACCCCAATGTGTGTCATTTCCTGTATGGCTCCTTAGAAATGACAGTTGTTTCATCCCAGGCTTCCTACATAGTCTGATTCAAAATATTTGTGTGTGTATGTGTATGTACATACTTACACATATGTATATGCCTATTGCTGAAAGGTGCCAACACGTCTATTCTGACCCATAGTAACTGTCGGCACAACAGAAACATGGCCTGGCCCGGCGCCTTCCTCACCACTGTTCCCACGCCTGAGCCCATAGTTGCAGCCACTGTGTCCAGTGTCCAGCCATCACACACACACACACACACCACCCCCCATTACTTGCCATGGAGTCGATGGTGACTCATAGAGACACTGTGAGACAGGGTAGAACTACCCCTCTGGGTTTCCCAGACTAGAATTCTTTATGGGACTAGAAAGACCAGCGTTTCTTCTTAGCAGCTGCTGATGGTTTTGAACTGATGACCCTGTGGTATGCAGCCCAACACGTAACCGTTACACCACCAGGGCCTCATAGGTAAGTAGCCTTGACGGCACTGGGGGTTGGTTACTAGCTGGGCTGCTAATCGCACGAGGTCAGCAGTTGGAAACCACCAGCCCTGGCAGCCTCTTCAGCCCCTCTGAATCCCCGGAGGGTGGGGGTGGGGTGGGGAGGATAAGGCTTTCGACTCTCTTCGAGATTCAGTCTGGGAAACCCACGCGTGCTTTCTACTCTGTCCCACAGGGTGGCTGTGAGGGGGATCGAGTCAGCGGCAGTAGAGTATGTATATGGCAGTAAGGACACACACACACACACACAATTAAAGAGCTGTTTGGGTTCTATTAATGTGAACTATACTAAATCATATTTAAAATGTGGGTGAAGGGAAACGTCGGGCAGTACAGGAGATGACAAAATAAACACTGTATAAATTATCAAGGGCTCATGAGGGAGGGGGAGCGGAGAGGGAGAGGGGAAAATGAGGACCTGATGCTGGGGCTTAAGTGGAGAGCAAATGTTTTGACAATGACGAGGGCAATGAATGTACAAATGTGCTTTACACAATTGATGTATGTATGGATTGTGATAAGAGTCATATGAGCCCCTAATAAAACGATTGAAAAAAAAATGTTCCCTTTAAATTAAAGACAGGACATGGCCAAGCAAAGCTGATTATACCTACGGGGCTACCTTCTGGCAACTTTGTCACTGGTGGTGGGGCACCTGCCCGACTCTGGGACATGTCAGGTGGTAAGCTCCTTCCTTCATCACTCTCTTCACAGGTGGCTCGGGACTTGATGGGCAAACATTTTACCTTCCTTGCCTCTTAGAGGGGATAAGGCTGGATGGGCGATTGGTAGAGAGTTTTGCTTCCTTCTCTCGTTTTTTCAATGGAGATGCAGATCTTATCAATCACTGAGGTTCGTTGGGATGCTCGCTGTGATGGAGAGGTGTTGTGTCAACTTGGCTGGGTCAAGGTTCTCCGGAGTTACTCAATACTATCCCCCCGACACCCCCGTCCCCTCATGGGATCGAGCACAACCCCATCAACTCTGTGGGCAGCCAGCAGCTGATGAGTGGCATCCTTAGCCAAAGGTTGGTCACAAGCAGGTCTGAGTCTATGCTGTCTTACCCAGTGTTTTCCTGATCTTACTGACCCTTTGCTTCACCAAGCATGATGTCTACCTCCAGAAGCTGTCCCTTCCTGATGGTGCAGGAGAGTCAGGCAGTGTTCTGTGGGGACCAGGCGGTCATTGGCTGATTTCCTGAGGGAGATCACTAGGCCTTGCTCTCTGGCCTGATTCTGGAGAAGAAACACAGAAAGACAGAGACAGACACAATTAGTCTTCTGCGGCATGCCAAGGGCACCTGAGCTGCCCAAGCTTGACGAGACAAACAGGGATCTCAAGCCTTCAGCAAAAGCAAAGGTCAGCCAACATTTTGAATTCAGACTTCCAGCCTCCAGACCAGAGGAAATCCAGTTCCACCGCTCTTAGTGCCCCTCTTTGAGGGACCTGGTTGTGGTAGACCCAAGGACCTCACCCACCTTCCTGACCCAACTGGACTTCTCTGTCTTCTTCCTGTTGCTTCTGCAGAACCCGCCCCATGTAAACTACTGCCTCCTACAATTTACTGGTGGTGGTAGATGCTGTCAAGTCTGTTTGTGCTCATGGAATTTCCATGGGATACAGAGTAGAATGCCTCTGAGGGTTTCCTGGACTGTCTTGGTTTATGGAAGGAGCCCTGGTGGCCAGAGGTTTGAATCCACCATCTGTTGGGCAGGAGAAAGATGGGACTCTAAAAACCCATGGGGCAGCTCAACCCTGCCTTACAGCGTCACTTTGAAGTCGACTGGACTCTATGACAGTGGGTTTGTGAATCTTCTGGGAGCAGACCACCAGGTCTTTTCTCTCGTGGAGCTGCTGGGTGGGTTGGAACCAGCAACCTTTCAGTTCATAACTGAGTGTTGAGTTATCTGGACACCAAAACAAGCAAGAAAAAAAAAAAAAAACCAAACAAACAAACTCCACTACCTTTGAGTCTAATTCAATTTCTAATACCCTTATGAAGTAGAATAGAACTGCCCCCGTTAGAGTTTCCGGGGGTTTGATTTGTATGGAAGCAAACTGCCACATCTCTCCCATCCCACATCTCTCCCCATCCCACATCTCTCCCCATCCCTAGAATAGCTGGTGGGCTTGAGCCACTGGCCATTGGGTTGGGAGCTGAGTTCTTTAACCACAGGGCTCCTAATATATTGTGCTTCCAGGGCTCCTCAAGGTCAGGATTTAATATTGGATTCTTTTGTAGCCCTTTGAACCTGAGTTTGAATTCAATGGCTGTCACTGTGTAGCGGCAATGCCTGGAATCAGTTTCTGTCCTCACCAGTGACCCAGAAAAGAATGGCAACGTGTTGTTGTTCTCAGGTGCCGCCGAGTGGTTCCAACCCGTGGTAACATAACACAAGAAAGCCCCACCCTGCGCTCCGCCACCATCGCCATTGTCCTCGTGTGTGCACCCACTGCTGCAGCCACTGTGTCCAGCTGTCTTGTTGGGGGGCTCCGCCACACGCAGGAGGGTGGGACCGGACAGCTCTGACCCGCGATGGTGCATTTCCTGGCGCTCGGTGAGAGTGGCTTCGCTGCTGGTTGTGGTTGTCATTCTCATCACGGAGACAGCTCTCTGGCTGTTGGAGGGAATCTATCAACATTGTGACTCAGGCTCTTCTTTAATTTCCCATTTATCCTCATTATGTTGGAGTCTCTTCCGTCGCCTTTCCCACCGGTGGGATGTGATTTCACCGTCTTGAAGAGAGAAGATCACAAGGACACCTGGGTGGGAGTTTGGAACTGGGGCCTCCGGCAGCTCTCATTGCTTGCTCAGATCCCTGAGAGGAAGAACAGATGGGAGAAGGGAGGAGCTTCAGTCTCCAACCAGCCTTCCTTCCACCATCAGGGGACACATCCTCCTTCTCAAGAAGGATGTCCACGTGAAAGAGGACAGAGACAGAGGCGGAGGTGCAGGAAGGCCATGCTGGGCCCGTTTCCTCTCATCCCCACTGGCCTTGGGCAGAAAGAGCACTGTTCTTGGAACCCAACAGAATTGGGGTACAAATGCCCCTCTACCATTGTCACCTGGGCCAGGTTCTGTAGCCTCCGTTCCCTGGGGCCTATTCAAAATTCTTTTATACAATAGCTTCTTCTTCTGAGGAAGGTGAAAATCAAACCACTAAAAAGACAACTGTGCTTTGTCAGTGTGACGTAACTGGAACAGATTCTAACCTTCTTCTGGAAAGCCATCGATTGAACTGCAGTCACTTTGGTGTAGTGGTTCCGTGGTGGGCTGCTGACTGCAAATTCAGCAGTTCGAAACCACTAGCTGCTCCCCCGGAGAAAGCTGGAGCTTTCTATTCCTGTCAGAGAGTTACAGTCTTGGAAATTCACAGGGGCAGGTCTACCTTGTCCTCTAAGGACAAGGTATGAGACAGCATCAACTTAATGGCCGTGAGTTTGGTTTTGTTGTTGTTTGTTTGTTTACTCGGCATTGAGGAAGAAGTCAGGAAGATGGGAAGACTAGAATAATTGAGAGATGGCCATAGGATTTCACCTTGGGGCCACAGTTGGCAGGTTAGTAGTGGCTTCCTCAAGTACTACACTGAGAAGGATAGGGAGGTTCACAGGGAAATCCTTTGTGGAGGGGCATCAATTAGAAAGGTCTGTCATGGTCACAGTGGGTCCCTTGTGTTTAAACCCAGTCCACAGAAAGACAGAAGTAAATACATCTGTACAGGGTTTCCAATGATTTTTAGACTGAGAAGCCTTTAGAAGTAAGCACGTATAACTGAAGAAGCCCTGGTGGTATAGTGGGCTACGTGTTGAGCTGCTAACTACAAGTTCAGCAGTTCAACCCCACCAGCTGCTCCAAGGAAGAAAGTAATGATTGCATGTGTGTGCTCAGAGGTATTCATTGTCAGAGGGATGGATGGATGGATGGATGGATGGATGGATGGATGGATGGATGGATGGATGGATGGATGAGTAGACGATGTATAGGATGGATAGATAGGTAGATGAGTGGATGATGAATTGGTTGGGTAGATGGATGAAGATACACCACTATTAGGGGTTTCCTTCCTATAATGTCTTTTTTTTTTAAGGTTGGCTTTTCTTTTTTTTTTTAAACATTTTATTAGGGGCTCATACAACTGTTATCGCAATCCATACACACATCAATTGTGTAAAGCGCATCTGTACATCATTCTCAAAACATTTTCTCTCCACTTAAACCCCGACATTAGGTCCTCATTTTCCCTTCCCTCCCCGCTCCCCCCTCCCCCATGAGCCCTTGATAGTTTATAAATTGGTATTTTGTCTTATCTTGCTCTGTCCGACGTCTCCCTTCACCCACTCTTCGGTTGTCTGTCCCCCAGGGAGGAGGTCACATATAGTTCCTTGTAATCGGTTCCCTCTTTCCTACCCATTCTCCCTTTACCCTCCCTGTTTCGCCACTCACATAAGGTTGGCTTTTCTATGCCTCAGAAAATATCCTTACAATTTAGGAAGGGAAATGCTTTTGCATAAATCTCTGGGAGAGGTTTGACTGGCCCAAGTCAGCAAACTACCCTATCCATGAGCCACTGGCAGCATCCAGGAACAGAACATCTCTGAGTGTCCATGTGGGAGGGTAGGGACATACGTGAGGTTTCCACCTTCCTGAGTCAGCTAGACTGAACAGGGTTGTTTTGGAAGAAGGGTGGAGGAGGACACTTAGTGGAAGGGAGTCAGGATAGGAAAAGAACACCAGTCCTAAAAAACATAGTTTGTCACAGGGGAGAATAAGGACCAAGATACATGCTGGTTTCCTTTCTCCTCTGAAATGTTGTTATTCTCATGTTATTAGAGGCATGCACAGTGATATATAAGGGATGCATTTTCCCCATCAAAAATTTGAACTCTCAGAATAGAAGGCATGGAGCATAAATTCCACAGCATAGAGACAGCCCTCTAAAGATCTTCATCAGCCAACAGACTCAGTTTCACCACACCAGCCTGTAAAAAAGGGAAGAGACAAGCTGGTATGCCCCAATGAGGTTTTCATCTTGGCTCAACTTTTGCTTTCCCCCAATCATTGAACCAGGCCTGCTGATAACTTTTACTTTCCAGGGGGATTTTCTGATTCCTTCTGCGTCCTTTGGCCTCTGCTCTGGACATCCGTCCATCTGCACAGAATGCCATTTCCCCTTGGCTTGTCTGTGGAACTCTTGCCTCCTTCAAAGGCCAGTTTCCTGTTCTGCTTTGGTATAACTTGTCCTGGGAATCCATCTTGGCCCAGGCAGGCCCACATGAGAGCATCTAAGAGCATCCTGTCACGAGCTTCACAGTGAACTTGGGCCATTTGATGCAATGTTGCGTAGACTTACCGAGAACAAGGAGCATGACTCAGCAGTCTGGTGTTCCAGGGGCGGGGGCACAGTAAGGCGTTTGATGCATGTTGGGTGACTTGAATCAGAAGGATACAGAAAGGCCACTTGACACCTTTTTATAGAATTCTGGCTTGGAAAGGGGATGTGACCCACTGCTGCTGTTGCTGTGGTTGTCAGGTGTCACGTGGTCCGTCCTGTGAGTCATGTTGCCAACCCCATCCCCTGGGGCAGAAGGGAAGAAAGCACTGCCCAGCCCTGCACCATCTCCACCCTCAGTGGCAGGTCGGCTTCTCATGATCGATATGGGCTGATTTTCAGAAATAGATGTCCAGCCTTTCTTCCTATTCCCGCTTAGTCGGGATGCTCTACTGGAACCCTATTGTCATCACAACAACTTACACAACCCACCCCACACACACATTGACAGACAAGGGGTGACTGCTGGGAATTTAACCTGAGTGTCCCGCATGGAAGGCACGACTCCTACCACTGAACTCTGAGTGTGCTCCTATGCACCCACCCAACCGCACACAGTTACTGACTCATAGCAACCCTGTAGGACTGGGGAGAATTGCCCCCTGGGCTTCTAAGACTGACTTTGGGGGAGAGCAGAAAGCCTCATCTTTCTCCTGCATAGCTGGCTTGTGGTTTCAAACAACTGACCTTGCATTTAGCAGCCCAATGAGTAACCACTCTGCCACCTGGGCTCCCTTGCATGAGGTAGAGGATCTTCAAAAGGTTCGTGGAGAAATCCCATTTTTAAGACCGTCTTTTCCCATTAACCTGCTGTTGCCCCCTCCTCCTAGGTGGAAGGGTGGTGGTGAGACGTTTTGCTGTGACAGCAAGGTAATGCACTATGCACGTAGTGCCTTGGGGAAAGGCTCCAAGTCCCTCCAGGTGGACAGAAGGAGACGAGGTGCTGTAGGATGGAGGATGACATGGGATCTTGAGACCTGAGGTTATGGCTTTGGTGTCCCTCACCATCAGAAGTCCTTCATCCATCACAGATGTCACTGGCCCTGCGGCCCTGATTCTCCCCTTTGAGGCAGTGGACGGAGGCCAGGAGAAGACATGAAGCATGACAGAGTCACCCACTCTTCTGGAGTGTTAGGCTTCACCGCCCTGGGGCCCCCCCACAAGGTGGTTCTTCAGCATCGTGCTGTGGAGGCTGGTGGCCCAGTGGTTCATCGCTTGACTATTAGCTAACAGGTTCTAGCCGACCCAGCGGTCCCATAGGACCATGAACAACCGGGTGCTCTCAGTCCCGGAAGATGACAGCCTGCAAGGGCGGTTCTCGTCTGTCACCTCTGGGCTCAGTGTGAATTGGAATGAGCTGGACCTCACGACAATAGCCACACCTGCTGCCTTCAAAACAGCCTCCAAAGAGCGGCTCTAAAAACAAGTCCTCTCTGCTTTATTTTTGCTCAACTGAGCCAGATAGCTCTTACTGTCGATTCAGAGTGCGTGTCTGGAATTCTCTGGACAACTTTGCCCACTCATATCTCCTGACTGGGATGACCCAAATCACAGGAGCAGGAAGAGATGGAGCAACTCACATCTCCATCGCCATCTTGTCCCCTAAGGAGTCCCTTCAAGTGGTGGCGCCAGCGTGTCTAGACTTCTGCCACGTCGTGAAGAGAACCTGATGGAAGCATCATGGTCTTTATAACTCAGCCCTGGGGATCATCCAGTGTCACTTCCACCACTTCCCGGAGTCAAGGAGGCAGACAAAAAGGCCCATCAAAGTTCAAGGGTTGGAGCAGTAGACTCGACCTGTCCGTGGGAGCAGTTTGGAAAGAACATATTGGAGGGAGATAGGTCTGTGGTCACACCCACCCACCCTGCATGCCTATTGGCCTCCGGAAGCGGTTTTGCACATTCGTTCAAGTAGCGTTCCCTTTGGCACATTGTGCAATGTCTATAGACCCCATCAAAGCTCCACATGGAACTTCTGAGACAGCACTCGTGGTCTGCTGTCTTCTCAGAAAGACCAGGCCCTTGGCTTCCACTCTGGGAGATGCGCACACAGCTCTGTCCAGTGGTGAGGATGACACAGGTCCGTTGTTGTACACAGGGTTGCCATGTGTCCAAACTGACGTGGTGGCCGCTCGCATCAACCACAGACCCTAGCTCAAAAGAGCAACCAATGAGTACAGATTTCTTGGCTCTAGAGGTGTCTGAAGAATCTTCTCTTCTTCTAATGGAAAGAAAAGTGAAGCTCAAGTTTTTGACACAGCCATTCATTTTAGAACTCTTAGAAACTTAACTGAGAAAGGCAGCAGTGGTAAAACTGTGATGCCCCTATGATCGTTCGGTATTATGTCAACTAGGCACTCCTGGCTACGGGCAGAGTCCAACCTGTCAATCAGGGCACAGCCTGATGAAGCCTCCTTGGGGATGTGGCCTTTTTCTAAGGGAGAAACTAGGAACTTCCTGCTCTTTCTCTGCCCCTTTGCCTACCTGCTTCCAGGGACTCCGCTTGCCTCCAGAGGTGGCCCTATGTGAGCTGCCTGACCTTGAGAGCTATCGGTACCTGGACATGTTTCCACTGACCATTGGGTCCATGCAGCTCTGTACCCACTGGCGTGTGATCTTCCTGCTTCCCACGCTACCTTTCTGCATCACCATGCAGCTCCATGAGTCTGAAGAGGGCCCCCGCTAGCATCAGACCCACGGACTTGAGTTGGACCAGGCTGAGATGCCTCCTTGATAAAAGACCACTTCCTGACATACAATTCTTCCTTTTAGATATATGAGTACCACTGGTTTTGTTTCTCTAGATAACCCAGCCTAACACACCACCTAACTTAGCAACATCTAAAAACTGAAACCTACTGACACTGCCTTCCAGCCTGCCTGGACATGTACTGTCCCGCTAGGACAGAGTAGAACTGGCCCCCACTCCCAGCCTCATAGAGCTGCCAAGGCTGCCATCTGTGGGAACAGACTGCCACCTTCTGCTGTAGAACATGGTGGATTGGAACCACTCACCTCTTGTTGAGATGCCAAGCGCTTTAACCATGGTACCACCAGGACTCCATCGTGGTGTATGCTAACCAGCATTATTTCCACTTCCCATTGGGAAAACCAAGCCACAGATATGTAAATGTGTGTTTGAAGCTCTCACCACGGAGTAAGCGCTCAAGTGTCTTCCCCCTTGTCTGGAAATCGCCACCACTGCAAGTCCTAGATACTTGGTCAAGCAGTCTGTGTGACACTCGGTGCTTTCAGGCATCCGCTACCCATGGAGCTGCTTCATCAGATTAAAACCTTACTTCCGTTTCAACAGAAAGACAGCGCTCAGTGCTCTGAAGCAGGGGCACCAGGGGCACTTACAGACCTTTGCTGGCAAGTCGATTCAAACTCTTAGAAACCCCACGAGGCAGAGCAAAACTCCCTGGTGCTTCCGAGGCTGAAATCTCTGTGGATGCAGACTGCCACCTCCTTCTCTCGTGCAGCAGCTGGTAGGTTTGAACCACCAGCCTTTGGGTTGGTGCCTGAGTGCTTAACCACAGCATCACCAGGGATTCTTAGGTCAGTGTGAAGGATACCGTGGCCAGGACACTTTAGTAGCGGTCACACTTTCTTACATGTGTGCTACTCACTCACTACCATCAAGTCGATTCTGATTCGTGGCAGCCTTATAGGATAAGGTAGGACTGCCCCTTTGGGTTTCCAGGACTGTAACTCTTTATGGGAGTAGAAAGCCTCATCTTTCTCCTGATGAGTGGCTTGTGGTTTCAAACTGCCGGCCTTGAAGTTAGCAGCCCAACTCGCAGCCACTACTCCACAAGGACTTCACATATATGCCACACACATATGTATATATGGATAGATAGTTGCCCCTGACTCAGGCCTTACGTACAATGGGACAAAACCAGGGCCCACTTCTGCATTGTCTTCCAAAATGCCAGTTGTGGTAGTTACGTAATCTGGTGCCAACTTGAGACTATTCAGAATGAAAGGGTGGAGTTTAGCCTATCACTCAGGTTGCTGCTTGATGACCTGATCTGGTGGCACAATGGAGATAAATAGCTCGCTGGAGGCGGGACACGCAGACCCTCTGCTTGGTATTCCTGTGGACAAGACACATGGAGCTACACTAGCTACACTTCTCCCTGGACCTGGAGGAGCCATGTGGAGACCCATGCCAGTGCTGAGATGCTTACACCACCACTGGATCCACAACACTTTCCACTCCCTGGCCTGTGATCTTCCTGCATTTGGCATCATTGCATGTGTTGTGTGAGTCTGAAGAGGAATTTATAGATTGGTATCAGACACATGGGCTAATATTGGACTTATGGACTTGATCTGGGCTGGGCTGGGATGTTTTCTCAATATTCTATTGTTCTTGTATAGAAAGCTCTTTCTTATACACATATGTGTATGAATGTGTTTCTCTAGTCCACCCAGACTAGCACACCAGGATGTCTGTGTCCATTGTGACAACTAGAGTGCCCACCCGTCTCATCCTGAGCGTCCCATGTCCTTGTCGGCTTCCGCTTCCACCAAACACGATGTCCTCTTGCAGCAGCTGACCTCTCCTGAGGGCATGTCCAAAGCAAGGGAATCAGACGACATTCTGTTGTGATCCAGAAGGGTTTCACAGGCTGATTTCCTGAAGCCGGTCCCAGGCTTAGTTCATCTTCCTAGTTTGGTTTCTTCCTAGTTCGTCTTACTCTGGAAGCTTCACAGAAACCTGTCTTACTGTGGGCAACTCTTCAGGTATTTGAAATACCAGTGGAAAAGCTTCATACATCATAGCAACAAACTGATAGACCGGTGGCAGAGATGTAAAAGATAGCTATGGTGGCGTCTTGGATCATGTGTTGGGCTGCAAACCACAAGTTTGGCGGTTCAAACCCACCAGGAGCTCCACTGGAGAAGTATGAGGCTTTCTGCTCCCTTAAAGATTGACAGCCTCAGAAACCCACAGGGTCAAGTTTACTCTGCTGTATAGGGTTGCTTCTGAATTGACTCGATGGCAGTTAGGTGGTAGTGTTTTTCTCTTTTGTTTTTAAAAAATGACTTTTATATGTTTGGCTTTGAACATTAAGATTCTAAACCAGTTTCAAACTGAACATTTACAATTAAATCAAGCATCAGCTGCGTTGAAGTTGCTTCGACACAGAGCAACAGTATTTTTTCGCAGAGGAGAACTTTAGAATTTTCTTGGCAATGACCTTTCAGAAGCAAATGGGCAGGCATTTCTCTTGAGGCACCTGTGGGTGGATTTGAACTACCACCCTTTTTCTTAATAGCTAGCAGCTAAATGCTCTTACCACCCAGTGACTCTAATACTCATAGCAGAGAAAAAGGTTTTGATGACTGAATTCAATCTGTCTGGCCACATTGGTGGCAGTCTTCTTCCAGAAAGATTCACAACCTTTAAAGCCCTAGGGGGAAGTTCTACTCTGTCCTTTAAGTCACTGTGAACCAGTTGAGTTGATGACATTGGCTTTGTGTTGTCGTTGTTTATGGTGGAGGCACAATGCTTGAATGCTTGGCTCCCAACCCCAAGCACAGAAGTTCGAAGCCCCCACAAATCTCTGCAGGTGAAAAGATGTGGTGATCTGTGCCCATGAAGATTGTCGTCGTTGGGTACCAATGAGTTCACTCCAACTCATGGCGCCCCGTGTATGACGGAATAAAACAGCCCATGTGTGTCCTGTGCCATCCTCACAATCATTGCTATGTGTGAGCCCATTGTTGCAGCCGTTGTGTCCATCCATTTCCTGGAGGGTTTTCCTTTTCTCAGTGAGCTGCTACTGTACTAAACAGATGTCCTTTCCAGGGACTAATCTCTCCTGATGAAATAGCCAAAGTATGTGAGGCAAAGTCTCCCTACTCTCACTTGGACAAGCATCCCTGCTGTACTTCTTCCAAGACAGATGGATTTACTCGTGCCTCGACAGGCCATGGCATAGTCGGTAAGCTTCACCAGCATTGTGCAGATCATGGCCTGGGGGTAGTGGCTTTGTTCAAGTCTTAGAATGGAGGATATTAAGAAATTAATATCAAGAGGACTTAGTGTTAGATTCAGTATGCAAATGAGGAAGAGCAATTCTGGTATATAGTGATATATGATTCCATTTAGCAAAAAGACACATAGTAAAAGGATCCTGTCTGTGAAGGGAAGGCACTGCTATGAGCTCTCTTTTAGACATGCTAGATGTCTCGTGCAGTGGTTCTCAACCTGTGAAAACTCTGTAGGTCAGTGCTCTGTGGTAAAGTGGGCCTATGAGTTGGAATGAACTCAGAGACACACAGCAACTACAGAGCCCCTTCCTACAGAAGAGGAACCTGCAATGAGCATGAACGTTGGTTATTGCTCTTGCTAGGTGTCAGCGAGTCGGTCCAAACCCATAGAAATCCTCTGCACAACCACACGAAACATCCTCACAACGTTCCTCTGCCTGATCCCTTTGTTGTAGCCAAGGCGTCCATCCATCTCCTTGAAGGGCTTCCTCTTTTTCGCTGCCTCTCTATTTTACCAAGCATGATGTCTTCTCCAGGGATTTTCTCTCCTGACACCATAGCCAAAGTATGTAAGACAAATACTTTGGACATGTTGTCAGGAGAGAGAGTCCCTGGAGAAGACATCATGCTTGGTAAATCTTCATTTCTAAGGAGTGCTCTGTCTATACTTTTCTGAGACCGATCTGTGTTCTTTAAGCAGTCCATGGTACTTTCAGCATTCTTCTCCAGCACCACAATGCAAATGCATTGATTCTTCTTCCGTCTTCCTTATTCAAGGTCCAACATTTGCATGCAGAAAGGGAGATGGATGGAAAAGACCATGACTTGGGTCAGACACACCTTAGTCCTCAAAGTAACATCCTTCCTTTTCAACTCTAAAGAGATCTTGTTCAGCAGATTCACTCAAGGCAATGTGTCTTCTGATCTCACACAGGTTTACCTTCTTATGACTTGGGTACATCTTACTCCAATGTCAAGATGAGATATTGAAACAAGAGCAACTATTGTTCAGATGTCAATGAGGGGGAACTAGAACTTCCCTGATGACAAGGTTCTAAGGCAACTTAACAGACATCACCTAACGCATCCCTCATCTGGGCCAGTGTTCTTGAAGTTCTATTTAGATGGACTGTGGGTGATTTATTGTGATGTCAGAAAGTTATTCACATATTTATGTGAAAAGAAAGTGGCAGATCAGTGGGGTGTTGGTTATGGAGGTGGAGCATAATAAATCAGTGTGCGACTTTGGTCATCTCACCAGTTTTGACACAGAGACTTGCTTATTTATGGCATTTTTTAAGGTCTGGGGAGTTGATTTATTTTGCAATAACATTTCCCCATCCATTAGTAGTTCCCGCATGCTTAGCTGTGTGAGTCTTCTGCATTTAATGATTGGCATTTTAAAAATTACATGACTATAAAATTGTCAGACAGTTAAAGTGAGAATGAGAGAGAAGAAGAGAGAAAGAGAAAGAAAAGCCAGTTTAAAATGAGTGATTTGGCTGAAATATTTATTTGTATCGATAAAATATATTTGTTCTGATAGAATCCATCACAACATCTTACATTTTGAGCACTTGGCTGCTGATGGGAATGGTCGCATCAGCCCCTCCCCTAGAGCTGCAGAAGAAATGTCTTGACTCACTTAGAGGTGGCAGCATGGAAAACCCTCTGGGATGAGGGAGTTCTACTCTGTTCTTCAGGTCTTTGTGAGTCAGAACCAGTCTACCACCCTCCATACCTGAGATGTAGCCCATTGCGATGGCCCTTCGAGTCCTGATTCCCTAGGCTCTGCATTATAATTCTGAAGTTACCTGTGGCCATCATCCCATTGTGGAGGGAGTTCTCTACTCTGCTAATGGACAGGATGAGGGTGGGATTAAGTCCTGAGTTTAGTAGAGGGTGTGAAGGAAGCCACAGGCGTTGTTTCCTTGGGGTGTGGCCTGCTATGAGTCAGAACTGACTCAATGGCAGGGAGGGAGAGTCTGCTAAAACACAAAACTGCAGCTCCATCGAAGCCATTCCTCCGTGTGTAAGAGCTATCTGGGACACACAAAGAAAGCCCAGGACCATAGGCAGGGCATGTTCCGGATCGCTGTCTGAGAGGCAGAGGCTGGGACCAGAGACACCAGGGACTGTGGCGTGGAGCCTGTGGACTCAGCAAGAGGAGCAGCACAGAGACGATGGGATGGTGAGACAGAGAGGAGGGTGGCCTTCCTGGTCCATGGAGGCAGAAGCCAAGGGACCACGTGGCTGAGGACCAGAGAGATTGTATCCTTACTGTTTAATATTTCTGACTTCTGGTAACCTGTCAACTTCCCTAAGAAGCCTCCTTCATCATGAGTATCGTCTGTGAGTTCGGGGTGGCCACCAGCATAGATAGGGTGCCGTGAGAGGAAACGGTGTCAGAATAGGTCGAGAAGGATGGAGCATGCAGGCACGTGTGACCCTGCCTTGTGGCAATACGGCAGCGAAACGAGGTCAGATATGGCCACCACACCACTTACGCAACAGCAATAGCACCTGCAGGATTAAGTAGAATCCCAGGTTATTTGAACTACCAGGATCGCCCCAACATCTCATTTCACAGGTAGAGAAACAAAGGTCTTCCTCTGTTGATGTCCTTCTCCAGGAATGTGTCCCACCTGATCACATGTCCAAAATAAGCAGAACAAAGGCTTGCTGTCCTCACTTCCAAGGAGCATTCTGGTTCTGCTTCTTTCAGGACAGTTTTACTCAGGCTTTTAGCAATGCATGGTACATTCAGTATTCCTCACCAACACCATCATTCAAATGTTCCAATTCTTCCTCGGCCTTACATTGTCCCTGCCCATGTGAGTCCATTGAAAATGCCAGGTAGGGTCAGCTGCACCTTCTTCTTCAGCCTGACAGCTCTACTTTTAAGATTCCCCAGAGGACTTTGGTTCAATCTGACATGTGGTTTGATTTCTTGCCTGCTGCTTCCACGGACATTGCCTGAGGATCCACGCAAAGTGGAGCCCCTGACAACACCCACCTTTTCTCTGTTTATGATGATATCACCTTTTGGTCCAGCAGTGAGGATTGTGATCACCTTTTAGAGGCCCTGGAAGATGACGGTCCTGTGCGTCAGGGAAACCTGGGATGTCATCAGCCCCCTGGCCTTTCTGTGAGAGGGCAGCTTTTGTTCCTCGAGGAGTAGTTGAGGATAACATCGGTTTTGTAGCTTGTTGCATGCTGTCGCTCATGGGGTCAGATTGTTAGGTTGGGTTATCAGGGGAGAAACACCAGTGGTATGATATGTGTACGTGTATAGAAAGATACGGCGAACACAGTGGTTGAAGTAGGTAAGTCCAACCAGTTCAAGTTTGTTGGTCAGCTGTAAGAGGGAGGCTTCTCTGTTGCATGGACCTATGGAAGCTGACAAACGGGAAACAGGATGATGAAGCAGGAGACCCACAGGCTGGCAGATGCAGAGGTCAATGAATCCTAGGTTTGGCCAAATAGATCCACGGTAGGCAGCCTGCTGACAGGGATCAAGGGACCAGATGCAGGATCCAGAGCCAGCGGAAGGCAAAGAGAGTGAGAGTGGCTCTGCTCAGGGCTTCCCTTCCACACCGGACCACACCCCCAAGGAGGTGCCACAAGCCTAGGACCTGACGGATGGCTTGGGCTCCACCCCTCCAGCACCCAGGTATGTCTAGTGGACGGAACTGCTAACCATTGCAACAACCAAAGAGAATAATAATAGCACTCACTGTTCTTCCTCCACTACCCCAGCTCTTTTTAAGATTTCTTGTTACCAAGCACTTAGTTCACCTCCCTTTTTTCTTGAAAAGCCCAGTGATATTCGCAGAGGGTTCGGTAATAACGAGGAGCAGGCCAAAGTGCTAAAGTAAGAAAGCCAAGCGAAATTGAGGATGGGACTAGAATTACTGCACAGGAGAAACCCCCGTCAGTAGGTATTCTTCTGAATTCTCTGGCATGGCTGCTCTTCAGTGCTCTCGAGGAGCTTGAGGGGACCCAGGTTCCTTCTGGTCGTGCTTATGTCCAGCAAGGGAAAGCCGCGTGGACTTTCCCAGAGGCCTGGTATGAAGGCGGGAATTAAAGCATCCAGCAAAGCTCAGTTGCTCACCAAAAGGTGAGTGGTTTGATCCCACCAGCTTCTTGGTGGGAGAAAGATGAGGCCGTCTTTCAAGATGACAGCCTTGAAAAGCCTTTGGCGCTTGCTCTGTTCTCTTTTACAGGCTCTCTGTGCATGAGATGACCATGTTGTGTCTAAAAAACCTGGAGCAGGTTGGAGTAGTGGAATTGGAGACCAAAAACAATTGGGCACTATTGAGGCTCTTGCTTTTGCACAACTGCAAGAGGTCAAGAAGTACGAGATGAATCTGCGGCCTCTTTTCCTTATCTGCCATTTGCTTCTTACTCAAATACTGCTAGAGGTAATGACTTACAAGACAATCACACACAACGAAAAATGCAGGCGAAATCAAACAAGCAACAATGTAGTTTTATGTTTCATGGATCTTTGGGTTGACAGGGCTCAGCTGGGTGGTTCTTACTCGGGGCCTCTCACATGGTTATGATCAGATGGCAGACAAGGAAGAAATCTGCAGAGTTCTTGAATGGGCTGAACATGAAAGATAATTTCTTTCCTCAAGTGTTTGGTATCTGAGTCTGGTTGGCTGGAATCTTTCAGGGTCAGCCAGCTATGACTGATTGAATCCATCCCACACCCCCACAACCCTGCTCCTAAATATCTTTGTGTGGTGAATGCTAACTCCCATACTTTTGGGTTGGAATCTCCCACATGGCAGTTGGCCACTTATGGTACCTGTAGCTGTCATCTCATTGAGGGATCGTGCTTCCTTTATTGGCTAACAAGATCTTCACAGCCTTGCAAGGCACATCTTAAGCAGATCACTTTACAGGTGTAGAAAGAACCAATGAAGCACAGAGAGAAACAGATCTGAGCCGCGAAAGTGCTTCCACAGGGAGGTCACCCAGGGCAGACACAGAGCGCCTTCCGTTCCTGCGGATGCCCTGGGCTCGGATTTGTATTCTCCTCCACTTCGAAAAGATCACTCTTGCTTGTTAAAGTCACTCACCTGTGGTCTTCACAGCAGCACTTGGAATCCACTATGGCCATGACCGTGAGGGTTTGTCTTGTTTTGAGTCACTAGAGCAGGAAGCATCTCCCTTGATGCAGGGCTTCTCTGTAGAGTGAGCTTGGGCTTGCTCAGAGTATGGCTGCCTCGGCACCCTCAGACTCCTTCCATAGAAGCTGGCTTCTCCAGAGCCTGCGATCCAAGAGACTCAAGTGGGACCTACAGGCCTTCTGATGACCTGGCCTCTGAAGTCACACCGCATTGCTGGTTTCCCTCCTCTTCCCCTGGTCACACTGGACCAGCCCAACACAAAAGGAGGCCACAGGGGTCGGGGATGGAACTGCAATGGCTGATCCATCCAGTCGCATACGCGCACACACACTCACACTCACACGCACACACCCCGAGATGGTAAAGGCAGCCTCCCCTCAAAGCGGCAGAAGCAGGGCGGTGGGATTTTATACCTTTTCCGAGAAGCGAGGGGAGGGGAAAGTTAACTTAATATAGAAGGGCTACAAAAGTCGAGGCGCAGCATTTTTTCCAGTAAGCTTGGCGTTCTTTGCTGAGCCCTGCACTCCGTGGCCATTAGCAGGCTGGGCAGTGCTTTCTTTATGAGGCAATTATTCCAACACACTCTATTCAAAATACACATTAGAACTTAACCTTCTGATTCCTGAAGTAGCATTTTTATCACCCAACATCAGAAAAGCAGCCGCGTCAGCATAGCAAGCCCCACCCCCCTCCCCTTTTATGATCTGGTATCATTAATAAGGATCCCGGCACGGACTGCCTGCAACTCTTGCTGGCTAACATGTGACACAAATGGCTTCCTGGGTGACAATGGTCTGTGGACACAGAGGGGCCAGTTGGGGACAATAAAAGTTCAGGAATGAACCCACCCTCAAGGGAGCAGCTTCCTCTCCTCAAGGAGACAACGGCTCCCAGCCAAGCCCTGCCCCCACAGCGCCCCCCCCACCATGGGATCGGGTCTGCCCAAGTAGGAATGAGAAGTTAATATGGAATTTCTAATTAAGGTCACATGTTAATGAACTCCCCCTTCCTGTTAGCTTTATGCCGCTTCGGAAATTTTTTATCATATGCTTAAAAATTGATGGCCAGAAACATTCATGAAAATGAGGCGTGAATGGGGAAATGGTGTCATTATGGAGAGGAGGGGGGCCCTCTCTCTGCAGTCGCTGGGGTTTCAAAAAGGTGTCCTTATTGCCTTTTGTGAAGGGGCTGCGCGATGAGACAGGTGGGTGGGATGGATGGCAGTCTCTTGTCTTCACACGCAGGGCCCGCACGGTGCTCGGCGGTGGAGTTATAAAAGTTTGATTTTAATAAGATTGTGAATTAATTATAAGGAGAATATTCATCATCATTGACAGGCTTTTTGTGCACGTGAGTGGGCACAATCAGGCATCGCCACCTCGCTGATATTATTGTGCTTAAGGGCAGGGAAAGAGTCCTTTTCTATCTCTCTCTATTGCTCTGGTCTTTTCGGAAATGAAGACCCACCTTTTTCGAACCCTGTGCCTGGAAACGCACCTGCCTTTACCCGGTGGGGTAGTCACGGGGCCTTGTGGATCCACAAGAAGGGGAGCCCGGGTGCCGGCATACCGAGCCTCCCTGCTCTGTCTTTAATCTCCGCAGCCTATTGTTTGGATGGGGTTTCAGAAGGAGGGTGCCTCTGGGGTTTCTAAGGCCCTCCCTCCAGCTGATCACAGCGTGGATAAGTAGCAGTAGGAATAATCCCACTGTCTCTCCTGGGATGTCTGGGGACGGCTTTTCGGCCTCTCGTTTGTTCTGTGTCTCTATGGGCTGCAGGGGAGGAGCCTTCCCTGGTGGGGCAGCGGGCAAGTGCTGGGCTGCCAACTGAAAGTATGGGGGTCTGAACCCCCTAGCTGCTCTGCGGGAAAAAGATGAGGCTGTCTGCCCCCATACAGATTTACAGCCTTGAAACTCCCTGGGGGCTGTTCTACTTTGTCCTGTAAGGTCGCTCCATGGCAGTGAGTTTGGTTTGGGTGTGGGGGTCACCAGCTCCCCATTTCCTTATCTTCTACAGGAGGCAGGCCCTCCCTCCCTGCCTTCTCTCCACTCTGCCCTCCTCTTGCCTGCTTTGCCCTGCCCCCACCTCCTGGAAGACCTCTCAGCAAGACCCAGATTCCCATGCACCTTTCCCC
>NW_022103901.1:35604638-35608304 GCF_000313985.2 Echinops telfairi
ATTCAATGGCAACTGTTGTCTGTCTGTCTTGACATCCTGTGATACAGCTCAGATGTGAATCTGCTTTGCTTCCTCCTGAAGTCCTGGCTGGCATAGGCCCTGCATCTCGGGTCCTCTCCTCTTCCGAAGTCTCTGGACTCTGTCCCATGGGTCAGTCAGGTGGATGGATAGCTCAGTGCCACACCATAAAGCAGGTCGAGGGGTGGCTAGTCGATGGGGTCAGTAACATGTTTGACCAAGGGACAAGGGGTCTGTGACTCCCAGCCAAGCCCTGGGCCCCGGCAAGCCTTGGCTTTGAAGCCCACTCACTGTGTGGAAGCCTGTACACATTCCCCCTCTTCCTCCCCCCATTTGTCTCCTCTCCCTCCCCTCCTTCAGGACCCAGCCCTGAGAACCCTGGGGTAATGGGCTTCAGGCCACAGGTTGGGACCCTGTGTGTATGTCCGTCTACAGTTGTGAGAGTCGCTCACTCCCTGGGCAATTCTGTTCAGGTGGCTGCAGGTGTATCAACATGTACCTTGTACAACTTGGTCTTCCTATGATGGCTTAGCTGAGGGTTATGTGAGAGGCTCTTGGCTTTGCGAAAGTGGTAGATTCCCGGATGGGGTACCTCAGTTCTTGCTTCTCCGGGCTGAAAGAATTCATTCAACAGAAGCAGCTTTTGTAATCCAAGTGACTTTTATGAGGAGAAGGGAAGCTTCAGGTATGACAGTCTCAAAAATACACTCTATTTCTGGAAAGCGTGCAAGGTTATGCGGGAGCTGCGCAGAGGTTCATGGCTGAACACAAAAACACAAACACACACAGCACACGTGGAAAGAATATAGGAACGGGAGCCTAAAACCCACGCTTGTGGCACTGTGAAAGTCCAAGAGGCCAAGAGAGTGTGGGGACCCCAGGCAGGCCCTGGATGGACATGCATGCATGTGTACACCACATCTGGGAGAGACTCTCACCACGCCCCGCTCCGCTTGCAGCATGCAGCTAAACAAGAGCAGAGTCAAAAAGGGCAGCCAAGGACCAAGAGGGTGTCCGGGCTAGGCACCTGGCTCTTACTCTTTCCCACCCCACTGGCTCGGGGAGGCATGGTTGAGGGCATTGGCCAATCTTATTGGCTGAGTTAGGCACACCTGTGTGATGTCAGGTACCTAGCTTGTGGCTTTAGGTTTAGGTTCACCTGCACTTAGGGGGCTTCGTTTGCATATGCTTAGTTTGGATTCTCCCATAGGTGTCTAATGATTGCCTGATTTCTTTCCAGCCCCATTGCTGTGGCCCTTTGCAGGCATTGGGGAGATGACCCCCCTCATTCCCTATTCTGGCTGCCTCATAAATGTAGAGATGGAATCCCAGAACCTGTGTCAGAAGGAACCCCGGTGGCATAGTGTTTAAGTGCTGGAGTGCTAAGGTAAAGGTTGGCGGTTCAAATCTACCAGCCACCACCACCCCACCCCACCACCACCCCAGGGGAGAACGATGGAGCAGTAGACATTGGTAAAGTTTACAACCTTGTAACACCAGGGGCAGTTGTACGCTGCCCCATAAGATCATCATCATGAGTAGGATCGACCCAAGGGCAGGGATGGAAAAGGCAGGTGGTTCCAGCTCACCCAGAGGCAACTTGGAAGAAAGCCTAGTGATCTACTTTAGAAAGAACGCACTCCAGAAATCTGGGGGCACTGTTGATCTTCGATTTCTAGAGCATTCTGGAACATTCTCCCTAGATGCTTCTAATCTGACACCCAGTGAAGACAGCTAGATGGAACAGGTAAGATGAAACCACAGCCCCTGCCCTTCACCTGAACGTGCATGGAGTGCACTGGTCACATGAGCGACTTCCTCTGCATCTGAAAGAGACTAGCTGTCATTGGCTGTTTCAGATCATCCGTTTTGCAAAGGAGACAGCATCCATCGCAACGCCAAAGCTTCATTTCAGTTGAGTCAATCCCTCCCTACAGCGGGCTGGGGAAGATGAGGAACAGGAGGAGCCCTTTAGGAAGTGATGTCAGAAGATGCTGCACCCACATTTCTGCAGGAGAAGCGCTTCCACCTCACTCAGCAGGGCTGTGTGGAAAGCTCAAACCCAACAACAGCAGTAAAATCCCAGCTCCAAACCCACTGCCCTCGCTCCAATTCCAAGTCATCACGTGCCACCATGGAGTCAATGCCGACTCATCATGACCCTGTAGCACAGTGTAGACATGTCCCCTGAGGGTTTCTGAGATTGTGACTCTTTACAGGAGCAGAAAATCTCATCTTTCTCCCATGGAGCTGCTTGTGGGTTCAACTGCTGGCCTTGTGGTTTGAAGCCCAGTGATAACCCACTGCCCCATCGTGTCTGAGATAGCAGGTAGCTTAAACTTTATGGAAGCAGACAGCCTTGTTCTTTCCTAAGGCAGCTGGTGGGTTTGAACCTCTGACGCTCACCCAGCAGTGCCCTCTTGTCACTTCCCTAAGCTTGTGTCTCCTCCTGCCACGTTATGCCCTGCTGATGCCTACCTCTGAGGATGAAATGAGAGGATGAATGCAAAGCATTTAGCTTTCTGTGTGGCATGTAGTAGGTGCTTAATAAATGATGGCTAACAAGTATTATGATTATTACTGTGGAATCTCCAGATGTGCCTTCCTCTCCTGTGTCCCAGCGATGGGTATATTACATGGCTCTTTCCTCTGGGATGAGAACGGTTTCGCCAGCTCAGAATGTATAGACCTCAGGCTCAAAACTAGTGTTGCCCCTGCTGAGTGGCTGGGGAGGGGACATGTGTGGAAACACTGGGGAAGAGAATGAATTGCTAATTAAAAGGAAATCACCATCTACCTATAGACTCGTGCTCTTACACAAAAGATGGAAGCCCATTAACCGGGGAGACCGTCTCATTAGCAAATTGTGCTGGCAAATAATCGGGAGAGCCATTTGCAGAAAAATGAAATGACATCCATTGCTTAAGCCAGATATAAAACAAATGCAGCCTGGACCAAAGACGTCCATGTGCACCACCTAACGCTCTAAGAATGATGGGAGAAAAGACAGGGACATGAATACCGTACCAAACATAGCCAGCAGAAGACCTCTGAGATGACCAGGACTTCACACATTTGTGGAGTTCCCAAAGAGAGTTAAGAGAGAGCTGGACAGATCTAAGATGGGTGGGATGGGGGGATCTTCTTTGGTGTAGATATAGCTATCAAGTGACATGACAAATTGCTAAAGTTTATAGGAAACATTCAACAGCTCAAAGATGAGAAATCCAATGAAAAACTGGACAAAGGACAAGAACCAAAGAAGGCATTCCAATGGCCAAGAAACACCACAAGATGCTCTGGGGCATTTAGCCATTAAAGAGATGATAAGTCACACTAACAAGAGGATATCTTTTCACTCCAGTGGTAATAGCAATGCTCCAAAGCAAGCAGACACAACCAGACAGCAACAGATGCTAGAAAGGGCACTGGGGGCAGGGGTGCATTTGGGACCCACATACACCACCACGGGACTGCAACATGGTACCACCCTTATGGAAAATGGCATGAGGCGTCCTTAAAAAGCTAAATATAAAATAGCATGTGCTCTGATGATGTCACTGTTTGCTATGTACCCTAGGGCACTGGTTCTCAACCTGTGGGTTTTGACCCCTTGGGGGGTCAAGTGATCCTTTCACAGGGGTCGCC
>NW_022103901.1:35608772-35610579 GCF_000313985.2 Echinops telfairi
GGCTGCTGATTGCAGTGTCGGCAGTGTGAGTCCCCGATTTCCCCGAGGGAGAAAGACGAGGTGTTCTGCTCCCAAAACCATGTCGAGCTTTCCTGATGGATTTGGCCTGCTGTGTCCTTTTGTAAGGAAAACCAAATTGAATCAGCAACCCCCTGGCAGTGAAAACTTTCATTCCATAGCTCTCACAACGCGGGATAAAGGGCAGGCCTCTGCTTCTGTGTGAGCAAGACGGGCTTTCTACTCCCATGAAGAGTTACAGCCTCAGAAACCTGCAGGGACAGTTCTGTCCAATCCTACAGGGTCACCGTGAGTCGGCATCTACTCAATGGCAGGGAGGTTGGTTGTTATTTGTTGTTGTTGTTTGTTTTGATACAACAACATACCAAATAAACATCAGCCCATTTCTAATTAGGGCTTCATATAATTTTTGCTTTCACAGCGCGTCTAAGTAGAGTTGACTCAGTAAGTGATGGGTCCAAAGGATCCCCCTGAAATGGCCCCCACCCAGTGGCTTGTGGAGCTGTGGGTGGTTAGGGGGTGTGCCTGAGGCAGCAGCTGAGGAAATCTCGAACCAAGCCTGGAAGGAGAGAACCCTTAGAGACCAGAGGTTCGGGGGAATTGAGATGCCAGTCTGAAAAGAGACACCCCCATGGCTGCTCCGATGATGCCTCCCACCAGCTGTTCCGCTGCCTGTGTGCCCTGGGGGTGCTGAGACTGTGGGCGGGCACTTGGCAGTTCTGCTGGCGCAGCAGAGAGGTTGAAGGGCCTCTCCTGTGAGGAGCTGCGTGCTCCCTGGGCTCGGAGGCAGCAGGGACTGACTCTGGAGCGTGTATCCTTGACAAGCCCCATCCACCACTCCAAGCCACCCACCTCCTCATTTAACTCTTGCAGCCCCGGCACCTCGTGTTCCTGGGCCCCTTAGGTTCCCTGCTCTGTTGGGGAAACACGCAAGCCTTTCTCAGACATCGTCTGTGCAGCAAAGAGGAACTTTAAGCAGTTAAACCAAACCCGCTGCCACATGCCGACTCACAGCGACCCAGTAGGACAGGGTAGAACTGGCACTGTGAGTTTGCGAGATGGTTCCTCTTTACGGGAGTAGAAACCCCATCTTTCTCCCACAGCCGACGGGTGGTTTCAGACTGCTGACCCTGCAGTCAGCAGCGCAGTGCATCACCATTCCGACAAATTAGCAATCACAGAAGAAGTGCCCGCATCTTCTGTTGCTTCCCTTCCTCTCCCCTTGTTCCTCTACGGCAGGCAGTGTACTTATAAAACTATGTTGCTCAGGCTCCCCTCAGAGAGCACCTGGCACCCGGGACCAGCAGCTCCCTGCCTCTGGCTGAGCCCTCAAGCCTTGTTCTTCCTTAGATCTCCTGCAGAGGGGGACTGGCAGCCGGGGTCAAGGGTATGGACGTGAGTCCGGGCTCTGTGCACTCCTGGCCCAGTCAGTCAGCAGGGGCTTGAGAAGGCACCCCCAGGACTCAGAGACCCCAGCCCCTCACCAGGAACCTGGCCGGGATCTGGTATACCAGCTGCTAAACACATCAGCCTCTATGCTACCCATGACTGGTACAGCATGGGACACTTTCATTAGCTCAGAATGGGTCCACTCACCTGCCTTTTTAGCAATGCCTGGAGGGTCCTCTGGCCACAGAGGCCCAGTGTGCTTTGGGGCTCAAGGTCAGGATTCAGATAAGCAGCTCACTAAAGGAAGACATCCTTATGGAAAAGCTTCCATGTTCTTATAGATGTGTGTGTGTGTGTGTGTGTGTGAGAGAGAGAGAGAGAGAGAGAGAGAGAGAGAGAG
>NW_022103901.1:35611787-35616923 GCF_000313985.2 Echinops telfairi
ACGTGACAGGGGGACAGGAGATGGTCAGCTGTATTCTTTACCATTGCACATCACCAGGTCTTTCTCCCATAGAGCCACAGGTAGGCTCTACCCACTGGTGTTTGGGTTGGGAGCCCAGTGGTTAGCCATCTCTCAGAGTTCCTGGAGCTGAACAGGTCTGCCCTTCCAGGCAGCTCCCTAAAGAATGCTGGGAGTGGGGCTGGGCAGAGTTTCAGAGCCTTTTTAAAGTATTTCAGAGCGAGGGGGTCACTTTGAGGACTGAGGAGCACCTGCCCCGAGCCCTGGTACTTTCAATCCCCTCCTAAGCCTGTGAGCATTGGGCTCTGAGTGAGGACAACTATAGAAGAAGAAGCGGTGCGTGTGAACTGTGCAGGGAGCTGATGAAGAGGATTGGAGGTGCCAGGCACCGCCAAACGGACAAACAGACCTGTCTTGGAAGAAGTACAGCCAGAGGGCTCCTTAAAGGAACGGAGGGCAAGACTTCATCTCACATATTTTGGACATGTTGTCAGGAGAGACCAGTCCCTGGAGAAGGACAGCATGCTTGGCAGAGCAGAGGGACAGTGACAAAGATCAAGATCGGTGAATTAAATGGATTGGAGTGGCTACAATGATGGGCTCAAATTGGACCACCGGGTGAGGTGTTGCATCTTGGTGTCCATCGGGGGCCTGTGAGCTGGCAAACTCTTCAAGAGGTCTTTTCATAACAGAGGGAACCTTCTGACGCGAGTAGGGATAAGCCTGGTGCTGATGCACACTGCTACAGACAGAGCCCACAGCACAGGGAACCCAGGACAGATAGACCCCCCAGGACCAACAAGGACCATAGAGATACCAGGAGGATAAGGGGAAGGTGGTGGGAGGAAGGGGGAGTCAATCGCAAGGATTAATCTATAACCCCCTCCCAAGGGGGCAACCAACAGAAAAGTGGGTGAAGGGTGACAGAGGATGATGCAAGATATGCAAATAATCATCTATAACTTACCAAGGGTTCATGAGGGAGGGAGGATGAAAAAATGAGGAGCTGATACCAAGGGCTCAAGTAGGAAGCAGATGCTTTGAAAATGATGATGGCAACATATGCTCCAATGTGCTTGACAGGATGGATGAATGTCTGGATTGTGTTAAGAGATGTAAGAGCCCCCAATTAAAGTATTTAACCTTTTTTTTAAAAAGTGAAGATTTCTAAGAGGTCCACACCATCCTACCCACAGTGCTGGGAGAGAAGTAGTCTGTTATTTGTACCATTACAGACGAGGAAACTGAGGCGTGCTGCGGTGAGGGGAGCTTGCTCAGCTCTCCCTGAGGATCCGCTAGGTCATTCCAACAGGGACCACCTGTTCCAGAACCCACCTCTACCTTGTCCTCGCTGC
This sequence comes from Echinops telfairi, assembly GCF_000313985.2. Taxonomy (NCBI): domain Eukaryota; kingdom Metazoa; phylum Chordata; class Mammalia; order Afrosoricida; family Tenrecidae; genus Echinops; species Echinops telfairi. The sequence continues at coordinate 35,613,161 of NW_022103901.1, forward strand.
CACTTCAGAGACCATCCTACCCCAGCCTCAGCTTGAGTTTGTGGCTCTTAGGTGCCGTCAAGCCGGTTCTGACCCAGAGCGACCCCGTGCTCAACAGAAGGAGACACTGCCCGGTCCGGGCTATCCTCACCAGTGCTCCTGTGCCTGAGCCCACGGGTGCAGCCACGGTGCCAACCCATCGCCTCGCCCCTCCACCAAGCAGGCTGCCCTTCCCCACGCGCGCTCTCCCCAGAACATGAACAGAAAACAATCCCATGGAGTCAGCAGTGTTAGCCCATCTCTCTGCGGCTCCTAACGCTGGGAGGACTAATTCTCTTCAGACATGTGCCTCCCACAGCAGGGTTCTGGCTGCAGTTTCTGCAGCTTCTAGGCCAATCCAGTGCCAGGTGCCTGAACAGTGCTGGGGGCAGCACTGTGTGGCCAGAATGCTGTAGAGAAATGCTGCAGAAAGACCATGACTTGGGAGCCGGCAAAGAAAGGAAGTCCTCTCTCACTGGAAACACACTGGATCCGAGGGCCCTGCAGCAGGCTGGCAGCGCTGGAAACCCTGCTTGCCATCGTGGCCCAGAACACCCTCATGAGCACAGAGGTCTCTCCAGAAAGGATCCCGCAAAAGCAGCTCTGGATCTGCCCAGAATGCACCACTCCCCTGGCCACCCCCACAAACTGGCCCAGTGCATTTCTGTAGCCCAGTGTTGGTCCTTTGCTTCCGGATCCTCCAAGCCCCACCCTGCTCCCTTTCACCTGCCCCCTCCCGTGTTGTCTGGGCAGCAATGACAGCTGCCTTTGCAGGTGCTGGGCCCCAAACACACAGCCCCCTGCCATACCCTGGCCCCGAGGCAGAAGGCAGAGCAGCTAATTAGCCAGGCTTGGTGGTGCCCTCTGCTTCATTTGAAAGGAAAAAAAAAAAAAAGCTTCTTGGAAACATAATTAAAAAATAAAACAACTTTCTGACTTTGGACCGAGTCGCTTTGTGCTCTGTGGATGCTGAGAATGCCCTCCCTGTGGCCCTCACCAGCTAGTTTTAGGCATCAGGCTTATTTATTTTTATTATGATGTTGGCTTTCTTTCTTTATGTTTCCAGCTGATCTCTGCAGTGGGACGTGGCTGCCTGCATGGCGGTGGTGTGCCTCTCTCTCTGCTGTCTCACAGAGACCCTCTAGGACAGGGTAGGCCTGGCCCTGTGGATTTCTGAGACTGTAACTCTATGGGCATCGAAAGCTCCATCGTTCTCCTTTGGAGTGCGGGTGGTTTTGAAGTGCTGGTCTTGTGGTTAGCAGTGTAATGCATAACCACTGCACACCAGGGCTCCCCTCCCTGATGGTGAGCTCACCCCGTTTTCCAACCACACAGGATGCGTGGAACCCCAGAAGGCTGAGTACTGGGGGAGTCTCCACGTGGCATAAAAGTTTGAGTGCTGGGCCCCTGTTTGGACAATCGCCTGTTCAGACCCACCCAGAGGTCCCTGGGAAGAAAGGTCTGGCAACCTGTTCCACTTGGCAACACATCGGGGCATGAGGAATGAGAATCAGCTCATCCCGGCCATTTGAGGTTTGGTCATACTCAGGTGGTAGATTGTGGAGTCCAGACTCTCGGTGCCCCACTGCACTCCCCTTTTACCCCATCACACCTCACGACTCTGCTGCCTGGTACCCTGGTCACTCCCTCTGTGGGACCCTTCAGAGTGGGATGGAAGGAGAACAGCTTGCAGGCCTTGTGGCCTGGGCACCGAGCTGCTAGCCACCAGGCTACCTGTGCCAACGCACCAGCCGCGCCGAGGGCGAAAGAGAACCGTCTGCCTCTGTCCACATGGACAGTCTGGGACATCCCCTGTCCAAACCAACCCTCCAAGGTCACTGCCATCGAGGCGATGCTGATGCATAACTATGTAGGGAACTAGACAGCCGCACCTTTCTCCCTGCTTTCCAACTCAGCACTGCCCTGTCAGTTGGAAACCTTGGTACGCTAGCCCATCGGGCAGGAGAAAGTGTAGGCATCTGCATTTGCAGCCCCCTGCCTTGTTCCAGCACTGCCCACCCCCCTCTGCCCCTGCCTCAGGAAGAAGTACTGCTCATATTGGGAAGCACCTCTTTGCAAAGCAGGGCACAGACTCTCAGCTGGGTTACTGGCAGCTGAGATACAATGGTAGCCAAGAGCCTGGACTGGAATGCAAATCCCACCTCTGGTCTTAGCCTTGTCCTTGAGCCTGGAAGGAGCATTGGATTCCTCCAAGTCTGAGCTCCCCACTCCCTCTTGAAAATGTGAATACTAGTCACACCCCTGCAGGGTTCCAGGAGGCTGTGTGTGAAGAAGCCCCCGCCACAGACCAGCATTCAGGCAGGGTTACGATTAGTGTAATTATGAAAGTGTTAGTTCGCTCAGAGCAGCACCCGGGCACAAAAGAAGCGCTGATTCAAAGTTGAAAGGAAGTTCTCCAAAGAGGAGAAATAACAGTGATTTACAGCTTCTGTCCTCCCCCCCCGTGCCTTTCTATTGATCCCGGGGGGCTGTATGTTGTGATTAATTAAAATCAATAGCTCCAAGTGGGTGCAGCAATGGCTTCTTAAAGAAAGAGACAAAAAGGCTCCAAAGGAGTGAGACTTGCTTTCTGTTCTTGTTGTTGTTCATTTTAGGGACCTGGCACGTTCCCTGGGGAGGCCAAAGTTAGTTATGTCGGGTCAGGATATAGGAAAAGAAATATTTCAGGCACACTGGCCTTTGTCCGTCTCCAGAGCACTGGGCAAGGCTAATGACAGTGAGCAGGCACTTTCTAAAAGGCAGCATTCCCTTGGCTTGTGTTGCTCTGTGTCCTCATGGCCCTAAGAGCTTCAGTTTTGTTCCGGTCGACAAAGGACCCGGCTAGACATCCACTAGTCTTCCCTGCCACTAGGCATTACCATGTGACAAGTCCCAGGCAGAGAGATGGAACCAGAAGTTTATGAGGGGTCGGTAAGGCAGTTGGTGGGTCCCCAATGGGAGGGTAGCCTGCTGGTGATGCAGCCCCCTCCTGGCCCTTCTCCTCCTTCCCACCTGTGGCCTCGGTGGTAGAATTCCCACCTTTCACATTGGAGGTCACGGGTTTGATCCCCGCCCCGGGCAGCCACCACCCATCTGCTCACAGAGGCTGGCGGGTGGCTAGGGTGCCGAACAGGTTTCAGGAGAGCTCGCCGACTAAGAAGGACAGGAGAAAGACCAGGCAATCTGCGAATCGGCCACGGAAAACCCCAAGGAGGACAGAAGTCTTCTCTACAACCAGCCTCCTTCCCGAGGCTGGGCTGTGTTTGTTGATCCGTGGGTTTGCCACGCGCCGGGAGTTGATTAGATGATCGATGTGGGCTCCTAGCGACCCTGTAGTACAGGGTAGAACTGCCTCTGTGGGTTTCTGAGACGAGAACGCTTTACAGGAGTGGAAAACCTCATCTGTCTCCTTCGAAGTGGATGGTGGCTTCGATCTAATGACCTTGCCCAACACAAAACTTACCGAGATGCCTCCAGGACTTCCCTCACCTCTATCCAGGACCCCTAATGTGATCCCTGTCAAGGCAGTTGCTTCTTTTAATAAAAATTTTGTCAGAACCTGGTACCCAGCTATTGAAAGATAAAGCATCTGGACTTGAAGATAAACAAGTGGCCCTCTAGCTGGAAAGCAACAGAGCCCACCTGGAAGAAGCACACCAGCCTGTGTGATCGTGGGGTGTCAATGGGATCAGGTATAAGCCATCAGAAGATGAGAACAGGCAATATTGATGGTCGAATTGGGGGA
>NW_022103901.1:35617326-35619708 GCF_000313985.2 Echinops telfairi
ACAGCAGTCAGTGTAAGATATGAAAATAATAATAATTTATAAATTATCAAGGGATCATGAGGGAGGGAGGGAGGGTTGGGAGGGAAGGGAAAATGAGGAGCTGATACCAAGGGCTCAATAGAAAGAAAATGTTTTGAAAAGGATGATGGCAACATATGTACAAATGTGCTTGACCCATGGATGAATGGATTGTTATAAGAGCTGTAAGATCCCCCAATAAAATGATTTTAAAAAAAAACTGTGTCAGAACCTAATGAGAGTCATTGCTTGAGAGAAGAGTCCTAGTGGCATAATGGTTGCAAGATGGGCTGTTAACTGCAAGGTCAGCAGTTTGAATCCTGTAACTTCTCCACAGGAGAAAAGCTATACTTTCTACTCCCACAAACATGGATAGTCTTGGCAACCCACTGGCTGGGGTGGGTGGGGGGGGGACAATTCTACGCTGTTCTAGAGGGTCGCTGTGAGTTGTATGGCAGTGATTGGAATGTATCTGGGAGCTACCCGGGTGCCTCACCCTCCACTCATGGCCCCGTAAGGTGCCTTTCCTTGCCATAGCCATGAGTTGAACAGGCGTTTTCACACACGTGATCCCATTTGATACTCCCAGGAAGCCTAGGAGGCGGCTCTGCATGTATTGTATGTAGACAAACTAGAAAGCAGGCTCTGAGAACCTTGGCAGCTTGCCTGGCATCCCGCAGCCAGGAAGTGGCTGTGCTGGGCACCCACCTAAACTCAGACACGCCCTTCTGCAGCCCAAGATCCCCACGGCTTTCCACCCCACTATCCACCCAGGGGCCTTCGTACCTGCCACCTGCCATGCCTGCGCAAGTTTCAGGGTGTCACGTGGAATCTCTGGTGATTTCATTAGAGGGAGGTTACCCTGCTCTGCCCATTGAGTTTAGTCCATGCCTGCTCTCCCTGTAAATAAATGATGAGACACATGGAGAATGATGGTGGGGATCAGGGGGATCCTCAAAAAAAAAAAAAGAGCCAGAAATGAGTATCTAGAGTCATGTGATGATTTTCTGCCTCTGGTCCACAGACATGCCAGTTTTTTTCTTCCTCCTCCTCCTCTTCCTCCTGCTCCCACTCCTCCACCTCCCTCTGCTTCTTCCTCCTCCCCCTCCTCTCCACTTTCTTCTCCCTGTTCTGACTTCCCTCCTCCTGTTCTTCCTCCTCCCCCCATTCTATCCTGTTCTTCCTCCCCCAACCCCCTCCCCACAATTCTCCTCTCCCTCCCCCTCTTCCTTCTCCCTGCTCCTCCCCACTTGCCAGCCTCCACAGACTTACTAGCCTTCTCTCCTCCTCCTCCTCTTTTTAAAGATAGGATGGTAGGAAATGAAAAGGGAATGCTGACTTCAGCTTTTAAGAACACTGTAAGCAATTCCGCCTCGCATTCACTCCCCGGGGAGTGCAGAGAAAGCTTCCAGTAAATTAAGAAATAATAAAAGCATTGGCAGCCTGGCAACGTTTATATTAATTTCTTAATTGTTAGCAGGCTTAATTATAAATCCCCTGGGGTGATGGCAGGAAGAGTCAGGGTCTGTGGAGTCTTGGGAAAACAGTGTTGCAGCTGCTGATCTGGGGTTTGGTCCTCGGCTGGGTGTGTGGGCCAGGCTGTGGGTTGGTGAGGCCTTGAGGGGCATGTTCTGCTACCGCCTAATGGGCAGAGCTGCCAGAGGGCAGGAGCCCTGCCTGGGGAGGCTGTGTGGCAGGGGTGACATTAGACACGTCTGTGACCCCTTGAGTGACAATATAGTATCATGGGCAGGAACCACTTCTGAATTCCTAACTGTAGCCTTCCGTGGCCCAAGGGACATATAATACCCACCTATACTTTTTGGTTATGGGGTTTAGAGGGACACTTTTATCTCACTTGCAGTGTATTGGGGACCTATATAAATGGATGAGTCTGAAAACAATGGGCCTCATCTCACCAATCCCAAACCCAGTACCCAGCGGGACACATGGGTCCCACTAATGATATCAAGCTCCATATTACTTTTTTTTTTTAAAGCTTTTATTTTTGACCATTTCATTTAAAGTGCCTCCACTATTATTGAAAGCACACACTGTCAACTAAAGCTCCAGAGCAGAAAGATGCGGAGCCTTGGGTTTCTGCACCGCTGGCATCAGCATACTACAGATACGTGGCTTTAAGGGATGGGAGTGCCTTCTGATCCCACTGTCTCGCCATGTCCATCCCTCCCTTACAGGTGGCCCATGTGTCTGAAGACCATCCTCACCCATCTCCCCTCCTTTGTCTACGCACGTGTCTGCATCTGTGCTGTTGTTCATGTCGCTGGTTCAGAGTGACTGGAGTGAGGATCCACCCTGCAGTGGCAGGATCTCTGCAGATGGGCTGTTACATTGGATCGTATT
>NW_022103901.1:35619943-35620824 GCF_000313985.2 Echinops telfairi
GGCTGCCATCTTTACAGGAGCAGGTCACGAGGTCTTTCTCCTGTGGAACTTCCTGGTTGAACCGCCGACCTTTCCGTTGGCAGCCAAGTGCTTATCCATGGAGCTACCTGGGCTCCTTAACACATATCTGGGCAGGGGCGTAATTTAATATGTAGCACCCCAGCTCCTCTATTTACTACTGGTATGCCAAGCTCCTTCCCCCATGAAACAGAGGTGGTGATGGTACCCATGTGGCATGGGAGGTGGAGGGTTGAAAGCGCTTGGATCCTACTGTCACTGCGGAACTAACAAATTATCCTGGGGCATCCGGTCAAGGATCTATAGCCTTAGGATTTGGGCTACTCCTTGGTGCTGCTTCTCCTCTGTCTTGGAAGAAGTACAGCCAGAATCGTCCTTAGAGACAAGGATGGTGTGACTTCATCTCATGGACTTTGGATTTGTTCTCATAAGGAAGCGGTCCTTGGAAAAGGGCTTGATGTTTGATAAAGTAGAAGGACAGCCAAAAACCGGAACCCCCTCCAGGAGATGGACTGACACAGCGACTGCAACCATGGCTCAAACATAAATTGTTGCGTTTACTGTGAGGACGGGGCAGGACCGGGCAGTGGCTCCTTCTTGTGTACACGGGGCAGCTATGAGTCAGAACTGACACAGCAACATAGCATCCTGGCTCTTAACAAAAACAATCAGGTTGATGGTATAGTTGGCTTCCCGGGGAGTGGAGTCAGATCCTTCTTTTTCTATAAAAAGGGGAGGAAGGTAGAGAATGATGAGGTAGGGAACCCTTTCAAGTGCCAGAGAACATACCCAGAGTGAGATAATTGTTGGGAAAAATTAGAACCTAATGAGGCCTTTTCTGACTTATTTATATTTTCCCCCGA
>NW_022103901.1:35621518-35622746 GCF_000313985.2 Echinops telfairi
GAAGAAAACATTTATTTTGTCATATTTCAACGGCAGTAGGGAATGCCAATGTAGGGGAATGCGTGTGCCAAATGTGTAAGTCCCATATGTGTCTTCTTTATGTTTTCTTCAGCATCTTATTTCTAAATGTCCTCACTTATGGACAAGAGCAGGACGGACACAACACCCACATAACTCAAGCAGCTTCGCTCCTTTTTAACCTTCTACCACCTTGTTGGGCTGCGAGCCACGTGGTCGGCAGTTTGAAACCACCAGCAGCTCCAAGGGAGGAAGCCGGAGCTTTCTGTTCTCAGAAACCCACGGGGGTCGCTACGAGTCAGCATTGGCTTGATGGCAAGGAGTTTGGTTTGGACCACACTTGCTCGTTCGTAATCTCTCTCTTCCACCCTTCCTCCCTCCTTTCCTCTCCCGCTCCTTCTCCCTCTCTCCTCATTCTCCTTGGGCATCTTCTCTGGACCACAAGAGCATCATCTTTTTGAGGCCATCAGGACACACTCCTCGGTTTGCCTTTAAGGAAATGACTGAGCGTGCTGTGGGCCAGATGTCTCAAGGCTCATGCACCTTCATGGATGATTTATTAGACCCCAGCCTAGCAGACACCTGGGGCCCCAAGATGCAGAGTGCCCTTTGAGGTCTTCTAGCCCCACCCCTGCTCACTCACCCACTGCTCCTGTGCACCCTGCTCATGGCTAAAGGGTTGAAGAATCAATTCTGAGCAGTAGGAATCTTTCAAATGAGGCTTTGTGGGGAGTCAGCCCTCTTTCTGGGCACCATCCAAGTGGTCTATGAGCCACTTCCATTCATCAATGTCTCTTATGGGTGCAGGAGCTCAGGGAGTTGGAGCACAGGAAGAGAACAGCATTTTGATAGTGAGGCGGAGCGTTTTGCCAGCTCTTGATTCTCAGTGCTGATGGGAAGGGGAGCCTTGATTCTGCTGATCCAGAGATCCAAGGCATCATGGGATGTCCATGCTGGGGAGGATCTTAGAGGTGGCCTGGCCTGGCCTCGGTGGTTTTCAGATGAGAGACTAGAAGGGAAGCAAGTAGGGACAGCTGTGGTTTCTCATGCCACACAAACTGCTGAGTTGATCTTAGAGCAGAAACAGGAAACCTTCAAGGCACATGGACACACGTCCACATGCACACGCGCACACATGCAAGTCCATGCACCTGTCTCTATCTGCACGCACACACACACACACACACACACACACACACACACACACACA
>NW_022103901.1:35623326-35628037 GCF_000313985.2 Echinops telfairi
GTATCCAACAAGGCTCTGTTGGGTTTCCCCAGGTTTTCATTGGCTCGTTTGAGTGTTGGGCTTCGGGATCTTATCTTCATTTCTTCAGAAGTCAGTATGGCTTTCTCCAATGGCCACTTGCATGCTTTTATGTTGTCGAACGCAAATGAAGGGGCTGCCAAGAGGACTGGGTCAGAAGGAAGTTGCGAGGCAGTGGGATAATTCTTGCATTCCATGTGGGAGACTCAGGTTCCTCCTCTCCAGGCCACCCATTCTCCGGGAGAGACTCGCTTATAGCGGTGATGGAATTCACATTCCAGCGAAGCTTCCAGGTGAAGAAGACAAGGAAGAAAGGCCTGAAGATCTGCTTCCGAAGAATCATTCACAGCCCTGCGGGCTCAGATGGCTCCACCCCATTGAGCCTGGTCCGTTAGACAGCAGTTAAGCACCAAAGCAAGACAAGGGAGTTTGGGAGAAGAAGGTCACGATTAGAGTCATTGACAAGGAGAACCTCAGCCACCAGCTGACGTGCTTACAGCCCAGGGGATGAGGCCCAGGGAGTTTCCGTTACCTGCCCAAGTCCACAGGGAGGGAAGCATCCCCAAGACTGGTCTGTGTCTTGTATCAAGAATTCCTTATGCATCGTGTGATCGGTGACCCTCGACCAGGAAACGGGATCCCTCCCCTTTTTATTTTCTTATTTTTATTAAAAGATCACTTGATTGGGGGCTCTTGCAACGCTTGTTACAATCTATGCATCAATTGTGTCAGATGCACATATGTTGCCATCATTCTTTTCTAGACATTTACTTTCTGTTGAGCCCTTGGGATCAGCTCCTCTTTTCTTCCCTCCCCCCCCCACCTGTGGCTCCTTGATATGATATAAATTATTATTATTTTCATATCTCACACTGACCGCTGTCTCCCTTCCCCTCTAGTTTAGGTTGTCCTTCCCCCTGGAGGGGTGTGTGTGTGGTGTGTGCCACTCATTGTGATTAGTTCCCCCTTCCTCCCCTCCTCTCCCCCTACCCTTTTGGTATCGCTAGTTTCATTCTTGTTTCTGGATTCCATGTGTCGCGAACCTCATCTACTGCCTATACCTATGTACACGTTCCCGTCCAGAGTGGGGAACAGTACTGGGGTCATGATAGTGGAGGGTGAGGAAGCCTCGTGGGACCAGAGGTATTGTGTGTGATCCATTGGTGCTCTACTATACCCTGATTGGCTCATCCCTTCCCTGCTATGCCTCTGTGGGGGGATGTTCCATTGTCTACAGATGGGCTTTGGGTCTTTGCTCCGACCCCCCTCATTCTCAACAACACGTTTTTGTACACCCCCTCCCCCACCTGTATAACGAAAAGGAAGGAGATCTGATCTAGTTCATGCAGGAATCATGCCCATCCCCCAAAGAGGGTATTGCTGATGAGAAAATAACACTGTTTTTGTGTGTGTGAAACCCAGAATCCTGCCTTCTTCCCTTGCAACAGGAAATCTGGAGCCAGGCTCTTGTTGCCATCGTGTCAATGCTGACTCATGGTGACCCCCTGTGGGTTTCCGAGACTATAACTGTGTAAGGGAGTAGAAAGCCCAGTCTTTGTCCTGCAGAAGTGGCTCTGGCCCCTTGCAATTCCCTCATGCCTTTTGTTGGTCCACTGCTTTCGTTTGGAGTTCTGCGGCAGGAGTGAGCTGGGCCACCAGCTGCCCTGTTTTCCTTTCACTTGCCGGTTCCCATCACGTTAGGTCAAATGGTAATGATCCTGGTGGCGGCTGGTGGGCATCGTTGAGTCCACTGTGGTGCAAGCCTACCTGGGAGTCTGTTGCTCGCACACACACACACACACCCCTCCCACAGAAAAGTCACAGTGTGTTGATGGAACAGAACTAGCATATCTATACAATTCACCCCCAGCCATGAAGGTTTCACTCGCTTCCTATGCACGAGAAAGTCAGACACTGAGTCAGGAAGGTCGAGAAGAAGGGGTATGCTGGAATGATGGCACTGGTGGAGACTACTGAGAGGACCAGCGATGGCCAGAAGAACCAGTAGTCTGTCTGGGAAGAAGTGCAGCCAGAGTGCTCCTTAGGGGCCAGATGGGGAGACTTGGTCTCAAATGCTTTGGCCATGTTATCAGAAGAGGCCATTCATACGCTTGGTAATGTCGACGGTCAGCGGAAAAGAGGAAGGCCGTCCAGGAGATGGATTGACGCAGTGGTGACAACAATGGGCTCGAATGTAAGAACAATTGTGAGTCTGGCGCAGGACTGCACGGTGTTTCTTTCTGTTGTCTGTAGGGTTTCTATGTAACAACAACACAAATACCCATTCCCCAAAGATGCACAAGCCAAACCCTCTGAGAGCCCCATTTCTTAATGACTGGCGGCCTCATGGTTACGTGTTGGGCTGGTAGCTGTAAGGTCAGCAGTTAGAAACCACCAGCCATTCCTTGGGAGGAAACGAATTAGGCTTTCTACTCCCATAAAGAGTGGCCATCTCAGAAACCCACAGGGACAGTTCTACCCTGTCCTATAGGGTCGCTATAAGTCAGCATGGACTCATTGGCAGCAAATTATAGTGAGAGAGTTCAGCATCTCCCTGTGCTTGCTAGGGATTCTGACGGCCACTGTACAGAAGGAGGGATAAATAAGGAGGGAGGAGAGAAGCAGTCTTGTGTCATGGAAGAAACCAAGTCTCTGACTGGGGAGCCTGGCTCCTCGTACTTTTCCTCCACTTGAAGAGGCAGGAGGGGATCTGAGCATATGGCTGTACTGGAGTTTAATTGCCAGAATTCTGTTCCGCCACACCACATCTTCTCTCTGATCTGCATGGCTTAGCATTTGTGTGCATTCGGCAGTAGATTAAATGTTTCTCACTCCGATCCAATTTACGGGGGTTTTACGGGGCTGGAAGGGCCATAAATCCACCTGCATAGGGCGCGCTGGCATATTGCGACATGGGTTGGTGTGCTTGCATGAACACGCCAAAATGGCTTGCGGAGCAAGCCCACCTCTTCCCGAGCATCTCAGGGAATAAAAGAGTGCGTCTCATATTGATTGTCGCCGAGGAGGGTTTAAATTATATAGATGCCAAAACAGAAAACACACCAACCCATTGCCAGCGAGAGGATTCTGACCCAGACACGGTGTAGGCCGAGGAGCTTCAGCCCGCAGGGTCTTCAAAGCTGGGAAACTCCAAGGAAGCGGACGGTCAGATGCCAACCTCTGCGTTCGCATCCTCACTCTTAGCCACGGTCTCAGCAGAGCCCACATTTGATGTAAGGCAGAGGACTGGGAAGGAGGGAGGAGGAGAAACGTTTTTCAAAGTAGGATGTGGTTTAATTACTAGCTGAGTATTGCCAATTCACCTCCCCTCGCCTCCAGGAATTTAGCAGAGCTAAGAGCACAAATCTGTCTTGGAAGAAGTCCATTCAGAGTGCTCCTTGGAGACAGGGATGGTGAGCCTTCAGCTCACGTATTGTCAGGAGAGACCACTTCCTGAAGAAGGACATCATGTTTGGTCAAGTAGAGGGGCGGTGCAAATGAGGAAGACCGTCAATGAGATGGATGGACACAGCGGCTGCTCCAATGGGCCCAGACATAACAACGGTGGTGAGAATGGCACAGGACCGGACCCCATACTGTTTGGTGGTATGCAGGGTTGCCATGAGCCAGAACAGAGTCAGAAACACCTAACGAAATGAGAGCGTGCTGGCTGTTGTTACCATCAGGTGAAGGGATAACTGCCTGTGGTTCTCAGAGCCTGGGACTTGGGCTTGGAGTATCGGCTGGATCAGGAGTCACAGGAAAAATGGGGCGGAGGAAAATGCCACATTAGCATTTTAAGGTTCAGCTATAAAACGTACAGTTAGCTGTAATGGAATTTGGTCCTCCGGTTTATTGGAGCCGCCCAGAAGGCAACGTTACACATGTGGACGTGTGCCTATTTCTGATGATCCCAAAGGCTCAGGCAGAACTTGAACTTGAACATGGGAGAGTGGTGGTAGCAGGGAGGTGATTTCTGCCACTGATTGTGGGAGCCATGCACCATTGCCTGCTCCTCATCCCGTTAGGAACTCTGAGGAAACTTCCTATCTCTTCTGTAAGCAACAGATAACCACTTTTAGTCTTCCTTCTTTCTTTGTTCCCTCTATCTCTCTCCCCCCTCCCTTCCTCCCTCCCATTCTTCTCTTGTTTTTAATGGGGGGGGGGGATAGAAGCCAAACCCCAACTAAAATTCATTGTCAAGCGCAGCACAGACAAGATGGCTGCTGTGTATCTGCTAGTGTGTTGATTGTATCAATAATGCACAGAAAGTACCATCCCCTTAATCTCTTTGACATCTCTCCACCAGACAGAATCCCAGCTTTATCCAGAAAGTGCTAAAGCTATCGTTCCCCGCTGTTCTTTCTGAAATATGTATTTTGTGATGCTTGGAAACACGTGTGTGTGCTAAGGACCAAATTAATGCCAGCCGCTTCCTTGCACAGGTTGATAAAAAGCCCACTTTCGATGGTAGATGCCAGGTGAGATGTAATCTAAGCAGAGTTTCAAATCCAATTTGGATACCTCGCCTTCAGGAGATGTCCCCCGTTTGGCATGCCCTCTTTGGTTTGCTCCTATATAGAGACCGTAAACGTGTACGTGGGTCTGTGTGTGTGCATGCACATGGATTTGTGTGAGCAGCCCAATAGCACCTACCCACAGCTACTCGTGTGTGCCTATGGCCCCACAAAGC
>NW_022103901.1:35628298-35631389 GCF_000313985.2 Echinops telfairi
TGTGCATGTACTCAGACTATTGTTCCAGAAATGGCCCTCGCTTCATGGAAAATTAAACATTCAGAAAAGCAATAGTCCGTTATCTAACCCCTGTGATTTAGGCTAATAACTCCATTCACTCTTATGGACAATTCTCCGACAGTGTGGCTTTTAGCAATGGGAGTTGGATGTAATGTGATCAATTAATTAGGAGGAGATATGATTTGTGTTACTCAAACCTGCAGTGACTGCAAAATCCGGCGATCTTACAGTACACGTGTGTGTGCATGTGCATATGCGTGTGGCGGGGGAGGAGGGGTGCTGATGTTGTAGAAGGCAGATTTTTATTCCGATCTTTCGTACTTTATAACAATGAAGTATGGTAGACCTGATAAGAATGTGTTAAAGTCCCCCAAGTTAATGGTCCTACTTGGTGGAGAGAGGGAAAAGAAAGGTGCTGGGGTGCAAGCAAGAAGAACTCAACCTTAAGATTGGTCCCAGCCTTCACCCGACAACCCATCCACCCTGACGTGGTTAGAAAACATGCAGGGAAAGGACCACCTCGGCCCTGTGGGGTGGAAACTCTAGCTCTTACTCACTTCCTGTCCCTGTGCCATTGGAACTGTGTTTTTATAGCACCGGAATCTAGACTGCTAGAGCAGCTTTGCTAATTGGTCCCCATGATGATGGCCCTGGGGCACCTTGTAGGACCATTTATGGACCAGGGATCTCAATTAGCTCCAACTTCAAGGGCACTTTATTGTATTCTAATGTGCAGGCAACGTAGCCATTCCCAAGAAACCATGGCTCTTTGATTAACTGCCGATCCTGAAAGACTGCTCCAACAGCCTGCTTGTAAAGGAAAATAACCACAGGGTTTTTATTCACAAACTTTGATATATAACATTATTGAAATAATACTGGGATTCTCCCAATTATATTTCTATTGACCTCTATATATATATCTATACACACACACACACACACACACACACACAGCCCGGGTGCGGTATTAGTAGGCTATGCATTGAGTTGCTCACTACAAGATCGGTGGTTTGAACTCACCAGCCACTTTGTGGCATAAAGATAAACCTGTCTACTCCTGTAAAGATTTAGAGCTTTAGAAACCCAACGAGGCAGTTCTACTCTGACCTGCAGTTCAATGGCAGTGAATTTTATGGATATAAATGCTGTTGTTGGGTGGCGTCATGTCAGCTCCAACCCAGAGGGAGCCTATGCACAGCAGAACAAACTACCATATGGTGCTGCATCATGCTCACAGTTGCTTCTTTGCCCGAGCCCATTGATACACTCACTGTGTCCATCCATCTCATCAAGGGCCTTCCTCTTTTTGGCTGCCCCTCCACTTTACCAAACGTGATGTCCCTCTCCAAGGACTGGTTTCTTCTAACAATATGTCCAACGTATGTAAGACTGAGTCTTACCATCCTTGCCTCTAAGGAGCACTCTGGCCTTACTTCTTCCAAGACAGACCCATTTGCCCTTTTGGCAGTCCATGTGCTTTCAGCATTCATCTCTAGCACCACAATTCAAACACACTGAGTCTTCTTCCATCTTCCGTGCTCAGTGTCTACCTCTCACGTGCCTAGGAGGCAATGGAAAATGCTAGGGCTTGGGTCAGGCGCACCGTAGCCTCAAAGTAACATCCTTGCTTTTCATCACTTTAAAGAGGTCTTGTGCCGCAGATGTACCCGATGCATGTGTTGTTCGATCTCGTGCTGCTGCTTCCATGAGCATTGATTAGGAATCCAAGCAAGACAAAATCCTTGACAGCTTTGATCCGTTCTCCATTCATCATGATGTTACCCATTGATTCAGTTGTGAGGATTTGGATCTTTCTTACATTGAGTTGCAATCCACACTGATGGCTACAATCCTTCCTCTTCCTCAGCAAGTGCTTCAAGTCCTCCTCCCTTTTAGCAAGCAAGGGTGCATCATCTGCATACCACAGGTTGTTAATAAGCCTTCCTCCAATCCCGATGCCTCACTCCTCTTCATATAATCCACCTTCTCTGATGATTTGACCAGCATAGAGATTGGGCAAGTATGGTGAGAGGATGCAACCCTGACACACACATTTCCTGGTTTTAAACCATGCAGTGTTCCTGTTCTGTTCACACAACTACTGCTTAATTCATGTACACATTCCGAGTGAGCACATTGAGGGGTTCTCTGTTTCCCATTCTCCCCAAGGTTATCCATTTATTACATACACATATATAAAAAGAAAAAAGATCGAACGCATAAACAAACATTCTCTCTCATATATGTACATATATGATAACATACACACACGTATATTTAGAAACACATAGACACACACACATCGATACATATGAGATACAGAGAGAGCAAAACTGGTGGCAACTCTGGGTTCAGGGTGGGGCTTCAACCCTGCAGGTCAGTGGTTCACCCATTCTCTTGTGATGCCGATGGTCCATGGACATTTTGAAGCCCCCTCTTATATACTAGAAACTAACACCCACTCTTCACTTGTCAGCATCGTTAAGGAAAGAGCAGGTTGCTTATAAAAATCGGTGAGAAGTGAAAATAGAGGATGACGACATCAGATCACAATGTGTGGTTGCTAAATCACATCATAACACGACCATGCCAATGAGGGTCCTGGTCCAGGCGAGTGGACGCACCATAGCCATCACAGCCCCGTCGCCCTGCCCTTCCACCTCAGCGCCAGGCATGCAGTGTGAATGCTCAAAATAGCTTGATGGTGGATTTTTTCCCTTGGCTTTTGTTGAAAATGGAAATCCTAGATAAATACAATCAATAAATGAGTACTATATGGGTGTATGCATTCACATTTATATGGGTATGCATGTATGTCTATTTTTATATAAATACATAGTTGTTTTATCCACACATGCATATACATTCATTGTTTAGGAAATAGTCAAACTTAAGTAGAGCTGATATATACCCCAGACACACATGTTGTGAATGGTTTACAAGTGTTGGTATCATGGTTAGCAGTTTGAAATCGTCAGCCGCTCCAAGAAAACAAAATGAGACTTTCTATTGCGGGAAGGGTTTCTTGTTGGAAACGCTCCGGGGAGTTCTACCATACCCTGCCCTC
>NW_022103901.1:35633461-35635458 GCF_000313985.2 Echinops telfairi
ACATATACTTATATATTATATCTACTTAACAGATCATTTTAATGGGGCTCTCACAGCTCTTACAACAATCCATATATCAATTGTATCAAGCACATCTGTACCTATCTTGCCATCATCATTTTCTAGACATTTACTTTCTATTGAGCCCTTGGTGTCAGCTCCTCTTTAAAAACAAATAGCTCCCCTTAGACTTACCAGTGCTCACATGTTACAATGAGCATGGTGCAGGAGCAGGCAGTGTGGACACAGGGCCGCTGTGAGTCGGAACTGCTCCATGACAACTGACAACCACCAGGGCACCGGACACGTGCCTGAGTAAGAGGAAGGAACGGCTTCTAGAAGGAGCGTGCTCTTGAGTGATCATTCAAAATCGGAAGTCTTGTTTGGGGCAAAATGCCCATTCCTAGCTATTGTTAGGTACTATCTGAGTCAACCCCGCGAGATTTGTTTCTCCGAGAAAGATAAGAGGCTCAGCTTGTGCTTCACAGAGTGATTATCAGGGACACAAAGTGGGTTTAAGGGGCACTGGAGCATGCTGGGAAGCATTTAGGAGACTGGAGCTGAGCCACTGTCATTGTTCAGTGACCTCAAGCTGGTGCCAGTGCACGACAGCCCAATGGACAACCAACTGGGACTCCGCCCCGGCTGGGCCATCCGAGCCCTGTGTCCATCCATTCTTGTTGATGGTCTTCCTCCTTTATGCTAAGCTTCTAGAAATGCAGGTTTATACATATAGCCTTATTATTTCTTTTCTTTTTTTTTTGTTACATAAAATATCAGGAGTTAAAAGTCCACAGAAGCAAATCTAGATATTTTTCCATGAAATTTCTCTTCAGGATCCTGTACCCCCAAAGAAGTTGGGAAAGGTCGGTGGTTCAAATCTGTGCAGCAGCTCATAGGAGAAGGAGCTGAGTATCTGCTCATGTAAAGACAACAGCCTAGAGCCCCTCCCCTGCAGTTCTCCTCTGCCCTTCGGGCTCCTGCGAGTCAAAGCAGATGCAGCCGCACCTCAAAACCCCACAGGGTCCTGGGGGTTGATCTGTGTTACCATCATGGGACATCTCGAGCGCTTCCTTGATGCTCAGAAGGTCTGGCGGGCAGTCGGGAAGCAACAAGATAACATTTTGAGGACTAAGGTGAGCCTGACCCAAGCCTTGGTATCTTCAGCCATCTCATCTTCATATGGAAGCTGGACACTATTGTCTGCTTTCCTTTTGATTGAGGTTTTTCTATGTTTGGTCTACTCATTGTTGTGTTTTTTATTTTGTTTGTTTGCTTGTTTGGCTTCCTGATTGTGTTTTGTGTGATGTTGTATATATGAAATCCAGGCAAGGTAGATCTATAAGGACAGTACCTGGATTGATAATTTCCTAGGGGCCTTGCAGGGGAGGATAGGGACAATTGGAGGGGGGGGTGGCTAACAATAAGGAGTATGGGAAGCAAATGCTCTGAACTGCATTTTGGTGATGATGACACAAGTCTTCTTAATACGATTGAATGATTAAATTGCATATGTGAAGGATATGCCAATAAAACTATTTTAAAAATGAACCTAAAAAAAATAAGGCAGACCAGAGAAGAATTGATGCCTTTAGACTCTGGTGTTGGGGCAAAGGTTGAGAGTACCACTGAGGACCAGATGAAGGGGCACATCTCCCTGGGAGGAGGTGCTGACAGACAGCCCCTTGGAGTCAAAGATGGAGAGACTGTCCCAGGTACTTTAAACATGTGGTCAGGAGGGACCAGCCCCAAAAGAAGGACATCATGCTTGGTAAAGTGGAGGGACAGCGAAAAAGAGGAAGACCCGTAACGGGATGACTTGACACAGTGGTTCCCACAGTGGGCTGGAAGTTAGCAGCAGCTGTGAGGATGGCTTAGGACCAGGTACCAAGAGCAACAGCTGCATGGAATAGTGGGGCAATGGGTCCTCTTCGCTTGTGGGTGTGCTGGGTCTGCCGTAGCGCCTACGAGCCTTGTGATCTTGGAGTGAACCTCTA
>NW_022103901.1:35635978-35637960 GCF_000313985.2 Echinops telfairi
CCCCCACATGCGTCAGAGTGGAATTGGAACTTCCAATGCTGATGCTGTGACCTCTCAGAAGCAGAGCAGGAGGCCTTGATTCTAAGGCACCCCATGGAGTTGTGCCAAGTCCAAAGTACTTATCAGGAGAGTCCAGTCCACGGAGGAGGGCACAGTGCTTGGTAAAGTGGAGGGGAAGTGACAAAGAGGAAGACCTCTGATAGGAGGGATGGACACTGGGGCTGCAACGATGGGCTCATACGTAAGAACGATGGTGAGGAGGGTGCCGGGCCGGGTGCTGTCTCCTCCTGCTGCGCGCAGGGTGGCTATGAGCCAGAACCAGCCACAGGGCACCCAACAGCAGCAGCAAACAACGGCGTCATGATCATGAGAGCCAGGGCTGCGGAAATGAAAAGGACTGCGAAGTTCTTCCTTACAGATCTCGTGGCTGCGTCACTTGAGAACCTCCCAGGTGGCCCCAGGGACCACTCCCCAGCCCGCCCACTGCTTCGCCAAAAGAACACACAGATGGCGGCGTGCATGCGCAGGGGATCGATCGATCGGGCAGACTTGTAATCATTGCGCAATGGGAAGGACGCCCAGATCAATGGTCAGAATGAAAGCGCAGCCCGGAGGATGCCAGGCCGGGCTAATCCAATAATGGCCAAGCTGACGTATAGCGTATTGGAATCTTACTGTCTGGGCACTTGTCACCGTAAAGAATATCCCGCAATTATGAGGGAAAATTGAGCGGGCAGCCGTCGAGCCAACCTAATCAAGCCCAGGCCTTAGCTGTTCTCCTGATTAAACACTAAATTAAGTGCCATGCCATTCCTGGGCCCACACTGTGGACAAAAGGCAAAGAAAAAGAAATAAAAGACCCCGACACTTGCATGATAAAGTCAGTGTTTGAATCCAAGCGCCCGGGGAATGCGGAAGTCGCCCTGGGCCCGTGTGATGGTCCTGGAGCTCTGCGCATGCTTGACAGTTTATAAATGGAACATTCGCCAGACAAAGAGGGCTGGGGCCCACGGCTACACTGGGGGGGTCAGGTTTCTAGTGCTAAAATCAAATAGAACTGATACAAGCTCAGATGGCTTTTAAAGGGGTGAGGAGAGAGGGAAGGGGGGAAAAAAGAATGCATTCCAGAGGTCCCCAGAGAATCCAAATTCAGTTAACTTCCTCAACGTTTGCCCGAGGGAGGGCACGCAGGGCAGGCTTTGCAGTGGAACGTTCTAGGAGGGGTGGGTTGAATGCGCTGTGGGTCCTAAGAAGACCCTTATAAGCAGCTTTCCTTATTACGTTAAGCCCTGCACCACAAATCCACTGACAAGCTAAGACTGAATGGTGATTTCTCCAGTATTGGGAGGAAGCTGCTTTTCATGGGAAGCTAAGAAAGGCCAGAGAAAGGGGAGCCACAGCCCCCTTAGACACCCACTGTAACTCCTTAGTCCTCCCCAGGGGGGGCGCCAGACTCGAAGCCCTTGCCTGCTGACTGAAACAAGCTGGCAGTTCAAATCCACCCAGCGGCTGCTCAGGAGCAAGCCATGGACACAGTGAATAAGTCAGAAGAATGAGTGTTTAGGTCACAGAGTGGCTGCGTGGTCAGGGGTGCTGTGTTGCACTCTACGGCTCACGGCGGGAATGGGTTGGTGGTTGGATGAGTTTTTCAGAAGAGAAGATTCAAAACGGGCTCAGAAAACAAACAGTCACAAAACAAAAACACAATCTCACTGCCATGAAGTCCATTCTGACTCATAGTAACCCTGCAGGACAGAGCAGAACTGTGCCTGTGGGTTTCCAAGACTGGAACTCTACTGGAATAGAAAGCCTCCTCTATCTCCTACAGAGAGGCTGGTGGTTTCAAACGGCTGACCTCGGAGTTGGCAGTGCAACATGAAAGCCCTATGCCATCAGAAAGGGTCACTGTTTCACCGGCATCAAGTCAGTGCTGACCCCATAGTGAGCCCCTGTGGGTTTCTAAGCCCGTATCTGTTTAGGGG
>NW_022103901.1:35638991-35640825 GCF_000313985.2 Echinops telfairi
AGATTCTTTCTAAAAGGAAGGGTAAGATTCAGGGGGGCTGAGAAGTCAATTAGGTAATAGCTTTCACTCTGTTCGTATAATAAAAATAAATGCCTAGTGTAATTGACTTGGCAGATAATGCTGGGAGAGGTTCTTTAGTAAATGGAATGAAGAGGAAACTCTCCAAGGTGCTGAAACCTGGGCTTAATGGCACCAATTCCGTGCAATAAGATGTATAAGCAGGAGTCTAAGTTGGACAGCAGCAGCTCTTTTACAAAAATGCAGCAGGAAACTCTGGGAAATATATTCTGGTTTTTCTTTCCGGCCTCTGAGTGATGGGACATAAACTGGGGGTGGGGTGGGGGGCCTGGGGTGGTGGTGAGGGAGACTGTATGGAGTGTGTAAGAGACCAAAGAAGAAGGAGCCCTTGGGGGCATAATGGTTATACGTTGGGCAGCTAACTGCCAGGTCAGCAGTTTGAAACCACCAGCTGCTCCTCAGAAGAAAGGTGAGGCATTCTGCTCCCATAAAGAGTTACAACCTTGGAAACCCACAAGGGCAGTTCTATTCTGCTGTACAAGGTCACTGTGAGTCGGAATCGACTTGGTGGCAGTGAGGAGTTTGGGGTTGCTTTTTTTTGCCATTGTTGTTGTCTGGGAAGCTTTGTGAACACGGGACTATCTTTACTTCTTTCTCTTTTTAATCATCATCGGAGAATGCAAACCTGATGCCTTAAGTAGCATAAATAACATTCGTGTCCAGCTCCTACATTGCCTCCGCCCCCTCTCCCAACGTGTCAACATGCCACACGTCTTGAGACCCTTCCACCTGCATTCCCTCATGTATCTTCATGACCACATGCCATTTTGAAAACATAACTATGTGATAAGAGAAAATAACAAGGCCATGCCTAACTCTGTTGTCCAGATTGCAGATCTCCAGCATGGCTCTACAACCCCAGCTGGCATCAGAGCCCTCGCATGGAGTTGGCAAACACAGGGAGTCTTAAGCACCAACCAGTTCCTTGGAGGAAAGATGAGAGTTATTTCTGCTCCCTTATAGAGTTCCAGTCTCAGAAACCCATGGGGCAGTTCTACCCTGTTTTATAGGCACTGACTCTGGCAGTGAGTGATACAGTTACTATGGGTGAGAATTCACTTGATCATTGTTGCTTTTTTGTTTGTTTGTTTTCAGTGTTTATGAGAGCCAACCACCAAGTCTTTCCTCCATATAACCAGCCATGGAGTGGTCTGGGCTTGGTTCTCCTTGAGCAATTCCCTGTCTGTGCCATCCAACCAAGCCCGCTGCCATTGAATGCATTCCAAGTTTTGTGATCCTACAGGGCAGGAGAGAACTGTTCCTTAGGGGTTTCCAGACTATAAATCATGATGGGAGCAGATTGATGGATTGCCCTCCATAGAGTGGCTGGTGGCTTTGAACCACCACCCTTACAGTTAGCAGCCCAATATTTCATTTGCTTTGCCACCAGGGCTCCTTCATGATGAGGAAACCCCATCCCCACTCTACCTACTGGGAGATTTTGCATGTCTTGATGATTCATGATATGATGAGATCCAAATAGGACAGAGGGAACATAGAAGGGGCTTCAGGTAGTTCATGGAAAATGGAACGGCAAGATGATGGGATTTTCCCACAAGCTTTTTGAAGTCCCCCTGTATGCCTTCCGAATGGGTTGTGCCAGAGTCTCCCAACAGTTGAGTGCTCGGCTGCTACTGGAAAGAAAGAGAAAGGCCCAAGAATCTGCTTCCATGAAGATCAAACTCTTGAGGGATGGGACTCCCTTCTGATCATAGCTGAGGGATGTGAATGGCCCTGTTATCAGACAGGCAGCATT
>NW_022103901.1:35641037-35642618 GCF_000313985.2 Echinops telfairi
CCTGCTCCATCTTCACACTGTTCTTATGTCTGAGCCCGTTGCTGCAGCCACGGGGTCAGTCCATCTTGTTGGGGGCCTTCCTCTTGTTCACTGCCAAGCATGATGTCCTTTCTTCCCCAGGACTAGCCTCTCCTGATAACATGGCCAAAGCATGTGAGAAGTCTCTCCATCCTCACTTTTAAGGAGCATTCTGACTGTAAAGCCTATTATATTTAAAACCCAGTAGATGATAATAACAAATGGGTGCTACTTTGCAACATACATCAAGATATTATCATTATTATTACTGTGCTGTTAAATATGGGATCGTGTAACTGAAAGGGTCCCCTTATGCCTTCCAAGCATACAAAGGTACACACACAATAATGCACATTAAACAGATATTTGGCCAATTAACATTACACGCAAACTGTACCTAACTCTTCTGACTTACATGCAGATTTGACATAAAGACCGATGAAGGAATGGAGCATCATGTTATTGTGTTTCTAATCAGGAGGGTTACTCTACCGAACGTGCTTACCTTCCATGGTCTATGCAGGAAGCAACATGTTTTGGAGAAATGGGAACAACCACATGAAGGGGAAAGGTTGGGTTAAGCCAGCGTTTTTGAGAGTTTGTTTGAAAGCATCCTTGCTTCTCCATATCTGGTTATAAAGTCTCCTTCTTGGTTACAAGAAAGACTACCTTCGGTGCCCCCATGGCCATTCGATGTGACCAGGTGCCTAGTTCTAGTCAGCCGATCGTGGGCGGTACCCACGCTTGTCACTTCTGAGAGAAAGCCTTGAAGAGCGAGGAGAAGATCCCCAAGTTCGTCTTCCCAGTCAAACTGAAACCATCCGTTGGGATGGTGGAACCACCACCATCCTTGGTCCCTGAATCACCAAGTGCACCACAGGCCCCTCACCCCACAAATGCTGTTGTGCTAAGTCCTTTCTGACACAAGGCTACCCTCTACGCAGCATGACGAAACAACACCCAGTCCTGCACCGTGGTCAGTCATCATTGTTCTTATGTTCGAGCCCATTCTGAGTCCATGCACCTCCTCGAGGATCTTTCTCCCTTTCTCTGCCGTCCTACTTCTCCCGGCAGGACCCCTCCCAGGGCCCATCTGAAATATGTAGCAAGTGTGAGCAATCGCCTTATGCGCTATTGAACTACCAAGGCTTAGGTGTCGGCCTGGCAGCACAGAAGAAAATAGCCTTCCCTGGAAAACAGTTCATTTTTAGAACGTGGCTATGAAATATTTGGAAAACGCTGGATCTGAGCTCTGCAGACCGAGTCTAATTTGGGGTGCACATTTTACACCAGCTTTGGGACCTAATTTGTGGCACTCAACTTCTTTGATGACAGATAGAGCTAAATTTACTAAGCACAGCTGTCTACTGAGCCCTGCACACAGACTTGTCATGAGCCATCTCATCTAGTCATCTAACTCATCTTCCAGTTGGGCAGATAGCCTTCCATTGTGGGTGCGATGATAGATGTAATGTCATTATTGTTGCTAGTTATGCGTTGGCTCAGACACATGGTGACCTTAGGTGCAACAAGAGAAAACGTTGGCAGGCCCTGTGACATCTC
>NW_022103901.1:35644311-35646422 GCF_000313985.2 Echinops telfairi
TCTCCCCTAGCCCCCTGCCTTTCTCTCTTGGCGAGTACATATTTAAATGCAGTGCTAAAGGAGCGGAAATTTACTGCTCTCTGATAACAATAAAATGCCATCAGAGAAGCAGATAAATCTCACCCCCATCTTAGAATGCCATGCATGTGTGCATGCACGCCACACACACACACACACACATACACGCTTGCAAAATGCCACCAGAGAACTGCTGACTCAGGAATCTTGAGCTTGGAAGACGCCAAAGCAAGGGGAGCGAGGAAAGGGAGTGTTTTATGGGCCACTGCAAATTGCTGTTTTCGGGCAACTTGGGGGTCAAGGCACAAGGTAGCCTTGGGTTGCAATAAGCGCTGCTCTGTCTCTGGGCTGATGTATACTTGACCTTGGCAGGGCACACGTGTTCTCTTTCGCCAGGATGCTCAATCGCTTTTCTCTCCAGCTTTCCAGAGCCCCACGACACGTAGGCTTCCCAACAAATACTGATGAGTTATAACCCTGTGTGAGGCAGAGGCGAGCCCACTCTGACTTCTTTCTCCCTCACCACGTCCATGTCTTCAAGTTATTTATATTTTCAAAGAGAATCCCAGGCTGAGAGGGTGGGGAAGAAAGAGGGGGGTGGGGGGAGTCTTTGGCAAGTTGCCACCTGTGCAAACTGGAGAGGGGTGTGGAAACCGACACCCCCCTTCCTCTGTGAGCGTGCAGGGTGCACCAGGAAGCAGATTCTCCACTTCATTCCCGGGCGGGGGAGAGCCATCTCTTGTTGTGTCTCCAGCAGCCTGCCTGGCTTCTCTTGGTGCATCTAAGTGGCCAGAAGCAAAGGCCATCTGGAAGTTGGCTCCTTGAGACCCAGTACTCTACTCAAATCCACAGCCACCTCCACAGGGGAGGCTGCCTCCACCCACCTTCACTCCAGGGGGCTCCGCCCACTCGTTCTGGTACAAAGCCGCCTCAGAGCTGATGCTTGTTCACTGGTGAACCATTGGGCATCACCTCCAAAGGTGGAATCTGTGCTCTGGAGGGATCGAGTTCCATCAGTAACCACACGGAACCTTAGGGAGGGACAGCAAGCAGAAGATTAGAAAGCTGCCCTCCCCACGAGGGGAGAAAGGCAGGACTTTCTAGTCCTGTAAAGAGTTGTCCTCTCTGAAACGTGCAGAAACTGGCCTGTAGGGCCACAATCAGTCAGACTCCATGACAGTGAGCTTGCTTTGCTTTGGTGCCCGGAGACACTCACAGTGACCAGACTACCGGTATCCGAGCACATCTTCCTCGCCTGCCGAGGCTCACAACCTTCCCAGGCTGCGCTTTTCCTCTTACGGATGGTCCTGACAGATTGCAGGCAGGCATCTCAACGCCGGAGTCAGAAGGCAATGTGAGGAGCATGGGTGGGCTAGTCATTATGCATCGGGCTGCTAACGGCAAGCTCAGCAAGCTGAACAACAGCCGCTCTACTGCAGAAAGATGAGGCTTTTTGCTCCCACAAAGGGTTTCAGCAAAGAAATGCACCGGGGCAGGTCTACTCTGTCCTACAGGGGCACTAGGAGTCCAAATCCACTGGACGGCAGTGAAAATATCTCCAAAAACCCAAATTCACTGTCTTCAAGTCGATTCCAGCTGAGAGTGGCGATGGGACAGTAGAACTGCCCCTGTGGGTTTCAGAGACGAAAACTGCTAACAGGAGAGAACGGTTTCATCTTTCCTCCAGCACAGCCACGCTGATCTCAAACTGCTCACCAGGGCTTGCCTCCCACTGGGTCCGGCTCAAAGACTCAGGAGGCGGTTAATGAGCATATTCAGACTCTTCCAAGAGCTGATCTCTGGAGAAACTGGCGGATTGCTTATTCTGGATAAACTGACTTGGGATTCGATGGCTGATGAATGATGGCTTTGACCCTAGGAGTCAGAGCAGAGCTGTGCTCTGTGGCGTGGTCAGTGGCTGAGTTTTTAGAGGTAGATTTCCAGCCCTTGTTTATTGGTTGGTTGGTTGATTGGTTGGTTGGTTGGTTGGTTGGTTGGTTGGTTGGTTGGTTGTTTGGTTGGTTGGTTGATTGGTTGGGGTTTTTTTTTTGCAGCATCTCTTGTCCTTGAACCGCCAACCTTTGGGATATCAC
>NW_022103901.1:35647289-35648045 GCF_000313985.2 Echinops telfairi
AAACCACCAGCTGCTTTTTGGGGAGTGGGGTGGGAGAAGAAGCTTTCTACTCCCATAAAGACTTTCACCCTCAGAAACCCAGAGGAGCAGGTCTGCTCTGTCCTGTGAGGTTGCAATGAGTTGGAATCCGCTCGATGGCCGTGCACTGCGGTTAAATCCTTAGAAGAGCAGAAGAGCAGGTGTCTTGTCCATAGAACAGTTGGTGGGTTGCAAGGGTCAATCCTGCAGCTCGCAGCCAGGTGCCTAAGCATCCTGCCACCAGGGCTCCACTGTCTAGTCCCCTGCTCCTTCTGCAGGTAGAACTCCGCCACCACAGAGCAAAACAAAGGAAGAGTCCCCCGCTCTGGCATTGTGGCTAGCAGCAAAACATCAAAATGGGTTTTCAGACTTTTTCTTTTAGGGGGTCCTGTGGGGGATACCTTGAGCTTGCCCCTGGGTGGTCTGCATTCCCTTTGATTCTTTGTTTAAAGCAGACACAGCCCAGGACACACGGTTTCAACACTCTCTACCTGTACCCTATAGCGGCCCCATTTCCATTCCTCCGTGGATGGACCCTTCTCACTAGCCTTCTCCACATCGTGAATGGGTTGCTTTAAACAAAGGCTCAGCCTGGATGAAAGAGGATGCTTGACAAAAGCGGGCCACATGTGGTTCGATGCTGTCAGGCTGGCTCTGACTCGGTGGCCCAGTGAGGCCCAACAGAAGGAAACACCGCCCAGGCCTGCACCATCCTCACAATGGTTGTTACGTTTGAGC
>NW_022103901.1:35648195-35649371 GCF_000313985.2 Echinops telfairi
ATCTATATGTGTCATGATACACTTATGTTCACTGTCAATTCTGACTCATGAGACCCTATAGGACAGAGTTGAACTCCCCCTTTGAGTTTCTGAGACTGTCACACTTTACAAAGGCAGAAAGCCTCGTCTTCCTCCTGCAAAGCAACTGGTGGGTTTGAACTGCTGACCTTTGTTGATGTTCCTTTCTTCCAAAAAACGATCTTTTGTTTTCTTGCTGCATGCTGTCTATGATGGTACCCCGTGACGGGTCTGGTCCTCAGTCTTTGAGGTTCTGTGTGCCAAATCGATTCTTATCTAATTCTTGTCAGGGTTCAAGTGTAGGTGGAGTCGGGAGAACAACAGCAGGGCTGTACTGTGCTCCCAGGGACACTTGTTTGAATCTTCTTCAGCTTTATCTAGGATTTGCATATGAGCAATGGAGGGTTTGTTCCCCAATTGGCTCCAGCTCTTGTCTGAGTGACAAATACAAGTACAATCCATACACCCATCCATCGTGTCAAGCACATTTGTACATTTGTTGCCATCATCATTCTCAAAATATTTTCTTTCTACTTGAGCCCTTGGTATCAGCTCCTCTTTTCTTTCCTCTCTCCCCCCATGAACCCTTTCAAAATAATAAATTATTATTATTTTCATATCTTACACCATCTGCTGTCTCCCTTCACCCACATATCTGTTGTTTGTCACCCTGGGTGAGGGGGGAGGCAGTTATACATTGATCACTGTGATCAGTTCCCCATTTCTCTCCCCACCTTCCCCCTCCTCTCATGGTATCACTACTCCCATTACTGTTCCTGAGGGTTCATCTGTCCCGGATGCCCTGTGTCAAGAACTCTTCTCTGTACCAGTGTACATGATCTGGTCTAGCTGGATTTGTAAGGTAGAACTGGGGTCATGATAGTGCAGGGGAGGAATCATTAAAGAACTAGAGGAACATTGTGTGTTACATCAATGCTATGCTGTACCCTGGCTGGTTCATCCCTTCCTTGTGACCCTTCTGTGAGAGGATGTCCAATTGTCTACAGATGGGCTTTGCGTCTCCACTCCAGCCCCCTTGTTTGCATTTGTATGATTGTTTGTTTGGGGTCTTCCGGTGCCTGATACCTGATCCTGTCGACACCTCGTGATCACACAGGCTGGTGTGCTTCTTCCAGTGGGTCTTGTGGGGCTTCCCTG
>NW_022103901.1:35650334-35651766 GCF_000313985.2 Echinops telfairi
GCATCTAGCCACATGCTCATAAGCACCCCAAGAGAAAGGTATGATTCTCACCATCACTGTTCTACACCTGAATACGCCCAGATAGGTTGAATAATTAGCCCCCAAATTCACACTCTAGGAAGTTGCAGAACGAGGGGGTGGAGTGGTGAACCCCACAGCCTGTCTCCCAGCCTGTCTCCCAGTGGTGAACCTCCCAGCCTTCACATTTTATCATTGAATGGATAACATCAGGTTAGACCCCAGGCACATTACTGCAATGGGTGGGAATATAGTCATGCTGTGGGTCATGGCTATGGGTGGGAACCGAGGCAAGGGCACCTAACAACAACAGCAGGGTCAAGAAGGATGATAAAGTGCTCCTTGCGGGGGTGGGCATGCCACCTGAGACCCCAAAAAGGAGAGGGAATAGCCATCCCATGGGTAGAAATGAGCCAGCTCCAAGCCATGGGAGAAGCCCGTGAGAAGACACTGAGGTGGGGAGGATTGTGTCAAGGTCAAAGGAAAGAAATGGCGAGGTGTTGAAGGACCTGCCCAGGACGATGAGAGACGGTTGGGTCTCTGTGGCCCAACCAGAAGACCTCTAGGTGGTGGCAAGAAAAGGAGAGCTTTCCTCTTCCCCAGCACCTCGTGGTTCTGTGCTCAGCTGGTGGCCTAGAGGTCGGTGGTGCGAACCCAGCCAGTTGCTGCGGACGAGAAGCACCTGGCCATCTTTTCTCATGACGATGAGCCAGTAGCACTGCCAACTGCTTTTCAAGGACTGTGTTAGGAGGTTCTGGATAGAGGGGGAGAAAATGTAGAGCAGAACTCAGAAATCAGAATGAGACGGGGCTGAAAGTGGTGGGAACATTCACTCTTTCTCCCTCTCTCCCTCCCTCTCCCCATCTCTGTCTTTCCCTCCCTCCCCCTCTCCCTCTCCCTCTCCCTCTCTCACCTCCCAAGACTATGGCCCTTAGTCACCTATCCTGTTTAAAACTGAACTCACCTTTGGTTGAATAAATCGACCATTTAAGAAAATAAGAGCAGCACCTACCCAGGAACAAAAGCTCCGAGGGTTAGGGGAGGAAGAAGCAGGGAGCAGGCAAAGCCAGAGACACACAGTTACTTTGAGGGGCACTGCAGTGAGTGTGTGGAACCACACAGGACTGGGCTGTCACGTAGGAACGGATGGTGTGCTCGGCAAACCTTCACCTGATTCATCACGGAAAGTTGAAAAATAAAGATGCCAGCCAAGAGGACCCGCTGGGGGCAGTTCGACTCTGTGCTCTGTCAGAATCAGCTGGTGACCCCATCGTTTCCTCCATACCCTGTAGCCAGGGCTTCATCGCGCACTGTGTGCACCCAGAATGAAGCACAGTAGTGAGCCTCAGAGCCGAGGTTCCCCACCACACCTTTGATCCTGTGGCTCTGCTGTCGAAGATCGCAGCAGGCTGCC
>NW_022103901.1:35652777-35654180 GCF_000313985.2 Echinops telfairi
CAGGCAGGGTAAATTAGATGCTGTCCACTCTCCTGCCACCATCTTTGAGGATGCCCAGGGCTACTCCTGGCTGCGTCCTGCATTTCCCTGTAAGGGAAGAGATCCTGGCCCAGCCCCCACAGCACCCAGCCCTGCCCTGCCGTGGGGTCCCCGGGCAGCACCTGCTGTTCTTCCAGGCAGCGGCCAGCCTTTAAGGGTGGGCCTCAGGACTCACAGAGAGTTGCTCCCGAACCTCTTGGCCCCACCACACCTTTCTTTGAAAAGGGGGAAATGGAGGCCCTGATTGGAGCGTGAACTGGAAGCCGGGACCAAAACAATTTGTAGTCTTGTAAGTGTCTTCCGCAGCTCAGCCTGGGGAAAGCAGGTGCGCTGTGAGACGTCTGGGAGACTGTGTGGGCCCCTCTCCAGAGGTCCTGGAGGATGTGTGGCCTCTAAGTGGGGTCCCTACCCCAACCCAGGATTGTCCCCACTTAGCCAGGGCCCCCCACTCTCACACCGGCCATCCAAGGAAAGCCTCCTCAATAGGAAGGGATGGCCAGCAGATGGCGCTGCAGGGATTCAAACTGGAGCCACCAGCCTGAGCGCCCAGGTAGGGATGGTGGTCTAGCAGGGCTTGACCTTAGCTGTTGGCAGAGAAGGCTGTGTCCCTCAGGTGTTCCAGGGCTGTGGGGCCCTAGGAGGAGCCCCAGTCCTGCTTTCCAGAGCAATCCAGGGCCAGGGCCGCAGGCTAGCCATGCTGGGGCTTGGACAGGCCCTGGGCCCCACTGTGAGAGCCAAGAGCCCAGGCAAGTCAAGTTGCAGCCAGCTGCCCTCCCCTGGGAGGGCCTCCCAGCTGCCAGGTTCGGGGGTCTCCTTCTGTGGTGCCCCAGACCTGTGCTGCTGCTTCCTGGGTGTGCAGAGGGCTTCTGGCACTTGTGTCCAGCCACTGTCTTCCCCTCCTCCAGCCTGCTGGCAGGCTGCCCCGTGTGTGCCTGAATGTGCCCAGACAAAACGGTTTTGCAGGAGAGCTGGGGCTACTCGTTCAGAATGGGAGAACTTGGGGACTAAAGAGAAGATGAGGGCAATTCTGTTTTTCTTAAACAGTTTTCTTGGCACTTAATCCACAGATCATACCATTCAATAGTTCAATCATATCGGGAAGAATAGGAGTCATTACCACAATCCATCTGAGAACATTTCTCCTTTCTTCTACTCATTGTTATCAGCTCTCCATTTCCCCCAGCCTCCCCTCCCACATCCTCCAGAAATCATTAAACCAGTACCTGTCTCTGTAGATTTACCGATTTTGGATTTCATGTACAGAGAAACCTACAAACAACAAAAACATAGGTGCTTCTGTGCGTTTTGAGTCATTTTTCCTGTTTTCTCTTCTCCCTCTCTTCTTCTCCATCCCTCTCTCCTCT
>NW_022103901.1:35658099-35659287 GCF_000313985.2 Echinops telfairi
TAGCAGTGGTTCTCAACCTTCCTAATGCCGCGACCCTTTAATACAGTTCTCGTGTTGTGGTGACCTCCAACCATACATTTTTTTCATTGCCACTTCACAACTGTCATTTTGCTACTGTTATGAATCATCATGTAAATATCTGATACGCAGGATGTATTTTCATTGTTACAAATTGAACATCGTTAAAGCATTGTGATTCATCACAAAAAACAATATGTAACTATATATTGTGAAATATTTATTTCTAAGTACAAACAACTGAAATTTTGTCTTGAAGCATGGTGCTGCATGGCTAGCAGTCTTCATGCTGGGTATTCGTATGTGAGCTTATCTGCATGTGGGCAGACCCACCTAGGGACGGATAGAGGAGCGGTGTCAGAAATATGTGTTTTCCAATGGTCTTAAGCAACCCCTGTGAAAAGGTCATTCGACCCCCAAAGGGGTCGAGACCCACAAGTTAAGAACCACTGATTTATAATCTTGGAAACTCACCAGGGTAGTTCTACCCTATCCTGTAAGATCTCTATGAGTCAGCATCGACTAAATGGCAGTGAGTTTTTCTGTTTTTTGTTAAAGGATAAAATAATGGAGGGAATGAGGGAGGGGTGGAAGAGGGATGGGAGGGCTAAAAATGTTAAGGCAAAAGTCTCTAGGGTCTTAAAGGCTTAAAGATAAACGAGTGGCCATCTAGCTGAGAAGCAACAAAGCCCACATGGAAGAAGCACCCCAGCCCGTGTGATCATGAGGTATCAATGGGATCAGGTATCAGGCATCAAAGAACAAAACATTATATCATTGTGAATGAGGGGGAGTGTGGAGTGGAGACCCAAAGCCCATCGGTAGGCAATTGAACATCCCCTCACAGAAGAGTCATAAGAGATGAGTCAGTCAGGGTGCAGTATAGCACCAACGAAACATACAACTTTCCTCTAGTTCTTTAATGTTTCCTCCCCCACACTATCACGACCCAAATTCTACCTTATAAATCTGGCTAGACCACAGGATGTACACTGGTACAGGTAAGAGCTGGAAACACAGGGAATCCCGGACAGATAAACCCCTCGAGACCAATAATGAGAGTAGCGAAACCAGGAGGGGAAGGGGAAAGGTGGGGGTAGAAAGGGGGAACCAAAAAAAAGTGGGGAGAACCGATCACAATGATGGACAAATAGCTCCCTCCCAGGGGGG
>NW_022103901.1:35660652-35663890 GCF_000313985.2 Echinops telfairi
TGGAGCAAGCGTGACGGACCACATCCTAGCAACAGAACTTGTCAGTGGATCGATGCCGCCTTTCCTCCTGCCTTCCCCGTTAGAGGGAGGGTGGAGGCAACCATGAAAGGACAAACGGAGGAAGGACTGAAGGAAAGAAGATGGGAGATCTGGAGAGAGGGCAGGAGGGAGGCAGATGCACCAGATCCCGCCCCCAGAGCTGTTTGGCCTATCTGCTGTAGTGTCTTGCCATCACTGATTTGCCTCCAGCACATTCTCCGCCCACCCTCACCCCTCCATGGAACCAAAGACTGCCCTGTCCTGCGATCCCCACACAACTGGTTGCGGGTCAACTCTCAAGAACTCCCCACCGTCAAGGCAATATTGATGCACAGTGACCCCCTGTGGGTTCCCGGGACTGTATCTGAGCAGTTAGAACGACCATCGTAGGCGAACACCCAGTATTTCTCCTGCTGAGATGCTGGTGATGTCCGATGCTGACCTGAGGTGCGCAGCCCCCCTCAGACCCGTTGATCCATGGGGCTCTCGCTGGCTGGTTTTCAGCAGTAAGTCGCCAGGCCTTTCTTCCTAGTCTGTCTCCATTGGAAGACCTGCTGAAACCTGCCTACCAGAGTCACCTGGTGGTGCTTAAACCCAGAGCCTAGCCTCTGGCCTCTCAGCCACAGGTCAGCCACCCCAGTCAACAGTCACAGGTGGTGGTGGCGTGGGGTGGGACTTGTGTCCGCCGTAGACCTTTCTGGGTTTGTGCTGGCCATGTCACACCTGAGATCTGCTCCAGGGAAGAGGGCCACCCCGCCTTTCTCCCTCGGAGCAGCGGGTGGGGTTGGAACCACTGACCTTTTAGTTAAAACTGAAATCCAAACAAGCCCGTTGCTATGAACGTGTTTGGACTTATTTGAACTTCCCCACAGGATTGTACCCACAGGTAAGATTCTCACATGGACTATTAATTCCAGTACTAAGTACTGGTAAAACAGCCCCCACCTCCACTCCCGGATGGTGTCCAAGCCCACTTGCAGAATGTCATTGCCAGGGATTGAGCCACGCTGATTGTTCCAGAACATTCCTTGTGGAAATGGTTTCCTTGTGAAGGGAGCCCGCCACTCTGTGGGTTGATCGCCATGATTGCTGTGGTTGTTTGGGGGCCGGCGAGCTCCTGGGGGTTCAGCCCTAACTCTCGGCGTCTAATTACCACTGACGGTGACAGAGCCAGCTGGCAGTTAGTTGACCTCATTTTATCTCCCTCCCTGGAAGCCCCTTGCAGTTTGCAAGAACTGGGACACGCCCTTCCTGCAGCGGACTCTTCTCATGCATGCGGGTTGGAGGAGTATTTTCACCAAGCACTTGGCTTCTGATTTCCAGAAAGCTTTCGAGGAACTATGGGGACACGCATGGGCACACACACATGCATGCACTCACGTGCACACACGTGCGCCACATGAGCTCGCACATGCACATACACACACATGCGTGCACACATGCATGCACACACATAGGCACGCATGCATGCACAGGCACATAGGCACACCTAGCAACAATAACCACTGCCACCCAACCAAGCCTTCCAGAGCCCTGAACTGGAAAATGAGAAAATGAATACTTTTCAAACTGCCTTTGCTCCCGACTGGCTCCCACTCCCACAATGATGGCATTTGGTAAAGCAATGGAAACAGAAGGGTGCCGAAGTCCTCTTTCAGCTCTGGGCAGGGTTGGGTGCAGAGGTGCTCAGCACCCAGCGCCTGCTGAGACTTGGCATCTGGGCTGCCTTAGGCAGGCAGCCCCCACGCTCTGGCTTCGTGTCTGTACGAGCAGTCCAATGGGGCTTGGTGCACCCACTGCTTTTTCCTCCATCTGACAGTGCAAGCGGAAACCCCACAGTCTTTGCAGCGCATGCGCCCTGAGCTTATGGAAGCCCTGTGAACCCGTGGCTGCTGCGTGACTGCCTTTGGTTGACAGACTTTGCCATCTGGGGACCCGGACTTTAAGGGGTCAACATAAGACTTCCAGAAGTACCGATTATGTCCCCAAACCTTGGTTTCTCACCCCGTGGCTTTGTCTTCCCGGACCTCAGCACAGAAATGTGGGTGGGGGGGGGGGACACGTGCTTTTGTGGATTGATAAGAAAGTGGTGGAGGGCTTGCTAGGAGCCCGGGTGGTCCACTGGTTGAATGCTAACTGCTAACCCCAAAGCTGGATGTGTGCACCCCACCCTCCCTGCCCAAAGGCTCCCTGGAGGGAAGATCTGTTCCCATAGAGATGGCAGCCTAGGGAAGTCTGTGTGAACGTTCTTTTCTGTCACCTGGGAGCCTGGTAGGAGCCGTGGTGGTCTAGTGGTTAGGCATCGGGCTGCTAACTGCAAGGTCAGCAGTTTGAAGCCACCAGGTGCTCCGAGGGAGAAAGATGGGGCTTTCTGCTCCCATGATGAGTTTGTCTCAGAAACTCACAGGGGCACTTCTGCCTGGTTCTGTAGGGTTGCCGTGGGTCAGACTCCACTAGAGGACGGGGATTTAGTGGTTTGGGTGGAGGCCATGGTGGCATGTGTAATGGTTATGCACTGAGCTGCTCACTGCAAGGACAGCACTTCGAAACCACAAGCAGCTCCTTGGGAGAAAGCCAGGGCTCTCCACTCCCAGCAGTAGAAGCCCACAGGGGCAGTGCCACCATGGCCTATAGGAATGGACGATGAATTGGGATTGACTCGGTGTCAGTGAGTTTGCTTTGGGGGGAGGGAGTCTTTGCGAGTTGAAAATAGATTGCAGGAGACATGTCCACAGCCACAGTGCTGACTGAGACTCGGGTGGGAGCGGGAGCAGTTCACTGGGAGAATGCTGGCCTTCTCTAGACAGCCGCCACCTGCCGCCCGGCAAGGCTTGAGAAAGAACGCATCATGATGGTCTCAGAGGGGCTCCAGACAAGACAGCGGAGGACGGAAGGTCTGGTAATTTACTTCTGGGATCAGACAGCAAAACACACCGTGGACCACGAGGTCACCAGGAGTCAAGGACCCAACTCGAAGGACAGTCACACACGTCTGCTGGCGTCTCTGCTGGTTTCCTTGCTCATAGTCAGACCATGCAGACCTTGGCCTGGTCCTGTGGGGCATGTAAGGCAGCTCAGGTGAGGAGTGGGGGTCCGACTGCCCTCAAATGTATCAAATTGATTGCCCACCTGAAACCTCAGGCTGGGCATTTCCACTGACGGCGTTTAATCGGATCCAGATGACAAGAAGGCCGCCTTC
>NW_022103901.1:35664536-35665515 GCF_000313985.2 Echinops telfairi
AGCCTTTCCAGTGCAGGGCCAGCTTCCAGCTGGAAATGAGTGAGTCTGGGAGACCACAGCCACCCAGACCCACATGGAGGTGGGAGGCTGAGAGAGGACCTTGTTGGGTCAGCTCACTGCCAGCTGGACCACTGCCAGTCTGCCTAATTCATCTGCCTCAACAGACAGGCTGCCCCAGCCCCTGGGGAACTTGGTCTGCTGCTAACGGGGCATTTAGCAAGTGGGTGCATCACAGGGAGCGTGGGGGGAAGCATCTCCTGGGTAAAAAAGGATTCCGTAAAAGCTGTTCTTGGAGACTGGCCGAGCCCTGCTGGACATCTGACCGCTGACATGGCTTTCATCAGGCAACCAACACCTGCAGCTCCCCAGGGACATCCAACCGCAACAGTGGCCCCCGAGAGTTAAGTACCGCTGGCCACTGCCAGTGCGGGTCGGAATGGAGATGCTGAGGAGAAAGAGCTCTGGGTGCCTGTGATGCCACTGGCTGATGCCCTGTTGATTTTGACGCACAGCAACCTCTTAGGATGGAGTAGAGCTAGCCCACTCAGCTTTCCAGCCTGGAGTCTTTCTCAGGAGGGACCAGTCCATGGAAAAGGGCATCGTGCTTGGCAGAGGGTCCGTGAAAAAGAGGAAGACCCTCAGCTACATGAAACGATAGGGTAGGCCCAGTCGTGGGTTCCCGCGTAGCCATGGTTGTGGGGCTGGGGCGGGCACAGGTGGCAGTTCTGTCTGTGGCAAGTAAGGTCCCTGTGTGTGAGGTCCCTGTGTGTGGACTGACTCCAGGGTCCCTAACAGCAAGTCTCAGTGGGTCCTCAGGATCTGCTGGGCTGGGTGTGTGTGACCCCTCATCACCCTCTCAGTTAGCAGTCCAGAGCTTAATAACACTTCATTGTGTGCTACCTCCCTTAAAAATCAATCAATCAATCTACCCCTCCCCCGGCCTCCCTTTCCCTCTCCCTCTCCCTCTCCCTCTCTCTCC
>NW_022103901.1:35665889-35690222 GCF_000313985.2 Echinops telfairi
ACGGCCACCCTTTGTTTGTTTGTTTAAATCCTTTTATTGGGGGCTCTTAGCACTCTTATCACAATCCATCCATGCATCCATCCCTGGCGTCAAGCACATTTGTACATATGTTGCCATTATCATTTTCAAAACATTTTCTTTCTACTTGAGCCCTTGGTATCAGCTCATTTTTTTCCTCCATCCTTCCCCTACCCTACCTCCCTCACGAACTCTTGATAATTTATAAATTATTATTATTTTTCTCAAGTCTTAAACTAACCAGTATCTCCCTTTACCCACTTTTCTGTTGTCTGTCCCCCTGGGAGGGGGTTATATGTCGATTATTATGATCAGTTCCCCTTTCTCCCCACACTTTCCCCTGACCCTCCTGGTATCACTAGTCTCATTATTGGTCCTGAGGGGGTTATCTGTCCTGGATTCCCTGTATTGTGAGGTCTTATCTGTACCAGTGTGCTTTCTCTGATTGAGCTGGATTTCTAAGGTAGAATTGGGATCATGATAGTAGGGGTGGGGGAGAAGCATTAAAGAACTAGAGGAAAGTCGTATGTTACATCGGTGCTATACTGCACCCTGACTGGATTGTCTCTTCCTTGTAACCCTGCTGTAAGGGGATGTCCAATTGTCTACAGATGGGCTTTGGGTCTCCTCTTCACCCTCCCCCTCATTCACATCGATGTAATTTGGGGGAGTTGGTTCTTTGATTCCTGACACCTGATCCCATCCTGGCCCACCTTTGGATTAAGAGCCAGCATTTAAGCACTGCACTACAGGGAAACTCTAGATGGCATGGGGGGCTGAGAACATGCTCTACCAAAGGTCCGAACTGGGAAACACCCCACATTTAAAACATTTCAGCACCTGCACCAAAGCACATCCCCAGGCACCTAGAACCACTGTCAGCGGGGCAGGTTTTCAGACTTCAGCGGATTCACCCAGGCTTACTTGTCGAAAACCCCATATTAGTCAGTCGACTAAACGCTTAGACACACCACCTTCTTCCCTCCTCCTTCCCTGGAGTTTCTCTCCACCCCGAGAGCTGCTGGCACTTTTGCAACATCAGCAGGATGTTCCCAGGCCTTTGGACTCTCCCTGGGGAGGAAAGGGACAGGCCGTTGAGTGGAATCTCCAGAGAGATCCTGGGATTGGCATGGGCTTCCTTTAGCTGTCGGCAGCCAGGGAGACACCGTGTCTCCTGGCCTGACTCATTGTTGCCACTTCTGGTTTCCACTCGTTTCAGCCAAATCTTTCTCACGTTTGCTTCCCGAGCAGACGCGCCCACTGCCTCACTCGCGGTCTCTGTTGGGTGGCTTCTCTCTCCTTGTGCCAAAGAGAATCGGCAGCTGCCACCGGCAGTGAGATGTGAGTTTGTCTACTTATCATGGGCGGACAGAAAAACACACCGTGCACTCTCAGACAAAGTGTGTGACCCTGAGAAGAGAGCCTGGCCAGCCCCCTGCTCTTTGGACATGTCCCCGGCAAAGGCCGATCCCTAGAAAAGGACCCCATGTTTAGTCATGTCAAGGTAAGCCTCAACACCGTGGTTTGACCCACACACTGACGCCATGTATTCTCGCTCCTCTGCACCGGTGAAGACAGTGTGGGTGCCAGGCAGCGTTGTGAGGAACACACGATATCAACTAACCCATCAACATGTAAGGAGGCCTCAAAAGGTACATGGGGCCTGGAACTGCGCAATGATGGGATTTTCCCATGAATGTTTTGAAGGCCCTGGTATAACCAGATGTGCCTGTGCCTGTACCCCCTGTTGAATGCATGGGAGAATGCATGGGAGAATGCATGGGTGGACAAACATGGGACTGCAAACATGGTCGTGGCCTCCGGACTAAGCAAGCCAGTTGAGACCCCCATCCTAGCCCTTGCTGAGCCAGGCCGATGGGTGAATGGGGGATTTGGAACGGGTGCTAGAGTCAGGGTAACCCCAAACCAAGCTCACAGCCATCGAGTTGATGAGAGCCGTAGCAACTCTGTAGGACCGAGTAGAAGCTCCCCTGCATGTTTCGGAGATAGTAACTCTTTCCAGGAGTAGACAGCCCCGTCTTTCTCCCACAGAGCTGGCTGGTGGCTTTGAACTGCTGACCTTGCAGTTAAGAGCCCAA
This sequence comes from Echinops telfairi, assembly GCF_000313985.2. Taxonomy (NCBI): domain Eukaryota; kingdom Metazoa; phylum Chordata; class Mammalia; order Afrosoricida; family Tenrecidae; genus Echinops; species Echinops telfairi. The sequence continues at coordinate 35,668,007 of NW_022103901.1, forward strand.
CTGGTCACCACTGTGCCTCCAGGGCTCTTTGCGGTCAGGGTAAAGCGGGGGTGGGGTGGCAGGACCGACCGACCAGGGAGAACTCAAAGTCATGGGAACGATGACAAAGGCTGGGTGTGCGCAGCATCCTAGATGAAGGTGGGGGAGGGGAGAGATGAATCCCTGCTATTAAGCATCCCGTCTGAGCAGGAGAGCGAAGGGTCTCCCGCTGAAGTTCATTGCTTCCGTTTCTAGCCTTTCATAAGTGCTTACTTGGCAGTGCTATTGAGTGTGGTATTTGATTCTCTGGAAGCAACTTAAAGGAACAGTAGCAGGCCTTCCACGACCCTCCTTCCCCCTCCCTCCCTCTCTCTCTTAGGCCATACAAGATATTGGGTTTGGGCATTACTGCCATGGGGGGGCGGGTGGAAATGCGGGGGAGACATAATCGTAAGGCATGTAGGCTTCCAAATGAAAAGGCATTGGGTGGCGGGTGCATTGACCGCAAAGTAGAGGGGCAGCGAAGGAGAGCAAGGTCCTCGGTGAGGTGGATGGCCGCCGTGGCTGCAGCCGTGGGCTCAGGCGTGGGAACAATGGTGAGGAGGGGGCAGGCCCGGGTACTGTTTTGTTCTGTAGCGCTCCGGGTCATTAGAGCGGAACCTGACTGGATCACCCCTAACTTCACCCACAGGCACATGGAAGGTGTTTCTCCAGGCTGCCTTTCAGAGCGCACAGGGCCAGAGTCTGGTTGAGAAACAGGTGTGGAGGGACAGCTGCCTGTGTCTTCCCAAACGTTCCCATAGCAGTGAAGGGCAGCAGCTCTCACTAGCTCAGGACACCACTGGCTGTGCCTGGGGAGAGCCAGCTCACCCCGTGGGAGTGGCAGAGGATGACCCCCGGTGGGGCAGCAGGAGTGCAGTGCCCTAGCCTGCAGGGTTCAGTGCTGGGAGTGACCGCTTCTCATTCTTTTGTTTAGTATGTATCTATTTGGCCTTGGAGGAGACTCGTGGGAAGAGCCGTGGCAGTGTAACGGCTACCCTCAGTGGGTATCCTAAACCCACCCCCCAGGCCTGCAGAAGAACCTGTCAATCCACTCCCATACAGAGTATAGCTCACCCCATGGGGCAGCTGTACCCTCTGTCACTCTATGTCACTTTGTGTTGGATGTTGACTTGGTGTCATCGAGTGACAGCAGCAGGTGAAGGAGGGGAGGTCACTGGCCACCTCTCTCCAGGGATACAGGGGCCATTTAGTGGACTCTCTGAGTAGACATTTCCATCCACCTCCAACCAAAGAGAGACTGGCCAGTAGGGACTCTTTGTGGCAGCCAGTAGCATGTAGGGTGGTGACGTTCACTGCACCAGCTGTTCATAGGATTGTATATTGGTGTGACCCACACAGGAGCCCTGGCTGTACAACTGGGGGAGTCTCACCAGTGATGGGTGGTTCCAATCCACTCAGTGTTCCATGGCAGATAGACCAGGCAATACGTTTCCATAAGGATTGCTGCCCGGGAAACCCTACGGGACAGGGCTAACCTGCCTCATTCGGTCCCTGTCAGGTGACACGGAATGCAGAGAACTAATGCCAACCATAGCATAGCCCCAGGGAGAAGGGAGGCTTGGTTCTCGGGATATGCACAGTGGGATTCTGTGAGGAGCGCATGGGGACATGACAAGCATGTCGCGTCCCCTGTACTCGTCGTGGTGTGAATGGCTGCCGTCTCAGCTCAGTGTCATGGCAGTCCCATTTCCACCCCCCAGAGAAAGGCTGCCATCTCATCTTTTGTCTTCACCACCATTTGTCTGAGCCCATGGGATGGGCTCTCATGCCAATCATCTCATCGAGGGCCACTCCACACTCTACACTCACTGCCATCGGGTCAATGTTGACTCCCAGCACCCTCTGTGGGTTTCAGAGACTGCTCATGGGAGTAGAAGGCCCAGTCTTTCTCCCTCAGAGCTGCTGGTGGTTTTGAACTGCCGCCCATGCGGATCACAGCCCTCCTAACCACTATATCACCAGGACTGAGGTCTACCCTAGGATCACTCCAACCACCCCCTTCCTTATCCTTAAACCTCGTGCCCGGAATGATCTCCACCTGAAATACAGCAGAGCCCTCTGCACAGGTACTGATGAATTGACCCCTCTGTGGTCCTTCTCAGGGACATGAACATTCCAGAGCTGTCAGGTCAATGACATCCTGGTTTCCATAAATGCTATCATATGTGCCTGAGACTCCGAGACACCAGGGTGGGTTTTGAAGGCTCATGGGAAGAATATTAATTGTTTTAGAAAATGTTTAAATGATTGAAATTAATTTCCTATGATGGAAGTTATCACTTTTGCAATACAATTAAAAAAAACCAAAAACCTCACCACACCTCCACTTCTGCCACACACTGTTATCGAAATGCTTTCTGATAACAGCGAAGTGTTCATAAAACGCAATTTGAAAACTAAAGAAATTAAGATGAAGGCATTGCCAGTACCCCTTAATTACATCATCCACTTTAGTTTTAAGTTTTGCACTGAGATATTTAGTCCATTTTTAGTTATTTTAATTTTTTTGTCTAGCCTATGAGATTTAGGTCAAGGATTCCTCCTCTTTTTTCCCTCCTTCCTTCCTTCCTTCTTTCTTGCATAGATGTCCAGCTGTGTCAAAATCATTTGATCCTGGGACCTGGGTGATAGTTTGTCCCATGGCCCCGTTCCCTCCATTTAGGACACACACACATGCACAAGAAGCAATGGCCATGTGTTCAGTTGCTAGCCTCAGGGTTAGCATTTGGAATCATGCTGGCAGCTCAGCGAGAGGGGCCTGGTGAGCCGCTCCTGTCTAGATGACCCCCTAAGGAGGCCTGTGGGACGGTCCTCCACGCTCTCGTGGTATCCCTCAGAATAGACTCAGGGCCACCCACCCAGGACACCAGAGTCAAAGTACACCCTTGAGTACACCTGCCTGAATGTAGAGACCCTCTCAAGAAGAGATTGATGCGGGCCACATGAATAACCTCAGGCCAGATGAGCTAGTTGGAGGGAGACATCACACACCACAAAAAGGAAAAGCTCATTAAACGGACCGGAGAGAAAGAAAAGACTGAAATGAATGTCGATGACATAGAGTAGTAGCTTTCTGGAACAGAAGACAAAGTGTTAGTCGGGTGGACTAGAGAAACAAATCCCCAGACACACTCATGATGTGTGTAAAGATGAGCTTTATGTACAAGAGCAAGTGAACATTGAGAAAACACCCCAGCCCAGTCCAGATCAAGTCCATAAGTCCAATATTAACCCATGAGTCTGATACCAATGTACAAATTCCTCTTCAGCCTCACGATGAAACACAGGCAGTGACGCTGAATGTAGGAAAGACTTGTGACTCCTGTGACATTGTAAGCATCTCAGTGCTGGCAGGGGCCTCCACGTGGCTCCGCCCCTTCCCAAGGTGCAGAGTCTGTCCGCATAGTGCCATGTATCTGGTCAGTAGAGTGTCTCCCAAGAACTGAGCAGAGAGAGAGAGTTTCTCCTGCTTCCAAGGAGGAAATCCAGCAATTCCCAGAACTCTCAGGGGAAGGCCATGCCCACACAGAGGGCTCATTGGCTGTACAATGATGGACAGGCTAGACTCCACCCTTCCCTCCTAATCCTCTCACATTGACAACAGATTCTATAACTACCACAGCTGATAAAGACAAAGAGCTGGACAGATTTCAGAGGGCCGCTCCAGAAGACAGGGAGAGTCTGGAACTGTGTGAGGACGTGGAGGGAGAGCAGGCGCAGCATATCTCAGGGCGAAGGAACGGCGTGGGGATGGCCAGCCCCGAGCTGCAGCGTTGCAATGTTGGGCGGGGAAATGTCGAAGGGCGCAGGAAGCATCGAAAGAAGGCACACATTCCACCATTCCTGGAGGCGGCGGCGTGTGATCGAGAGCTGATGAGCTGATGCAGTGAGCAGCTACCTAGGGCAGGGGCTTGAACTCACTGGCTACCTGAGGGAAACAGGTGGGCTTTCTGATCTCATGAAGATGTAAAGTCGAGGAAACCCCAAGCGACTGTTCCACCCCAACCGATGGGGTCACTCTGAGTCAGCATTGCCTTGAGTCTGTGTGTCTGCTACTATTCCAGTTGTTAGGGCCAAGACAAGAGGATGGTGCAGTGGGGGTCTGATGGGGGGGTGGGGCGGGCTGTTTCACTCCCTTTATCAGAGAGGGAGGGAGTTGTAACTGCCTGAGTGCTGCGTGCCTGATGATCTTATGGCAACTTGTGCTTTAACCTCGCCCACCACCAAAGAGAGACCCCGTGGGTGGCATGTTGGGCTGCTAACCACAAGGTCAGCAGTTCAAAACCACCAGCTGTTCCATGAGATTGACAGTTTGGGAAACCAACAAGGCGGTTAGTTTGTTGCCATTGTAACTCTTCACAGGAGTGCATATCGGGGGTGTCAATGCCATCAACCAACAGTCTGTTCAGTCCTTCCCCGTGAGCAGTGCTAAGTCATGCGTGTGCAGCACCTAACTTACCAGCACGCCAGGACCCAGAACCTCGCTGTACCTCATCACACTCTCTTGGAGAAGTAATGTATGTACCATAAGTCGCCTGTCCAAAGGGTACTTGCTACCCATGTACCTGTATAGAACGGTACTCCTTTGTTTATAAGGATTTTCTATTTAATTTTTAGAAGGCAAATTAACCCAACTATATGTGTACACCAATGTGCATAATGCCCGGCAATATATTCATTTTAAATACTTAGGAAGATGCCCATTTTTTCTCTTTCCTCTTTCTGCCTCTCTTTTTCCTCGATGACTCTATTTGTAACAGAGAATGGGCTCAGATGTTACAGCATGTTCCCCGTAAATTAACAGTGTTGAGCCAAGCCCCCTACTTCAAAAGCATGGTCTAATTTGCCACATGGTATGCCATCATAGAATAGCAGTCTAATGTACGTTTCATTTCTCCATGATTACACAGTGTGAACAGTTACATCTTTTTGCTCATAAATAATGCTAGAGTTAATCAACATGTGAATCAAACTGTATGTTCCTCTCTGCCACTTAAGAGCCGTGTGTGGAGCTGGTCTCTCCCTTAGAGTCTGGAAAGGCGCGAGTCTAGAGTGGGCACAGCCCAAGGAAGCGGTCTTGTGTTTGTTTGGTTTGGAGACAAAGAGAAACCTTCAAAACAAATCGCATCAAATATACATCAAAAGCCAGCCCCTAAACCTTCCTATCCTTTAGCAGAAGTTTCAAAAGCTTGCGCTGTGCTGTCAGGGGTACCGAGGCAGGGTTTCTTCGTCAGTTCAAAACAAAGCAGAAGAGATGCAATGTAGCTAATAGGTAAGTGGAGGCTGCACACCCAGGTTACGTTGCCGCCTCGTGCGTCCCCGATGGGAACCGCGACTCTCAGCCCTTGTTCGTCTTATACGTGCAGATCATGGATGAGTCATGAGGTCACTGTATCTAATACCCACCGGCGGTCTTGTTGGGAGAAAGATGGGCTTTCTACTCCTATAAAGAGCTATCATTGCAGAAGTTCGCAGGGGGCAGTTCTACCCTGCCCTGTGGGGTGTCCATGAGTCCTTATAAACCCGATGGCAGTGAATGTGGTTTGGTTTTTATGATGTTCCTAGGTGGGCTCTAAACTCACAGCCCTCAATCCCTGTAGGCTCTGCTCCCTTGGATCGAACTAACGCTGTTTGGGTTGTTGTTGTTGTTGTTGTTGTTGTTAAGGCCATGGAGTTGGTTCTGGTCTTCAGAGACCCCTGGGGCGACAGCAGGCAATGCTGGCCGGTCCTGCACCGTCCTCACAACTGTTCCAATGTTGCACCCATGGGTCAGTCCATCTGGTTGAGGGCCTTTGTCTCTTTCCCTGCATGATGTCCTTCCCCAGGGGCTGGTCTCTCCTGAAACATGACCAAGGTCTGTGAGACGAAGTCTCCCCAACCTTGCTTCTAAGGAGCATTATAAGGCTATGCTTCTTCCAAGACAGGTTTGTTAGTTCTTTTGGCAGTACATGGTACTTTTGATATTCTTCACCAACACCATGTATCGAAGGCACTGGTTCGTCCTCAGCCTCCTTATTCAGGGTCCAACTTTCCCATGCACAGGAGTCATTGAAAAGGCCCTGGCTTGGGTCCTCAAAGTGACCTTGCTGCTTGTCCAAGGGTCTTGGGGGCCCTTTCAAGAGGTCTTGTGGAGCACATTGACCCAATGCAAAGCCTTGTTTGATCTCTTGACGGCTGCTTCCTTGAGTATTGATTGTGGATCCAAGTAAGATAAAGACAACTTCTGGATTAAAAAAAAAAGAGTACTTGAAGAGCAATTGCGATGGCATTTAGTGGTTGGAGAAATTCCTCACTGGCTCAGAGGGATGTGTGCTACTTACGGTGTGTGCTTTGCCTGAGATGCTGTCTGCAAGAAGAGATGGTTTCAGGTAGCCTGGAGGATGTGTATAGGCTATATGCAAGTGCTGCCCTGCTTGATATGAGGGCTTGATCATCTGTAGATCGGGGTATCCACGGTGGGGGTGGGGGTGTCGAGGCTCCGAGGACCAATCTCCCCTGCTCATCTAGATGGAGTGTTACTGGATTTTAAAAAACATGTCTACGTAAGGCAAGGATGACCAGTGCCTGCTTTGTGTATTGCTAATGTGCATGGAAGAGGTCAGATTGTTGGACTGCTTTTTCCTCTTAGAAGCAATGACTTTAGACTCTTCTGCAAGACAAGCCCCTGGGAGAGGCTACCATTTGATTACGATTCACTGCCAGCAAGTCAATGCTCACCACAGTGACCCCTGTGAGTTTTTGAGACTGCAGCCGTTTACAGGAGCAGGAAGCCGCTCTTTCTCCCACGGAGCTGCTGGTGCCTTTGAACTGCTGACCACGTGGCTCACAGCCCAATGAGTTACCACTATGCCAAACAGGGCTCCTTTTGATGAACACCAGACCCTAACAATGTAAGCAATTGGGGAAGCAGTGTAGCTGGCACTTGACAGCCCATGGCCGGTGGAGAAGACATTGCGACGGTCAGTCCATCCAGAGGGCGTCTTCAGGGAAGGATGCCTGATGCCTGGGCTGAAAGCAAGAGGGAGTTTTCATTCCCAATTTCATTCCAGCCTCTGGCTCCTTCCTCTTTCAGACTTGGGTTGACCCCCGTGGGGCTTCAGGAGAAGCAAATGCAAACCTCCTGATACCACGCGGGGCATTTTGCTGGTTTTTTTTTGAATCGTCATAATCAGGGTGTGTGCATCATCTGCTAATTCAGAATCTGGTTTGAACACAGCCATTGGAAGTGCCTCTGGATATTGTCTTTCATATTATTCCTCATGCTGACCCGCTGACGGTGATTTATCTTCTCTCTTCTTTCTCTTTGTAGGTTCCAAGACAACAGATGAGTTGTGACAGAGAGCAGCTAAGGGTAGGTACAGCTACTTGTAAAACACTTCCAGGTTTGCACTGCTGAGCGCGCTGAGCAGACATTTCCCCCAGCTTCCCCCAAGACCCAAGGTTCTGAATACGCCGGCTCCCATCTTAAGACTTGGAGAGTTGAAAATATTTATCCGAGCTAATTTAGTATTGACTGAACTGGTCCTTGCGGTCTATCTCCTTTTTGAAGTGCCATTACAGTAGATATGGATTTTTTGATTTAGATCCAGCAATAAATACTTCTCTTCTGGAGTTTGTTCGACATCATTGTTCCCTCGCTCGCTTGCTCACTCGCTCGCTCTTTTTTTTTCCTCCCTCCTGAATGTATAACACGCCATCTAAGTATCAACAAAGGTCAAAAGAGGCCTGCCTGGCTATGCTCCTCAGGTGAATAAACACCTGGTTTGCTTGCGTGGCTGGATGTGTTCTTTACTGCTGAGCAAGGTGAGGGGCCACTGATGGGCCAAGGACGTTTTCTTGGTGACTTCCGTTCTTCCGAGAGCCTTTGGGGGCAGTGGCACTTATGTTGGTGGGAGAAGGAGACAGACCATTAAACCCCACCTTCCCCTTCGTTCCTGGGAGACAGAACGCTCTCTGAGCTCCGGTGTGTTCTGTGGTTTGTTTGTAGACAAGGCTTGTGGCCAGCATTCTCCTTCCCTGGACCTGTGGGTGGCACTCCTCTTGGCATGGCTGTGGCCTTGCAAGGAATGTCGGGATGGCCTCCCCCGCCCCCTGGTTTTTTCTGTCCAAGCCAGCAAGCAGCGTCCGGCCTGGCTGGGTGTGAGCGCGTGGCTGCTTTCTCTTGAACATTGCTGATGGAAGTCGCGGCTGTATCCTGTGTTTTATCTTCTGAATCCTGATTTTAAAACCAGAAACACCTGCCACCCTGAAATCCATAATGCTGAGATTTGGCCATTTGCATGCAGGGGTCTAACTAGCCAGCATAACGCACTAATCCAATCTAACAGGAGACTGGGTGGTAGAGCGAGATGTGCCTTGGTGGTTGACCAAAAGGTGGGCAGTTTGAAACCACCAGCCACTCCTTGGGGGCAAAGAGGAGGCTTTCTCTTGTTGTAATGATCAACGGCCTCAGAAACTCATAAGGGCAGCTCTGCTCTGACTGACAGAACTGCTGTGAGTCATAATCGATTCGATGGCAATGAGTTTGTTCATTGAATGCCGGTTATGAGGTCCCTCAAAGGTGCACACTATTCAGCATGCTGCTGGTAGCCATTGGGTCAGTTTTTGGAGACCACCCAGAGGCACTCTGGAAGAAAGACCTGGCGATCCCCTCCTGAAATAAAGTCAGATGCTGAGAATCATAGGGGCCCCAGGTGGGCTCTGACACCCATGCAGCGACTGGCATGGGAGCGGGCTCCACGAGGGCTGGTCCGGCTTGAAGGCCATCCAGACTGGCTCGTAACTTCTCAGAGCATTCTCTTAGCTCCGGTCCCAAGATGCCCATAAATTCCCAGAGTTATCTCTGTTTTACAGTCGTTGCTTGCACCGGGGTGTTAAGGGCTGTGTAAAACAAACAGCCGCGGCCGGTGCTGCATTCGGCTGAGCGACTGGGCGTAGGCTTTCTCCTCTCGAATGCATATTTATTTTCTGCGGGATTGCGGCGCAGCCCTCTCTATTAACCTCTCCTCTCGCCCCACTCCACTCCTAAGTGTATGTGGCTGCATTACTCGCGACTCCTCGTGAAACAGGCTGCAAGACGTTTTAAGCTTGCCTCGGCTCCCTTATTGCCTTTCCCCCTGCAGTCTGAATTACTGCTTCATCCTAGTAAATAATGCATTACAACTCCGGATTCCGCTTCCTGTTTGGAGGGGGACTGTGGCCAGAACTAGGTCAGTATGCGATAAAGAGCACAGGCATCCGTTTGTCTCCAGGATCCCTGTTACAGTCCTCAGAATGAGGGGAAGCGTGAGGTCTCTATTGTTCTGCGAGCATTGCCCTGGCAAACCAGGGAGGCAGGCGGCAATGGAGTGTGGTTTGCAGCATGGAAGGATGTGGGTGGGGGTGGGTGGGGCCAGGGACAAAAATGGAGGCCCCGACCCACCCACCCAACAGTGAATACCTGCAAACAGGAGTTTGATATCATGGGTTCTATCGCTGAATTCCAGGAGCCCTGGTGGCTTAGTGGTTACACACTGGGCTGCTAACTGCAAGGTCAGCAGTTCAAAACTGCCAGCCGCTCCTCGGGAGAGAGATGGGGCTTTCTACCCCCGAAAAGAGTTACAGTCTCTGCAACCGACAGGGGTGTTTCACCCCATGCGATAGGGTCCCCGTGAGTTTGGTTCGGGTGTATTGACTTCAAGGAGCTCTGGTCTGCGGGGGTGGTTTCCTGAGCTGCCAACTGAAAGGGTAGCCGCCGGAGACAGACAGACAGACGTGGCAGTCTACTTCCCTGAACATGGCGACCTTGGGGACCCTAGGTGGCCATTCTACTCGGTGCAATATGATTGGCGCGAGAGGCAGGGTTCACTTGCTGGCAGAGGGTGCTAGTTCAGGGTTGGAGTTTGGTTGCACCCACAGACCACCTGCGGGATGCGTGACAAAGGCACCTGCCCAGGAAGAAGCAGAGCCGAGTGCTCCTGAGAGGCCAGGGTGGAGACTTGGTCTCACGGACTTTGGACATGCATGTGGTCAGTAGAGACGGGCCCTTGGAGAAGGACCTCATGCTTGGGCAAGCAGAGGAGCAGCGAGGCGGAAGAAGGCCCGCGGTGAGATGGATGGGCACAGCAGCTGCTGGTGAGGAGGGCGCAGGGTGGGCCGTGTGTCTCTCTGCTGTGCACAGGGTCGCTAGGGGTTGGACCCCCTGGAGAGCATGGATGGCGCCCCACAACAGCAGCATTGGTGATGTGTGTGTGTGTGATATGTGTGTGTGTGCTGATGTCGTCTTTGTTTCTGCATTTTCTTAAAACTAATTTAGGTTTGGAATGGATAGAGAGCATATTGGAATCCAGGGTGATACACGGTCGTGAGGCCCAAAATTGAAACGCCACCGCAGTGAGCGTCTCTGAAGGCTCCTCTCCTCACTGTCCCACAGACACCACGGTCCCTCGGACGATTGTCACTGCCACCCAGAGTACCACAGGAGAAGGCACCTCCTGGCCCCAGGCCGGCCTCACAACCCTTGCCATGCGTGTCCCCCACCCCACCTCATTGAGTGCCCCCACCCCATCTCATTGAGTGACCCCAGCCCATCTCGCCAAGTGACCCCATCCCATCTCGCTGAGGGCCCTCTCTTTCGCTGACCCCCTGCGGTCCCCCAGCTTGATGTTCTCCCCCCGGCATGTGCCCGGCGGGAGAAGGGTGGCTCTGGATCTTTGTGATTGTCCTCACTTTTCCATGTCAGGATGGATTAATATGGGATTGTATTCCAACCAGGATGGCTCACCTTGCAGACATCTGGGGGCTTTGTGTCCTTCTATCTGCTCTTCTCTCATCCTTTCTTCGCTTCCTCTCTCCTTCCGCCGCTCTTCCTCCCCACGCCCTCTCTGCGTCCCCTCCCTCCCCTGTTCAGCCCGGCCTCGGTGCCCCTCCTGCGTACACGTTCAGCCCTCTGCCACCTGAAGAGAGCATCCGCTTCCTCAAGGTGACTGTTAGGGGGCCACCGAGTTCTTTTTTTAGGGTTTGGGAGGATAATTTGGATCTGAAATGCCTCCCTCAATGAAATTCCTTAGCCTCATTTATTTTTTCTTTCCTTAGAAAGAGAGAGAGAGAGAGAGAGAACGAGGACAAGGAATAGATCTCTGTTCCGTTGCCCACGTCACTGAAGGGTGCACATCTGACAGCCATGCTTCTGAAACTGCTCTCGGTGCCTTTCCAGAACTGCCCCCTGGGGTGTCTGCGCCATGGCTCCTGTGTCATTAGGACGTTCTGTGGTGTTGTCAGGGTCTGGGGGGTGCAAGGGGATCCTCATCAGTACAGCCTTGTCCCCACCATCCCTGGACCTGGCAGAGACCGTAAAACAAGACAGCTGGCCTGTCTGTCTGTTGTGTGCATCAACATCATGGTGCAGCCAAAGGTCGTGGTAAAGAGGAAGACCCTACAGGCGATGCTTGTGTCCAAGACACCTCCCCACCTTTCAGTTCTACCTTCTTCTTTAGAAACCCTATTTTTCCTTCCAAGTCAATCCTGACTCAGTGTCCCCATCTAGATAGGGTTCTGAGACTGTAAAGCACGGTGGGTTCAGACAGCCTCCGGTTTCCTCCAGAGGAGCAGATGGTGGTTTTGAACTGCTGACTTGATGGTTAGCAGGTGGATGTTTTACCAACAGTGCCACCAGGGCTCCTTGCCAGGGGACTAAATGTTTGAATGATAGTTGTCACAGTCTCTTCCATTGTCAGCTCCCAGACCTCTGCCCTTTATCTCCAGATCCACACCTGCTCATCCGCCCTTGGCGTCTATCTCTTTTTCTCACCCACAACCCAGGTGCAGTCATCACTTGCAGCCCATCAGTGTCAGGTGTGGCCACCACGCGAGGTCCCTTACCCGAGGGCCCGCGCCTGTGCCTCCAGCATCTCCTAGCCGTCACCCTGCCCCAGCACTGGCAGACCCAAACAACAGCCACTGTGACGGCGGCGGCCGACCTGGCAGTGTTTCCTACTCTCATTGTTTTCCACACTCGTTTTATTGATGGATATCAATACACATTTCTAATTCCAATTTTTATAATTCGCCTTTCACACACTTCCATAGTGAAGTCGCTGTTAAGGAAAGTTACCCGCGCATCATCACGATGGGTGGCAGTGCACCTGCGCTCACGGTTTGCTCCCCAGTTCCCCCCACAGCCCGCCCCAGCTTCTTCTTTTGCACACGGCGTCACTATGCATTGGATCCAACTGGAAGGCACCTAACAGCAATGACCCTGCCCCGGAGTGGCATCCACCGTGGGAGCCTGTCACAGAACAGGGGACCTTGTCCTTCCCCACCCCACCTTGTGCCCATCTGAGTCCTACGCTGACTGTGCATTTCACACGGATGGCTGGTTCCTATTGGGGAGATGGCCCACAGTTCTCCCTGGGCAATTTGGGGTGGGGTGCTTCTCTGTGAGTCCCAGGGTCACAGTTCATTGGCGCCAACAGGTCCAAGCAGGGCTAGGTGTGCAGCTGCTGTGAGCCAGCCATCAGCACTGGCCTGGCTGGAATGTGGAATCAACAACTGGACGGGAGAAATGAAACCATCTCAATAGCCCAGTGTCTCTCTGGGCAGCCCATCAAGCTGGCAAGGTTGTGTGGTCCTAGGGGAAGGGATTCTACTGCACAGGGTGCTTAGGATGGGGGGCTCTATTACCTAGTGTTCTCAGGGTGGGAGTGGGCTCCACTGCCCAGAAATCCTACAGTGGGGACGCCATTGCCCAGGGGTCCTAGGGTGCTAAATTCTACTACAGTTTCCTTAGCATTGGAAAAAAAATTGTAAAACAGGAAAAAATCCCATGTGTTTTTTCACCCTCAATGAGAAGGCTTACTCATAGGTTCGAGCCTCTGCGCTTTCGTTGGCTCGGTGGCCCAGCACCCAGGCACCGCGCCACTCAGGGAGAACCACCTCACCTTAGGAAGAATGTGGAGCACGTGTGCACAACTGAGCCTGCCCATTTCCACGCCAGTGTCCAGCTGGAAGACCCGCCGAGGGCAGGTGGGGTGTGTTCTGAGCAAAGTGCCTCCAGCTTAGTTGTTCAGAATGCAAGAAATCGAGCCTGGTCTGGCCAGCCTACATGGACAAGGCTTGCAGGCAGCCTCTGCAGACCAGAGGTGGGCATCAGAAAGCTGTCAGAAATGGCTCCAGGAGACATCTCTTGCCTCTGCCTCTGTTTCTCTTTATCGGTCTGCTCTGGGCTTGCTGTTGGTGTGTTTAGTTTTCCATTGGAGAAAGGCTCTCTGGACCTCATCTTTCTGTACCTCACACCCTCCTGCCCCTCCAGTGTCCACTGCTTTAGGTTCCCAGGCATAGAGACTGACTGCTTGTCAGTTATGGCCACACACATCTGAGGGAGGACTCATGCCCCGACCCTGGTCAACGGTTTACATCGGTCCAGGAAACAGCATAACCCTAGCAGCAGTATAGACCTAGTTTCTCAGGGATATTGCCAGGGAAAGGGAGTCATTGAAAATGGAGTGGATGCCCCGAGGCGTCAGGCCAGTTATACTCTATAGGCTGGGGGCTCAGAGCAGGGCAAAGACTTCTGGACAACAGGTGTGCTACTCCTGGCATCTCAGTTGTCCCCTAGGCTCCGTGGAACCCACCTGTGACAGGGCTGAGCATCTACGTCACCTTGTGAGACAGTGACTCCCCTTGTTTCTCTATCATCAACAAGAGATACTTAGGCTTCCACAAGCCCATCTCTAAGCGATCTCTCACATTTACGGGGAATTCAGTGGGCCTCATGCTGAGCTGCTGACTGAAAAGATGGAGGTACCTAGGAAGAAAGGCCTAGAGATCCACTTCTGAGAAAGCAGAGCCTGGGAACCCCGTGGAGCACAGCTCGCCTCTGACATGCGTGCTGGGGAGGGGGTGGCTGTAACAGGTGACTCCAGGGCACCTGGCTCGGCTTTGCGTTTCCATGCTTCCTGAGCTCGCTCTCCTTTTAGCTAGAAGTGGGCAGACCTCCTCCATAGCACCTGCATCTGTCAAACGTCACAGTGTTGTTTGTGAAATATAATAGCTGTGTCCTATAAAAAAAAAAAAAAAGATCATTACCTGGGCCACCAGCGGAGGGGGGATGGACTCCCTGCTTCTGAATACTAGGCAGCCTGGCTACTCAAAGCTCCTGTGCCTCCGTGGGACAGAGAGGCGAACACTTACTCTGTATGGGCTGAGTACATGGGTGTGTGCATGTGTGTGAGCCTGTGTGCACAGATTAGAATAATCCAGGAGCGGTATCTGGTGTCACAAAGATTCTTAATAATGATTAGGTGGTCATGGATTTATTTCTTTTGCCCGTTAGCTATTATTGATGGCCATTAATGCTAGTTTCCATCTCTCGTGGCCTAAGACAATGTTTTCTTGGGGAATACATTTATTTAGGTTAAAAGTGGGTGGCTCTTAAGAGAAATAGGATCGACAGCCTGTGACAGAGCGCCTGCAGTCACGTGCAAAAGAGGAAAAGGAAAAACTATGACTCTCGAATGCAAATGACCTAAGATGGAGAGACACAGAAATGACGAAAGAAGCCATGGAGGAGATAGACGTTATCAATATTTAATTTGTCAGTTAGAAGCAAGTTTCTCATTTCTGCTAGATGCAAGAGTGATGTGGGTTGCAGATTGCAAAATGCTAATGATCGTCTTGGCTCCCGTGTCCCCTTCGCCCAGGGAAGGGGTGATGCAACTTCCTGAATGCCGCGGAAGAGAGAGAGCAGGACCTGAGACCTCCTCGCCATACCCCACCCCCACCCCAAGGTCCCAAGGCCCCCACTCTTCCTCCGCGACTCTTAAGACGGCGAGAAAGGAAAACTTCCCCGGCTCTCGATTCAAATGCTCTCGACTCAAGTTCAGCTTTGGGGGGTGGCTGCTTCCATTGTCATTGGTTCAAGAACTCTGAATCGAGCATGAACCCCATGCCAGCCACCACCAAGCTGTTGCTTTGATGACTACCTTTGAGTTCACTCCGACCCATGGCTGCCCCACTCTCAGCAGAACAGCACGATGCTGGCTCTGCACCATCCTCCCCCTCCAGTTGAGGACGACTTGTAGTTGGAGGAGCTTCCAGCACTGGACAGCTCTCTGTGATCCATACCATTCCCATCGACTGATTGAAGGAGAGGCCAACACCTTCCCAATCTTCAAGTCCAAGTCCATCTCTGCTGTAACTGGACGTGCTGGTGGCATTCAATGGTGGTGTGAAGGAAGGTGGGCCTTGTGAGGAAGTGGAGGTCAAAGAGAAACCCAAGCCTATTCCACCCTTGTCCTCCATAGAGTTCAACAGAGCAGACAGGCAGTATACTCAGTGACCATGCTAAGAGGACGTGCGCAGGAAAGGCTGGTGACCACCAGAAAGGAGAGATGCTGCAGAAAGAGCAGGATGGACCAAGTGCTCTCCGTTGGCCAAACGTACCAGCGGAGCAGCTCCTGTGTGTTCGTTCTACTTAGGAAGCACCTGGACCGACACTTGGGGCCTCCAGGAAGGAGAAGGCTGCACAAGCCCCACCTTTCCCCTCCCCCATGGCTGTGCCCGCTTGCCAAGAGTCCGTTGTATTCGTTCCCAGACCTGCTTCTGCCAGCTGCACTTGTTATTGTAATTACATTATTTAGTGCAATGTTATGAAAACAGATGAAAAATGAGTGCAGTCAGGAAAAGGGGCTGCTTCTATGAAAATGAAGTCAAGTGCTTTGGAAACGGTCTGTGAAAGTGAATCTCAATAAGAAGATTATTTTGATTAGCTGTGGGCAAGCGTATGGGAAATAGTGGTGGAGCCAGGGCAGAGGAAAACTCTGGAATCTGGAAGGAGTCTCCCAGCAGCAGCTTGGCCATCGTGACCAACTTTTGCTGAACCAGAACCGATTGTAGTGGCCATCAGTTGGCCAACATTGCCTATGAAGGGCCAGATAGTTACTATCTGGGGGGTTTCTGGGGGTGCATATGTTTCTCTCTCGCAGCCCCTCAACACTGGGATTTAGCACGGATGCAGCCACAGATAATTTATGAGGGCCTTCAATAAAATCATGAAAGAAATGGAAAGAAAAGATCATGAGGTGTTTTCCACGGGCTTCCTTGAAGCCTCCCTTTCTACAAAGGACCGTGTGTGGCTGTGTCCTAGGAAACGTCATTGACAAAAACAGAGAGCAGTACAGCTTCAGCCCACAGACGGCCAATCCCTGCTATAGACAATGAACTCCAGGCGAGGTTTATATGGGTAGAACCATGAGATATTTCAGTCAACAGAGAAATCACCCAAAGTAAAAAAATTTTAAACTCTTTCCTTGGGATATCATTCACAGATCATACAATTCAATAATTTAATCGTATTAAAAGGGGTTGTACAACATCTCCAAAATAAAGTTTAGAACATTTCCTTCTGTCTTGTACCCATTGTTAGTAGCTCCCCACCTCCTCCACCATTCCCCACAAGAGACCATCCATACAGTCACTGACTCTGTAGCTCCACCCACCCTGGATTTCAAATACAGAAAAAGATACAAAAAGAAAAATCCAGTGTCCTCTGCTTGGTAGCAAGGCTATTCACAGCCCTGGGCAGAGGGGATCACCAGAGGCTTCATCCATATATGGGGACCCAGCAAATAGATCTTAGGATCCTATGCTCATCCATAGCCTTCTGCAAACTAGATGTTCACGTGTTCGGTTCTGATACCACCCCCTCTTCAGATTTGGATTTCCTCATTGATAATCCTTGTCTCACACAGGCTGTGTGCCTCTGTGTGGGCTCAAAGTCAAGACCCTCACGTCCAACACCAACAGAGTCTTGCACACAGACATGGTTTACATCGAAAGCAAGGTTTTATTTTACTCCTGCAGCATTTTCTTGCTTTTAAAGACTTACAATTAATTTCTCTTCCCCAACCCAAAATGAGATGGCACCCAGTCGTGTCTCATAATGGGGCCAGCTATATGATCCTCTCTGTGCATTGACTGCTCTGAGCAGGGATATCATCCTCAAGGCTTGGTGGGCCAGGATGTGCTCCACTCTCTCTTCCTCCCCCTTCATTTGCTCCCATGTGCTCTCATCATACATGTCCCTTTCCATAAGCTATAGCTTCAGCGATGTCCTCTGAAGTAAATTCTTCTGTGGGGAGGGGTGGCTGTCACATAGTTAGGATTGGGGCCAGCCCCTTAGACCTCTCTACTGGTTCCCTACTTCATGCTGGCATGTTGCATTCACATCTTGGAGCACCGGGTTGAAGTCTGATCCCTCTTTCCCTGTGGAGATATAGACAATACCCTCCCCTTGGGTGGGTTAGTGCCCTCTTCCCTTGCTACCCATTTCTTCCCCCCCCCACCTTTTTAGTTGGCTACCATATGTATCCCTGGATTTGGTCCAGCCCCTGCCATACTACCTAGACCTCAACCTAGGAATGTTTGTATACGAGGGACAGCTTTTAAATGGTTGACTGAACTCTTAGTTCCTCCGCTTTGTGGCCATCACTTGATGTTCTTGCAAAAGTTGGGGGACACATGTGATTGTCATTGAAGCAATGGAGTCCAAGGTTGTGTGAAGGCAGCAACCTTTGGGTGCACATCTTCCATCTCTGCATTCATTGCCCTATGTGGGAATACAGATTCCTTGACTGTCTGTGTGAGATCTTCTGTCCCTAGCTACCGATGGACTGGTCACTCTCAAATCCGCTCTGACTCATGGTGATGGCACATGTGTCTGAATAGCGCTGCGCCAGAGGATCTCTGTCGGCTGAATGTTGAGAAGTTGATCACTAGGCCCTTCTCCCCCCAAAAAAGTCTGCCTTCCCTCAGCTACAGCCTTCGGGGATGGCCAGACCACCTTACTTGAGACCAACGGGCTATGAATTTGGAGGTTCCCACTGTACCCCAGATTTGATAACTCACTAGAAATGTTCAAAGTCTCAGGAAGACTCATGCTGAAGGTCTGATGGTGTAGGACACAAGCTGTGCTCAGCCAAGTGAAGAGAGAGGCACAGGGCAAGGTAGGGGAGGGTCCCAAGGGCAAAGCTTCAGTGCCCTTCTCCCTCTGGGGTCACAGCCTGTCCCTCTTCTGACATGACTACTTACTGCCTGCCAGAGAAGCTGACCAGAGCCTCGGGGCTGTGTTCTCACACAGCGGGTTTCCGTCAAAAGCAAGAACGAATTGAAACAATCAATAAGGGGGGGAAAAAACGCCCCCAAAACCCCTCCACCACTGAAGATCAGGTGGTGGGTCCTTCCTACCCAACCATGAGTCCGTCTCACTGTTGCTGAGTCCATGCTGACTCACAGCAACCTTATAGGACAGGGTAGAACTCTCCCTGTGAGTTTCCAAGGTTTTAACTCTTTACAGGAGTTTCTCCCATGGAGTGCCTGGTGGTTTTGAACTGCTGACCTTGTGGAGCCACCAGTGCATAATCCATTGTTGGTTGCTGACCTTGTGGTTGGCAACCCCATTTGTAACCACTGATGTGTAATCCCATTGTTGTAACCACTGTGTCAATCCATGTCCTTGAAAGCCTTCCATGCTGTTCCTCTGCTTGACCAAGCATGATGTCCTTCGCCAGGGCCAGCTCTCTTCTCTCCAGGGGCTACCCTACCGACATAAGTAAGTCACGCATGTGTGCAAGATCTTTACCACGGTGACTATTTTCAGGCAGCCTTGGACATCACCTTCCTCCATGGACATCTCCAGGGCCCTGCAGAGCTAGTGGAGAGAAGAAAGGGAGAGGGACCCAGACACCAGGCAGCCAGTCAACATTGTCCATCTCCAGGACTTCGTTGTGAGACATGATCACTGGTCTCCACCCCCCTACTTTATGCTACTTTCCAGAACTCACACGGATGGTGATGCCTCTGTCCTCCTTTCTGCCTTCGTCTCCCAGACAGCTCAGCACATGCTTGGAGGAAGGGGAAGCTCTCCAAACGCACTGCATCGAAGGGGATGGCCTCCCGTCGGTCGGTTCTCCGTGGCCATAGTTCTCACGTGAGCCCATCCTTCCTAGTCGTCATCCCCTTCCCAGGCTAAACCCATCCGGTGTTTGGTTTTCTCATTAAATCAGTATCAAGGTGCTTCTCGCAAACACGCTGATGATGCTGACATTTCCATTTGTCACAGCCACCCCTTGTTACTATGACTGGCACCTCCTCTAGGTCGTAACTTCCTGCTCTCTTCCTCTTAGGTCTAAAGACCACCCCAGAAAAACTGTTGATCATAAATTGGGTCAGGAGAGGAAGCAAATGACTAGGACATCCCAAGGGTCCTAGACTTGGCGTGTGGAGGAAGCGAGCACAGCTGGTGAGGAGGAGAGAAGGGAGCAGGCCTGCCCTTCCTGGTAGTGCAAACACACGCGCGTGCTCGTGCTCCAACCCCACAATGAGAGTGCTGAGACAGGAAGGTCACCGGCTGTCTTCTCAGGCCCTGGAGAAGGACATCCTGCTTGGTTGAGTGGAAGGGCAGCGAAAAAGAGGAAGCCCCGGATGAGCTGGGTGGACACAGTGGCTGCAAAAATGGAACCACAGTGAGGCTGGCGCAGGCCTGGTGGTGTTTCCCGCTGTTGAGCACGGGCACTGTGGGTCGGTGCCGACACGGTGGCCCTCCCAGCGGCAGCCTTGGGGCTGTGGGTGTCAGCAGTGGGCAGAGCGGAGCTGCCAGACTAAGTAGGACTGGGAAGAAAGGCATGGCGATCTATGTCCAGAGATCAGGGAATGAAAACCCGATGATGCCTCACAGGGGTCCGATTCACACTCACCAAAGGGCTGGTGCAGGGCTGGGCAGCATTTCCCTCTGCGATACTAGGTGTGAGGGGTACCAGGAGTCCGTGAGCCACTGGGTGGCGTCTAACAAGCGGACATACTTTGGTGTGATGGTGGTGGCTGGCTTCCCGGGCCTTCAGGAGGACAGTGCTTAGTTGTCCTTTGGGGGTTAACTCCCTTGACTCACGTACACTACCATCAGGCAAAATGCCAGCCCCTCGCCAGGGCATGCCAGCAGGGCCAGTACAGACCAGGTGAATTCTCTCTCCTGAAACACTGGCTCTTGGGTGGGGATGTTCCCCACAGGGAGCAATATGAGAAGAAGCTCAAGTGGGTCCATTGCAGGGGTGGCAGCCTAGTAAGGGTGGGAAGGATGAATATGTCTCTCTGCTAACTGAAAGACTGGACCATCAAGTCCCCCCCACAGGTATGCTGGAAGAAAGGCCTGCCCACCTGCTTCTCAAAAGGGTGGCACAGAAAATCCTAGGGGTGTCAAGTCTCCTGAAGAACGGGGTTTCCTGTAGATCTTTGTGATCATTCTTCAGCCCATCCACCCACTTGACCCTCCCAGCTCACCTTCAGCAAGTGGGCGCTGACTCCCGTGATCCTCGTGGGTTGCCGAGACTGTAACTATATCCCAGAGTAGAAAGTCCAGTCTTTCTCCCAAAGAACAGCTAGCTGGTGGCTTCGACCTTCCGACCCTACTGATCGCAGTGCGACGCATAACCACTACACCACTAGGGCTCCTAAAGTGCGTAAGACATGAAGATGCCCTGACGGGGGCAGTGGTTAAAGTGCTAGGCCGCTAACAGACAGGTGAGCTGTTCAAACCCAACACTGTGCCAGTACACATGAACCCAAACTGCCATTGTGTCGATGCCGACCCATCCTGACCCTGTAGGACAGAGTAGACCTGCCCCCTGGGGATTTTTTTTTTTGAGGCTCTAAGCTCTTCACAAGAGCGGAAAAACACATCTTCCCCTGCGGAGCAGCTGGCGATTTCGAAAGGCAGCCCTTGAGGTCAACAGCTGGACGCATAACCACCACGTCTCTCGAAAAATCAAACTCACTGCCATCGAGTCGATTTCCAGGCATAGAACAGGGTACACCTGGCCCCGTGGGTTTCTGAGACGCTCTCTCTTTATGCGAGTGGACACCCTCCTCTTTCTCCCTCAGCCCGTCTCCAGGGCTCCTGCTGGTAAAGATGATAGCTGAGTTGGAATCCACGCGATGGAGGATTTTGTGTGTCTGCATGTGTCTAGCACATCGCTGCTATTCTTGAGGGAACTCTTGGATTATTGAGCAGGTTTGAAAGCTACTGCAGCTTGATCTTTCATTCCCCAACTGTCAGGAGACTCATCGGGCCAATAGTGTAATCGGGGCACTGATTTTCAGCCGTGAAGATCACCCTGCGGCTGTGGGAGGACACCGGTGCATCTGCTGGGGAAATGGGCTCATTTAAATGTAATACATTTTGATGGTGGTTGTTGGGTGGTATCAGGTTGATTTTGAAGCAGCCCCGGACGACACTGTCCTGTAGACTCCCTGGACTGTCACAGTCCGGTCTATGTTCCAAAGAGCACAGAGTGAGCTCGAACCGACAACCTTTAGACCAACCGTTTGTGCCAAACCAACCCCAAACCAAACCCGCCAGCATTCAGTCAGTTCTGACTCACAGCAATCCTATAGGACTGGGGAGTAGTGCACCCTAGGGTGTCAGACACTACGCCTGCACTTGAGTGGATAGCTTCATCTTTCTCCTGGGAGGGTTTTAAAGAGCTGACCTGGCAGGTAGGAGCCTGGCGTTAACTTAACTCACTGCACCAGCAAGGTTTCTTTTGCTCTTCAGGGGCCTCTTCAATGCAGCGCGTACACTTATGCCAATTTACTGGCCCTGGGGGCACGCTTTGGACTGCTAACCACGAAGTCAGCAGTTTAAAACCACCAACCTGCTTTCTCCTCCCATGGAGAGTCATGGTCTTAGAATCTGCAGGCGTTTCGTTCTGTTGTGCAAAGGGTGCCTACGAGACGGCACGGCTTGACGGCACCTAACAACATAGATTGTAGGTTGCTTGGATCGGCTCTGCCTAACCATTTTATTTTTGCTTGTTTTTTGTGAGTCCATGACAACTGTCCACTGAGCAAACTGGTTTTCTCTTCAGCAATTTATACACGTGGGGTTTGGGAAACCTGGTGGCAACCCCCACTTCACCCCAGGGGGGACTGGTTCCCTCAGGCCTTCCTTGCCCCTTCTTCTGAGCTTTCTCCAGGGGCACGTGTTGGCAGGGGGTCTCTGGTTGATTGTCCTACAGAATGCTTACCTCCTACTACCGTTTTCACCACCCACTTAAGGACCTCACTGTTGTCTGGCTAGGGGATGGAGTCGCTGTTTCTGCTGGAAGACTGGTCTCGTTGATGGTTCCTGGTCTCTTTGATGGTT
>NW_022103901.1:35690583-35707415 GCF_000313985.2 Echinops telfairi
GTGTGTGTGTGTGTGTGTGTGTGTGTGTGTGTGTGTAGACTGGAAATGTCCCTTTGACTCCTTGAAGCAGCACTGTCTGGTGGTTGAGACCCAGTGTTTGCCCTTTATTGCTTGGGATGCACCTCGGAGTGTACCTTTCTGTGCCTACCTTCACTGTAGGCTAAGTCTGAAGGCAGGCCAGGTGCTCAGCCAGCCCTTTTCTCCAAGCCCAGTGGCCATACCACATATACGGGGCAATCTTGCCATTGTTGGGCAAGATGCTGTCAACACCCCACCCCAGCCCTCCCCCAACACAAACCACATCTGCTGCCATGGATTCTGATCTGACTGTAAACGAGGCAGCCCTATGTAGCATCTCTGAGGCTATAAACTTTTACAGAAGCAGATTGATGCCACTGTCTCTCTGGTGGTTTTGAACCACTGGCCTTGTGATTGGCAGTCTGCCAGGAATCCTCACATCCTCTGCCAGTGGATTCAAAACATATCAGGACCCTCCATGTTTAAAGACCAAAATAAATGCCTTTAGGCTAACTCTGATGACTTTTCAGTGATGGGGTTTCATAAGAACACCCCAAATGGAAACTTCTAGTTAACACATGCAGCGAGGCCAGCACATGGATTATCAAGAGCTCTAAGTCTGCAAGCCTTAACTAAGGGGTGAATTACCTGTGCCATTTGCAATGCCATACATGGAGTGGGGGGCAGTGGTGGAGCGCAGCGCTGGTATTTGCAACCTGTCATCTTATTAGTTCACAATCACATTTGCGACCAACGTCCTCAGCAACTATTGGGTGTCATGTTTGTGTCTTCCTCTAGTAATTGGTTCCAAATTAGTAGCATCTCACTATTTTAGTAATTTGGAAATGTTTTCCAAGTGCTGTCTCTTGGGCTGACGGAAATGGAATGTTCTGAGGTGGTTTGAGGATTAGTCATATTAAACATGCCCTGTTAGCAGCGTCCCCTCGAACTGATACTTCAGTGAGGTTTTAATATAAACAAAATGTACTTCTGAAAATGTACCTCCAGCTACAACCACTTTCTCCCAGTCCATTAGCTACTTTGCAACCCTTCCGAGGGACTTGAGATTGTGCTTTATTGAGGAGGCCGTCTCATTGAGTCAAGCAGGGAGGGGATGGAAGCAAGGGGCCTCGGCATTTTCCAGGTTACCACCGAGCTCAGCACTGGCAGCCCCGCCACGCCCGGCCATTCTCTTTGAGATGCTCCTGTCTGGTTCTTGGAGGAAGAGTGTCCCAAAGTCTCCTGAGAAGTAAGGGTGATGTGCCTGGTCTTGGCTGACTATGAACTTGCTCTCCGGAAAGGACCAAGCCCTGGAGAAGGGACTCGAATGTGGTAAAAGGTCAGCAAAAAAAAAAAGGGGCGGGGGGAGTGGGAGAAGACCATCTAAAAGATGAGAGGACCCGCCGACTATAATAATAGGTTCAAACCACGGAGATGGTGGGTAGGACGTCCCAGGGCAGGGCGGTGCTTCCTTCTGGGCAATAGGCAGGGTTACTGTGAGCTGGAGACAATCGGATGGACTTTCACAGCACTGGAGACACACATGCCCTGGTGGCAGGATTCTCACCTTCTGTGCTGGCAACCAGGTTAGCTCTCTGGTCAGTGCACCTCGTGCGCAGGCACTGCCCATTCGTCAGCAGCTGCTTGTCTGTTGCTAAGGTGCTGGTCACATGTTAATGAAGCTTCGCGCCCAGCAAGCATTCAGAGGAAAAGCCTGGGGGACGTCTGCTTTTGAAAATGCACCCATGGACATCCTATGGCCCCCCGAAGCTCATTCTGAAACTGGTCTTAGGAATGGTGCAGGCCCCGGGCTGCCTTTTGTCCCATCATGCCAGGGCCCCCCAGGAACAAGGGGCCCAACTCCCTCGCAACCAACAATAGCCACCCCCTACCTGTCCCACTTTTTACTTGGTCTGGGCTCATGGAAGTTTCCAGTAACTCCGACAGTCCTGCTTCCACGCAGTCATGATCTCCTAGCTTCCAGCGCCCTCGTTCTCTTTCAGAAAGAAAGGGAAAAGTCAAACCACCATTCTCCATACTGCACACATTGTGTGGGGGCCAGGTAGCGACCACCTTAGGGGGAGATGTTCCCCAAGAAGGGACGGGCTTTTTTGTTGTAAGTTTCCATCAAGACGGGTCTGGCCCATAGCGACCCTACACACAACAGAAGTAAATGCTGCCGAGCCCGGCGCCATCCTCACAATTGCTCCGAAGCGTGAGTCCATGGTGGCAGCCTCTGCGTCAATCCATCTCCTTAAGGGCCTTCCTCCCCTCTACTTTACCAAGCATGACATCCTTCTCTGGGGACTGGTCTCTCCTGATAGCATGTTGCTAGGATGCCGGAAGTGTGGCACCAGCATTTTCAATTTCAAGGGGACCCTCTGGAATAGGTAAGCTAGCAGAGCTTCCAGACTAGAAGAGTTTAGGCAGACAGGCTTGGTAATGTCCTTTTGAAAATGAGCCAATGACAAGCTTCTGGATCTCAGCCGAGCACCGTCTGACAGAGCACTACTGCACTCTGATCACGAGGCCGGTACAGCTCGGGGCTGGGGACGGGCAAGAGTCCGAGCCAGCTCTGTGGTAATTAACAGCAACCACAGCAACCCGGTTGATGCTGAGGGCACTTAACCTCGCCCCAGAACTCTGGGGATCTATTTATCACAAAGACCCCGCGGATGATTTGAGCAGGAGATTGGCATGAGGGTAAGTTACTCCTGGTGCTAGAACCCCTGGTTCAAGAAGAACCTACCTCCTCAGGAATTCCATTCTAGAGGAAACAGTGTGACGACCCACCCACAGCCATCGAGTCCGTTCTAACTCATAGCAGCCCTATCAGACAGAGCAGCACTGCCTCCACAGGATTTGGACGGTTGTAAATCTTCACAGAAGCAGCCGACCTCACCTTTCATCCACGGAGTGACTGGTGGGTTTGAACTTCCGACCTCTTGGTCAGCAGCAAAATGCTCTCGCGAGTCTCCTAGTGTCAAGCAGGGGCCCCATATTGCGTAACATTTCTGGCCTCTGAGTAGGGAGATTTCTTGATTCATTGGTCACCTTCACTTTCCTGTTTAGTAAGTCCGTCTGCTCTTCCATGAAAACCTTCTTTCCCGGCAGTTCAAAGTGGGAGGCGAATTGTTCTGAGATCTCATAAGAAGATCATAGATTGTAAACCCAGAAAGCAGATAGGCCACCAGTAGCTTCCTCAGTCTTGGCTTTGAGCCATTGCTTTGCAATTGATTGATGATTGGGTTGAGCTGATCATTGATCCCAGGATTGATGATTGAGAGAGAATTCCCCGGAGCATGAGAACCAGCAACTTCAGGTGAACCTTCTGTGAGAGCACCTCTCCGTGTACCTGCCCAGGTTACCCATGGAGGCAGGGGTTGGGGAGGATTAGCTTAGAACCGCATGCTTGAGTTTCTTCCCTTTGCTGGTAGAAGGATTGTGAACGGGACTTTTGCGGGTGACGGAAAACGGAAAATGTCCTTCTGCTCATTTCAAGGAGCACGGTTTGAGTTGTTGATGGACTAATCAATGTGGTTATCAGCAGCATTTCAAACATAGAAATAAGTTGAGGATGCCTGCACCCCACCCCATCCCAAGGGAGAAGCTCACTGCATTTTCTATCCTGTCTGCTGAATCTGTGGACTCCAGAGTGGGGGAATTGGAACACCTTCCCCAGCTTGAGCTTTGAGGATCGTTTCCGCCTGCTGGGCGAGTGTGGTCATAAAAGGTTTCACTACCATGTGGTGAATCTCATTCTTCGAAGGTGGGAGAGTCGCATATTGAAGCAGGTGGGAGAAGAGGCGGAGAAAGCACAGTGGAGGGGGTCATGCATGCTAGCAGGCGTGGAAGATAAAATATAGCCGACAAACAAAAGTCATCAATCCCCCAGCCTATCATAGTCTACAAATATGGACAGTGTGCCCACCTCTTCGTGGATTGCATATGTCCCTTTGTCATGTGTATGCTGTTGCATTTGATAATCGGATAGGTTTCTTCAATATCGGTATGTTGTTGCATCCACTAGCTCATAGTTCACTAGGTAACTCAAAGTGCATGGTGCATTATTTTAAGTGATGCAACTTAATATGGAATCCAGGATCCTATTCCACCAGCCATACGAAACAATCCTGGCCTGTCTTCTCACGCCCTTCTTTTTTTGCAGGAAGAGACACAGGTCTGGGAGGTGTTTGGTACCTAAAAGGCATGGCAGATGGCCATCAGTTGAATGAGGCTACCATGGCAACATTGCGGTACCCAGGGCTTCTCTGGGCTTGATGACTTGGTTGCTTTCTCCGCCACCTTTGGGGCTGGTGGCTCTTCAGTGAGGCTGGGCATCTGGGCACTTTGGATCTACCCTTCCTAAGTGCATCTTGCCTCTCTCCTCAGCTGGGTACCCAGTCTGTCTTACAAGTAGTCCTTGGAGGTCCTGGTCCTGGTCCCTTTCAAAGGTACCTCTGCTGCCCTATCACTGTTCAGACAGCCTCCCCCAATCTCTTCCACGGTCTTCTTACTCAAGCCAATCTGGTGGGGAACCAGAGAGCACATTTTCCGCTTAAAATATATGCATATACAATGAGATAAAACAGAACAATCCTGACCCATTAGCTCACCCATGTGTGTGGAGTACTGGATGAGGCATTCAATAAAGGGAGGGAACCCAAATAAATAAATGCCAGGCCATTTCTTTACTCTTCTTTTTTTTTAATCCTCTGATAAGGAATGGTCCTGGGAGACAGTGAGGAATGGGAGCGGGGAGAGGGGAGAAAAGGGGGACACTGTGTGGGGAGAAAGCACTGTTCCTGTTTAAATGGTCTCAGCTCCAACAGAGAGGAATGTGAACTGACTTGATGGCAGAGGGTGGGGTTTGGGGTTTATCTTGCCAAGCACAACTCAAAAGAGGAAGAGGGACAGTTTGAATTCACATGGCGGGGACTGTATTGCCTGGACTACTTACTGTGATGCCTGAACCAGAGTTGAATGCCAGGGAGCCCAGACAGAGCAGAGATATCAAGATGTCACATCCGACCTGGACCCCGTATCTGTATGGGGACCAGGAGAGTGCAGGGTGATGACACCTGTCTGCAAGTTGAGGTTCGATGATCCAGAGCTCTGCTGGGCCATTAGGTGTTCCCCAATACCTTGTAACTCTTAGTGAGGCAAATGAATAGTGAGTGAGTATAAGGTCTATATAAGGCCATGATATATTCGTTCACTAGATTGATCTGTATGTCTGTCTCACTAGTTAGCTAGACCTACATGCATACATACTTACTCTATCTTCTCTCTCCCATCCATCCATCCATTTTTGTAGCTACCTATCCATTTTCTATTTATTTTACCTATCTAGCTACCTATATTGGGTTGCTATGAGTCAAAACTGATGCCATAGCAGTGAATTTTGTTTGTTTGTTTGTTTGTTTAGCTACCTAAACAAATAGCTACCTAGCTATTGGCATGACTATTGGTCAATCAATCCATCCATAGTTCAATATATCAATCAAAAGTCCAGTCAACAGTTTGATTGATGAATCAGTCGACTGCTCTATCGAACTGTTGATCTATCATCTTCCCTCCTTTCCTCTCTTCCTGTCTACCTTTTTAATTTTCTCCTCATTTATTGATGTTTTCCCATGATGCCTTTGTATCTTATTTCGGCTTAGAAAACATTGAAGACAAAATGAATATTAGATTTCATTTGTCGAGTTCTGTGTGAACACCTTACCCAAAATGCCCCTTGTGCATTTACATCCCAGATCAAAAAGCTACAGACTTAAATGCCTATAGAGTTCAACCTCCTCAAGGAGATGATTGACCCTGCGCACCCAGTCACACCCAGTCTGGGGGCCACTGGCACTGGAGCAGGCACTGCTGAAGGGCGAAGAAAGTCCCTTCTCCAGCATCCCCAGGAGGGCTTCTCTCCCGCACCAGCCACTCTGGCCCTGCCTTGGGGAAAGGTAGAAAGGTAGACCTTCTACTTTCTACCACTAGATCATACACTGACCCTAAAGATGCACACTTCCAGGATTTTGATAGAAATTCCTGGGGTTTAAATTTTTGCCAAAGAAATCACATCTTTAAAACACACACACACACACACACACACACACACACAGTGAAATGAAACCCCTCCTCCCTGTTTGATGCCCACCGGTCTCAAACAACTCCATCTCTGTTCACCAGCACTGCCTCCCCAGGCCGGCCCAGAGATGGACGCAGAGTCGGACTTCCGAGGAGCTTCTGCGAGAGCAGGGAGGCAGCCACGCTGGCTGTTCCCGTCCTGTTTCCCAGTCAGAAATGGCAGGCTTGGGTGCCTGTGAGAAACCTCTATTTGATGGAGAAAGCCTGTGTAGGAACCCTCCCTCCCTTACCAAAGAAAAGATGGAAGAGGAATGCCCTGTTTTTCTTGTCTGTCAGAAAGAAGTGTGTCCAGCTTGTCTCCCGAGAGTAGGGTGGCCACATGTTCAAGTTGTCTTGGGATTAACCTGGTTTGCCCCCTGCAAGCCCCCCATCCAGGACAGCTGGTCCCCCTCCTCCCGAGCCCAGGTGTCGTGATTCAGGGTTCTCGGAGAGGCTGTTAGCAGATAGGCTCGCGCAAGGGCCTGGCTGCAGGTTTGCTGCTTGGTGGCTGTGTGGTTATTTTCTCAGCCCTGAAAAGTAGCCAGCTCCTTGGCTCTCCACTTGCATTTCAACAGTGCAGGTTGCTGCTGGCTCATCCAAACCGGCTTGGGCACCGTACATCTTGATGGGACTCCTCGGGGTTATCTTAACAGGTGCCTGGCCACCTGCCCCTGAGTGCTGAGGATGAGCCCCAATTTAGCTAATGCATTTTAATAATTTAGGCAGCATTTTGCCTGGCAGTTTTAGGTGGACAGGTCACACACCTGAAGGCTTGGTTGGGCAGCTTTCCACTGATGAGTAAAAAGATAAGGAGAGACTATTCCTCCCTCTGCCCTGGCCCTCCCGCCTCCCGTCCACGGTGCACTTTAATATTAATTCCTCCTTTATCTATATATCAATAATTGAGCACTGCATCAATTAATATGCCGGGCAAATTGTCTTCTCCCGTTCCCCTAGTCTGCAACGTAATCTCTGTGATGGACATCATTCCCAGGATAAAGTGTACAATTTAAAATGGATTAAGAAGAACAACTAATAGCGGAGAATTGATTCGGGGAAGGCACAATTTTGGATCATTTCAGGGAATTCTCTATCTCTTCCCCCCCACCCCCCGCCCCCACCCAGTGCATGCCTCTGAGCCTGTGGGTTTTTGCAAGGAGAGCCTGCCGGCATGCTCAAGTTTTGTGCGCACTGCAAAATCCCCCAGGTCTGCAATTGCACAAAGAGGGCAACGGAGGCAGGCAGGCGTGTGCACATGTACACACACACACACACACACACACACACACACACACACAGGAGCCGCCAGAATCCGGGACCCTAGTGAGAGCAAATGTGTGCTCTGCCGGCTCAGGTTAAGAACCAAGGGGAAATATTTGTGCTAGTCCTTCTTGTTGGGGCTCTCCATTTGCTGGGCTGACCTGGTGGACTCTGTTTGTCTCTGCAGCTGCAACAGAGACCCCTCTCCCACACTCCTCTGTTATTCCCCACCGGTCCCCCATCCCTGCTACTGACCCAGCCTGAGAGCCTGGCAGGGTTCGGTCAGGCACCGGGCGGAAGCAGGCGGCAGCTGCAGTGGCAGCCCCACCGCGCCGCAGCCCCAAGGCTGCAGTGTCGGCACGCCGCCGGCAGATGGCTCCCGGCAATGCGCCGGAGAGAGTGGAGTAGCGAGTGCTGTGTGTGGGGAGGCCTTGGCCGGACTGGATGTGCTTTTATCTGAAGTACATTTAAAGAGATAAAAGGGAAACCGGGTTGCTGAACACGTTTCTTTCCAACGCCGCCGGAGCTTGACTTTGAGTTTTAAACAAAACAACAACAATTTATATATATATATAAAAAAAAGATTCTCCAACGCCGGCTCCCAGAGTCTCAGGCTCTGGACAGATGTGTTCCTGTCTAGAGGATCATCGCCCGCCTTCCTGAACATTCCTTCTGTCTCGGGGCGGGGAGGACTCCCCGGGGCCAGCAGGCAGCGGCGCCCCAGCCTTCCTGCACTGTCGGTGGTCAGCTCACGAGCCTTCGCCCGGTGCTTGCCTTCGCCTCGGTGGCCAGCTGCCTCCACTGTCCGGATTTGCTCCTTAAACAGGCACACCGATCATTGGTTACCTAGGCAGCCTTGACAAGGGAGAGAGAGAGAGAGGTAAGGCAAGAAGAGATTCCGAGGACTTTGGCAGCAGGGCAAGGCAAGCCTCTCGACGTACTGGCCTTCAGCTCTTTCCTTCCACGTACTCTTGATGAAGTAAGGAGACTTCTGTTTGCTGACTACTCCTTGGTTTCTCTTTCAAGATGATGATGTATTTGTGGGTAGGTAGACTCGCTCGCTCTCTCCCCCTCCCCTTTCTCTCCCTCTTTCTCTCTGATTCATAAACGGACTTCGGGGATAAAGATTGCAACTCCCAGGGAGCCGAGTTTGACGGAGGGCGAGGAAGCTGGTGTGGAAATCGGGCTCGCACTGCCAGCGAGCCCGGGTTTGCATTTCCAGAGGGAGTTTAGGCAAAGACCTGCTTCATTAGCAGGAAGCTGCGATGGTATTTCCAGTTGCAAAGAAGAAAGCACTACAAAAATGTGGGGGGCGGGGCAGGGGGCGTCAGGTGGGGGGGGCCGCTGCATGGCTTACTCTTTTCTGGAAATGTGGATGCTGGTGAATTGAGGGTAGGGGCAGGAAAAAGCAAACAAATCGGAAAGAGCGAGGTGTGGGGAAGCCGGGGTCCGCTGCCGCACTTGTGGCTGAGCAGGGTGTCTGTCGCTCATGACGACCATGTGTGTGTGCATGTGTGTGTGCAGGTTGTGGTTTGCCTCTCTCTGTGTCTGGGCTGGGGGTTGGTGTTGTACCTGACAGGGGAGCAGGCTGAGTTTCCTGTGCCAGGTACGTGTGCGCACGCTCACGTGTGTGTCTGTAAGACAGAGGCAGCCGGCGCTCCTGCTTCACAAGCGTGGTCTGGGGAAGGTGGAATTCGATGTACTCGTCTGGCTTCCTGATAAATAAGCTGGAGTTTGTCTTGCCTGTGTTCTTGCCCCCACCCCCGCTCCCACCCCCTCCCCCAGAGACGGGCATTGAAGCAAATGTATTGCTGTGATTGCGATTGCCAGCAGTCATGAATGGCACCCTTTAACTGTTGATGCAGTGAAGAAAAATTTAGTCCTCCAGCCCAAATGACTTAAAGGGTTAAGAAAAAAAAGCCATGTGTTTTTGGGGGGTGAGGCTTACCGCAGCATGTCTGCCTTTCCTTTTGGTTAGGCCAATGAAAGGCAGGCCATGGGGGGGATCGGGTTCACTTGTCACAAAGCCCTGGCTCCATGTGATTACCTGGTTATGGCAGGGTCTTCCCGGGATTTCCGAAGGAGGGAGACATTTGCCAGGGAAACCCCCACCTCTCTTTCTCATCACCATCTCCTCCCTGGGTGTCCCTGGGCAGCACCTCTGGAAAAAACCTGCTTTCTCCCCACCCACACACTTCCCCCCAGTCCCTCTAATCACTTCTAGTCCAACTCCAGCCGATGAACTTCTGAGCGAACACAAAAGGAGACCTCTAGTGAATTGGCTGTCAATCGCACGGGCCCTGCGACCTGGACTGGTGGGTGCCTCACCGCCCCTCACCCCTCATCCGTGGGCCAGGCCATCCAGACTGTGTTTACACCCCCATTTTTCCTGGGGCACCTTGCCCTCCGTAGTGATTGGAGTATCTCTTCCTGCACACATCAGTCCCGGGAGTTCTCCATGGTGAATTCTTTTATGCTCCTGTTAAGTTCCCGCTTCACTTCTGCATAGAATTCCAGAGGTGTTTGGCTACAAGAGAAGCCTCCAGGGCTGAGGCTGCCTACCCTGGCCCCAGAGGATTTTGCCTGCAAAGCAATCGCAGACCCTTCCGGTTGCTTCCCTTCTTTGCCTGTCTTGAACTGCTGTGGGCCGAGGCCGTTCTGGTGCAGCAGGCGGTTTAATCCATGGGCTGTTTGGGCAGTTCCAAATGAGCACGTGCTTCCCATGCCTCGCTGGGGAAGGGCCTGACTCAGGGGGTATTTCAGAGCCTGGCATCGACTGGGCACTTTGTGGTGGGCCCCCATGGCGTCTGCTTCCTTGCAAGCAACCATCACAGCTCCTGTGGGCCGTGGGGAGGGCCTCTCTGACCACACTTGCTTCGGTTTCCTCCCCTGAGTTGTTAAGCAGTGTGGTTTTTACTGAGGGAGTTTTGCTGGGCTCTCACAGACGGCCATTTGTTACCTCCAAGTGGAAGAGTGGGTCAGGGGTGCCCAGGGTCCTGGGGTGAGGGCTCAGACTCCATCCTCCCCGGCTCCCATCCTATTGTCCCCTGTCTGAGCGCTGCGTTCCTTGTTGCGCTGTTTTATGAACCGAGTCCACCCAATGGGGGGGGGAAGGTGACTCCTTCCCAGCTCTGCGTCCACTTGTGTGATTTCCATTTTAATTCAGGTGTTTGTGTTTGTTTGTTTTCTTCCTGCATTAAAAAAAAAAAAAGGCAGCAAGAGACGTTAAGGCAGAACTGTTGGCTGCAGGCTGTTGGAGGGGATCTGAGTGCGCAAGCTGGCTCCGTAATGGGATAAAGGCGAGGGTCTCCCCTCTCCCTGCTGCGGCCTGGCTGTGTGTGTTTCAGGCAGGGCTCTCCATGGCCTTCTCGCCCTTAAACAAGGGGACCTTTGCTGCGGCGGATGCTTCTTGGGGAAGAGAGCCGATCTCGGGTTAGGAAAATGAGCCTGCGCGTTATCGATGTGTGATCATCGCGCCGGCTGCTCTCTCTTGGATATAAAAATGAAAATGAAGAGGCTGGGAGTCAACGGGGAAACCAGGGGGTGCCGGCCCCTCCTCCCTGGGGGCTTCCTGTAGTCCAGGAAGCAGGTTCTGGGGTCCCAGCCCACGGAGGCAGGGAGAAAGAAGGCTCTTGTTGGGATGGGAACAGGGGGCGGTCAGAGCAGTCAGATGCGTTGTCTCCTGCTTCTCACTCACTCACACGTACCATCACCTCCGAGTCCCACGATGGCCTCCCTGAGAATGGAAAGGCAAAAGAAGGCTCTGGAATAGTCCTCATGAAAATCCCAGAGTGCACCTGGAAGGGAGCCTGAAAATGTCACTGCACGTGTGTGAGGCGGCGAAGATCATTGCGTCCCACCCAACTTCCCTACATGCGCCTGCCTCGGATGCTTTCTGATGAAGTTTGTGCAGGTGGAAAGCCACAGCCCTGTCCACGTCACATCTGCAGAGGGCAGGCCTTGGGCACCGAGGGAGAGGGCGTGGAATGGCGTGGGGCTGGGGCTGTGGACTTCTGAGCAGTTTTGACTCTCCAAACTGGGAGGGGGGGGCAGTGGGCTTGGGGGGCAGTCTTGCCTGTTGGCTTCTGGGAAAAGAATCAGGAGGTCACTTACTTAGCTGCAGACACTGGCCTTTGACCTCTGTGCCTCTTGGAAAGAGAGCAGGCGGGTTTGCACATCCTCGTTTCTGCTCAAACCTCCTGCTCCACACCAGGAGCTCGCTCTCTCCCGCTGTGCTTCCGCACTTGACCGTGCACGTTGCTGTCTTCCTGGTGCCTTTATTGTTTGTTGAGGTTCATTTTCTTATTGCTTGCCTAAGAACCCCCTGCCCTTTGGAAACGCCCCACATGTAAAACCAAGTCCCAGCTGGAACTCCGGTTGGTTCCCGTTCTTCCTGGCTGGCCAACGAGGCTTCCTTCCGGCGGACAGAGAGGAGGACCAAGGGGAGAAGGGGCCCCAGCCGCAATGGTGGTGAGGATGATGCAGAGCCAGGCCCTCTTTTGTTCTGCCCCACACGGGGTCACCACAGTGAATCGGGACCACTTCGAGGCCAGCCCACAACAGCAGAGCACTGCGAAGGAGTTGTGAAATGACAGCTGGGTGGTTCTAACCCACTCACCACCCCGAGAAAGCGAGCCGTGGAGATCGGGCTCGTATAAAGATGGCTGATATTAGGTGCCATCCAGCCAGTCTGTTCTGACTCATCGTGAGCCAATGTACGATAGAAGGAGACGCAGCCTGGGCCTGGGCCGTCCTTACAATTGATCTTTGGTCTGAGCCCCTGGCTGCAGCCACTGTGTCCATCCATCTCGTCAAGGGTCTGCCTCTTTTCTAATGCCCCGAATCTTTACCAAGCCTGATGTCCTTTTCCAGGGACTGGTCTCTCTTGACAACGTGTCCTAAGTACCGTGAGGTGGAGTCTGGCCACCCTTGCCTCTAAGGAACATTCTGGCCGCACTTCTTCCAGACAGATCGGATTGTTCTTTGGGCAGTCCGTGGAACTTGGAATAAATCCCTTTGCCAGAACTGTCCCTCGGATGCAGTTCTTCTTATTCACCCTGCAAGTTTCACATAAAGATTACAGCCTGGGGAATCACGGGGAGGGGGGCTGCTTACTCCACCCCAGCTGCTTGTCAGAACCGAACCTCGGTTGTGGCCAGCACAAAGAAGACGCTGCTGACGGTCTGGGTGGTGCTGGGGAGGCAGAAAAGAGACGCACCTGGGCTACTTATTTCCTTCCTTCGTTGCTTTCAAACCTATGGCTCCATCATGTGACACAACAGATACATAAAACACCTCATTCCCCTACCCTCCCCCCGCCCCCCAGGATGCTGGGTCCCCTGGATGCTCTTGTGTGTTGCTATGGGCAAGAGACTGCCACCGGGAGGGTTTCCAGACCCTCGCTGCTCTGAGCAGCAGTCGTAATAGTGCTCAACTGCTAGCAGAGGGTCAAAGGTTTGAGTCCACCCAGAGGCACACAGCAGAAAGGCCTGGCGGTTTGCGTCTGGAAAAACAGCTGTTGAACACAGGGCGAGCACAGTTCCACTCCGAAGCCTGTGGGTTCTACAAGAGTCCAGGGCTGCTGCACAGACGCCACGGGGTGGTGCTAGGACAGAGGAAAGATTATGTAGCACTGTAGGCTGTCTGCTCGCGAGAAGAGTTGCCATCTCAGAAACTCACAGGGGCCGTTCCACCCTGTCCCATGGGGTGGCTGGGAGTCGGCATAGATGGCAGTGAGCTTGGCTTTGGTTTGATAGGTTTACAAAGGAACCCAGGTGGCATCGTGGGTGATCATTCTTCACCTGCGGGCACCAGAGGTGACTTGATTTCACCTCACAGGAACTTAGATATCTGTGTTCAACTCACTCTCCCCAGGCCTGCGCCATCTTCACCACCCTGGTGGTGAACACCTATTGTGGCAGCCACCATGGTGTCAATCCATGTCATCGAAGGAGGGGCCGCCTCTTTTTCACTAACTCTCTACGTTACCAAGCTCGGTGTCCTTGTTGCAGGGACAGGCCCTCCCAAGGAGCCCTGGTGGCATCCTCGACGCTGTGCTGCCGACAGCAAGCTCAGCAGCTGGAAATGACCACCCGCTCCTTGGAAGAAAGATGAGGCTTTCTGCTCCCATAAAGATTTCATCTTGGAGATGCACGGGGCCGGGACAGGTCTGCTCTGTCCTGGAGGGTCCCTGAGAGTGAGGTTTGATTCAATAGCAATGAGTTAGATATACTGGTGCTCTGGCTGCTAATGCAAGGCCAGCTGTTCAAAACCCACTAGCCACTCCAAGGGAGGATAATTAGGCTTTCTGCTCCCATAAAGACTTACAGTTTGGGAAACTCACAGAAGGGCAGTTCTACTCTGTCCAAGAGGGTCCCTGTGAGTCAGATAGGATACGATAGGAGAAGCATTGGGCTGCTAACTGCAAAGCCAGCAGTTCAAAATCCACCTGCCTCTCCAAGAGAGAAAGAGGGGGCTGTCTGCTTCACTGGAGACTTACAGTCTCAGAAACCCTATAGAGGGCTGCAGTGGGTCTTGACAGCAGCAGGTTGTGTGGGGCTGTGATTTTGGGGCTGTGATATACAGGCATAATCATGCTCTAAATTCATGTCACCAATTGAATTTAAGTTCATTCAGAGTAGAAGCACAGGAGAAGAATGAGGCTTTCTACTCCCGCAAAGAGTTACACTTTCAGAAACGCACAGGCCAGTCGTCCCCCCAAACCTCGTCTTCCCCCTGGTCACTCTCAGTGAGAATGGGCTCAATGGCTGTGAGTTCCCGTGTGTCCCCTCATCTCTAACATGCAGTGCACATGCCCTTTGCAGCACAGCCAACGAGAAGAACATAAACACCAGCGCCTCCACCATTGTCTTAGGATAGAAACCTCCCCGGCACCGCTGGTCACATTCTTGTTGAGATTCCTCCATGTGTGCAAGTGCGCACGTGTACACACACACACACACACACACACACACACACACACACACCATGCCATTTCTGAATCCAGCCAGAGTTCACTGTGAGGATTATACCACTGATTGAACATGAAGTCTTCCTTACTTGCTTCTGCCCTTGCCGTACGTATGGGCAGGAAGGCTGTTTTCAGAACTCACTGTTTCATAAGCTGCCTTTATACCTTCGCCTGCAAGGGTGTCCCATGAGGCAGTGAGCAGCCTCTCCGTGGCTAGCACCTCCGGCGCTTGCTGAGATGGGGTTTCTCCCTGCGACGGTTCCAGACTTTATTCCCTAATTTCTCCCATCAGTTCTCTAATTGTGTGCTCCGCCCCCACCCCCACTCCTGATAAGCGATCACTCAAGACTGATCATATGCTCACATGCTGGTGGGTCACACACCCACGCCGCAGTCTGTGAGTTGTTGCCGTCAGCTGTGGGAGGCTGCTGGAGCTGACCTTCAACTCATACTGGCCCTGGGCTTGGCCACAAAAAAAGGCAGTCTCCTTTCTGTACCATTCCCCTCGGGTTTTCATTGGCTGACTTTCCTCAGTACCTCACTGGGTCACTCTTCCTAGTCTGTCTCAGTCTGGAAGCTCCCCGGCCTCTGTTGAGCCTTATAGCAATGCCAAGGGAGTGTGGTGTTTCCTCGTCCATTATCATGTTGTTGTTGTTGTTGTTGATGCCACACTCCAGGCAGGAGGTGCATTGGCAGGGATTGGATTTGGCCCTCCCTCTCACAAGGCAAGAATTCCACTGACGAACTAACAATGGTTCTGTGTGCTCAGGGTCTGTTCTGCACCTCCTCTATACCAGTGGTCTTATGGGGCCTTGAGGATGGGAATTCTGAAGAGATCACAGCACAGGGTTGGCGGTTCATGATGAGCACCTGTTGACTACAGGGCCCGACCAGGCCAATTGACCACACCTGCATCTGATGCCCACTCCCCTGGGCCAGGTCTGGGATAGGATGGGCCTAGTCTCCTTGCTTGAGATCTTTATTTCCCACTTGGGTTCATCAAAGGCCTCCTTCTTTCAAGGCAGTTGGTCCACTAACAGGTTTCTTTTGTCGTGGTGGTTGGAACTTGTGCTTACGAATGCTGGAGGAGACATGTTTGTCTTGAGAGAGAGAGATTTCAGTGTCCTGTGTTGAAGCTGAGAGATTCTGTATCTTCTTTGACTGGATTGCTTTTTGCAAAATGCTTCCAGAAGACAAGCTGGCTTCTTCTCCCACCTCGGAGTCCCAACTCAACAATCTTGCACTTCCGGGCGGGAAGTGTGTTCAGCACCCGTGATGGTCACTGTGATTTAAAGGGACCCCCATCACAGCATCAGGCTGCCTGCAGCATACCCGAGGCTGTCATGTTTACAACAGCAGAGGGCCATGTCTCCATTCCTGTGGAGCCATTGGGTAGATTTGAACCACTGACTTCTCAGTTAGCAGCTGACTGTTTAACTGCTCACCACCAGGCTGCCCTGCATAGCTCAGGGAGGGGCAAAGACATATGAACACATCGTGCCCTGATGGCTTACTGCAAAGTCAGCAGTTCAAAACCACCAGCTGTTCCAATGGGAGAAAGATGAGGCTTTCTACTCCCATAAAGAGTGACAGTCTCAGAAACCCGCAAGGGAAGTTCTACCCTGTCCTATAGGGTCACTATGAGACAGAATCTACTAGAAGGCAGTGAGTTTGAATTTGTTTCCCTAAGGTTGTGAAGTGGGCATGTAACCCTCCCCTTCCTTAATCTTTGGTTGTCAATTGGTGCTGTAAATCACAGGCTTTGCCTCACCAGGGGACCACCCAGAGTCCCCCAAACCAAAATCCAAGCTCACTGCCATCAAGTGAATTCCAACTCATAGCGTCCCATAGGGCAGGGTAGACCTGCCTCTGACAGTTTTCACCTGTCTGTCAGTGGAGGCTTCTGTGTAGCTCGGATCCTGATCTGACCAAGACAGTCCAGGAGGAAACTGCTGGCAATGAACATCAGCCAGGCCAAACACCATGGACCCCGAGGGGACCATCACAGGGTGGGCTCAGGCCCAGACAGCATTTGGGTCCATTGTGCACAGCGTCACTGTGACCCAGGTTCCAGCTTGAGGCAGATGAACCAGAAGGGCAGTTTCCCAG
The DNA here is from genome assembly GCF_000313985.2 of Echinops telfairi. Classification (NCBI taxonomy): domain Eukaryota; kingdom Metazoa; phylum Chordata; class Mammalia; order Afrosoricida; family Tenrecidae; genus Echinops; species Echinops telfairi. The sequence goes on from NW_022103901.1 coordinate 35,707,064, forward strand.
ACCCCTCAAGGCCGAAGCACTCCCCTGCTATGGAATCCACTCTGACTTACAGCGAGCCTGTAGGACAGGGTAGAACTCCCCCCACCCCCAGGGGGGCTTCTGAGGAGGTAACTCTTTAGGGGAGTAACAAAGCCTCCTCTTTCTCCCTCATAGAAGCTGGGGAAGTCAAACTGCTGACCCTGCAGTTAGCAGCCCAACACATACCCACGATGCCACCAGGAGGGCTCCTGTGCTCCTCTTGTGGAGAGACGCTTTAGGGCAGAGGCAGGATGGTGGGGCTGTGTGAGCATCCTAACCTTCTGATTGGTTATGGAGAGACCAGACCGGAGACAGGGGCTCCCTTGTGACTACC
>NW_022103901.1:35708188-35724803 GCF_000313985.2 Echinops telfairi
GAGGCTTAGTGGGAGAAAGCCGGGGCTTGCTACTCCCACAAAGAGTGACTCCACACGGGCAGCTCTACCCTGCGCCAGGGTTTCCGTGACTCAGCATCCGCTCCATGGCAGAGAATTTGGTTTTGTGTTTTGGGGGGTGCTTAGTGCGCAGCTTTTTATTTTTCATGTAGCTCTTGGATAACTTCTTCACGTTCCTTCGCTCCAGCCAAACAAAACGAAAACTCAAAAAGCGGGCTCAACTCCAGATAGCGCTTGGAGCCCTCATTTTCCGTTTTGAGTGGAGCCTCAGGTTCCTGCCGACAATTCCCTGCAACTTCAGACAAAGACTTGATCAAGGGAAGCAGGTTTGAATGACACAAGCAAATTAGTTTCTTACAAGCCCTATGTCCCCTTTCAGAGAAGAACAAATTGAAAAATTGATATTCAATACCAACAAGATAATTTCGGTACGCAATAGAGCATTGTTTTGACAACCGAAGAACATGGAGCTTTTTAGGGCAAGTAGAGAGAGAGAGAGAGAGAGAGAGAGAGAGAGAGAGAGAGAGAAGCTAGCTTTCAATTTCTAATCGCATCTTAAATGCAAATCCAAGATAACAGCTGGGGAGGTGGAGGAAGAGCCATTGGGCCACTGGAAGATGCTTTGGGGATGGTACGACTTTCAGGTAGTACCGTGGGTTGCAGGAAACGCTGTCGGTGCCTTTTGAGTTCAGGGTCTTATCTTCCTGTGTCTTTACTACGCTCTGATTTCTGCATCTGATTTGTTGAAGTGGCATTCCTAGGTACTGTTTCAGGAAACAAAAGAGACCCCAAATCTCAAGTATTTTTAAGGAGCACATTTATTATGTCTTACACAGGGCAAAAGCAAGACAAAGATAAAGACAGGTCACCCACATAAGGGAGACCCTTAGCATGAGGACTAATGGTGTCGAAGGTTTAGCCGAGAGACAGAGCTTTGAAAGCAGTGGTTCTCTGCCTGGGGGTTGCGACCCCTTTGGGGGTCAAATGACCCTTTCACAGGGGTCACCTAAGACCATCTTTCTGATGGTCTTAGGAACCAAGACACCACTCCTCTATCCATCTCCAGGCGGGTCCGCCCACCCACAGATACGCTCACATACAGGGTCACCACAACAGGAGGAACTGTATGAAAGGGTCGCAGCATTAGGAAGGTTGAGAACCACGGTTTTAAAGGGACCTGGAAGAGCAACGAGACTGTCACACAGGTGTATGATGGTCACTAGATCAGAGTTACAAGTGAGACTACAGAAACAGGTATGGGACCACAATTGGGAAACTAACATTTTGTTAGAAAGAGCTTACAAGATCCATCCATCCAAGGCAGTCAGAGCCTGCCTCACGGGCCAAGCCTATGCAGTCTCAATCTGGTGATCTTCATTAAGGGCCCACCCAGGCCCGCCTCTAGGGCAGTGGTTCTCCACCTTCCTAATGCCGAGACCCTGTCATACAGTTCTCATGCTATGATGACCCCCCCAACCATAGCATGATTTTCGTTGGTATTTCATAACTGTCATTTTGCTACTGTTATGAATCAGGTGACCCCTGTGGAAGGGTTGTTTGACCACCCCCAAAGGCGTCTCGACCCACAGGTTGAGAACCACTGTTCTAGGGAAATAGCCCTTGTCTATACTGGCTGGAGAGGGGTGGAGGCAACCCACTTTCCGAGGGCAGGACTATTCATACCCCTGCTCTCTAATCCCACCAAACTCCCTTCCATTGAGTGGATTCCTACCCAGAGCATCCGTAGAACTCAAAGTAGAACTGCCCCCGTGGTTTTCTGAGACTGTAGTTCTTTACAGGAGTAGGAATTCTCTACTTTCTCCTTTAGAGAGGATGGTGGTTTTGAACAGCCAACCTTGCAGTTAGCAGCCCAACTCGAAACCCATTAAGCCGCCACACAACCCACTCTCTGATTAACCTACTTGGAGACCCTACAAATGGACTTTGGATGTTCACCATCACCCATAGCAAACGGGGTGCTCAGAAAGTAAGCGCTAATACTGAACCTACAAGGAAGTTGACCTGTTGTTTTTGCCGGTTTTATAAATAAATAAATATGTACACATATTGATATATGGTCCATCATCCTACTCAAAGGTCTCATGAGTAGAGCCCATGACTATGCTGGATGGCGAATGTATTGAAATAGATTAAGACTATGAGAGAGGGAGAGAGAGAAAAATGAGTGGGAGACTAAGAGAGTGGAGGCGTGTGCACGTGCGTGCGTGCGTGCGTGCGTGCATGTGTGTGTGTGTGCATGTGTGCGCGCAGAGAAACATACTGAGAGCCAGGAAGAAGGAAGGGAGAAAGGAGGTAGGTCCTGCCTTACAGGTACATAGCTTGGTCTGCGTGTCATTTAGCTCCCTTGTGCTCTTTAATGACCCAACATCTTATTTGCCACCATCTCTTAATACTTGAAATACAGAGGTTGCTTTCTTCCTGTCCATCCAAGATAAACAGCCTTCGGAGTCTCATCCTTCTATGAGGGAAGAAGTAACCTGTGATTCTTCTGCTCTGTGCAAATCTATTTATAGTTGTGGGCCAAGCTAGTAATTTGCACTGCCTGTTACATTCCGTCTTGATCGGACCTGAGATAAAGGAAGACAGGGTTTTACTTGCACCGGCAGTAGGGACTCACATGCACTGTCTTTGATGCTGGCCTCCTTCCCATGGCTTCTCTGACTTCCCTCGCTCCTTCTCCACCCGAGGTGGACACGCCGGGGTCTTCCGTATACTCCAGTGGGTAATACCTCGGTTCTTGGCTTCACACAAGAAAGGATTCATGCCGAAGCCTGGTTTGTGATCCAAGTGAGTTTTTATGAAGGACGGGAGAAGTTTCAGGTTTTACAGACTCAAAAGAGTACACAGTATTCCAAGGGAGTGTGCCAAACCACACGGAAGCCGCGCTGGGGCCCCCAACTGAAAATGGGCAAATCGTGGGACTGTGTGACCTGAGGCCAGAGAGCGATCAGCATGCGGTAAAAGGAGAGAATGCTTTCCTGCTGCCGGGATATTTTAAACCTCTGGCTGGGGAGGCATGGTGGTAGGTATTGGTCAACCCCATTGGCTGAATTAAGCCCACTGGGTGGGGTCATGAGCCTGGACTTAGTTTGGGTGGCCCAGGTGTATCACTCATCTGGCTTGGGGCCTGACTTTGAGCATGCCAGTAAAAGTCTTCATGGGTAGCTAATGCTTGCCTGATTCCTTCCAAACCTCCTGTAGGGGGCCTGTGCAGGCATGAGAGGGACAACCCCCCTGCTCCTGTCTGGCTACCTAACACTTGGATGTCTTGAGACTCACCAGGTGTGTGTGTGGGGGTGGGGGGTGGGGTGGCCAATGTATGCCTGTGGATGGTGATCATGTTTGCAAGAGTTGGTGGATCAATATACACATAGGAATTAGCTGGGTTTGCACTATTATTTGTTGTTGTTCACAAAGAGTTACTAAGGATGCCCATTTCCCCTTCACCGCCTGTGTTGAAGGATTCCCAGGTTCCCGCAAACACCACCTCTGGTGAGTGCTGGGGACACAGAGAACACGGCATGGCCCCAAGCCTCACGGAACTCATCAAGCAAAACAGAAAACCATGCAAAGATGGCCTCAGTGGAGGGAAAACATGCCCCCAAACCACCTGACTCACAGTGAGCCTGTCGGACAGGCTGGAACTGCCCTTGGGGGTTCTGACACTGTCTCTCTCTGCAGGAGTAGAAAGCGTCATCTTTCTCCTGCGGAGCGCCTGAGAGCTTCACACTGAGGGCTTTGTAGCCCAGTGTGTCATCGCTGTGCTGCCGCCGCTCACACGTAGGTGCTGTGTCCTAGCAGAGTCTCCATTGCAGAATCACATTGAGTTCAAGGGGATGACGTTGACTCCCAGGAGCTCGGTGGCAGAGTGGTGACACGTTGGGCTGCTAAGTCAAGGCCGGCCATTGGAAACCACCAGCTGCTCCGTGGGAGAAACACAAGGCTGTCTACTTCCATAAAGAGTGGCCGTCTCAGAAACCCACAGGGCCAGTGCTACCCTGTGCTGTAGGGTCAGTAGGAGTCTGAATCCACTCAATGGCAGTGAGTTTGTTTGTGTATTATTTTATGTTTACACACACCATGGGAAGTCCAAAGATAAGCTTCAACACCAGGGAGGTACCAGTAGCTACAAGCCCTCAGACTTGATTTCTCAACTCCAATCTCTTTGGTCTTTTCTCCACGGGTTGGACCAGGTTATGTCCACTGGGGGCTGACCTCTACTCTTGAGGATCCCATAGACACTGGAGCACAAAGCCCACACTGCCCCATGACTTGTTGTGGGCGGGGTTCTTGTGACCCATAGAGTCTTCATTGACTGGTTTTTTTGGAAGCAGCTCTCCTGGTCCCCTCCCTTCATAGCCATGTGGAAGTCTCTCAGGACAGAGGGGTGGTAAGTAGCTGCCCAGCTCATTGGCTGGCCTCGCTGCTAGGTGATCACTGCATGTTTCCCCTCAGTTCCAAGAAAGGTTCTGATGGAGTGGCTGCTGGTACACCACTCCAGGTCTAGAACCTGGAGGCAAGTCGCTCTCTAGAAAAACCTGGTCAGAAAGTAATGGTGAGATGAGCTTCCAAGAGGTAGCGCTGGGCTGTTGCCACAAAGAGAAACAAATGGCGGTCATCGAACAGACGCTCATGAGACACAAGTGCCCTCTCTCGCCTCAGCTAGGCTCCAGCGCTGGTAAGATAGAAACACAAAGGGTGCCTGGGTAATGGAGGGCAGGAAGGTGGAGAGGTATTCTGAGTGGTGACTTGGGCAAGATTGGCCCAAGAATGGGTCTTCTTAATTGAGACCTGCAGAAGGGGGAGACAGCAGGAGATGGTGAGGGGAGTGTGTGAAACGGTGTGTGATGACGCGGTGTGTGAGATGCTTCCAGGCGGCTCCAAATGCAGACAACAACACCGAGTCCATTAGGACTCACGGGGACAGGGGAGAAGCACCTCAGTGGGTTTCCGAGATTGTTAGCCCTTTACTGTGGGAGCAAACAGCCCCTCTTTCGGGTGCCAAGAGGTACAGGCACCCGAAGTTCATTCTGTTGAGGCTCACGGTCCCTGCATGGCCTAACCCTGGGCTTCTGGGCATCCACCCTCCTCTCTAGTCCCCAGAAACCGGACCCTCCGCCTTCTACAAAGGTCTACAGCAGTGTCAGCAAGCTGCCAGGGAGGGTCCTTGTCTGAAAGCTCCGCTGAGAGGGACAAAAAAGAAAACCCCCAAAAGAGCAGACTCTTGGAGTGTATTGGAACTCCACAGTCCCCTGCGGAGTTTGGGGTGAGGAGTAGATGAGTGGGTGGGTCCCTGGAACAAAGCCCCTGGCTGCAGACAATGACCAGCTTTGTGATGACCCCCAGATTGAACAAAAGAGCCTCCCCAGAGCGAGTGGTGTTAGGAATGTCAAGCATCTTCAAAGGCATCAGCCTTCTAGGAGCTCTGAGTATTCAAGTAAGGAGAGTGTTGTTAATGAGTTAAATTAAAAGGCTAATCAAAGAGGCGAGTGCTACAAAAGAGAACAGGAACACAATTAGTTAATGGAAGATTGGGAATAAAACGGAAAGGATTTTTTCCCCTTCCTATGCATGATAGCTTCACATTTCTCCAGTTTTATACCCAAGGCAAGGGCAGACTGTGTTCACGCAGTTGTGTCATTTGAAAAACAAAGCCAAAGCGAGCATGCTTTATTTACAAAGATAAGCGCAAAGGGCCCGGCTCAGCAGCTGATCCACCCACCAAGCTCCCTGGCATCCCTCCCATGCCCACTCTAGCTCAGAGACCCGATCTGAGGGTGTCCAACTGCCCCTGTGAGTTTCCCAGATTGTAACTCTCTATGGGAGTAGAAAGCCCCTCCTTTCCTCCACCACTGCACCACCATCCCCAGGTACTCGGAAAAGCTCCACCCAAACCCACAGCCGTCCAGTGGATTCTGACTCACAGTGACCAGGTAGAACTGCCCCTGTGGGATTCCCAGACGGTAGCTCTTTAGGGGAGCAGAAAGCCTCCTCTTCCTCCCACAGAGCCGCTGGGGGTTTCCAACTGCTGACCTTGTGGATAGCAGCCCAGTATGTAGCCACTACGTCACCGGGCTCCTGTGTCCAGGCCCAGGCACTCTGACCATATCCAGTCATATCCAGTCGGCAGCGATGGCACCTTTGTATGAGGATGTATGATGTTCCCATGGAGAGGCGGTAGACTTTGTCTTGAGGCTAGGGGAGAGTTCAGGATATCAGGGTACTGGCAATGTGACAGCTGGACATCTCGGATGTCCTGGACCTTGTGGAGTCTGGGTAATCATTGCTGAACCCTTCAAGCTCACTGCCATCAAGCGGGACCTGCGTCACAGCGATGCCACGTGCTGCCGAGTCACCACGCTTCACCACGCGTGCTCTGCCACCTCATGATGGTTGCTATGCTTGAGCTCATTCTTGCAGCCGCTGTGCCCATCCGTCTCCTTGAGGGTCTTCCTCTGTTTCACGCACCTTCAGCTTTACCAAGCCTGGTGTCCTTCTCCAGGGACCAGCCCCCCCTGACAGCATGCCCTCCTAGGAAGACGTCTTGCCTCCTTTCTGCTAAGGGAGCATCTGCCTGCACCTCTTCCAACACAGATGGGTCGCTCTTCGGTCTGTGCTGTATTTTCTGTTTTGTTTGTTTGTTTTTTAACCAACACCGTCACGGTCACTCAAAGGCATCCATTCTGTGTGGTCCTCCCGATTCATTGTCCACCCCTCGCGTGTGTGGGAGGCGATGAACAATGCCAGGGCTTGGCTCAGGGACCCCTTAGTCTTTGCTTTTGGGGGGGGTAACAATGTAAAGAGTAATTTTTCAGCAGACTTGCCGCATGCACATCATTGAATTTCCTGTCTACGGCTTCCATGCACATTGAGTGTGGATCCAAGAAAAATAAATCCTTAAAAATCTGATCTTTTCCATGTTGATCTAGAGCTTATGTATGTCCCCTTGTGAGACCTTTGTGAGAGTTGTGTATCCCTAGGTTCCTATGACGCAGAGGGACAGGGTAGAACTCATAGGACAGGGTAGAACTGGCCCTATCAGCTTGGAAGATTATTATTCTTTACAGGAATAGAAAACCCCGTCTTTCTCCTGAGGACCAACTTAGTGGTTTTGAACTGCTGACCTTCTGGTTAGCAACCCAACACTTAACCACTCTGCCATCAGGGCTCGATGAGTAAGTATTGACTGGATGGCAGTAAGTTTTTACTTTTATTTTTGGTTTGCGGTCCACCCTCTGGGACTGGATCTTCCAGAGAAAGTGCCCATACCTGATAGCGCAATGCATCTTCTAGAACAGAGATTCTCAACCTGTGGGTCACGACCCCTTTGGGGGTCAAACGACCCTTTTACAGGGCTCGCCCGATTCATAACAGTAGCAAAATTACAGTTATGGAGTAGCAGTGAAAATAATTTTGTGGTTGGGGTCCCCACATATGAGGAACTGTATTAAAGGATCGCAGCATGAGGAAGGTTGAGAACCACTGTTCTAGGAGGTAAGGTCCTACCAGACTTCCCCTGCTTTCCGTTCAAAAAGAACCTCTCCCTATGCTTATAAATCATCAGCTGCTATAGCCTAGCTGCTATGGCTTGGTCTTTCATCCTGGAAATTCAAGTCAGAGACAGAAAAGGAATGGACCTACCTTGCCTCTAACTTTGTGCAGGATGTTCTTGGAGATGAGTGTGACCAAAAAGACTAGAAAATCAAAGTTGGGTTCAGGCACTGACTAAGAAAGAGACCTGCAAGAGAGACCTTCAGAGGAAATAGCATCGGCCGACAGAGCACTGGTGCTTGTAGGTGTGTTAGTCCCGGCAGATGAGAGAAACAAATCCGTAGACACTCATATGTGTTTAAGAAAGAGCTTTATATAAAAGAGCAATTGTTTATTGAGAAAACATCCCAGCCCAGTCCAGATCAAGTCCATAGGTGCGATATTAGCTCATATGTCTGACACCACTCTATAAATTTCTCTTCGGACTCACAGAACACATGCAACGATGCTGAATGCAGGAAGATCATAGGCCAATGGGTGGAAAGGCATGGGGATCCAGTAGTGGTGGAAGCATCTCTTACCCGACTCCTCCAGTTCCCAGGCTGTAGTGTAGCTCCATCTGTCTTGTCAACAGGAATGTCTCACAGAGAGAGTGTGTGTCCTGCCTCCAGCGAACTATTTATCCCTTTAGTGCCTCCAAATGAGGTCATTAAGCTGGGACCTGAGTGGCAGGCTAACCGTCACCCCTTCACTCTTAACAGTCTCAAGTTGGCACCAATATAACAATGTGTAACCACCATGGTAGGGTTGGCATTTTGGTCAAGAATGGGTCTGTGTGTCTTGGGGCAAGGTATCTGGTTGGGGCCGTCTGTACTCTCATGTGATTTTTAGGCATAGTGGGTACGATTTGGGCTGATAACTGCAAGCTCAGCAGTTCGAAACCACCAGCCGCTCCTTGGGAGGAAGACAAAGATCTCTACCCCTGTAAGGAGTTACAGTCTGGGAGACCCCCAGGGGCAGTTCTACCCTGTCTTTCAGGTTGGCCTCGAGTCGGCATCGACTGGATAGCAGTGAGTTAGGTCTCTCCTGGCCCCCTTTCAGTGAGTGTGTACACTGGGTTGGACCAGCTGGAGTCCAAGCGTTCAGAATGGTGTCTGGTGCAAGGGCTTCTGGGATGCTGTGCTGGCACTTGCTTTAGATCACGTAGAGGTCATCACCACGTGTATGGTGACTGTGCGTGCCTCTTAAACCAGTGGAACCTGGTCTTCCAGGAGGAGGGAGTTTGTGGTCTGAAGGACCCCTGAGGCATAGGCCTGAAAGGTTCCACGAGTTCCTTCCCTGCAGCGTCGTTGGTCTCACGGTCTGTCCTGCCCACGTCCGTGTCGGTGAAGTGACCCCTGTGGCTCTGTTCCTGCAGCCTGCAGTTTCTCGGTCTTTTGCTTGCTTCTTGGGTTAATTTAATCTTCCCTCTGTCTACCATCTCCAACCAGGTCAGCCATGGGCTGTTGGGTTTCCTTGGCCTGGATTCTCATCCACCCAGCACCACCTTGAAAGAGAGCCCTGGAAATCTCCTTAGAACGGTCGCCGCCAGCACTACTGGGCACACACGGGTCATCTGGCGAGATCCATTCAACATTGCACCTCAGCAACGAGGGATGTGAGGAGAGGCTGGGGTTTGAGCAGAACCCTTCCTGAGAGCCCTAGACTGGCTTTCCATGGCCTGTTCAATAGTCACTTTCAAGCGTTTGCATTTTCAGATGTCTTCCCAAAATTTCAGGGAAGAATACAACATGCCAGGATATTTATGAATCGTGAGATTTAATAGAGACCCCGAGTAGATCTTATTATTGATATGCTCGCCGCTTCATTACATTCCCCTTAAGGTTTGCGGCATGGATATGGATCATTTGCAATAATAATTATGCAGTGATCGATTGATTGGGTCTGACATTACCCTTGTCACCTTGAAATGCAGAATCCATCCGTTCTTCAGGGTGAGCGTTTCCCCCCCTGCTAATCTTGCACACCAGCACACCCTGGTTTGTTTTATGGAGAAAGTACAATTTATAAAGTTTGGAGACTTAACATTAACCTTTTGCTAAACATGAAGTATCACTTGTCATTTCGCAAAGAAATGGAAATCGCCCAAGCAGCAATTTTTCGGAGATTAGAAAACACAGTCTAATTTCAGAAAAGGGATTTCTCAAACCAAAAAAATGAGTGCGTAGCTCTGAGCGCTACCCATCTATTGTGAGGACTGAGATGCACTAAGGAACCTGGAAGAGAGGCAGGCAAGCTCTAAGCCAGATCTGCGCTCTCTCTCTCCCTCTCTCTTTCTCTCTCTCTCTCACACACACCCTGCATTGTGTACATGGGCATCCCATACGCACTCCCACATCACGGCCATATAGCACTTCACATGTGTGCACGCACACGAGTCACACAGACTCTTATCTTTTATGTCGGCATGCACCTGCTCCCAAGTCAACACTCTAATTCTCTAATCCCGCTTCAGGAAGAATGCAAAACTGTGTTTCCAAAAAGTGTGGCTACTTGCCCTCCAAGCATTCTGTCCCGAGACATTGCAGCAGGGGACTCCACAGAAGCATGCCTCGACTTCTTCCCATTGGGCGACAACTTAGAAAAGCCAATGGAAAAGCCAATGCCCAACGTGGACTTCCAAAGCGGTACCTGTCCTGAGTTAATGATCTGAGCAGTCTCAAGTCAGCTTGGCCACTGAGAGTCATTTGCCTAAGATGAGGGTTTGTACTCTCTCAAAGAGTTACACGCTCAAATACCCACAGGGGGCAGTTTCACCCTGCCCTCTGGGGCTGCAATCAACTTGATGGCAGTGCCATCCACTCGCTCGCACCTCAGTTGGAATCCATTCGCTGGCAGTGAGGTTTGATAGAGTAGCTCATCAAAGGCCAGCCATGGTACTGGAGAAGGACACCTGGTGGCACGGTGGGGAAATGCTTGGCTGTTAACTGAAAGGTTGACGGTTCAAAACCATGCAAGCACTCTGTGGGAAACGGACTTGGTGTGCTTCTTCCATTTAAACAACAAAAAATGGTAGCTTCAGAGACCTTTTGAGGGCATGTCTGTTCTGTCATTGTGGGCCACTGTGGGTCAGAATGGACTCGATAATCCCTGATAGCAACATGGTGTTTGATGAGGGCGATGGAACAGATGATGAAGCTGAACTGCTGCTTCCCCACACATGCTACTGCTGAGCACCTACTTTAGGATCCCAGTGGCTGAGCGCTGCCTGTCATGTATGCTTCACTCCCTGGGAGTCCTATGAGGGCAGGGTTTCTACCATCGCCCTTAAACTGGCCATGACATTGAGGATCAGACAGGCGGGAATTTCCAGTCATGATGAGCAAATTAAGTGGCAGAGAGCCATCCTTCGAACCCAGAAAGCTGCTCTCCAAAATCTGTGTATTTTGCAACCTTCCTGTCTATACATCTGTAAGAGTCTCTATGAGCTGGAATCTGCTTGGGGGCAGGGAGTTTGGTTTTTTACACACCAAGACAGCAGCAGCAGCTGGTGGTGTGCCTGGCGGAAGTTTTCTTGTTTGTGCCTGTCTGCGGGTTTTTATGATGTGTGTGCACCACCTTTGCTTGGTAGTAACTCTAAGAAATGGAGACATGTGACTAGACCTAGTGCAAATGCCAGTAACCAGCTCACGTGGCTGCATCGCAGTAGTGTGTGAGAGAAAGCTCACGTGGCTGCATCGCAGTAGTGTGTGAGAGAAAGCTCACGTGGCTGCATCGCAGTAGTGTGTGAGAGAAAGCTCACGTGGCTGCATCGCAGTGGTGTGTGAGAGAATCCCGTGACACCAAATAGCCAGGAGAGGTCTAGGCCGAGGTCCAACCAGACTGCACCACACGCCACCCGAAATGGTCAGTACCTAATGACACCGCACGCACGCAGAAGCCCCTCACAATTGTTAAGAGCCACACTCACGTGGCTTGTTCTGCCTGCGCACCCGAGCCTCGCTCTCGGACGAGCAGGGACCGTTGGGAGCTGTCAGTCATCTGTCAGTGAAGTCGATAGTGCCCCCACTGCATCGTAGCCACGAGTGAGAGAAAATCCTGCCTTCTTTTGGGGTCTTCTTCGTATTTGCACACCTGAATACACACACACACACACACAACATAGAAAAGAGGCTTCATGGAAAATTCAAGGGCAAATCCCATCATCTCTTAATTCCATTTCTTCATGAACTTCTTGAAGTCCCCTGTCTATATTTATAGACCTATATTAAAATTTAGTATTTAGTATATGTCATATTATATTTAGTATTTAGTATATGCAATATTAGTATACATATATAGGATTATATCTATTTAATTTGGACATGTTATCAGGAGATACCTCATGACATAAAGGAGGAACATACATATAGTATTGTATATATGTAGTGTTGCACATATGTAGTATATGTATATATATATATATATATTTATACAACTATGCATGCTAACTCACTGGCATTGAGCCAATGCCGACTCATATTGACCTTATAGGACAGGGTATAACTGTTCTGTGAGTTTCTGAGACTGTAACTCTTTATGGAAGTAGAATGCCTTATCTTCCTCTCTTGGAGCAGTGTAGTGGTTTAGAACTGCTGACCCTGGGGTTAGCAGGCCAACACATAACCACTAGGACACTAGGACTCCTGCGATACAGTCAAGGTATATAATAAACATATGTAAAATACACAACTTGACAAGTTTTGACAGACAACACAGAGTTGGGAACCCATCGTCTCTCGTCTCAATCAAAGCAGTGCTCATGGGAGTCCCCTTGTCCCTTTGCCCTCCCTCGTTCTCTCTGTTCCCCTCTTGCCCCACCCAAGTCCACTGTGGCTTCTCTTCCTGCCCCCGTGTAGCAGTGTCAAGCCTAGGAAGAGTTGTGAGGGTGGCGCCAGGGCCTGCCAGTGCTTTGTTCTGTTGTGCATTGGGTGTCTATGGGTTGGAACCAACTGGACGGCCCCTAACAACAGCGATCACATCTGTGCGTATCTGAAACAGTAGAGGAGATCCCGCCTACTGGAGTGGAAAGCACAGTCTTTGTCATTGGGAGCTGCTGGTGGTTTTGAATTAAGGACCGTCCAGATCACGGCGCAGTGCATAACCACTACACCACCTGGGCTCCACAGCGGAGAGAGGCTACTTTGTATAGCCACTAAGTCTTCTGAGCTCTTGTCCTTCTTCATTTCCCCCTGAATACAATGGGACACGTCAATAGACAGTGGGCTCCTGGCTTTCAGCAGCTGGGGCTGCACACCCTGCGTTTGCACCACTCTGAAGGGTTGGCGGTTTGGCAGGTTGAGCCATGGAGAGTTTGTCTTCCCTCGTCTTCAGTAATACTTTGGAACGTGTGACCAGTCTAGAAAATACACAGAGGGGAAAACAAAGCCCAGGCCCACTGCTATTGGACATGGCGTCCATCCCACCTCAGATCGGCGCTTTCAAATAGAGTAGGAGTGGCCCATAGATTTTCCAACGTTGTACGTCTTTCTAGAGTCTTTAGCGACTAGGTCTTTCTCCTAAAGAGCAGCTGGTAGTTGGGAGCCCAGTGCTTAATCTCTGCACCACTAGGGCTCCTTAGAAAGAATGAAAAAGACCACAGTTGGAGGGGCGGGTGACAGAGGTGATGGCCCTAAGCCAAGGGGCGGTGCTGTTCATTCATTCTGATCCCAGAAATGGGATGTGAGGTTGGCCAATCTGCAGCTCATTAGGAGAAAATAACCCAGATTTCACTAAACTTGAGCTGCGTTTACTTTAGTCTCTGATGAGTCAGAACAGCCTCAGGTCATCATGGGCATCAGCCCTGGCATTGGAAGTATAGGGGAGGGCAGGCTAAGGGAGAACTCCAATCCTGGGCCTGATCCCCTCCCCCTTCTCATCTACACCAAAGAGATGCTTTAGTCTGTCTTATTGATGGACAACTCCTTCTCTGCTGGCTTCCCAGAGAATTTGAAAGGACTCAACTCGGATGGCTTGGAGGGCAATTGTAACATATGACTTCTGGATATTAAACCAGACTGAGCCCAGGTGTAAAACCTATGTGTCTGTCCATTCATCTAGCAAATACTCATTAAGCACCTTCTCCTCTCTGAGTTGTTGAGGGTGGTGATGGCTCCGAGGAAGAATCTGTCCCTTCCACACAGGAGACCCAAGTTCAGTTCCCAGCCAGTGCAGCTCATCTGTCCCTGGGAGCTGTGTGTGCTGCTATGAAGCTGTGTCTGCTTCGGCAGCATGTGTTAGCCATTGGCAGCACACACCCTACTGTATGCTTCCCTCTGTATTATTTAGAATGCTCACGACGCGCGTCTGCTGTGGTTTCCATTTCTGTGAGACCAATTTTAGAAGTAGACACACAGATAGAGCTGATCAAGAAGGCAAGTAGATTTTCCTAGTTCTGAGACTGCACACATCTCTCAGCGGTTGGGCAGGTCTGCCGCCACCGGCCCCCTTTACAGTGCTGAAGAGCGAAGATGCCACTTTGAAGACCAAGGTGCTCCTGACCCCTGCCACCATCTTTTCAGGGGCCTCATATGCATGTGAACACAGGACAGAGACTCAGGATGACTGCAGGAAGACGGGGGCCTTTGAGTAATGGTGGCGGCAAAGAATATTGGCTCTGCCACCGACGGCCGGAAGAAGGAACAGGTAGGTCTGTCTTGGAAGAAGGACAGCTGGAACATCCCTCAGAAGCCAGGATGGCGAGACTCCACAACACATCCTTCTGAGGGGCCAGTCCCTGGAGAAGGGCATCATGCTTGGTAAAGTAGAGGATCACCAGGCAAAAAGGGGGACAGCCCCACAACAAGATGGAATCCCATGGTGGTAGGAGCCATGGGCTTCTACGCACAATATGGGAATGGCGTAGGTAGGGGTCCTCAAACTTTTTAAACGGGTCCAGTTCACTGTCCCTCAGACCCGTTGGAGGGTCGGACTAGAGTTTAAAAAAAACTATGAAAAAAAAAAACTATGAACAAATTCCTATGCACACTGCACATATCTTATTTTGAAGTTAAAAAACAAATGGGGCAAAAACACCCGGCGGGCTGGATAAAAGTCCTCTGCGTGTGGCCTACGGGCCATAGTTTGAGGACTCCTGGCATAGGACCTGACAGTGTTTCCTTCTGCTGCCTGAAGGATCACTACGAGCTTGAATGGATCGATTAACTAACACCTACCCACACAGAATCCAAATGTCGCCATTCTGTCCCTCTTCTCCCATCATGGTGCCCCCAAACAAGCCAGAACACCCTTGGGCCCAAACCCACTCATCAGACTTCCCTACTTTCAGTGGGGCTGATGAGTCTGACTGCTGCCCTGAACCTTGGAGGAATCAAGAGAACAGTGAAGGGCGGAGAGGCCCCAGGTGGATGGCCTTTGGGAGCCATGTCCAGCCCGGGTGACTCAGCATAGGAAGAGGGATCTCTGCGGCTCGGCTCGTGGCTGGGGAAATGGAACTAAGCAGGACCTGGATCACCAACCAGACACAGGAGAAGGGAGTCTGAAGAAGGCAGCCAGATAGGATCCGGGTGTCCGTCTCCATTTAGCTGCACCCATAGGTCCAAGGAGGGAGCCTGCTGTCCTCCAGGTGGATTGAAAAGGAAAGGAGGTGATTCCAAACACCATGAAACTGAGGTGAGCTTCTCGGGCAATTCCATTCATTCATTCTTTCAAGAAAAGGGCATGGACACAGCTTTGGGACTGGTTCTGTGCTAGGTAAACCAGTTGCCGTTGAGTGAGTCCATGCCATGGCGACCCCTCATGCTTCAGACTCAACGGTGCTCCATGGGGTATGCAGGGGCATCTTTCAGAAGCTGATCGTCAGGCCTTTCTTCTGACCTGCCACGGAATGGACTGGACCCCCCAGCTGAGCTGGATTACTTTCTGTACCACCAGGAGATTCCTGTGGGGTGCAGCGGTATGGAATGGAGGACCAAGGGGCCTAGCCATTGACTCAGTGAACTTTTAACTTCTTCCTCGGGAGATAGCTTTTGATCAGAGAAATGCATCATTTATACGCTGTAATCAGGATTATTAAGAAAATGTGCGGTATGTCACAAAACAGTCTATACCTGACCCAGAGCACATCAGCAAGTGCCCAAACCAAGAGCCCACTACCACGGAGTCCATTCTGACTCATTGCCGCCCTGTGGGACAAGGGGGACCCTCCCCATCGAGTTGCTAAGTCTGTATCGCTTGGGAGTCTGACTACCCGCCTGCTGCCTGCAGATTGGCTCGTGGGTTCTACCCCCCAGCCTGTGGGTTGCAGCTAAGCACTTTACCCACTGAGCTTCAGGAGGAGAGAGATGCTTCTTCACCTTTGCAGGGCAAGCATGATGGATGGCATTATTTTGATTTCACAGCTCAGAGCACTGGGGAAGAGAGAGGGCGCAGGCACTTACCCAACACAACCCATAGGTGGAAAAGTCGGGATTTGCACACACACACAGAGGGGCTGGGGGTTAATGAGGGCTTGGACAAGAATTAGTTGGTCATTTTAACTCAACAACAGAGCCATAAGGGCTCAGAGTGTAGCAGTAACTAGGATTCTCCAGGCACGGTGATTGACAGTTGCTTGTGTGACATTTAGAATATTCATTGGGAGTAAGAGTATTGGGTTACACGTTGTGCCACGAACCTTAGGGTCAGCAGTTCAAAACCCTAGCAAGTCACTCCTCAGGAGAAAGAGGAGGCTTTATACTTCTGTTAAGGGTTAAGTTCCGGAAAAACCCAGGGGCAGGTCCTTCTCTGTCCTGGAGGGTCGCCATGAGTCAGAATCAGGCATGGAAGTTTTTCACCTCTAGTTCCCACCATTCCAAGAGCCAGAGAGCCAACACAATGGAGCTTGGTGCTAATAGTCTTTCCACATTTTGGTCATGAGAATGACGTTGCACAATGACAGTGTCCAAAGCACAATACGAGCACGCCAATTAACCATGACTGTCCAGCTCGCTCGCATTCACAGTGACCGGACAGGACAGAGTAGACCTGCCCATACCATAGGCTTTCTAAGACTGTCATCTTGAAGCAGGCGATCTGCCGTGTCTTT
>NW_022103901.1:35724903-35731079 GCF_000313985.2 Echinops telfairi
GAGGGGACCAAGAGGGGAGGAGGCTTGAACTACAGACCTTTCAGTTAGCATCCCAGTGAATGCTTACCCACTGCATAAGCAGAGCCTGGAGGAGCGGGGGCAAGGGGAGGCAGAGGGGCTGGGTCTGACCCGGTGCCGGTTGCAGTGTCTACCTACAAATTATCCTGCTTCCTACGGCGGTGAGCCACAGCAGCAGCAACAGATCACGCTGACTGAGTGGGTTGTGACTCCCAGGGACAGGACCCTGCAGGACAAGGGAGACCTGTCCCTGTGGGTTTCTGAGACTGCAACTCTCCACAGGAGTAGAAAGCCGACCTATAGAGCGAGCACCTGGTGTTGAGCTGCTGACCTTGCAATTAGGAGCCCAGTAGGTGTATATTTCTCCCAGGAAGACTGGCTTCAATAAAAGGGGTTTCCGGTCTTTGAAGATGGAAGGGTGTCAAGGTATCCTTGCTCCCCCCACATTTTGGTCTCCTGCCATGTTTAGGGGGGACCGGGGTGGATCTCTACCCCTTCTTATCCACCCAGAGTGCGTGGTGAAGAAACAGAAACACCCACAAAAAGCTTCACACAAGCTGCTCGTCCCCAGCAGCCAGGGGAAAGTGTCTCCTCATCCTGAGACAGTTGGCAAATCCCATTTTCCTACAGATGCCGTTGGACATAAATTGATGAGTTCAAGAAGCAAATAGAATATTCCGCAGCGCTCGGTATTGAGGAGTTCAGCGTGATCAGATGAGGCTTTGTCAGATGGAAGCATTCCAATTAACTGACACCGCAAAAGTGAAAGTGTGAAGCTTTGCTTTTCTCCCCAGCTAATCAATGAAGATTAATATTCTGTGGGAACCTGATTTTGCAGCTGGAAACGGGTGGCCCTCTTCTTCCGAACATCTCCCCCCTCCTCATCGTAAATAAATCATTTTTATTCTCGCGTATGAATTTACTTAGCTCTTTTAATAGCCTTGGCACGAATAAGGCTTTTTTTGATTATATCACCTTTTTTTTTTTTTTTAATGGATGCCTGGTGAAATACAGTCCCCGCCTTTGAGGTGGGGGCAGGCTAATGAGAAAGGGGGGCACCACACGGGGAGCAGAGCAGCCTTGCCTGCATAACCCCTGTGCCTTAAGCCCGATGCAGAAACGCCTGGGTTTCCTGGGAGTTTTCCAAGCAAATCACGAACAACGCTTTGCTTGGGTGGGTCTGGTTCTTGCCAGTGCCGAATGCAAAACTTTTTTTTTTTCCTGCTGGGGAAGATTAGATTGATCTGAAAGGACTTGGTCCGGATAAAATTCTTCTGGTTGTTATTTTGTATCCTTTTTATCTTCAAGGTGCTGGGAAATTCATTTGATTTCTCTTATATTTGTAACCCCCGAAGGAGGGCCCTGCACTTTATAATTCTTGGGCTTCCATCCACATGTATAAATTGATCCGCTGAATTGGAAAGCTGCTGACGGGGTTGACTTAGCAGATTCTGCTCACACAGTCTCATTCACAATTGATAAACTGATTTCTCACCCTACATTCCTTGAGCTTTAACCCTTAGGGAAAAGAGATCTAGCTTGCGCTGCAGAAACGAGAGTTTATAGGAGGGGAGACGGAGAGGGAGAGAAATGTAGAGAGGTGGGAAATAAAGATATTTCATTGAAGTCAAAAACATCCTGTGTTCTTGTACATTAGAACGTAGGATCAGAACCTTTTTATTGTGAATTAAGTGGATGTTTATGTCTCAGATCATCAGGTTTGCAGGCAACAATGTGCACTGTTTAGCCCGCCGTAGCTTGCCCACCCCACCCCCACTTTGATTCCTCATTCCCCTCCCGTAGAATTCTACCTTGGCCCATATAGGTCCCTGTGAGTCGGAATCCACTCCATGGACGCTTGTCACAGGCCACTGAGTCAGTTCTGATCCATGCCAACCCTGAAAGAAACTGCGCCCCCTCACACTGATTCCCCACCTGAGCCCATGGTCACCGCCACTGTGTCCATCCCTCTCCGTGAGGACCCTCCTCTTGTTTGCAGCCCCTCCACTTGACCGAGCTCGATGTCCTTCTCCAGGGACTGGTCTCTCCTGGCAACCTGTCCACAGCATGTGAAACGAAGTCTGGCCACCCTTGCCTCTGAGGAGCAGCTGGCCGTCCTTCCCCGGCTGAGGGAACTGTCCTGTGAGCAGCCCAGGGTAGCTTATTCTTCTGGATGGCCGTGGGCTTGTGTGGGCGTCTGTTTTCTCTTATAGAATACGCACTTCCCTGTCGCCCAAGTTTATAGGTGCCTACCTTCTAGCCTGCAGGCTTTAGACCGTGTCTTGCCTTATTACAATTCCTGATGAAAGGGGGAAAAAGGCTTGGTGGTGCTGTGCTAAGGCATTGAGTTCCTAGCCCCAAAGTGGACAGTTCAACTCGTCAGCCACCCCAGGGCTGAGAGCTGCGGCCATCTGGTTCTGGTCCATATCACAGCCTTGGACTCCCTCCGGGGAAGCACGTTGTTTAGCGCCACGGCCAGTCAGAATCTGCTTGATGGCAATGGCATTTAGCTTGAGAATCACCCCATTTTTACCTAGGTCTTTATGTGTGCTACGTTTCAGGAGGAAAGCGAGACTTTCTGTTCCGTTAGGGTTACAGCCTCCGAAATCCACCAGGGCTTTGGAGTCCTATAGAGCCCGGATCGACTCCATGGCAGTGAGTGTGGCTGTTTGGGGCATTGTATTTTGCACATGACCAGTTTCCAGTAAATGTGCTTTTATCTGATCAATAATGGATGGAGCGTGAGTTTCTGACCAAAGAATTCTCTGTTCATATTTGGCCCAAACTCAGTACTCCAAACTCCATACTCCATGCCATCGTGTCTGTTCCAACCCTCAGCCACCCTCTGTAGCAGTGCTTCTCCACCTGCCTCATGCCGCCACCCTTTCATGCAGCTCCTCGTGTGGTGGAGACCCCCCACCCATGCAATTCTTTTCCTTGCTACTTTATAACTGTACTTTCGCTACTGTTATGAATCGGGCAGGCCCTGTGAAAGAGTTGTTCAACCCCTCAAAGGGGTCGTGACCCACAGGTTGAGAACCACTGCTCTGTAGGGTTTCAGAGGCTGTGCATCTTTACAGGAGCAGACAGCCTCTTCTTTCTTCCTCACCACAGCTGGTAGGTTTGAACCACCAGCCTGGTGCTTAGCAGCCCAGCACCTCACCGAGCACGCCACTAGGGCGCTTTAGATTTGGCAGAAGGGGCTCTCATCCCAGACTTGGATCATCTTAAGGGGGAAGCGATTGGAATCCTGTGAGTTTTCAATTTTTAATGATAATAAATAATTGAATTCGTTTTCAGAGGCAGATTCTTTCTTATTTGGGATTCAAAAAGTTGCTAAGTACAGAACAATTAGGAACGTGAAAACACCTGCATGCATGCAAGTGTGTGTGTGTGTGTGTGTGTGTGTTTGCGTGTGCATGTTTGTGGGGGAATGCATGGGTATGGATGTACATGAGTGTGTATATGTGCAGGTATGCATGTGCATGTGTGTATGCATTTACAAGTGTGCCTGTGTGCCGTGTGTATTTGTGTATGTATGTGTGTGCAGGTGTGAATGTATGCACATGAAGATTATTTTATGACCCCATCGAATAAGAATTATGAATGCTTGAGGGAGCCACCATATGAAACTGGAGGGATCAGGTCCCATCTCTGGCAGCTCTAAGGGCCTGGCCTTGGGAAGGAGGCCTACACCCATTCTACCCTCTAGGATAGGCATCAGGATGGGCCCAGGAGTCTGCCTGGAGGCCTTCATGCTGCTCATTCCAAGGAACACCAGGCCACTGGGACAATTAGCACTAGAACACAGTTGCACACACGAGGGACATAGTGAGTCTAAAGAGAACCCATGGAGCCCAGCTTGTTGAAGAAGTTTGTCTTGCTTAGATCCATAATAAATGCTCAGGGAAGCGGTAGTCAAGAGATCGAATGATCCACTGCATTGGGTAATCTGCTGCACACAGCCTCTTCAAGCCGTGTAAAGCAAGGATGTGACTTTGATGATTAAGGTGCAGCTGACTCCAGCCATGGTGCTTTCAACAGCCGGCCATGCTTGTGAAAGTCGGACAGTGAATAAGGAAGACCAAAGAGGAACCGATACGTTTGAATTTTAGTCGTGGTGAAGAATATTAGAAGCCCATGGACTGCCAAAAGAGTAAACAAATCTGTCTTGAAAGAAGAAGTACAGCCAGGATGCCCCTTGCCGGCAAGGATGGCAAGACCTCTCCTGCCTATTGAACATGTTGTCAGAGAGAGCGGTCTCTGGGGGAGGACTTTACACATGAGAAAGTAAGGGGGCAGTGACCAGGAGGAAGACCTTTGACAAGAGGGATCGACACAGTGGCTGCCCCAGTGGGTTCAGCTCTAAGAACAATTGTGAGGCTGGCAGGGGGCCAGGCGGTGTTTCATTCTGTTGTACCTGGGTGGCTATGGGTCAGAACCGACTTGATGGCACCAGACACAACAACAACCAGTATTCCATTGTGCACAGGACCCATAGTTTGTTGATTCTTCCATTGATGGGCACCCACGTTGTTTCCATCCCTTTGCTCTTGTGAAGGGTGCTGTGTTTATATCTATTTGTTTCATGGCTCCTCTATCTCTAGGCTATACACCAAGGAGTGGGATTGTTGGGTCTTATTGTAATTCTATTTCCAACCTTCTCAGGAAGTGCCGTGCCATTTTCCACAGTGGTTGTACCATTTCACAGCTCCGCCATTAGGCTCTCCAGCATGTGCTGTTTTCTGGTTTGTTACTTGTCTGCTTGCTTTTTGAACTTGGCTATTGATATCCAACAAAAGGAAACGCTGCCTGATCTTGTGCCCACTTCCTGTTCTTTGGTACATTTGAGTCCACTGTCAGCAGCTCTTTCTCAGGCGCGGAGAGGGAGAACATGGTGAGGGCCTCTGAAATTCCCTTCTGTGTGTCCAAATCAGAGGTCCAGTTATGGGGCCTGTTTACCAGCTGTGTTAGGTCTAAATAAATCTTTATTACTTTTCTGCATTTTCCACATGAAGAGAAAACCCAGCTAGCCAATTCTTCAACTCCTCTTTAGTCCAGCTTCCCTGTCTGATTCTGAGAGCAAGCTTGGAGTCCCTGGGAAAGTACAGACTCCCTGGGTATAGCAGAAATAGCTAAGTGCTAGGCTACTCACCACAAACTTGGCAGTGCCCAGAAGCAGCCAGAGAGAAAGATCTGATGGTCGAGTTCTTGAAGATCAGAGCCGTGGAAGCACTACGGAGTGCACACAGTTGGACTCAGCCTCACACAGGGTCACTTGCGTTAGAATCATGGCTGAGGGACAGGTCACTAGGAACCTACATGTTCTATTACATGATCCTGGTGCCCAGCAGGTTTAGCACAATTGTAGTTATGTGCACCAACAACTCGACTCATCTTTTCCTCCTCATCTTAACCTAACTTATACGTATTACTGTTCACTTCCCTAGTGAGCCCTGGAGGTGTAGTGGTAACGAAATTGGGCTATTCACCCCAAGGTCAGCAGTTCAAAACCAGCAGACTTCACTGTGGGAAAAATATGGGGCTTTCTACTCTTGTAAAAAACTGCAGTCTTAGAAACTCACAGGGATAATTTCCACCCTTTCCTACAGAGTTGCTAAGAGTCAGCATGGACCAGACGGCTGTGAGTTTGGTTTGGTTTGGAAGCCTACTGTACATTCCATCCAATGGAGTCCGTTGGTGCTCACAAAGCAAACTTTTGGGAAAGAAAGGAAGGGCTTGGGGGTGGGGAAGGTCACGGCACCAGCCAAGGGCTGTGGGAATTGGGAAAATGCAATGCATGTGACTTGGTGGACTGCCAGTGCACTTGTCATTGCTAGCTGATTCATTGAGCAGCACTCTATTTGCTTTTAAGGTAAAAGGATTCAGGGCGGATCCTGGAGATGCCCGGCATGCATTTCAGTATGGTTGTCCATGTCTCCTCTGTGCCAGGCACTATACTAGGCAGTGGGCTGCGACTGCCCTCCGGACTTAGACCAGGTTTTCATGGCGAGATCAGCAGAGAGATGATTTAAATGTTGTGTGCGTGTGTTCCTGCAGAGGCAGTCTGGGATGCTGTGAGTGCAGAGAGCCAAGAGGAGTCCGGCAGAGTGTCAAGGCTGATGTGGCTGTGTGCCAAGAGGGACTTCGATAATTGA
>NW_022103901.1:35732521-35735748 GCF_000313985.2 Echinops telfairi
AAAGGAAACAGAGGAAAGATCTAGGAAGCAAAGCTATGGATAGAGGTGTAAGCATAGATGTGGACATATATAAACATTAATTCATAAAAATAGAGAGATTGCCCTATGTACATATATTTATATGGCAATACACTGAGGTAGTGGACAGACTTCGGGCCTCTGCTCATACCCTCCCTCAATGCAAGAATACTTTGTTCTAACATCCTGGCATTCTGTGATGCTCACTCTCTGAAGGGCTCTTCATGTATTTGTTTTTAAACCTTCAGCACAAAATGGGTGCATAAACAAATGTGGTGAAAGAAGCCAATGGTACCTGGCTATCAAAAGATATAGCATCTGGGGTCTTAAAGGCTTGAAGTTAAACAAGCAACCATCTAGCAGAAAAGCAACAAGCTAGGATCACTTAACAGGCATCAGAAGACCCGAAACAAACAAACAAAAAGCATATTGTTGAAAATGAGGGGGTTTGGAGCAAAGACCCCAAACCCATCTGTAGACAATAGGACATCCCCTCACAGGGAAAGGATGTGTCAACCAGAGTGCAGTAAAGACAGATGAAACACACAACATTAATCTGGTTCTTTTAGGCTTCTTGACCCTCCCCCCCTCCCCCCACTATCCTGACCCCAGTCCTACCTTTCAGTCTTGCTAGACCAGAGCATGTACACTGGTGCAGATAGGAGCTCAGGACACCTGGGATCCAGGTCAGATAAGCCCCTGAGGGACAGAAACGGGAGTGGCTATAGGAGGAGGGGAGGCGGGGCAGCAGGGGGAACTGATGGCAAGGATGGATGCATACCACCCCCGCCCAGGGGGACGGACGGACAACAGAAACATGGGTGAAAGGAGACAGCGGTCGGTGTAAGAGATGAAGATAATAATAATTTATCAAAGGTTCAGGAGAGTCACTTGGTGGGGGAAGGAGGGAAAAAGGAGGAGCTGATATCAGGGGCTCCAATAGAAAGTAAATGTCTAGAAAATGATGATGACAACATATGTACAAATGTGCTTGATACAATTGATGTGTGGATTGTTATAAGAGCTGTAAGAGTCCCCAATAAATTGATCTTTAAATACAAACAAACAAAAAGTACTGAAAGCCACAGAAGCAGTTGGACCCCGCCCCATGTGGTCTCTGTGAGTTGGAATCGGGTTGATGTCAGTGAGAGACAGAGCAACACGCAGCACGTGCCCAAGGAATACGGCAAAGGCCTCCATGGTTGAAACGCTACCGGAACCCAAACCACCCAACCAGATCAGAACTTGTTTCCGCCAGCTGGGCCTTCCTGCAATTAATTCATTAATTAAGGTTTAAAAACAAAGTGCTAGATGAAGAGCCCTTCACCATTCTTCTTGGGATTCCATCAGGGCCTTGCCATCTCTCCCACTAACATGCAATGTGATCGGGATTAGAATCGAGAGACACTCCAGCATGTGAGATAAAGGACAAACCTCCACTGCTATGGGGAGAGCCAACCCATAGATGGGGAGATGCAGGCACCCGAAGGTCCGGGTATTGAAAGGAGCAGACAAGGGTGTGCAAGCAGTTTTGAACAGCTGCCAGGTGAGGGCCAGTCCCCCACCGTGAGATGAATGGACCGTGGGCATAAGCCTGCCCACAGCAGGAGATGGTGGGAAAGAGAAACCAACAGATGACGTAGAACAGACACCTTGCACTGAGCGCAAGATGGAAGAAGAAGGGAAGGAGAGGGGGAGAGAAGGAAGGGATGAGGGAGAAGGAAAGAAAGACACTAGCGTGGGATCACGGAGAACGGACAACTGGCATGCAGAATGGTGAGGAAGGAAGGGAATCCTTACACCTGAAGACCAATCAATGCAAATGGATTCATCTGCATGACATAGCTTAAAACACAAACCGATGGGAAGGCAGTTCTGTCATTTGTATGCGTCATCTGCATTCCCATAGGGAGTGGAGGCCACAGCTTGTGATTCAGAAGAAATCAAGAGTAGAAACTGCATATTTGGCAAAATAGCGGAACCTATAGATTCATGTGGATTAGCCAACCCCCAAAAGGGTGAACCCAAGGAATTCCCTTTCCAGATGTGCCGTCACCAGCTTGAGAGCTAGAGACAAAGAAGTCAAAATTCTAAAAAGTCATTGCCATTGAGTGGACAAGGACTCATAGTGACCCCCAGAGGACCGTGTAGAACTGCCCTGTGAATTTCCAAGACAGAAGCTCACTACGGGAGTAGAAAGCCCCATCTTTCTCCAGTGGCACAGCTGGTGGTTTGAAACTGCTAACCTTGCAATTAGCAGCCCAATGCATAACAACTGAGTCACCAGGGCTCCCCTCTTGAAGGCAGTCAGGGTAAAACAAATTCTGGGGTTGAGGCAGCAATTTGAATAATTAAAATAATTAAAAAATTAGGGGCTGAACAGGCAGGAAGTTTGGGCGCAGCGGATTGAAAGCACTGATGGGAGAGAAAACAGACAAGCTCCCTGGCACTGAGTCCATTCTGACTCCCAGTGACCCTGTAGGACAGGGTGGAACTGCCCCTGTGGGTTTCTGAGACTGTCACTCTTTAAGAGAGTAGAAAGCCTCCTCTTCCCCCCTTAGAGCACCTGGCGGTTTCAAACTGGGGACTTTGTGGATTGCGCCCAACTTGTAACCACTATGCCACCAGGGCGCCTACAAGGAAGAGAAAGCTTCTCTAGAATATTGTCTCCCATGTCTAGATATTCAGCAAGGAGAGTAAAACAAGACACAGTCAGATGAAGGGCAAGTAAGAGAATGTGCAGATGACGGGCCTCCTATAAACAAATTGCTAAAGGATGACCTTCAGACAGCAGAGAGAAGACACAGAGGCATCGGAAATGGCGGAGGAACAGCGGAACGGGGGCCTCAGAAGAAGGGCCTGACAATCTGTTGCCAAGAACCAGCCATTGAGATCCTTGTCATTTGAACATTCTATTCTGATGCGCATGGGGCTGCCCTGAGCCAGGGCACTTTGATGGCAGCTGGTAGACAAGACCTTCCATGCACCCACAGTGTTCTTAAAAGAGCGTGCAGTATCCCAGTACTTAGCTACAGATGTAGACACAGTATGTCTATGTTGATATGATACCTGTAATTTGAAGTCTATATTGTATACTTTTAGACAGCATGTTTTCCTTTCTGTAACTATCTCCTTCCTTCTTGAAAGAAGGGGCTGTCTAATCCTGTTAAGAGTTACACTTCCTCTAGTTCCTAAATGCTTCCTCCTCC
>NW_022103901.1:35736236-35761334 GCF_000313985.2 Echinops telfairi
TGTATGGATTGTGATAAGAGTTGTATGAGCCCCTAATAAAATGATTAATTTTTTTTAAATGGAAAAAAAAAGAGTTACAGTCGCAAAAACTCACAGGGGCAATTCTATGCTGTCCTACAGGGTCACTATGAGTTGAAATGGACTAGATGGCAGTGAGTTTGGCATTTGGTCTGGTGGCATAGTGGCGACGACTTGAGTTGCTAACCACAAGGTCAGCAGTTCGAAACTACCAGCTGCTCCTCAGGAGAAAGATGAGGCTCCCCATTCCTATAGAGTTACAGTCTCAGAAACCCACAGGGGCAGTTTTACTTTGTCTTGAAGGGTTGCTATGAGCTGGAACCCACTCAGTGGCAGTGAGTGGGGATGTTTGTTTTCCAAGAACAGCCACAGCTCATGAATGGTGAAATTAAACATAGTATTTTATTTTCTCTACAGGGCAGACTTTGTCTCTGTGGAGGACCAACTTCCTTCATACCCACCCCCAAGTGTTAGCATTGGAATAACCTAACACCCACCAAAATAGAGCCCAAGTGGACAAACCCCAGCCCCTGGAGGGAAAAGGTAGCCGGCGTGAGCACACACACTGCAGGTGTGGATGGCCGCCCTTGCCCATTAAAAGTACAAAAAACGGAGATGCATGTAAAACCAGCCCACATCCCATTTCGACTGTATGACTGTGATTCATAAATTACTAACGTGTATTCCTGAGGAATAAATATTTCACCAGCCAGTGACAGACTTATGAGCTAATTAAAACCTGAGCCCTGGAAGCCAGGGTCCCATTAGCTCAATGCACAGGACACAAGCTGCTGCTGACTGGCTCCGGGGTAGACATTTACATCTGGCAAGGGCGGGCCTGCCTTATTAGGAACAATGTTTGGTGTTGGATGAAAGGAACCCTCTGGTGATGCCGAGCTTTCTTTAAAGGAGCCCCAAAGTGACAAGAAAGAGGGAAGAGAAAGATAAGACTGTATGGGATAAATAGTGTGAGGCGCCAACTGCCGGAGTTCAAATCCCCTTGCTCCTGGTCCAACACGAGCATGATGACGTGTGCTGGAATTCCCTTTCTTCTCAAGGCAATCTGTAGGTGGCAATGATATCCCATGTCCATGTCCTCCTCCGAATGCAGCCCAAGCCTCAGGCAATTCCCTGTCAATGTCCCGCCACCACCATTGTTGGAGGGTCTTCAGCTGCTCTTGGTAGGTGCTGTCATATCCATGTTTGACTCACAGTGGCCTCCTCTGCCAGGGTAGAAAGCACAGTCCCATGGGGCTTTCTAGAAGCCCTGGTAGGCAACACAAGAAAAGCCACCACATGACCACATGGGCTAGCTATTGCCGGGTAGACAATGAGGCCCAGACGTTGTGACTTAAAGGAGGAACCTTTACAGTCACTAGCTCACACACACAGCGGGTGTAGTGGACATCGCCGTGGGCTGCTAATCTCATGGTCAGCCATTGGAAAGCACCAGCTCCTCCTCCGGAGAAGGATGAGGCGGTCCACTCCCATAGAGAGTTAGAGTCTCGAGAACTCGCAGGGCAGTTCTTCCCTGTCCTACGGGGCTCCTGTGAGTTGGACTCCAATCACTGGCAGTGAGCATGAGTTTTGAGTCTACAGGTAGCTGCTCTGAGCCGGTCTTTGTCTGAAGCCAGTCTGTGACCTGGGGATTGGCTGGTGTAGAAGAGGCCATCCTTGCATGGTGCCTTCTGCTACAAGCGTTCCTGGATCTCAAGATGAAGCAGCTTGCATAGCAGAGGGAGGAGAGGAAGCATGTTTGAGCCAGAAGGAACACAGAGATGCGCACGAGACCCTTCTCCGGGTCTGTGTGCTTTGGGCTGATACATTGTCTCATCTGAGCCTCCTTACTTCTTGTTTCCAGTACAAGTGACAGGTCCAGCCCAGATCCGCAGGTGGAGAAAAGGACTTCCTCTCTGAGGGAGGACCCACAGAGTCGGCTTGCAAAGGGCGATTGATAAAGGGCAAACAATCCAAGCCACGCCACTCATTCGCCTGCTGGTGGGGATGATGAGGGCGCTACAGTCACACCTCTAGGAGGCTTCCAGCCAAGGACATCTGCCCCCAGAGCCCAAGCCCTGAGCCAGGGAAATGGTCTTTATCCTTAGATGTCGCTAATGGCTCATATCCTTAGCATCAGTCGTTCACACTGGCCTTCCCATGCAAATGCAGGGGAATGTGCTCAGTAGCTAGAATTGGGGTGTGCCTACATACCTGGGTGAGGGGTGGAGGTGGGTGGGTACTGGATGTGGTATAGAGCTAGGTGCTCAGCCTCACACCAGATCCACCACCAGGTAAGTGGAAGCTAGTCGTGGACTTAGCCTACTGGAAAACGCTCATCCAATAGTGGATTTCCCAGGACTGGCCGTCATCACGGCACTCCCCTGACCCAGGAGACAAGCTAGGTTAGAATCTCCTGGAAGGCACAAGAAATACTTGACCCCCAAGCCCTGTCTCCTCCTTTGCACTGCCATCCAGTCCGTGCTGATGCTGGTTGACCCTGCAGGACAGGGTAGAACTTCCCCTGTGGGCTTTGGTTATTGTAACTCTTTGTGGGAGGAAAGAGCCTCATCTTTCTCCTGGGGAGCAGCTGGTAGTTTCATAACAGCTGACCTTGTGGTTAGCAGCCCAGTGCATAACCACTACATCTCCAGGGCCCCTTCAAGCCTTGCCTAAGACATCCCAAATCAGACACTTTGGGTCAGGTCCTGAAATGGCCATTAAAAAAAAATCATTTGATTAGGGGCTCATACAACTCTTATCAGAAGCCATACATACATCGATTGTGTAAAGCACATTTGTACATTCATTGCTCTCATCATTCTCAAAACATTTGCTCTCCACTTAAGCCCCTGGCAGCAGCTCCTCATTTCCCCCTCCCTCCCCGCTCCCACTCCCTCATGAACCCTTGATAATTTGTAAATTATTATTTTGACATATCTTATACACTGTCCGACGTCTCCCTTCACTCACTTTTATGTTGTCCATCCCCCAGGGAGGTGGTTATATGTAGATCCTTGTAATCGGTTCCCTCTTTCCAACCCACTCTCCCCCTACCCTTCCAATATCGCCACTCACACCACTGGTCCCGAAGGGATCATCTGTCCTGGATTCCCTGTGTTTCCAGTTTCTATCTGTACCAGTGCACATCCTCTGGTCTAGCCAGACTTGTAAGGTAGAATAGGGATCACAATAGTGGTGGTGGGGTGGGGTAGGAAGCGAAATGGCCATTTTTAACAAGATAATTTATATGAAAAAAATGTCCCCTGGTGATTCTAATGAATTTCTAGTATCCATCGCTGCCTTCGCATCAGACAACAAACCATTTAATTCTTGTGTTTTCCTGGCATTGTCTTGACTGTCTGAAGTTATCTCTCAGCTGCCAAAGTCATTTTGATTGTGTAATTCATAGGTCTAAACTCACTGCTATTGAGTCAATTCTGACTCATAGCGACCCGACAGGACAGGGCAGAACAGACCCCTGGATTTCGGAGACTGCCACTCATGATGGAAGCAGAAAGCCTCATCCTTCTCCTGCACGGTGGCTGGTGGTTTCAAACTGCTAACCTTGCAGTTACTAGCCCCATGTGTAGCTGCTATTTTCCACCATGAACTTCTGTCTTGATAGTGAGCATGATTAAAAACATTTTTAATTAAAAATTTAAGGTTTCTAGATATATAATGTATAGCAAAAGTAATTTTCTGCAATCTAGAAGAGAGCTTAATATCAGATCCCTTTACTGGGATGGTTGGGGACTGAGAAGGACATATAATTTATTTATTTTATTAATGTTACGATCAGTGCAGAAGTTCTCATTTGGGGCAGAATAGTGTTTTGTGTATAACTCATGAGGAGGGAAGCGGGGCAAGGCTGCTGGTCTGTTGGAGTGTACAGAGTCTAGACCCTGGTTTTTTGAAATCGGTCCTTTTTTTTACTGCAGTAAATAGTTACGTGGCCGATTCACATAAAATCGCCAATTCAACACTTTAAAATGTGCATCTAGTGACATTGATTGTATCCCTCTTGCTGTGAAACCATTGCAGAACCCTTTTCTAATTGGTCCCCACCACCAGCAGCAGTAAAGGACGGCCCCTCAGCCGTGCCTCTGCCTTCCCTTCCCTCTACCCTCCTGTCCTTCCCACTGCATGCAGTCCAGCCAGACCCACAGCGACCCCACAGGACAGGGGAGAACTTCCCCAGGGAGTCTCTGAGACTGGAACTAGTGTTTCTCCCATAGAGCGACTGATGGTTTTGAACTGCTGACCTTGAGGTCAGCAGCCCGATGGGTAACAAATGTGCCACCAGAGTGGCTGCTAATAAACTCTGGTCTATAAATAGTTGCCTGTTCCCCGTACGTGAAGCACGTGGGGTCATTCATCACAGCCCCTTTTGTAACTGACTTCTTTCTCTGGCATTCGGTGCGAAGAATGTTCACCCCTCTTGTACCATACATCAGGATTTCAGTTCTCTGAATAACATTCCATCGGGTGTGTTGGTTATACCTTGGGCACCTAACCACAAGGTCATCCGTTCGAAACCACCAGCTGCTCTGTTGGAGAAAGATGAGACTTTTGACTCCCATGAAGAGTAGTAGTCTTGGAAGCCCACAGGGGTAATTCTGCCCTGCCCTATAGGGTCACTGTGAGTCAGCATTGCCTCCATGGCCGTGAGAGTGTTGAGAGTCCATGTTACCTTGGGTTGATCCATTCATCTGCTGATGGATATTCCTATTGTTTAGGCCTTTGTGAATCAGTAAATTGTGAGGCTGGATGAGATTATCCGGTGAAGATAACTACAATGAGGATGTTTTTCAAGCAGAAAGGGTTAAAATGTCCAAAGAGCCATGGACCAAAAGAGCCATGGACCACATGTTCAACCATGTGGACACCTCTTGTTGCTGTTTTGTTTTCTATTGTTTTTTCATCCTTCCCGTCAAGATCCAACTACTTGATTCTTGAGCAAGGCATTCCATAGTGGTCACCACCCATTTATGCTGGTCTCTCGGCCAAAGCAATTCGACCTGAAGTCCATTTCCTTTTCCCGTTCCCACGGGGTCTCCGTCTCGCTCGCTCGCTCTGTGCTGTTGACAGCAGACAAGGTATCACATCTTAGGTGGCTGCTCATGAGCTGGGAAGACCTTAATCATCACCCACTGGACCAGAGATGGAGCAAGAATGTTCCCGAGTCAGCAGGCAGGCTGTGAAACCTGGTGAATCTGGTCCGGACAATGGAAACAATGTGACGACACAGTAAAGGGAGCCACCGGAAGGCCTTGCTTCCTCCCCCTGCACACACCACAGTGTGTGTGAGCGAGAGACGGTGCTTCTTCCGTGTTGCATTAGCGTGATGGGAGAGCCAGGCAAAGGAACAAAACGGGTCACAGACGTGCGGTGAGCGCATGCTGTTGGGAAACATGGTGCCTGGAGACTTACTGGGGGCAGGCTTGGTTGCCACAAATCTTCAATTTGTCAAAATAACCTCTGTGTCTGCCAAGCGTGACTAATTGGAGAGCATTAAAATGAGATGCGCCAAGGTTGGGCCAGTTGACTGATTGGGCTTTGGGCAGGTTTTGCTGCACTGAGCAAGCCATCAGAGAGGATAGGCGGAGGAGAGAGAACGAGGCCCCGGTTTTCATTGAAAGCCAGAAGAGATTCTCATAATAAATACCAAAGAAGCTTCCCATTTTATGCCAGGATTCAAAACATAATTTAAAAGGTTATTGTTATTACATTAGGGCAAAGGGAAAAGAAAATAATTGAAATATTTCCTGTAAAAATAACTTTTTTCACCCCTTGAATGCGCTGATGTTTTCAGTTCCTTGGCGTTCTACTCTTGTAAAGAGTTACAGTCGCAGAAATGCACAGGGGCAGTTATGTCCTGTCCTGTAGGGTCACTGTGAGTGGGCATCGATTTGATAGCCGTCCGTATAACAAACACAAATCAACAAACTCACAGCTGACCAGTTCATTTAAATTCACCTAGACCTTTTAAAGCAGTGTTTCCCAAGGTGGGTAGTAGCGGCCATGGGGGAAGGGGAGTATGCTGGCATGACCCCAGGGGCTGCAAAAGCAAATATCCTACACTTTCTCATGGATGGCAGACTTTTGTACAAAAAGTGTTTCTCGTCAGGGGGGACACTGAGTCTTTTTTTTCTTTTTCTTTTTTTGGTCAAAAAGGAGGCAGTAGGGCCAAATAACTTCAAGAGCCCGTACTCAATAGGGTTTCAGAGACTGTGGATCTTGAAGGCAAAAGACAGCCTTTGCAGTCTCCCTTGGAGCTGCTGCTGGGTTTGAACCCCCATCTCGCAATTCACAGGCCAGTGCCTTGCCCACTGCAAAACCAGGACTCCTTTAGCACCATTGATAGCATATCATTAAGAGAAGTCATAATTGATCTGCTCAGGGAGGAGGGTGGGCAGTAATCAATGAGAAAATGGCAAGAACTGAGCTGGCTCTGGGCCTCTGGGCTCTCTTGGGTGCCACAGCGTTCTGTACCAGGACTGATCCACGCGGGAAGATACCCAGGGGTAACAGACGCCCAGCCTCCCTTCCCGATATGAATGCAGGATCTTCTGCTTAAGATGGCAGTGCGTTTGTCCAGCTGGAAACATGCGGCGTCGCTGCATTCGTTTCAAAGCCTTGCAGTATTCGGAGCTGATACTGTGCCCCACTAAATTTAATCCACAGGCCTCCGTAATGGAGAGAATCGTGTTAGCACTTGGCAGTTTGTTATGCTGTATAAAATTGACTGCCCGGCAAATACAATCGCGATCATAAAAACTGGTGGTCAGCAGAGGAGGGCGGAATGCATTTCTGAGGTTGCAAGAGTGGGCCAGATGAAATTTATTGAGGTCCTTTTTTTTTGCTGCTTCTGCCATTTGTGGAGAATGATCAATAGAGGCAGGGATCATCATTGGCGGCCAGGACACCGTCCCGGGATATGACATTGTTTTTGTTTGTCCAGAGATTTTGGACATTGGGTGAGGGGACAAAGGGGTGACCCCGGCCGGGTATCTATCACTGGTGAAGAGTTTCAGATCGCACTGTGGGAGGAGATTCACCAAGAGGGCATGGCGTCTCAGGCCATCTGGGATGCATTGGGCTCATTTATCGCTCTGTCTGCACACCCCATGCCTACAGCTAGCCATCACCGAATCGCCTTGATCCTTTAGCTCTGGGCCGTGAGGCTGGCTTATTTTTAATTTCATTCACTTCCTCAAATTGCCAGCCCATTTTCTTACTGATGCCATTGATTTTCCTCATTGCTCTCTCCTCGCTCTGGCCTGACGAGGAGCTCCTTTGGAGAAGAGCGCTCCCGCTCGCTGCCCTGCCCAGCAGCCCGGTCAGCTTAGAAGCCTGGTGGTGAACCACCACAGGGGTGGTGTCGTGTGGGGGTGAGGCTGCTGGGACTTGGCTTATGAGCTGCTCTGAGTCTGTCCATGGGCTTCTGAGTTCACCTACAAGGAGTCCACAGCTTGTGGGCTGTGGTTGTGAACTCAACCCCAAACCGGACTCCGGTGCCATTGAGTCAATTCCGATTCAGACACTGGGCTGCTAACTACCAGGTCCGAAGTTCGAAGCCACCGGCTACTCCTTGGGAGCAAGTCAAGGCTTTCTGCTTCCCTAAAGAGTTACAGTCTCAGAAACCCATGCCTCTACCCTGTCCTACAAGGCCTCTATGAGCAGTTGTGAATGGGATCGTTTTAATACACAGGTCTCAGGGGAGACTCAACTCGCCGTGAGGCAGGCGTTTGCTTCTTTCTTTTTGGTGGTTGATGTTGGAGTTCTCTCTTTTCTGTCCGCTTGCTTCGGCTCTGCTCCGAGGACGAGGAATGCTCTGATCTGCCATCCTGAGGGACCCCTCTGGCGATAGAGCAGGGATGCCAGAACAACACATGGGACCATGCAGGAGGTTTCCGAAGTTCCAGGTGCCAGCCAATTCCCACCTCCTGGTGGCATCATGGGTTATGTCTTGGGGTGCTCACCCCAAGTCCAGCAGTTGGAAGCCACTGGCTGTTCCTTAGGAGAAACAGGAGGCTTATCCTTATAGAGGGTGATGATCTTGGAAACCCACAGGGGCAGCTGGCCCCTGTCCTGACCCACTCGTGGGACAGAGGCGAGGTGCTCCGAGGACGCTTTCCTGGCTGTCGCCCTGTGGGAGATTGCTCCATCCTTATTCCCCAGAGCCCCTGGGTGGCTGTGAGCTGCCAGCCTTTTGTTTAGCAGCTGTGTGCTTAGCTGTGACGCTGCCAGGACTACTTGGACGCAGCACACGCCTGAGTTAAAGGACCCCGTGGTGTCTATGTTGGTAAAAGTCGCTTCCATCAATTTGGGGGCCCATTGCCCTTACCTGTCTGCTCATTGCTTTCATGCGCCTCACCAACTCAGTGGCAGCACCTTCCCATTGGGAAAGAGAGGGGTCTCTGGTGTCATGACCTTAGCTTGGAGAGCGATGTCTCCTGCCCGGGGGTGCAGGTACCCCAGGTGAGGTGCAAGGAGAGGAAGGGGACATTTGTCACAGGTTCACAGCCTCAACACTGGGACTGGGCACGACCGGCCAATTCATTTTCAAGGTACCCATAGGCTCTAAGATCGATGACTGCCCATCTCCCAAGGCACTCCCTCCATTGTTCCCCAGCGCCAGCAAATTAGGGGGACCTGGCGAGGGTGGACGGGTGTGCTTTTGTAATGAGGGAGAAGAGACGGAGCAATAAGGAGATAATTAAGGTAACAACTTGTGAAAAATTAAAGTGTTTCTGTCTTTCATTTCTGAATCTCCGAGCATAAACCTGGTAGTTGTTAATTTAATTGCCACTGCTCGCCGCATCCCCAAAGAATATTGAGTATTAATCACCTGCTTCAGCCCAACAGGAGATAAGGCTGGAGTGAATTGAAATTTCACCAGTTTAACCCTGCCTTCTCCTAATATGACATGATTAACATTTTTCAATTAGCCAGACATGTCATCATCCTCTAGGCTGATCGCACATGGGTTTGGTCTTTGCAACCGTCGCTTTGTCTTTCCGGGGGAGGCGGCCTGGGGAACTTCCTCAAAGGGAATCATCTTCCTCCAGAGTTATATCTGACCTGCACCTCCATCCACCTTGGGCCACTGGACTTGCCAACGATGGGAGGAAAACACATTCCTAACAGGTGTGTGTGTGTGTGTGTGTGTGTGTGTGTGTGTGTGTGTGTGTGTGTGTGTTGCTCACATGCACTTTGTAGAAAGGGTGGTGTCACTGATTGGGAGCCTGGGGAAATTAAGTGACATTGTTGGGATCACAAATGGGACTAGGCTGCGGGATACACTCAACGTCTTCAGGCTGAGGGCTGGAGGAGGTTAGGTGAGCTGACAAGGTTGTCCCGTGGTGAGTTAAAGCGACCTCAAGACTCAAGAGAATGTGTTGGAGCAGCGTCTAGGCTAGCCGTCCTCGTCTGTCTGTCCACCATGCCAGTTGCACTTGAGTCTGTCCTGACTGAGGAAGACCCTGTATGCTACTCTTGTTCCAGCATGGCCTTGGGGTCTGGAGAACTCGTGCTAATTCTGTGGCCAGTGGTTAAGGAGAGGACGTGGACAAAGGGCAAGGCAAGAGATGTTGGGATGGTGAGCATGCCAACCCCCAGGAAGAGGTTGAGGACTGAGTTGTGATGTGATTGGGTTGGGAGAGAAGGGATCCATTGGTAGCTTTGAGAGGTGGCATGTTGAGGGTGGACAGACGTGTCCAACTTTTAGTTGGGAGGAAGCCAGGAGGTAGGATGAGCTGGCAAAAGCTTGGGCTGTGAAGGAAGGCAGAGGACAAGATGGCAGCTGGAAAGAAGGGCCGAGGCCGAGTCCAGTTGCTGACTGGACAGCCAAGGGAAGAAGCCGAGGAGTACGGGACAGGTGGCACAATACGGCTGCTTGGAGACAAGGCACAGGGACTATTAGAAGAAGCTCTTTCTTGCCCAGTCTTGATTCATGCTCTATCCTCTTCTAGAACATTCTTGCATGCTCTCTCTGGACCTCTCTTGTGGTAGTTACATAGTCTGGTGTCAACTGGAGTCTATGAAGAGTGAAGCGTAGAATTTAGCCTGTCAATCAGGTCGCAGCTTGATGACCTCATTTGGAAGCACAAGGTTGATAAATAGCTCACTGGAGGTCAGACACACTCTCTCTGCTACACACTGCGTGTAGCTACATGAAGCTACACGGATGGACCCAGAGCCCTGCAGATGGAGGAGCCGCATGGAGACCCACACCAGCACTGAGATGCTTTCACTGCCACTGAATCCATAAGACTTTCCACCCACTGACTTGTGATCTTCCTGCATCTGGCATCTTGCTTGTGTTGCGTGAGTCCGAAGAGCAATTTATAGACTGGTATCGGACATATGGGGTAATATCGGACTTATGGAGTTGATCTGGACTGGGCTGGGATGTTTTCTTAATGTAAAATTACCCTTGATATAAAGCTCTCTCTTACACACCTATGAGTATCAATGAATTTGTTTCTCTAGCTAACCTGGACTAACACACATCTCTCGTGCTCTTTCTCCATCCCTTTCTCTCTCTCTCTCTCTCTCTCTCTCTCTCTCGTGGTGTATTTCTCATTTGCACCACTTGGCTCACAGGCAATGCTGTCTTCTTCCAAGCACCTTCTAGTGGTCTTTCCCGACCTTCAGTGTCCCTTTGGTAGTGCCAACAGTTCACACTCGCAGCTGTTAACTGTAAGATTGGAAGTTCGAATCCACCCAGAGGTTCCTCAGAAGAAAGACGTACCAATCTCTTCCAAGCCCCACCTTCCCCAAACCAAGCCAAACAAAACAAAACCAAAAAAACCAGCCTTTGAAAACCCTGCGGAGCATCTTGATTCTCTTTGGTACATGCAGTCACTGTGAGTTGGGGTTGACCGACTGGCCATTCCAACCTGGTCCTGACCTTCATCTCACCCAACTGCCCATCATCAGCTCTAATATCGTATCATCACACCCTCTCCATTCCCTCTCTCCAACGCTACAGTTTCAAATCAGGTAAGGATGGCATGATCGTCTACCTTCCCGACTAGATAAATCTGCAAAAAGAAGGGCCAGGTCTCCTGATTCCTTGATGGGCACCCAGATAGGAACGCAGGGTATAACTCATCGTTGTTTTGTTGACCTATGAATGAATCCACGCTTGATCTCTGGGACAGCTTTCGATTTCGTTGCATAAAAAACACTAGTTCCCAACTGGAACCTCAAAGCGTCATCTTGGGGGTGGGGTGGGGATCCCCTATAGAGCTCACCAAGACTAGGAATGGCTGAGAGACACTTGTAGCCACCGATATCTTGGGGGGAAATGTTACCTTTAACTGCCCAAAGTGCTACCATCACATGCTCATATTAAAGAGATGTTCATGGGATGCACCCCATTTGAACAGACTTGGAAGAGTTCAGGGTTTCTTAGAATCCTTTAGAAATGTGCTTTTCCTTTGGAAGTCCCAGAGGGAGTTCGGGTCTGCTTTCTGAGCACCTCAGAGCCTAAGAAAGGTGGTGAGGGAGAGGAGGAAAGCCCGAGGAGGAAGGCATGAGGCTGAAGGCTCCCTCTACAATGCAGGGTTCTGCAGGAAGCCACCACCAGCAAGCCCTGTCATCTCCTGGTGCTGCTCCTGGTGGCTTCTCCACCCTGAGTCATCTGCCTTGATGGCAAGGGGCCGTCTAGACTTGCAGGCGGCTGGGGCGGAAGTGTGGCAATCCTGGTGGAGAGAGGAGGCAGCTGTGGGAGGGCATTCATGCTGGGCTCGGATTGCATATTGGCCTTTAGGTACCAGAGCCTTCCTCAGTTAATCTCAGCCCAACAACAGGGCCATGGGGGGATGCAGATTCACTCCCCTGGCCCCACAGGGTGCCAGGGTGCAGAGCTTGTTTGGAGGAGCATCCCGGTAACCAAGATCGATGTGGCCCTGGCCCTGGTGGACCTCAGAGTGCAGCTGGGGAGACAGCTGGCACACTCTATCAGATGATTATTTAATGTGCGTGGTGATGAATGATGTAAGGGAAAAGTGTCCAGGAATTGAGGATTGCAGAAAGCATAGAGCTATCATTGTGCCAGATGCAGACAAGGATTTTTTTTAATAAGAATTATTTTGGGGCAAGGGGAGCATGATTTGCTACTCTACCAACCTGATGTAGGAACCAGACCAAAGCCAACTGCTGTCCAGTCAATTCTGAGTCCTCTCGAGCCCATCCTTCCAGTAGCACTGTGCTCCCTTGGGTGGGTTTCCAATGCCGGGGTCTTCAGAGGTAGATCACCAAGCCTGTCTTCCAAGCCCCTCTGGATAGACTCAGACCTGAGTGTACTAGCTGAACATTTAACCGCTTTCTCCACGCATCGTGGAGGGCCGTGGGGTGTTAAGGATGATGGTGCTGTGAGTCAAATCAATCCTACATTAGCACTTCTAAGGGTGGTCTCACTACCACCACAAGTAGTCGGGGGTCAGAAGACAGACACTGGAATCTTCCAGAAACTGTCGTTGTTGCTCATGAGCCCTTCCTTAACTCACAGTGAAGACTGAGTGACACTAGTCCGGTGCCCTCCGCAGGACTGGCCACAGATTAGATCAAGGTGACCATGAGGTTTGTCTTCACTGGTTTTAAGAAAGAGGTGGCCAGGCCATTCTGCTTCATCTTCCTGAACCTGGACGTCCTGCTGCATTCTGCCCACCTCAGCATGTCCAGTGCTGGTGTCCACATGGCTGGTCTTTCTTTGTTTGGGTCTCTGTTCTCAGATGGGCGCGTCTCTTCCTGATCCTCTCTCCACTGCCATAGGTGGGGTTGCACTCAACAATGGAGACACAGTTTGTTTCCCTGATTCCATGGCCCCCCTTAAGTCCCATCACCTATCCCCTCCCTTCCTGTTTCCGGTCCTCCTCCTTGCCCGACCCTCTGCCCTGGGGTCAGT
The DNA here is from genome assembly GCF_000313985.2 of Echinops telfairi. Classification (NCBI taxonomy): domain Eukaryota; kingdom Metazoa; phylum Chordata; class Mammalia; order Afrosoricida; family Tenrecidae; genus Echinops; species Echinops telfairi. The sequence continues at coordinate 35,749,171 of NW_022103901.1, forward strand.
GCCGCCCTTTTGATCTTTGATGTTTGCTTATTTCTAACCTGTCAGGGAGTTTGGTTCCAGGCCCAAAGGGTAATTGAGGGTCACAGGGTCCTATGGGCCCCACGGGTCTCTACTCCACCAGTAGGAGGCGCTTTTCTTTGTATATGCATATACGATTCATTAAAACTCTTTGATTCTTACACTTGCTTATTACTACGGAAGGGGTATGTGTGTCCTGAGGATCCCTGGTGGCATAGTGGTTACACATTCGGCTGCTAACTGCAAGATCTGCAGTTCGAAACCACTGTCCGCTCCTTGGGAGAAGGACAGGGCTTTAACCCACAGGGGCAGCTCGATCCTGTCCTGTAGGTTGCTGTGAGTCAGAAAGGACCCAAAGACAATGAGGAATTTTTAATGAATACCCTTATTGTCTGCCACCTCCCTGAGTCCACTGCACGTAGACAGGGGCAATTGCCAGTGTCATCTTTAGATTCTCAGTGCCTGTGCCCCTGGGCACATGGGGCTGCCTGCCTGTCTCACACACTGCTGCAGCAGTGCCTGAGTTGCATGGATGGAGAGAGACATGAATGGAAACCGCCCGGCCAGCATTGTTTCCTTTCCATTCCTGTCTGCCTTCCTCAACAGCAGAGGCAGCCAGCCGGGCAAGCCCTGGGTGGAGGGCACTTCTCTGTCAGAGAGCTGGTTTCCCAGGAAAAAGCCCTCAGATGGGAAGGGGGCAGGGAGTGCCTCTGGAGAGGAAACGTTTGCCACTAGTAGTAGTGTTGAAGTGCCGGGTGTCCTTCCTCCTGCCCCCCTTATACAGCGTCTGACATTTGCCGAGTGTTTTCCATTTATTTTTATGTAGGGAGAAGGAGCACCGCACGTGCTCTTTAGGTGAGCAGAAAGAGGAAGTCTCTCCCTCAGGGGGGTGGGAGGGGTTGCTTCTCTGTTTCGATTAGGGGGCCAATGAGGAGAAGGATGGGGGCAGAGCGAAGGTGGCATGGCAGGCCGAGAGTGAGCGAGGGGGGCACTGAGAAGGGGAAAAGACAGAGACCCAGAAAGGAAGAAGGGTTGTGAAGAGGGAGAGGGAGAGAAAGGGGGCAGAGGCTGAAACTGAGAAGGAAGGAGGCAGAGACGAGAGGAGAGAGACACACGGGCACGTGGGGTGGGGTGGGCAGAGCGAGAATGAGAAAAGGGAGGCAGTGATGGAGAAAGGAAGAGAGAGGGAGAGGATGCGGAGGGAGAACAAGAGAGAGAAAGAGAGAGAGGGAGTGAGGAAGAGAGAGAGGGAGTGAGGAAGAGAGAGAGGTTGAGAGCCAGGGAAGGAGACAGAGAGAGAGAGGGAAGTAAGCCAGACCAGAGCGTGGTACCCCAAGTCTCTTTTCCGCCCGTCCCACTCTCCAGGAAGGGACCAGCTACTTTGGAAGGGTGGGAGCGCTAAATGACCCACGAACATGTGGAATGGTGCGGGGTGTGGGGTTTCTTTACTAGCTAGTTTAAAATAAAACGTGGCTCAGTCATTTAGAATGTGTCTGGAGTCAAGCAGAAAATTAGCCATGTTCACACAGGCGTCTCCCTCCCCCGAAGGCAGTAGAAACACCCATAAAAATAACAATAAGAATACCTTGTATTTATGGGGTGGTCTTCGGCAGGGAAGTATCTTCTCCTGGCCCCCCTTTTCCTGTGTCCTTGGAAGGGAACAATGACCTGGAGTCTGGGGACCCCGCCTTCTGTAAACCCCATCCTCCCCATTAGATGGTTCCTTCATTCCTCCCATCTTGGATCCATTTGTACATTTCAGCAGCATTGATGGGCATTGATCACGGACCAGGCACCCTGGCGAGTCCAGAGAATAAACAGACCATGCCCTGTTGAGCCCACCCTACCTCAGGTGACCCCTAGTATGCCAGAGTAGAACTGCACCCATGGGCTTGTCTTCGGCTGGTTTGCCAGCACTTTCTTCCTGGGCACCTTGAGGTGGACTTAAACCTTTAACCCCCAAGGGGTGGGGTGAGTAATTGGAATGGTCATCGTGTGAACTGCCCAGGGATTCGACACCCAGGGGATGCAATCTCTGAACTCTAACAGCCCCTACGCATTGAGGCTCTTGGCGAATACTTTCATTCATAGATTTGGAATAACTCCATTAGGCTTTCCTGAAAACAAACCTTCCTTAGAGCGTGACATTGTGGTGAGCATATTCCTCCTGCAGGTCTGCGAGCGCTTAAATGGCTGCAAAGACAATGCATCCTGGGCCGTGTGTGCCTACGATCTCTCCTTTGGGGGTTAGTTCTGCACTGGGTCTTCCGCAGCAGGGGGCCCATGAATACCTCCCATTGGCTAAGGGGATGGTTTTAGCTCAGACAAAGGTAGTCCTCCTTTGGCCTCTGATGCCTTCCACATTTTGGGGAGTGGGCAGCAGGTCTGTTTCCTTTGAGGCATCCACTGAGTGATGGAAAGAGTTAAGTGCTCAACTCCTAGCTGGAAGGTTGGAGCAACCAGCAGGTACCCCCCTCCCCTACTACCCCCTCCCCACACACAGGTGCCTCAGAAGAAAGCCCTGCCACTTTACTTTGGGAAACCTATGTATTTTGAATGGTAGGGAGCACAGTTCCACCCTGCAGACACAGGGTCACTGTGCGTCACAGCCCAGTGGACAGCAGCCAAAACAAACAACAGTCTCCCCTGAGGGTCTCCTGACGGTGAAGGCCAGCCTGTGCATGGAGACGCAGCATGTTGCACAATGCACCAAGCTGGTACACAGACTTGCAATGACCATCCTGGGACACAGGGCAGGGACAGACTTGCAATGACCATCCTGGGACACAGGCGGGCATCCCCAGGTGCAAAGTGGCCAGGGCAGAAGAGTGTGGATCATTAGGAACACACCAGGTCTTGGCTCACCCACTAAAGGACAATGGGACACTGCCCAGCAGCCTCTCTCGGGTCCCCAGCCCACATCCCAGGCCCACCCTGCTTGTTGCTGTCGTTAGGTGCCACCCAGTCTGTTCAGACTCCCAGTGACCCTGTGAACAACAGAATGTAATGCCTACAACCCTGAAAACAGACTGCTTTCCTGCATCCCCAGGAAAGAAGAGCCCTCAATCAATTGCAAATGAAGGCACAGAACCAAGTGTCCTTAAGGAACCCTGGCAGTGCAGTGGTTATGTGTTGGGCTATTAACTGCTAGGTCAGCAGTTCGAGGAAGAAAGACAGAGTTTCTACTCCCATAAAGAATTACAGCCTTGGAAACCCACAGGGCAGCCCGACCCTGTCCTACAGGATCGCTATGGGTTGGAATCGACTCGATGGCAGCGAGTTTGGGTTTTTGGTTTATGGCCTCAAAAGGTGGCTTCTGATGGTGACCGTGTAGCCTTCCTGAGTGTGTGTCTCCCTGAGGGTCTCCATCTGAACAGGGACTCTGTCCACCACAGCCCCAGCTGCCCCAGCAGAGGCCAGCGAGGGGAGGACCTAGCTGTGTGTGTCCAAAAGAGCAGCCTTTGCAAACCCCAGGGGCTCACAGTTGTTTTCTTCTCTGATGCACATGCCATGAGGCAGACTGACTAGAAGAAAGTAACAGGGTTGTTTTGCTTGGTGAAGGCCACGTAAATTTTAGGGGTGCTGGGGGACCGGAGACAAAACAACAAACAAGGAAGTACCTTTGAACTCGATGTCTCCCGGGGTGTGGCCCTGCACCAAGGAAACCAGGAGCTGTGGCTGCGTCTCATCTCACTCCCTGTCCTTGGATCGTGCAGGTGGCCAGCCCTCTCTCTGACCACACACATCCAGAGTCTCAGATCCTTGACCTCTGCCCCGATCAGCAGAGGTGGCCATGGTCGGCCTCCCATGTCGTTTGGCGGTCACTTCTTCTTTTATTCCTCCTGTACCGCCACTCAACGTCAAAGCATGTGTGAGGATGGCCCAGGACCAGGCGCTGTTTCCTTCTATGGTACACAGAGTCCTTATGAGTTGGAACTTACTGGACCGTTCTCTCAGGCTGCCCTGTTGGTGCAGTGGCTAAGTGCTCTGCTACTAAACTGAAGGTCAGGGGTTCAAACCTATTCAACTGTTCTCTAGCCAGAAAGATGAGGCTGTCTGCTCCCATAAAGATGTTTGATACCTTGGAAACCCTACGAAGCAGTTCCTATGCTGCTTTCTAGGGTCACGTTGAGTCAGAATCAACTCCGAGACCTGCCGCCTCTCACCCACCTGCTCAGCAAAGACTTGATTGCCTGGCTGGGGGCTGAGTGAGTGAAAACTGCGAGCTCCCCTCTTTTTGCTCCTCCCTAGCTCTGAAGGTGGACTAAGGGAGCTTGAACAGGTCCAGGTTCAATAGTGGCAGTGGTTTTGTGGTGCAAGACACCAGAGAGCATGTACCTGCGGTCCTAGTTCAAACCACTGCCCCATTTCCCAGGAGACAGGGCCCTGAGGCCCACTCTAGTTACTGAAAATATCAGGTCTTGAAATTCCAAGTTTCTCTGGCATGAAAAAATGATAGCTCGGCTTGCTTGTAATATATCTCACCTTTGAGAATGCCCTTGCAGTAATGGCCTGTCCCGACCACAGGCAGGAAGGGGATTATGGTGTCGGCAGGTACAGCTGAACCAAACGGAACCTCTCACCTCCCCATCAGCTCTTGTGCCTGCGGGGGTTGCTGGCTGTCTGGGTGATGAACAAAGAGATTCCCAGCTTTCTGATACAAGACAGGGCGATGTTGCATAGGCCATGTGGGTTAACTTTTGTAATTCTTCCAGCTCTCCTAGGGCCCCTTGGTGAAACAAATTAAGCGCAGTCTGTCTGTGACATGCAGCAGGTTCCATCATTCCAGAGACTCTGAAACAGGCAGAAAGCATAGGGCGACTGTTTCCTTCCTCCCAGGCTCACTCTGGTATACACTGGCCTTCCACGCCATCAGGGGCTTTCACTTTACTGAAAAGCTTACCCCTAACTTCCACCACAGTAAGTGTGATGCTCGTAGGGAGCCCTGACAAAGCAGTAGGTTATGTCTTGGGCTGATAATGACAAGGTCAGCTCTTCAAAACCACCAGATGCTCTACTCCTGTAAAGCTTTACCGTCTAGGAAATCCACAGGGGCAGTTGTACTTTGTCCTTTAAGACCACTATGAGTCAGAATTAACTCCATAGCAATGAGCTAGCTAGTTTTCTTTGTGGTGTGATGCTTCTCAGATGCAACAAAGGGGTTCTCTTCACACCCCAGCCAAGAGCCATAAAACCAAAGTGGTTGAAGCCAAAGGGCTCCCCAACCCCAATGTTTCACTCTTGCTTCATCTCACTGCCTCCCTCTTGCCAGGGAGTAGGCTTCTCTGTGTTGTCTCCTTTGAGCCCCCAGGAGAAATCTGATCAAACAGTATGTGTGTTTGACTGCCAACAAGAGAAACTTGAAGGTTGGTGGATTGTGACGAGGAATTTCATCAAAATCATTTGGCCATAAAGGGCTGGTAAAGGTTTGATGAGGCACAGTGGGAAAGGGGATGTTTGTCCATGCCACTTTCTGAGGGAGACCTTCCAGTAGAGTAGCCTGTCATCATGTGGGAGGTCTATGGAGGTAAGAACTCTCGCCGCAAGACCAGAGGCCAAGGGATAGGGTCACTCATTAGCCTAAGGATAAATGGACCAACTTGGTGATGGCCAGTTTCCAGAAAAGAGTAACTGGTTAGTTGCCCTCGCATTGATTCCAAATTCCTGACCGACCCACGGAACCCATAAACCCAAATCCATTGTCACCAAGTCAGTCCTAACTCACAGCACCTCTACACAAGGGGCTTCAACAAAATCATGGGGGAATTTCCACAATCTTTTAATCTGCTTCTTCAAGAACATTTGGGAACCTCCTCTTAGGACAGAGTGGAAGTGTTCCAGGGGGGTTCCAAGGCTTCAAATGTGTCATTAGCCAACTGCCAAATCTTCCTCCCCTGGACTGCCTGGTGGGCTCATACCCCTGACCTTTCACTTAGCAGCTGACCACTTAACCGCTGCACCACCAGGCCCAATGGGCAGCACAGCAAACATTGCCTGGTCCTGCACCGTCCTCTGATCACCACGGGGTCTAAGTTCTTCTGGAGGAGGATGTGCTGCAAAGGGTTTTCGCTTGACTGACTTTCAGAAGAAAGTTGGCAAGTCTTTCTTCCTGGCCTGTCTCCATCTGGAGGCTCGGCTGAAACCTGTCCACCGTGAGTGACCCTGGTGAGTGGTGTGTGCAATGCCAGTGGCATGGCTATCAGCGTCATACTGTTGTAAGGTGCTGTGGAGTTAGTTCCAACCCACAGCAACGCCTATGTACAACGAAGACCTTCTCCAGGAACAAGTATCTCCTGACAACACATTCATAGTATGCGAGAGAAAGTCTCACTGTCCCTGCCACTAATGGGCATTCTGGCTGTACTTTTTCCAAGGCAGATCAGCTGTCCTTATGACAGCCCATGGTACTTTCAATAGTCTTTGCCAGCACCTTAATTGAAACACATCCATTCTTCTTTGGTCTTCCTTAGTCCACGTTCAACTTTCACATGACTATGAGGCCTTGGATACCATGGTTTGGGGGGTCAAGCATAGCTTAGTGTTCAAAGTACCATCCTTGCTCTTCAGCACTTTAAAGAGGTCTTCATTGCACCATTTATTGTATGGTGGAGAAGCACTTAGTTAGATGAACCAAAACAAATGCTTCCTCCATTCTCACTTGTAGGAAGAAGGTTTGTAGACCCAACAGACCCTAACTTGGTCAACGCAATGATTAGTGACATGGAAAACAAGAAGTTGACACAGTGGCACAACTTCAGATCTTGTCTACAGGGCTCAGAATGCCAAGAGCCCACCATGGAAGTTACCCATGGGCTACTTTCATTTCTCACCGTCATTTCAAGGAAATCCCAAGTAGCCCAATGCTAGCAGCTCTACTGGCTGTTGCGGAATGAATCATGTGTCCATCTTCTAGCTGGTTATATTTAATCCCTCCCTTCCCAACCTTAAATAGCTTTCCCCTTGCCTCAAGTTTGCCCTTTAGATATTTCAAAATGGATTTCAACCTTCATCTTTCTCTAACTCAGATTCTTTCCTGACGGGGAGCAAGGAGGCTGCGTCTATTGAGTGTTCTCAGGCCACAGTGAACCAGTTCCCTGGAAGGACAAACAGGGACAGGGGACCCAAAGCCGAGGTTTCACAAGTTTGATTTTCCGAGTGGCTTGCACTTGTGATAGTTTAAATGGTCATTGACTAGATGCGCGACCCCGCCATCTCTGGTTTTACCATGCTCTGATGATCTGAAAATGAGGCAACCGTTTGAGCACAAACCCGGAGGGACTTCGGAGGGAGAACCTGCTTGGGGATGGATCCTGAATTCTGTAGTCCTGGTGTTTGCCTGGAGCCAGACACTGGGTGTGTTTGTTGCCCAGGTAGTCAGCCAGATGACTCAGGTCTTCAGCCAGACCACTCTGTGTGTCCTGAGAATCCTAAGGCACAGGGAGACCTGGGGAAATACTTGGAACCAGAGCTGGTCACTGTCCTAACCCTCAGTTTTATAGATTTCAGCTAGGTTGGTAGGCCTGCTGGTCTACCTGCTCTACACTGTGCTCTTCCTTTCAAAATGAATAAATACACACACACACACACACACACACACACACACACACACACACACACACACACCCCTTCCCTTGCAGACTGTGCTTCTATAAGACCCAGGCTTACAGAAATGCAACCAACCCCAACACACTGCTGCCCAGTCCGTTCTGACTCATAGAGACCCTACAGGGTAGGGTTGAACTGGCCTAATTAGCATCATAAAGAACCCCCTGTTCTCAATTGGGATTGTATTCACAAGTACCTTATGCCAGTGAGTCCATTCTGACTCAGAGCAACCCTGTAGGGCAGAGTGGAACTGTGCTGGTGGGTTTCCAAGGATGCAAATCTTAACAGGAGCAAGAAGTCTCATCCTTCCTTGCGGAGTGGCTGGGGGTCTCGAACTGCTGACTGTGCTCTGTGGTTAGCAGTCCAGTGCATAACTCACTACCCCCATCAGGCCTCTTGGCCACAAGAAGAGAGGTTAGGATTTACTAGGGATCCTTACGGACACAGCGTGATCCATAAGAGGTTCCAATATGGCTGTCAGCTATTTGAAGGTTAAGGCTTTGCCAGTAGCCATCTGATTCACCATGCAGAGGAGAGAGTCCACTCAACCTGCTTTCCCTTCTAAATATCTTAAATGGACACTCATCCATCCCTGCTCCTGAGTCTCTGGTTGGGGCCATTGTAATCTCTTGCATGGTTTGGTGCAGATCCTCTGTAATTCACCCCTGTTTCTCCAAAGTCCCTCTCTACCCTGTTAGTCAACTACAGCCCAGTGGTTCTTCTTAGGAAAATTAGATCGCCTGCCTTCCTGCTGAGAACGCCTTCATGTGCCCCCGGGGGCCATTGGACTCCACTCCAACCTCATCTGAACAGCTGCGCTTCCTACACCACCCCGTGTCTGTTGCATACCCAGGAGCCCTGGGGAGGATGGTGCATTAGGTGTTGGGCTGCTAACTAAAAGGTGAGCGGTTCAAACTCACCAGTCCTTCCACAGGAGGAAAAGGAGACAGTTGGCTTCCATATAGATGAGGGTGGGATGGGTTGCAGTTGGCTTGATGCCAATGGGCTGGGCTTTTTTTATTAATAAATCATTTTTATTGGGGGCTCTTACAGCTCTTATAACAATCCATATATCGATTGTATCAAGCACATTTGTACATATGTTGCCATCATTGTTTTCAAAACATTTTCTTTCTGCTTGGGCCCTAGTTATCATGATGCACCTCTTTTTTCCCTCCCTCCCTCCCCTCATGGATGCCTGATACATTACAAATTATTATTGTTACTTTCATATCTTACACTGTCCGCTGTCTCTCTTCACTCCCGTTTCTGCTGTTCCTCCCCCTGGGTTGGGTTTCTTTGGGATGTATGGATTTTTCTTTTGTAGCCAGATCTTTATCTGTTACCTTTCTACTTTCGTTTGCTTTGACCCTTGTCTATCTCTGTCCTTATGCATCCCCACTTTTTGGTTATTGCTAGTTATTGAAGAACACAGCAGAGATTTTAACTCACTCCACAGCTGTCTGCAAATCTCCTGACCTAGCCAGGACCGCCTGTTTTTCACTCCTCTTTTCTGGTGTTTACTGCAGTCCCTGGGCTTTCCTGGTCTGCTCATATGCCCTAGGAAGTAGCCTCCTCATGTTAGCACGTGCCTGCCTTGATAATAAGGCATAGATGTGATTGACCTAGTAGCTGGTATGAGTCTGAAAGCAATCTAATTGAGCAACCTTGACTATGCCCCTGAACTCTGGCTGCATCTCTTTGGTTTTGTTCTTTCTTCTTTGCCTTCTTTATCATTTACACATTGGACCAGGCTCGTTCTATGTTAATGCCCTATGATGTGAGTAGATTCTTTGTGAGCATCATAAACTTCCATGGGTCCCTAGGCTCTATTTGAGAACTGCTGATTCATGCCAGGGCCAGGAAAGTCAAAGCCACAACAACAACATCTACCATGAGTACAACTCCAGGACAGCAACAATCGCACGCATGATGAGCCCGCCAAGACAGGAAGGAATGGGGTGAGTGCCTGGATGGACCTATAAAAGCACGACTCCTCGCTAGATTACAATGCACACACCCCCACCCCCCAACCCCCTTCAAGCATTCTTCTGTTTACCAGTCACAATGTAGACTTCAGTGCGGCAGTCTCTTCCGGAACCAAGACTTACAAAGGACAGTGATGTCGTGAAAGTGATAAATCAAAGATTGTTTGGTTACCCGCCATCAATTTTTTTTTCTGGCTTCTGACTTGGGGAAGCAAGAAAAATAGAAAATAAAATAGAGCCAGCAGTGTGCACCGGCGCATGTGTGGGTTATTAATAATTTACTCGAATCTATTGATGCTCGTTAATTGCAGGAGCTGAGAAAAGTTAGTTAATGGTGTGCCTGCTTGCCCCACATGATAATTACGATGGTAGTTCCCCTATTATTAGAGCTGAGTAGGTGTTCCCATTAGAAACCTCAATTTTCAAGCTCATTGTCTTAGCCATTTTAAATTACATTGGGCCACATCTTGGCAGACGCATTCTGGAAGCAGAGGCATTTCTTTCCAACATGATTTTCCCCCCATAGTGGCACAGGAAAGCTCTCTCTCCCACAAATGACAGAAGCTGCCGTGCCCTCTGTTCTCTGGAATGGTTTTGTTCTGCCTCAACCAGCGCAGTCAAGTGTCGGAAACTGTGGGCTTGAAGGCCAGGTTGTGCCAAAGCCGAGTTCCATGGGAAGATGCATTTTTATAAATGGGCCCTGGAAGAGGAGAAAGGGCGTGGGGGACGTGGTCCTGCTTTTCTTGCCTCAGCTTGGACGTATCAGAATGTATTTATGGCCAGTGAGAGAAGCCAAGTTCTAACACATTTCACCTTGGGTTGGTGGTTTGATTCCCCACCCCACACACACTCAGAAAATTTTAGGATGGCTCATTCAATGAGGAATCCAAAAGACAGGCTGCCTTCAGGCCAGCGATTTAAATACTGTCACAAATGCCATGTCCTGCTCTCGTCTTCTGGCAATTCTGGGTCAGGCTTTCTTTACGGAAGTTTGAAGCCATATCTTTATGACTACAGGTGTGCACCACGTACCAACCACTCTGCCCGCAGCTGACCGCATGTCCTGAGTCTGGCCAAACATACGTCTGTGATCTCATACGGTTTTGTTTTGTTTATGATCCCCCTCTGTTGGTTTTAAAGACCCCCAACCGTGGACTCTTGTAGCACTGGGCCGCAGTTGAGGACTAGGCAGAAGAGGGAAGGGATGTGGCATTGGAGTGTTGGCTCTTGGGCTTTGTGCACGAGCAGGTAAACAATGGTGGGGCCTGGGCTGGCCCTGTTGCTCAGGTAGAGTGGAGAGCAGGTAGGGTTGGCTGCTCTCTTCCTTGTCTAAATCACATCCCCTCACTCGGCTCCCATGGCCACCCTCTCAGAGCTACCATGGCCACCCACCCTGCCTCTGACCTCCAGTGGCTACTCCGGTGGCGGTAGCAGCAAAAGCCGCATCAACAAAGTCAACTGAAGGGGGCTCCCTAACGTTTACTTATGTTGTCCGCACAACAACCAACTCACATAACATCCTACTTCACAGAGCGTATCATGAACGTCAGACGCAGACCTAGGTTTGCCTTGCGATCAAACGAGGATCCTCTCTCTCTCTCCCAACTTTCATGTCTAACATCTGAAGGGGTATCAACTCTTGTTTGGCTCACATGCTCAACCCAGAACTGATCCTGGGGCCAGAATGAGAGACAATTCTGATTTACATTCTAACCACGTGTCAATAGCAGTAACTCCAGTGGGGTGTGCGTAGGCTAATCAGACCACATTGAAATAATTCTCTCTGTAGAGAAAAAAAAGATGTGTGGTGCTGAGAAATGGGAAACGAGATACTAAAGACACAAAATATCCTCTCTCACCCCACCTTCAAAACCAAAGAAAGTTGCCATTAACAATTGATGGGCATCACACACCATAAATTTGCTGTTGCTGTTAGTCCAGATTCATAGTGACTTTATGTACAATTAAATATAACACAGCCTGATCCTGCCCCATCCTCACTCTCACTGCAGTGTGTGGACCTAGTGTTGCAGCTGCTGCGGCACTCCGTCTCATTGAGGGCAATCTTCCGTTTTGCTTACCCTCTACCACGCAGGAAGTCCTTCTCCGGTTTCTAACTGAGAACATGTCCAGAGTTCACGTGAAGCCTTATCACTGTCAAGTCTCAGGATCACACTGGCTGTACTTCTCCCAGACAGATTCGTTTCTTCTTCTGGCAGTCTATAGCCTATTAAATATTCATTGCCAACACCATAATTTCTAAGGCATTGATTCGTCTTCGATTTTTCTTATTTGTTGTTCAGCCTTGAAATCTATCAAGCCTTTGATTTCTGCTTGAAACCAAACTTCTTTCAAAACGGTGCCTGGGAGGCCTGGTCTACCATCTTGGTCAAGGTGCCAAGAGGCTGCTGGTTCCCTTTGCTTCATCATCATCGGCTTCCTGTGAATGTAGGAGCCATCCAGAAGGAATTCATTCTGCTCAAGAGCTCTCAGGTAGGGCCTGGTTAACTTGGTCCCTGACAACAAAAGAAAAAGAAAAATAGTTTAGATGAG
>NW_022103901.1:35762447-35778735 GCF_000313985.2 Echinops telfairi
GAATGCCAATTTATTAGAAGAAAGATGAGTTTTTTAAGGGGTATGAGCATGAGATTTTATATCCAAACATGGTGGGCCATCTTCCCTCCTCTCTGCAAGAGAACAGAGGATGGGGAACAAAGAGTCTGCAGTGAAGGCATTTCACATTGTGGAAACCCCACCGGACACCAGCGGGCAACGCACAGGCATGGTTTCGAGGACCTAAGTGGCTGGGGCAAGAAGTGAACACAGGGCTGTGATTGCCAATTTACGGAGCTGATGAATTCTTCTGACCAGGAGTGTGCTCTTTTATGGTTTCTGCTCTGCTTTTTGCCTTGTCACTGGGTTCATTGGGAAAAACCATGGCACTGTTTAATATTTTGTGTGAAATCTTTCTTTTTACATTATAATCTGGTTTGGCGGGGAGGAGCAAAGAGTTAAATTTCCTCCTTGGGTGCTATTATTAATCCAAGTGTATCACTTAGAAGGGACAGTGTGTGTGTGTGTGTGTGTGAGAGAGAGAAAAAGAGAGAGAGAGAGAGATTTGCAATAGCTCAACTAGGGGTCCAGGTAAACAACTCTCTCAGCTGTATACCTGCACTCTCCTGAACTGTTCCATCTCTGTGGATTAAAATCAGTTGATCAATGTGATCCGCTTTGGTCTCCATGGCCATACGATAATGCGACCTTCTCTTTGGCTCTCTCCTTCTCGTCCCCACCTTCTAAGACCACGTGAACTTGGGGAGGGCAGAAGCGACGTCTGTTCTGTTCTTGTGCTTGTTTTCAATGAGAGGGGAACTACCAGAAGAAGATCCCCTCCCCAGAGCTTGTTGTGCATGGTGTGTTTGCTCTTGAAACCAGCCGAGGGAGACGGTTGTTAGGTGCTGCTGAGTCCCCCCAGACTCATAGCAACCCTACTCGACAGAGGAGAACAACTCTATAGGGTTTCCAGGGCTGCCAGTCTTTCCAGCAAATGATGTCACCTCTGTTCCCCAAGGAGCAGTTGGTGAGTTCATACTGTTGACCTTGCTGAATGCTCGTTGGCAGATGAATGCTTAACCACTGTGTCACCAGGGCCCCTGAGGAATAAGGACCATTCATTCCCTGTCATCAAGTCAATGCTGACTCCAAGCTACCCTCTAGGACAGGGTAGAGCTCCCCTGGTAGGCTTCTGAGACTGTAAGCCTCTTCTTTCTCCTGAGGAATGGCTGGTGGTTTCAAACTGCTGACCTTGCAGTTAGCACATAATATGCCCTGCCATCAGGGTCGATAGAGATAGAAGAGAAGCGTGCGTTCCAGTGAGGCACTAAAGCACGCAAAGGCATCCCTTTTCAAATAAGGGGAATGGAAATAAAGAGACAAAAGCCTTCTCTTGGCATATCTCTCAATTTATTTTTCAATTTATCCATCACCACCCAGCCCCATGGCTGCTCATTATGAATAATTAAAGAGTGGATTTGTTTGTACTGTCGGAATACTTAATGACCTAGGGTTGGCGTGGCTTAGTTGGGAGCCAGAACAGCGCTGATTAAAATCACAGTGCAGTGTTTTTCGTAACACCCAAGTACCATTCAAGGAGTGCCTACTCTGTGCTAAGTGTTGTGAATTGGAATATCATCAGGGGGAGTCCCTGCCCATAAGGGCTTTCATTCATCTGTCAGAGGTGCCCTACCATTTCTGCTAGACCTTCTGTGAGCGAGCAGGACTACTCCACAGGGTATTCTAGGATATACTTGCACTGCTAACTGCAAGTTTGGTGGTTCAAACTCACCAGCTGCTCCAAAGGAGAAAGTGAGGCTATCTGTTCCCATAAAGATTTATAGCTTGCAGAATACTATATATTGTTGTTGCTAAGTGCTATCAGCTCAGTTCTGACTCATAGTGACCCTCTGTACAACAGAAGGAATACCACCCAGCCCCACCCCATCCTCACAATTGTGCTTGGGGTCTAGTCCATGTTGCAGCCGCTGTGTCAATCATGTCATTGGGGGCCTTCCTCTTTTGCACTCCCTCTGCTTTACCAAGTACGATGTCTTTCTCCAGGGACTGGTTTCTCCTGACCACATGTTCAAACTATGGGATGATGTCTTGTCATTTTTACTTCTTTATTTAAAAAAAAATTTTGTTCATTCTTACTTCTTTTTTTTTTAATCATTTTATTAGGGGCTCATACAACTCCCATCACATTCTATACATACATCAATTGTGTAGAGCACATTCGTACATTCATTGCCCTCATCATTCTCAAAACATTTTCTCTCCACTTAAACCCCCGACATTAGGTCCTCATTTTTCCCCTCCCTCCCCGCTCTCCCCTCCCTCATGAGCCCTTGATAGTTTATAAATGGGTATTTTGTCATCTCTTGCCCTGTCCAACGTCTCCCTTCACCCACTTTTCGGTTGTCTGTCCCCCAGGGAGGAGGTCACACACAGTTCCATGTAATCGGTTCCCTCTTTCCTACCCATTCTCCCTTTACCCTCCCTGTTTTGCCACTCACACCACTGGTCCTATAGGGCTCATCCGTCCTGGATTCCCTGTGTTTCCGGTTCCCATCTGTACCAGTGTACCTCCTCTGGTCTAGCCAGACTTGCAAGATCGAATTTGAGTCATGGTAGTGGGAGCGGGGAGGAAACGTTTAGGAACTAGAGGAAAGTTGTATTTCTCATCATTGTTACATCGCACCCTAAGGAACATCTTGGCTGTGCTTCTTCCAAGACAGATTTATTTGTTGTTTTGGTAGTCCATCCTTCTTTTAATATTCTTCACCAGCACTGTAATTCAAATCCGATTCTTCTTCGGTCTTCCTTATTTAATGTCCATCTTTCACAAGCGTATGAGGTGACTGAAAATACTATGGCTTAGCTTATTAGCCCTATTTTAGTCTCAAAGTTACATCCTTGTGTCTCAGTGCTTTAAGGAGGTCCATGTTGGAATCCATGTGATGGTGGTGGGTTGGGAATCCTGATGAGGCCGGCCATCAGAGCTGCACCAAGGATTTCTCCCCACATCACGACAGGGTATAAAGGGCTATCCTAGGAAAGTGTCCTTGCCAATCCTTCCCCCATCCACCCTACAGCCCCGCACTTCCCCCTCCAGTTCCCTCTTGATCCTCAGAGTCCCTGGAGGATGCTCCAACTGCCATCTTGACGGGGCAGCCGTTGAGCAGCGCATCATCCTCCAGGGCAGGCGAGGGCGATGGCCAGGCTGCCTTTGGAGATGCACCCCTCTCGATGGAGCCTGTGGAGAGCGACAGCAGCTTCCCATTTGGGGATGTTTTGTTCATTAAAGGTTTCTATGACTTGGTAGCAATTCCTCTGGCCCCGACCCTCCTAGGCATCTCTCTCTTTCTCTCTCTCTCTGTGTGCACATCCAGGGGTTGAGGCAAACCCTGCAGTAGCCAGATCAATTTACTTTCCAGAGATGAAGCTGAAAACCTTTTCTCTAGGGGGGAAAAAAAAGAAGCTTGCATCCATTTACATATATGGGATAACCTGTTTTCTTGGTGCGCGTCTATGCCTTTTGAACAACATTTGCTTTATAATGAGCACGCCCCTCTGCGGCTGTGAGGCGGTGGAAATTCACGAGGAGCCATCCCATTCTATTTCTATTATACTGAACTCTGCTACTAAATATTCAACAGCCTCCCCGCTATTGAGTGCGGAGAATGGGATGGCCTGCGCAGTTGCGTGTTCCCCGGCGCAGGTTAATGGAAGGAGACTCACCTGAGCGTAGTTCAGCTCTGGAACCACAGGCTCCAAAGCTCCGCCTCGCGTGCGTGCACCGGCTCGCAGTTGGCTCTTGTTGAATGCTTCCGGGCTCTCGTAATTGGAAGAGAGGCCATATGCTTCATTATTAAATGAATTCGTGGGACCTGCCATTCCGGAAAACATGTGTAGTACAAGATACCATTTCAATCTGGAAATGAATGGAGGGAGAAATTGGAGGCTGGAGCCCAGGCAAATACATTTAGGATACGGAGGTTGCTATGGAATCTGGGGAAACCTGAAGCCAGCTCTCCATCCCTGCTGCCATGGATTCTGCCTCCGGGGGCCCCCGACAAGGCAGAGCAGAACAGTTCCTTTGGGTTTCTGAGGCTGTAATCGTTACAGGAGTGGACAGCCTCATTCGACCGCGTTTGGAATGCCTGGGAGGTTTGAACCACCAGCCTTGCAGTGGGCAGCCGTGTTTAATTCATTATATCACCAGGGATCCTTTGATGCCAGCCAAGCTCTCAAAACTGACTGCGAGCCAGTCGATTCTGACTCATCATGATGCTAAAGGACAGAGTAGAACTGCCCCCGTGTGCTCCCAAGACTGCAACTCTTTACGGGGTGGAAAGCCTCACCTTTCTCCTGCAGGGCGGCTGGTGGGTTCCAACTGCAGACCTTGCACTGAGCAGCCCTACCACGCCCCAGGTTTCCCCAGTGCCGAGTCTGTTTGGAGATATGGGTCCTCTGAGAAGGGTAGCTGGGGGGTGGAGCCATACAGAATAGAGTGAAGGCCAACCCCAGAGGCTGGGGCGGGTTAGTTCTAAACTCCAGCACGTGATACTATCAGAACTGGGTCCAGGGTCTGATATTTTAGCAGCACTGGGCATCAGGTGGGAAGAGGTTTATGATGATGGCATGGTGCATGCCAGGGCATTTCCATACAGCTCCTCCTTTTGTAATTCAGGCAGCCCCGCATTGAGAGAGCAGAAGTGTCTTTATAAAAGTCAGGGTCCAGACAAGCAATCTGGTCTACTCAAGTTTCTCTTGGTTTTGAAAACAAACCTGGCAGAAGCCTGGTTGTCTCCTTTGGAGAAGGAGACTACATTTCACCTTGTATGGCAACTTTGCACCACGGGCCGAGAAGTCCAAGGGCTGGTGGTTGAGTTGGTCTTGTTTTATTGGACGTTCTATTTTGCAGTAACAACAGCTTGTGGGTTCACATACTGCTCTAAGAAACAAGACGGAGGGGCTTCACATGCCGAGCCACATCTACTCAGTTCCCTTTCCCTGTGTCCCAGAGTAGAACTGCTCCCTGGAGTTTTAGTCTTCATGGGCACAGATTGTCAGGCCATTCTTTCACATGCCATTGGGTAGTTTTGAACAACCAGCTTTAGGGGAACAGCTGATTGCACTCCACGTCTGCCACCCAGCAGGGACATCTTCAGGAGGCTTCGGGAAGGCTTCATGGGAAAGCTCCACCTTGAGGGCTATGGACAGGTTTGCTGGAGGAGTGAGTGGAAGAGTATTCCAGGCAGAAGGGATGGCAGGCATATGGG
The DNA here is from genome assembly GCF_000313985.2 of Echinops telfairi. NCBI lineage: Eukaryota > Metazoa > Chordata > Mammalia > Afrosoricida > Tenrecidae > Echinops > Echinops telfairi. Next base: position 35,767,694 of record NW_022103901.1, read on the forward strand.
GAACTGAATTTAGGGAATGAGGACATGGCCAGCATCGAGGGAGCCTAGATGATAGTGTTGTGTTAGGATGCATTTCCTGGAGAAACCAAATCAGTGACACTCGTGTATGTATGTATAAGAAAGACTTGGTATCAAGAACGGAACTCAGCCCAGTCCAACTCAAGTCCATGGCTCAGAGGCTAGCGGGAGGCCCTCCAGACTCCCTCAGCTGCTGGTGAATCAAGCAGGCGGGGGCGGGGGGGGCTTGAGAGAGCACAGGCTGGTGGGTGCAGAGTCCTGTAGATCCTTGGTCCACAGGAACAGGGCAGGGCACCGACAGCGCTCAGGACTCAGCCACATGGACCCCTGAGCCCAGATGTGAGACATGGGACCAAGCCAAGCAGGAAGGGGAGGGTCCAGAACGTGAGAAGTTCTCCAGAGTGTTTCTCATGACAAGGCCACACCCCAAGGAGAAGTTATTGGGCTGTGCCTTGATGGAGAGGTTGGCCTCTGCCCCTACTTTCACACAGGGACATCCAGGAGACATCAAAGTGAACCCTCCAAGTGCAGAGCCAGCCTTGGAAGCCTGCAGAAATGGACGCAGCCCTGTGCCCGTAGGCAGCTGGTGCTGGTAGAGGACTCCACCTGTCAGGGAGCGAGGTGACGGCGCAGCCGTGGTTGTTGAGCTTTCATGGCGTGCCAGGCTCTCGGTCCAACCACTTTGCAGTCTCATGTAATCATCTCAGCCAACTAGCTAAATACTCTCGCGGTCCCATTTTATAGATAAGGAAGCTAAGGTTCAGTGACTTTAGCTCCATGCTGGGGATTGGAGGAGATCTGGTGGTGGAGTGGTCACACGTTGGTGTGCCATCTGAAAAGTCCGTGTTCCAAAACCAGGAGCAGCTCCCAGGGAGGAAGACAGAGCTTTCTAAACCTGTAAAGAATGATAGTCTCAGAAACCCACAGGGACCGCTGTACCCTGTCCCAAAGAGTCGCTATGAGGCAGCATTGTCTTGATGACAGTGAGTGGGGATTGGAAGGGCAAGAGAAGCGTCAGTGTTGGAAGCCAGGCCCAGCAGCCTGCAGTGCCCATGGCCTTGACTTTTTGTTGTCTCTCTCCTTGATCCTGGTTTTGTTGCTGCGTTGTGACTCTGGAGACACCATCTCTTAGAGGGTGGGGCTACGCCACAGGATTCTTGTGTCTGTAGTGTTTATGGAGGAGGATCGTCTGGCCTGGTTCTTCCACAGTGGCACGGAGTACGGTCAAAGGAACCAACAACCACTTGTTTCCAGCCAAATGAAAACCGGGCATGCCAGCCAGGGCCCTTGTGTCAGCTCCACTCTCACAGATGTTGTCTTCACAAGGTAGCCTCCAGAAACTTTTTGTTGTCTCTCTCCTTGATCCTGGTTTTGTTGCTGCGTTGTGACTCTGGAGACACCATCTCTTAGAGGGTGGGGCTACGCCACAGGATTCTTGTGTCTGTAGTGTTTATGGAGGAGGATCGTCTGGCCTGGTTCTTCCACAGTGGCACGGAGTACGGTCAAAGGAACCAACAACCACTTGTTTCCAGCCAAATGAAAACCGGGCATGCCAGCCAGGGCCCTTGTGTCAGCTCCACTCTCACAGATGTTGTCTTCACAAGGTGGCCTCCAGAAGCCACGGGCTTACTTCTCCTTCTAAAGGGAGAGCCCCATGAGGGGTTGAGAACCCAGGAGACCTGGATTCATTCACACCAGCTTGGTCTGGAATGTGGTCTATCCCTAACCAGCCTCGCTATCGAGTTGTTCTTGGAGTCCATTCTTGGAGCACAAGGCAGGCAGCGAGGCCAACCCAACTTCGCCACATGGGTAGAATTAGAGAAGAATCACTACTCCCAAGAGGAAGCCGAGAGACTGTTACCAGAAGGCAAATATAAGATACACATCTCTTGTTCCACAAGATGTTAAGCTAAATCAAAGAGAGTTTAAGCATCTGTACTGAGGACCCACAGTTATCAGCTGTGGAACTAGGTTTTAACGTGGTAGTTTCTGCAACTCCAGAAACATTGAGAATGTTGCAGCATCACCTTTAGACTTCCTTGCAATGGCAGGTATGGAGAAAGTCTGTAAGCATTGACCCAGCAGGTCCAGATCTTGCCCATTGGTCCAGATATAAGAGGACACATACCTCGATTTGGGCAATGGCAGAGGAATGCCAAGAAGGGCTGAATTTGAACCGGCATCTCCAGCCACATGTTCAGTTTTCTTTGGGCTTCGCTATAACCACAGCTTCCCTCTCCCCCGTCAGTCTGTTGTGCTGTAGAGGCTTGCCTGTTGCGATGGTGCTAGATGCAATGCCACTGGCATTTCAAATGCCAGCAGGGTCACCCAGTGGACAGGTTTCGGCACAGCTTCCAGACTAAGACAGACAAGAAAGAAAGTATTGGCATTCTACTTCAAATGATTAACCAGTGGAAACCCTATGGATCACAACCTACCTATTTGCCTAGCTACCTTCCCATCCATCCATCCATCCATCCATCCATCCATCCATCCATCCATCCATCTATCCACTTACCTATCTATGGAAGGAAGGACGGGAGGGAGGGAGGGAGGGAGGAGGGAACTGACATTAACTCTGGCTTCCTTTGCTCTCTGTTGAAGATCATACCGTTTCCAGGAGGAAGTTTCACTCTGGTCTGCCAAGCCCAGATGTGGCTGTCTAGTCTGTTTGGTGGCCTGCTAATCCCTCAAAATTCTTGCTTTTCCTTTCTCCCATCAAGGAGCTGGACTTAGCCAATACGTACATCCCATGTGTGCCAACAGGCTGTTGGTGGTTTGCATACTTGGAAAAGAAAAATAAGCTTTAGCTTGGCTTGGATCATATAGACTAATTATTGCTAATATAGGCACCAGATGATTGCATTTTATTATCTTTGTTTTTCACTAAATGTTTGAATTGCTTCCTGGGGGGAGTTGCCATACTAATTAATTGTTTTGTGTTTTTCTTGACACGTCTCAGCGTTATCTGTGCAACCCTGGCTGCGTTTCTATAGTTCTAAACATTTAGAACATTTAGAGCCGTCATAAAATGAATTTTTCCCAACAACTAAAATATCAGTCTTTTTTTTTTTAAAATCAAATTTCCATTTCCATCCAAGGCGTTCTGATGTTTCCAAACCACTGACAATTTTTGGCTTCTCTCCAGATTTGACCGCTCAATAAACTACATTCCCAAGTCTTTTTCATGTCTGTGTCCCGCCTGTTTCCCTCCGTCCTTCTTCTTCCTTCTGACGCATCACATTCTGCTGCACACAGGGGCCCTGGGACCCGATGGTACCTGGCAGCAAGGGCAGCCCCTCTCGTCCTGGGAGGGCACTCCCACCACTCTCCTCGCCCTTCCTTCCCTCGGCGGCTGGGCCTTTCATTGGGTTCAAGACCTGGACCGAGGTTGAACCTCCTTTCTTCCCACCTTCCACTCTTGAATCCAAGAATGAACTCAATGTCCAATGAAGAATCCCCACATGTATTGGTTTAGGGATGGTCTGCACTCTAAACTAGACCCCAAGGAAAAATTTATGATATATATATATATATTTTTTTTTAATAGAATTTGCTCATTTCTCAGGCACCAAGTTCTTTGATCTCCTCTCCTGGAGAGTCTTCAGATTCTTTGCCATGTTTCAGGTGGTCTTGCTTCCTCTTCTTGGGTGGCTGCAATCTCAGTGTGCAGGCTGGTCCCCACTTTTTTTGGGGAGAAAGTATATCCACGGGGCAAATGGTATTCATCCCTTCCTAATTTTGACACCTAATCTGTAGCTGACTTCACTCGACTGGGCCTTAATGGCTTCACGCACAACATTCTCTCTCTCTCTCTTTTGCTCTCACTCTCACTTTCTCTCTCCAAGGTATTTCTCCTCTCTTGCTTTTATTTCTTCTCTGACTTCTTCTTCTTCTTCCTCCTCCTCCTCCCTCTTTTTCCACCTTCTCCATTTATAAGTTTACATTAAATGTCTGCAAAACACCTAACATACAGAATAAAAAACCCAACCCAACCCCTATCCAATTGATTTACTTCAGATACCCAGCTTCCTAGACTGTAAACCTTTACTGGAGTGGACAGCCTTTAACTTTCTCCCTCAGAACTGCTGGTGGGTTTGAACTGCCCACATTTCAGCCAGCAGCCCAGTGCTTCCCCACAGCACCACCAGGGCTCCTTAATACAGAATAGGATATGTATATGATTGATTTGTTATATACAATTACCACCATTAATTTGATATTATTTGTATTGATTCTATGAAGACCACCTCCTTCTGTTCGGTGGAAAGCCATGATATAACTAATTATCAGCCAAATTTCTGTTGCCAGGAGCCCCGATGGCAAAGTGGTTACAAGTGGGTCTGCTAACAGCAAGGTCAGCAGTTTGAAACAACCAGCCAGCTCTGTGGGAGAAGGATGGGACTTTCTAGTCCTGCAAAGAGTGGCAACTCAGAAACCCACAGGGGCAGTTTGACCTTGCCCTACAGGTTTGCCATGGGTCTACTTCGACTCAATGGCAGAGGGTTTGGTTTTGGTTTTTGGTTTATATTGCCGGGATGATACAGTGTAGTTAAGCCTTTTTGAGATATAACCCTAATTTCAGTTTCATGGGGGAATTCCTAGAAATCATCTACTGTCTTTACAGGGAATCTCTTATCATAGATAGCTAAGTCCACCTATTACTTTTTGGGGGAAGGGTAAATACTACCAGTTTGCCAGAATGCTCCTTAGATGGTAAGCCTTTATTTCTGGTACCTTGGGCATGTTATCAGCAGGGACCAGTCCCCAGAAAAGGGCATCCTGCTTGGTCAAGTTGAGAATCTGTGACAAAAGAAGATACTCAACGAGTTGGATTGACACCGAGGCGCCAACAGCCATGATTGTTGAAAATGGCACAGCACCAGGAGGTGTTTCATCTACTGTCCAGGGGTCCCTGGGCATCGGGAGTGACTCCATGGCTCCTGACAACACTCACAACCACTGCCTCTCTGGGTGAAGGAGAATGAACAAGAGCGGATGGTCAGGCCCCCCCTCCCATGGACCTTCTCAGTGGGTCCCATGCTGTGATCATGGGACAGGGAGTAGAGGATGCAGGAAGTCTATCTGCTTACCTTCAGCAGCCCTGCTCTCTGGCCTGACTCAATTGCTGTCCCTTTCATGGTTTGTGTCCCCTCAGTTGTTCATGCATTCACCTAATCGCCCCACCTTTCAAATGGGCATCTCAGCAGTCCCTAGGAATGGCGAGTAGTGTATGACCTACACAGAAGGAGTGTAGCACACATCTTTGACTCCCCAGCCCTGCTATCTGTACAGCTGAGAACTTAATCACTCATCTTCCCCTTCCTGCCCAAAGGACTCTCTACAGGCTTGAGGAGCTAGTGAAAGACTTACTGTTTTACCTCTGATGATTTCTCTTCCATCCACCCACAGCTCACAAGGAGCTGGAAATAACCAAACTGTGCCATGTCCTCCCACAAGTGGACTTCAACGTTCCTAGTGGAAATGGGAACACTTGTGCTTTAAGATCACCGTCCGACCGAACAGATTTGATGGCTGCTGCTGTTTCATGATCTTTGTGTTGCTCTTGAATGAACATTCATGAATGATACTACCTTTCCTACTGCTGTCGTTGTGAGGAGCTACAGTCGACTTGTTTCTGACTCTAGGCCGTCTCCCACCCACGTACAATGAATGAAGGAAATGCTGCCTGGTTCAGTGTCCTTGCCATGAACCACCATGTATTAGACTGGTAACTCATGGGCGTTTCCATGGGTTGCTTTTTCAGAGACACCCCCCAGGCTTATCTCTCTAGTCTATCTTAGTCTGGAAACCCCACTGAAACCTATTCAACGCAAACACACTGACCTCCAGGGACAGACGGGAGTGTGGCTGCTCATGAAGTGACTAGATCAGGGAAATGCAGCCTGGGTCTCCCTCATGGAAGAGAATTCTACCACTAGGTACTTTGGTTAGTGAGTTTGAAATATTTGCTATCCTTTCCCACCCTTGCCTTTTAAACATTTGGTCACCCCTGAAATCCAGGGAAGATGACCATCCCCAATTCACAGATAGCACCGCAAACTAAGACACACGGGAGTACAGCCATTGGCTAAGGCTCCACTCCCCACTGCCCTCTTGTCAATCCTGACTCACAGGCACCATGCACAGGGTTTTCCCAAGCTAAAAATCCTTGTGGGAGCAGACAGCCTTCTCTTTCTCCCATGGAGTGAAGATTGATTGGGTGCTCACGGAGGGTCTGTCTGACCAGTCTTTGAACACGAGTGACTTGATTCTAGAGGCCTTTCGTCATATCGAATGACCGGAAAGTGATAGACATCAGAAAGGTAGAAATAAGCGGATTGTGCCAGGAAGAGGGTTCTTCCTTTGTTGGAATAAGCACTCATGGGAGTCCTCCTGCTGGATACTTGCGGGAATGTTGTTGTAAGAGCCAGCCACTGATTTTTGACTCATGAGGGACCCACTGAAGGAGTCCTCCTGGTGTAGTAACCGACACGTTGGCAAGTGCAGTGCTTTGGGTTGGAGTGACCCAATATGACAAAGGATGTCTTATGATGGGTTTCTTGGGTACAGTCATCTTGGTTGAGGCTCTCCAGGCCTTGCTGCAGCACTTGGGGGGTTCGACCTGCTAGCCTTTCAGTTAACAGCTGAGCACTTAACCATTGTGCCCCCAGGCCTCCCCCTCTACTGCCCCCCAACCTCTTTTTTACCTTTAATGGTGATTTGAGTGCAGGTTCACAGAGCAGATTGGTTCTCCATTCGTGAGTTCATATACTCCTGGCCTTATGGTATTGGGTGCTAGGTAGTGACTGCCTCATCCCACTTCCTCCCTGTGCTTTCTGGTTCCATCCGTCCTTCCTCCAAGCTCCTTCCTGCCTCCTGAGCTTTATCCTGGGACACATGCTGACTGCCCTTCTGATCTCATAGGATTGCTTGCTCTGAGGAGTGCAGGCCTCCCAGGGGTCCACCCTATTGTCCTATTGTTTGGCTGAAGTTAGGCTGTGGGGGTGAATCCCCTTCTGAACATGAAGAGTGACCAAGGGCCTTTGTTTCTGACTCCCCACTAGTCTCTGTCTGATAGTGAACCTCCAGGCAGGCTCCTTATTGGCAGGAATACAAGAAGCCAGCATGTGTCAGGACCAGAGTTGGCCAGTCTGTCCCACCATGGGGAGGTGGAACCCATTCAATTGATTTCTCTCTGGAGCCCCTACAATGCACCAGCTGATGCTTACATTTCCTTGTAAACAGGCCTCAAAGTAGGGGGGTGGGGTCGCTGCCCAAGTAGAGCCTTCTTGGCAATGAACCACTGAGAACACATTTGTTCCCAGAATGCATCCAGCCAAGAAGGTTTTCCCACAGGTGTTGACATTTATGGTAACAAGAGTCTGTTTCTTACCCTCCATGCCACATGCCAGCTGCTCACAAGGGAGATGGTATCTGGCCAGCAAAGGGCCTTCGAGCTCAGCAGACCGCCCGGGAAGTCAGCACAGTCCTGTGGAGCGGAGATGGGCTGGCCAGGGATGGGAGGATGAAGTCTGAGCGTCGACATCATGCATTTAAAGGTGGTCACCGGCCGCTCTGACAAACGTTTCGATGCTATGCTTCCCTGGAAGTGGGGAGCCAGGTCCTGCATGCTTGGTAGAGTGGAGGGGCAGTGGAAAAGAGGAGAGGCACAGTGGCTGCCACCGTGGGCTCAACCATTCTTACAACAGGAACAACGATCAAAATGGCACAGGACTGGGCAGGGTTTCATTTGGTTGTACATAGGGTCACTGGCTCAGAACCAACTCCTCGATGGCACCTAACAGCACCACCTCTCTCTCCAGGGAGGGGCCATCAGGAAATGGGACTGTAAGAGCAGGGATTCTGTCCCTGGGTGTTGTGAAGTTCTTGTACAGGCGGAACTCCACGGCCTAGGAGAGACAGTGTCAGGGCTTGCAGCCATTCCTGCTGGGATTTTCTCAGTGACTCCTTCCCCTGCAACGTAAACCCACTGCCCAGCAAGCGCCCTGTGTGTTCAGGTTGATCCCACAGTGATCGCAGCTTTTAAGTTGCTCTTGTTCATTTGAGATCCCATACCATAGGGGCCAGGCAGTGTTTCCTCTGTTGTGGTGGTCACGGGTCCCCAGGAGTCACACCCGATTCCAGGGCACCTAACACCCCCACTAGCATTCCAATCACTCATTCAGAAAGCACTGTGCTTTCTGATCTGCAGGTTCCCTCAGGCCCACAGTGTCCAGTGTTCCTGCAGACCCCGGGGCTTTATAAAGTCCGAATTCCAGGAGATTGCGAAATGTTGTTGTGGGCTAACCCCCTTTGATCTAGACATTTCTATCATCTTTGAACAGAATGTTCAGTATATTCCTAGAGTTTCTCTTTATAGAAGCTATATATATTATACTTGTAGAACTATTTTGATAGTAAGATGGATTTGATATGAATGCACACACATATACACCCATACGTGGTGTATTCAAAAATTCATAGAAAGACCCGTTTGCTTTTGAATTCCATTTTATAGGAACTCTTTGAATGCCCCTGGGGTGTGTGTGTCTGAATAAGGAAGACCACAGCAGAGTCAATGGCTTTGATTTATAGCATCGGTAACGAGTATTGAATATACCGCGGATGGCCAGAAGAACACACACATCTGTCTTGGAAGAAGTACAGCAGAATGTTCCCCAGAAGAGAGGAGGGTGAGACGTTGTCTCACAAAAGTACAACGTGTCATCTGGAGAGACCAGTCCCTGGAAAAGGACACTGTTTGGTAAAGCATCTAGGCAGTGAAACGGAGGCAGGCCCTCCTGTGGCTAACGGACCCTGTGTCTGGATCAATTGGACTCAAACATGATTGTAAGGACGATGCAGTTCTAAGTACCACTTAGTTTCTGTTATACACGAGGCATTCTCTGTGGCTAGTCAGCATCTTATAAGACAGACACACACACACTCACACTTTGAAAAATCATGGAACACTTCAATTATGTCGTAATTGCATTTTCCCAAGACCTTGCTGGAGTGCCCTGGTGGGGGAGGCCTATCCATTTTTTCCATCTAAGTCATTCTATGAAGAGAAAGGTGTCAGGTCCCTTGGGCTCCATGTTGCCTACCCGAGGTCCTATTGGTTTCTTGGCGAGTGCCATCAAGTCGGCTCCGACTCCTAACGACCCCGTGTTCCACAGAAGGAGCGCCCCTGGTCCTGTGCCATCCTCCCAATTGTTACATTTGAGTCCATGTTGCACCCACTGTTTCAATCCATCCCCTTAAGGGTCTTCCTCTTTTTTTCTCTGCCCTTCCACATGATCACGCATGACATCCTTGTCCAGGAACTGGCCTCCCCTGACAACATGTCTAAAGTACACGAGAGGAAGTCTCACCATCCTTCCTCTAAGGAGCATCTGGCTATACTTCTTCCCAAGACAGATCTGTTGGCGGTGTTGGCAGTCCATGGTACATTGGATCTGTGTTGCCGGCACCATAGTTCAAATGCATCTTCCTTAGTCAACGTCCAATTTTCACATACAGCTGAGACCACTGAAAATGCCAGGGCTTGGATCAGGGTTCCCTTAGGCCTCAAAGTAGCATCCTTGCTTTTCAACCCTTTAAAGGGATCTCGTGCCCCAGATTTACCCAGTGCAACGTGTTGTTTGACCTCGTGACTGCTGCTCCTATGAGCATTGATGGTGGATCCAGGCAAGCTGGAACCCTTGACAACATCAGTCTTCTTCTCCATGTTTCCTGATGTGACCTATGAGCCCAGTCGTGAGGGTTTTGGTCTCCTTGACATTGAGCTGTTGTCCTTACTTGCTTTACCCCGAGGTCAGTACGAGCAAAGTCCATTGAAACCAGCCTTCCTGCTCCTTGCCTTCCTCCTCCCCCGCTCCTTTGCAGCTGAAGAACCACAGACTTGCCACCTGGAGGAAGGAGGCAAAGCCTCCTGGGACGCATTCCCTCTAAAGCTTTGCTGAATTCAAGACAAGTGGGTTGGAGTCCCCTCTCGGCCACCGCCTGGTCTGATATCCTTGGGCAAATGCCCTCATCTTCTCTCCACTCCTCTGCACTTTGTATGCGACTGCAGCCTCACTCTGCGTGTGCTGTATCAAAGGCCATGGAGCAGAGCTCCTGCCCTTCCTTGCTCATCGTCCCAGCTGAGTGGCACACCCCTAAAGCTTTCCGAACCAGCAAAGCTGCCTGCAACTCTCCACACCTCCCTCGGGTTTTCCCGCACATGCATGGCAGCCAGCTGGACTTTGAAAAGACGTTGGGCTTGGTGAGTTGAAGCAGGGGAGTCCGCTAGCCAATTTCCTTTGATTGCTACCCTGTTTGATTTGGACGAAGGGGCAGGGAATTGTATAAATGTCACTGCAGAGAACCCTTGTCCCCTGGTGATTAGTAACCTTATCAATTCTGAGCAAAGAGACATTCTCCGGGGCCTTGCTTTGGAAAATAACACACGGATGAGGGGATTGTATGACTATGTATGAAGTGCCTGGCCCCGTGACGGCTAGCTTTTCCAAGTGGGTGACTGACCCCAATCGGTTTTGTCCCCTAGGTCTTCTGTTGCTATGTCCCTCCCTGTCATCTCGCTCTCTCCCCACACCTCCCCTGCCCAGGAGCTCAATAAATTTTGTTTTTAATAATGATGGTTTGTTGTCCTTTTAGTGAAAGGGTACACAGCACGTTAGAGTCCCATTGGAGCATTTGCACACCTTAGTTGCATTTGTCACAGCATGTCAACATTTTCTTTAATTGTGTTCTGTCCCTTCCCTTCCTAGTTCTCTAGCTCCCCTGCTCCCACCATCCTCTCAGTCCCTTGCTAAGCGGACACAGCAGGAGAGCATCCAGACAAGATCTGTCCCTTTACTAGGGCCTCACTTACAGGCGCTGTCCTGCTCTTGGGACCACGCTGCTCCCTCGCTCGCTCACTCGCTCGCTAGAAGGGGATTCTAAAGAATAGTTTGGGGTTTCAAGATGTCTCAGGACCACAGTCCCAGCAGATCCTCCAATCTCAGCTAGCATGGTTT
>NW_022103901.1:35779712-35781458 GCF_000313985.2 Echinops telfairi
AGCATGCTGGAGGCATTGAAGACATCCAGCCGGACCCCAGCAGCAGAGTTACTGGCCCCAGGTGGAGTATCAGGGGCCACAGGAGCAGCTGTTGTGAGGGGACGGAGAAACAGCAGCAGGGCTCGCCTCTGCGCACCGGGCTGCAGTCCCCAGCATGCCACGCACCTTGTTGATGCTGCGGGCTCCAAGCTCGATGGTCCACAGGTCCGGCACCTAGTACAGTTATGCTCTCTCGCATTTTCTCCCCATCCTGACGCAACGAGAAGAAGATCTCAACAGGACCCATCAGTGTCGAACCCATCGCCAGCCTTTTCAGGTGGCCTTCCTTACCGAGAGAGCAGGTTTGGGGAGCGTGGAAGCGCACGTCCTGGCAGGTCTCTGTTTTCATTGTCGGTGTATTTCTTTCAGTAGTGTTACTGACCTTTTTATTTTTTTTGGAGGCAGGGGATGGGTATTGTGTAGTTGTTCATGTTGAGATAAAGATTAAGTCAGAGAATGAGTGGTTGAAAGTAATTATCCTGTAAATTGTAGAGGGAACCAGGATAAGGCACAATGCGGGAAGATCCTTCTCAGGATGTTGGTCTCAGAAGATTTGAGAGCCCCTAGATGGCTCCCATCAATTCTGCTCTATAGGAGAGAGGGTGCTTCTACACAAGCTGTCACTGTAAATAAATGTTGTTAGAAAGCAACACCGCACGGCCATCAAGCGACTGACTCATAGCAACCCTATAAGACAGGGTAGAACTGCCACTGTGGGTTTCCAAGACGGTAGCTCTTTACAGGATTAGAAAGTTTCATCTTTCTCCTACAGAGTGGCAGGTTTTGAACTGTTGACCTTGTGGTTAACAGCCTAACGCATAGCCTGCTACACCCCCAGGGGCCTATGTTCCTGTGAATCGTGTCTCCCAAATGTTATGTCCTCTGGAATCTCAGAACATGGCTTTATTTGGTAGTGGAATCTTGGTAGATGCGATTCGTTGAGGATTTGAACACAAGATCTTCCTGGACTGAGGGTGAGCGCTAATCTGATGACTGCTGTGTCCAGGAGAGAAAGAAAGTAGCTTTTGGCATACAGAAACACAGGAACCGGAGGCAGAGATCAGAGTGACACAGTCACAAGCCAAGGGATGCCTGGGGCCACCGGAAGCTAGAGAATGTTCTCATCTGGGCCATCAGTGGGCCCTGCCAACCCCTTGACGGTGGACTTCCTGCCTCCAGAACTGGGACAGGACCAACACCTTTCCCGTGGTTTTGAGCCACAGAACGTGTGGGTGGTTAGGGCAGCCCTAGGAGATGAATGTCTCAGGGTTATGGAACTGTCACCAGAAGGCTGCAGCTGACTCACCTCCTGTGTCACAAGAAAATGAAGCCACCGCCACCCTCAGTCTCTTCTGCATCAACGGTGACTGTTTGTACCCCCACCATAGACAGCTTCGGGGGTGGGGGGAGGGGGTTAGAGAGACCCTGTGGGCTGCAAAACTTAGAAATCCTTACTATCCAGCTTCACTCAGAAACTCACAGGAGCAGTTCTACCCTGTCCCTTAGCATCACTCTAAGTTGGCATTGACTAGTTGGCAGTGCGTTATGAAGGGATCTGGCCCCTCTCACACAGAGTTTGCCAACTCCTGTGTTAGGAAAGTATTTCATTTTTGTGCTTGTCAAGGAATTTGGGGAGACAGTAGGTAGCTCTTCTTAAGAGTGCAGAATGATACAAAATCCCTCTCCAAACTCACTGTCTTCAAGTCC
>NW_022103901.1:35782807-35784464 GCF_000313985.2 Echinops telfairi
GGTTGTTTATCTAGTTTACTTCTTGGTGGGGACCATTTTTATATCCTTAGCATATTTCCCGGCGCAGCCCCAGCCTCTTCTAGCCACAACTTCCTCTCCTTCCTGAAGCACATTCTCTCTCTGCAGTATGCTCTTCAGGCCCTAAAAATATCCCTCCCGTATTATTTATTCACTCCATAATGCATACCATCCAAAGACAACAATTGTGCCAATAACCTGCTACTCTGATGAATAATGCATGCAGCGCCTTCCTTCTCCAGACACGGACAAATATACATTCAAATGGGAGGTGCGCGCCTCTATTTTCGTCTTCACTCCATTTTTGACGTATGGTTTTATTTTTCTATTTTTTGGAATGTTTTCTGCGGCGTCCTTCGTTGGGTGAGCTCCATAGGGGAACGATTGGAAGACTCTAATTAAAAGAAATAAACGGTGGTGCCGAGTCCTTATTTATAGGCAGTGTTAGTTACAGTGGCGGCAAGGCGCTGGGAGGTGGAGAAGGAAGCAAATTGGTTAGCATCTCAGCAGAAGGGACACGTAGCATTTTCTCCACCTAATAGGAGGGCGCCATCCATAATGGTTTTGAATTGGGCCAGCATCCATGACTGAAGGGTCCTCGGATAGGGTTTGGTGATAGTGATGAGAGTCGCAAGGATGACCATTCTTGGCTTTATCCTTTTGAGGGTCAATGAGATGTACTCTGCTAAGGTCTTTTTTTAATCTCAGGGCTTCTCAGCCAGATCACTACTGACATTTGCTGTTCTTTTTATTGTCGAGTGCTGCCAAGTCAATTCTGACTCATCACAGCCCTATAGGACAGAGAAGAACTTCAGAATAAGGCTTCCAAAACTACCACCCTACTGAGAACACATTCCAGGTCTTCGCTCCCAAGAAATGGCTAGTAAGCTCAGACCCTTAACCTTCAGGGTAACCCCTAACAGCTTAACCGTCATGATATCAGGACTCCTCACTGGTGTTGAGGCTGGATAATTCTTTGCTTGGAGGTGGAGGCTGCCCTGTGTACTATGGGATGTTGAGCAGCATCCCTGGTCTCTACCTACTAGCCGCTAGTAGCACCATCCCAATATGGCTACAGCCATTTGAAGATGTCCCCAAGGGAGCAGAATCCCCTTGTTAAGAATCACTGAGATGCATGATTAAGTGCACCTCAGTGTTTCCTTACACAATTAGTGCTTGTTTGGGGCATTTTACAAAAGAGTAGGCAGGAGCTAAGAATAAGTGATGGCATAAAAATCAGATTCAGATTCTACAGTGGGGTGTGTGTGTGTGTGTGTGTGTGTGTCTAACAATGATGTAACTAGTATTTCAGCATATCCACACTGGATAGTTAATAGGAGTCCATGTTTTACAGCAATGACATCCAATCCCTAAAACCCCTTTGTATCAGGCTGGGTCCTCTTGAGAAGATAAACCTATGACCTGAGTGGATGGATGAATGAATGGATAGATAGATCAATAGCAATTTAGATCCATAAAATGGCTCACACAATTGTATAAATGGGTAAGCCCAGTCTGGTTCAAGCCCCTGGGTCAACTGCTAAGGTAGAGGTTTAACTGGGATGGGAACAGAGGGCTGATGAACCAGGAAGATGAAGCTGGGAGACCAGAGGCTGGTGGATACTGAGGCAGATGACTC
>NW_022103901.1:35785371-35787257 GCF_000313985.2 Echinops telfairi
GCAACGTTGTTGTTGTTGGTTGCTGTGGCTTCATTTCCGACTTCCGTAGACCTCGTGTAGAAGAGGATGAGACGTTACCAGGTGCTGCTTCAGCTTCCAGCCTGTGGTCGGCTGGAGCACACTGTCACCGCCTCTGCCAATCCATGCCAAACGCTCTTTCTCCTCCCACACATGAGTTCTTCTTCTTAAAATTTTATCATTTTACTGGGGGGCCCTTTTAGCTCTCATAACAATCCACACATCACTTGTATCAAGCATATTTGTACATATGTGGCCATCATTATTTTCTGAACATTTACTTTCTCTCTGAGCCCCCCATATCAGCTCCCCATTCTTCCCCCCTCCTCTCCCCTCCCACCCTGGTTATGCTTTGATCATTGTGATCGGTTTCCCCTTCTTCCACTCCTACCCCCTCTTGTCCTCTACACTTATGCTATTGCTACTCCCATTTCTGTCCCTGAAGGGTTTATCTGACCTGGATTCCGTGTGTCATGAGTTCTTATCTGTACCAATGTATATTCTCCTATTAGCCAGAGCTGAAAGGGCGGACTGAGGTCATGACAGTGGGGGGTGAGGAAGCCTCAAAGAACCAAAGGGATTTTATGTGTTTCATCGGAGCTATGCTGCACCCTAGTTAACTCATCCCTTCCTTGTGACCCTTCTGTGAGGGGATGTCCCGTTGTCTACAGATGGGTTTGGGGTCTCTGCTCTGACCCCCTTGTTCTCAACAATTTGTTTATTTGTTTTGTTTTGGGTATTTTGGTGCCTGTTACCGGATCCCGTTGACACCTCATGATTGCTCAGGCTGGTGTGCTTCTTCCATGTGGGCTTGTTGCTTCTCTGCTAGATGGCCACTTGTTCATCTTCAAGCCTTTAAGACCCCAGATGCTTTACCTTTTGATAGCCGGGCACCATCAGCTCTCTTCACCACATTGCTGTGTACCCATTTAATTTTCAGCGATTGTGCTGGGAGAGTGAGCATCACAGAAGGCCAGGTTGTTAAAACAAAGTGTTCTTGTGTTGAGGGAGAGTTTGAGCAGAGGCCCAAAGTCTGCCCACTTCCACAACGTATTGTCATATTAAAATATATCCATAGGCCAACCCCTCTATTCATATTAATTAATATGTTTACATATTAATTGTTGATACCTGTATCATACCTGTATGATACCTGTTGATACCTGTATCCATAACTTTGCTTCCTAGCTCTTTCCTCTGCTTCCTTTTACCTTCCTCCTGCCCCACCCTCACACTCCCCTTTCTTCTGCTCTGAGCTAGATTGCTGTTGCTCCAACACCCCCAGGATCTCTATGTCCTCCTCATTGTTGATTTTGATCCCCTAGTTGTTCCCTAATCTCTGGCATTGTTTGCTCACCACTCCCTCCCCCTGCCTCCTCCTTCCCCTAAATCCCCCCAAAACTGTTGGTCCTATTGCTTTCTCCTTGAGCTTGCTTCCATGCCTATCTTATGTAGGTAGGCAAATCAACAATAATGGAGGCAAAACCAAAAGAAAACAAAAGATTGAATAAAAAGAGAAAAAAAAGCATACATAAATAATTCCAGGTCTGTCCACTGACCTTTATGACTATCTCCCCACCAGTCTTGGGGAGTTCTGGGAACTGCCCCTCCTAGCCTAAAGTCTATTTTGGGGGCTCCTCAGGGGCTTTGTGGCTTGGCTTTGCTCCCGTTGCTGACCTGTTAAGTTCCCTTCTTGGTTTGCCCCAGTGTGGGGTGGTTGGTTGGGGGTGGGGGGTGGGCTGGGAAGTGGGTTCAGACCCGGTTCACTCCCCACCATGTGTCCCCAGTATTGTCCTCTGTCACAGTGTGCGCCAGCAAGGAGTCATCATGTCCTCTCTGTGCCTTAGCAGCTCCGTGCAGGGATGTCG
>NW_022103901.1:35788552-35790498 GCF_000313985.2 Echinops telfairi
GTCGCTGCTGTGCCTCCCCAAGGACTTGAGGAGTAGATGGTTAGTCTCATCCTTGGCACATTTCCCCAGCAAGATCTCCGTAAATTGCTGACATTATCATTATTGCACCAACACTATCATTGGTTTTTACTTATCTGTGTGCCTCGTCTCTCCCAAGATGGCCTAGGCCCCCAGAGCGGGGTGGGTAGGTCTTTAACGTGTAGCCGAATATAATATAAGGGTTAAAAAGAAACGATGGCCAAGGTGTCGCTTCAATGTTCAGACCATAATTTTCTCCTTCGTGGATCTTCAACATGAGTGTCTTTATCAATAACGCGGAAGAAGCCACCTCCATGTACTTTCCCCTACCAGCGGGCCCACTGCAAATGGGTTTATTTATATGGTAAACAATCTGCTAGTGTTTCCTGAGCGGCCAAGCTTCAGGACTGTAATAACTCATTATCAACCTGTCTGGACACTTCATTGAACTCAGCTGGTCCTTTGGACATTGGTTTTGCCGAACGTCCTGTTTTATCTGTGTGATTATGCTGAGCGGCCAGCTTAAGGTGGACACACTATGGAGACACACGAGCAGTGTCCCCAGAGGATGATAAGGCACCGGTCAACAATTCCCTGAAATAAAAGGGAAACCGAAAAACCAGTTTGGTGAAGTCAAGCCTGAACCACGCGAGCCTTCATTGTGTCAGGACAGACCTGTTCTCCACAAGGTTTTCCATGGTCCTGTATAGTTTCAGAAGTGGATCACCAGCCCTTTCTTCCAAGGCCCTGCTGGATGAATTCCAACTGCCCACTTTTCTGCTGAATTCTTAACCATTAGCACCACCCAGGGACTCCTGAAGGAGAAAGGAATTCCGTCTCCAGTTCCAACGCAGGAGGCTGGGTAGGATGGCAGAAAGCGAACCCAACTCAGAAACCCAAACCACTGCCCTTGAGCTTATTCCCACTCATCGAAGCCCTATAGGGCAGAGTAGAATGGTCCCGGTGGGTTTCCAACACTGCAGCTGTCACAGCAGTAGACAGCCTCATCTTTTCCCCATGGAGTGGCCAATGGCTTCCAACTGCAGACCATTTGAGTAGCCCTGGAGACCTGAGGGTTCCTGGATGGGGTACAAGATTCAGACATAAAGAAGAGTCTGGCTTCTGCTTCCCGTTTTCCCAGGATTTGCATAATGCTGAGCAATTTTGAGTAAATCTCTTTGTGTGCGCCTCCCTGATGTCATCTTTGAAACAACGAAGCATCTAAGTCAGAGAAGCAACGAGTTCCCTTCGTCTCTAGGATTCTGAGGGGGAGAACAGGAGTCCTGACTCCAGTGAGTTCCTATTTCTCTGCTTTGGGCTAACACTAATGTGCCCCATGACAAAGATATAACTCCGTGTTGCTGTGCCTTTGAGTCAGCTTCAACCCATGGTGACCTTATGCGTGATGGAACACAAACTTGGCTCCACCCTGTCCCTTCTCCACAGCTGTCACCACCTTGAAGTCCATTGTGTCAGCTCGGTGGACACGCCCATCATCCGTTCTAGAGGAAATACAACCAGAATGTTCTGTAGGAGCCACTGCTGCCTCACTTACTCTGGACACCTCGCCAGGAAAGACCAGTCACTAGAGGAGGACAGTGTGTTAGGTGAAGTAGAGGGTCAGTGAAATAGAGGGGACCCCTCCGAAGACGGATGAACGCAATAACTGAAACAATACCCATATCCAAGCCCGGTGCCAAGGAGGAGTTGATTCTCATGCATCACCCCCGGTAGAGGATTGCAGAGGCTGCGAATCTTTGCTAGGCAACTGGTGGAATCCACTTGCTGACTATGCGCTGAGCAGCCAACACGTGGCCCTCTAAGCCACCAAAGTCCTTCAGTACCTCAGGAGGACACTCAGATCTCATCAGCATGTGCGCTCCCACATCCCAACACACACACACACACACACACACACACACACACAC
>NW_022103901.1:35791332-35794619 GCF_000313985.2 Echinops telfairi
CTCTTTTATTTTTTTCAGAAACAGATTGCCAGCCTGGCTTGTAAGGTGCCTCTGGATGGGCTTGAACGTTAACAGCTTCCAAAAAATCCCCCCAAACTACCATCACTCTACTTTTCTTAGAATTTCATATAAAACTACACCACCTAGTCGACGCCGATTCACAGTGACCCGGCGTCACTGTGGGTTTCTGATGTTGATACTGACACTGAAGGAGTATCACTGAGGGAGCAGAGAGCCTCATCTTTCTGCTGGAGAGTGGCTTGCAGTTTTGAACAGCGACCCTTGCAGTTAGTAGTCCAATGCTTACGCAGTCACACTGGCAGGGCTCCCTGGAATGTCATAGACAGGAATGTTATCTTAACATCGGGTCAGTAGAATGGGGATGTGCTCAGAATAAAGAATAGTGTTTAATGATGAGCCTATTTATGAATAATACCAACAAGAAAACCATTTACCATTTTTCTCTGTCTTTTGTGCCATAGACTGTGGGCACAACCAAGCCAAGCGTGCAGTTAGAAACCCCCTAGATGAGTGAGAAAGGGCCTCCGTGGCGGAGTGGGCACGAGTTGGCTGTGATCTGCCAGGCCAGCACATTGAAAGGCCCCGCTGCTCTGTGGGAAAAGATGGGGTTTTCTAACCTTTCCTTTTGGGTCACTCTGAGTTGGCATCGACGCGCTGGCAGTGAGTTTGATCTGTAAGAGAGAAGAGTTCTGGGGAGGCAGTAGTTTAGGGTTCTGCTACCAACTATATGGCCAGAGGTTCAAACCCTAGCAGCTTTGAAGGAAAAAGATGGAGTTTTCCGCTTCTTTAAATATGTATAATGTTGGAAACTCGGCGAAGCAGTTGTCTACCGTCCATTAGGGTCACTGTGAGGCCTCAGAATCAGCTTGACAGCAGTGTTTTTGTTTTGTGTTAGTTTGGGTTTCCTGTAGGGACAGTGGCCCTTCTCACCCTGTGCATCTTAACACCACACAACAGAATACAGAAATAACCACTCGTGTGAGCACCTCCATGCTGAGAGGGATGGAAAAGGAAGGCATTGCTTTCGAATATTTTGTCCAAACTGGATTTGCACCATTTGACCAGCCATCTCTTTCATCCCCTCAGAAACCGTCTTAAGTCTTGCTCTTACCCCCACCCCTTGCTGGAAGTTCAGTGTGTGTCCCATCGGTAGCAGGTCTGTGCACTATTTTCACACTTGGATGCAGGCTCTGGAAACACGAGGCAAAAGCAGTCAAGATATCAGGAGACAGCGGTGAAGACTGAGAAAGACTCCAGAGAGAGGAGCAAATTGAGGACACGTTTTCCTCTGAATCCTCTGGAGGGCAAAGTCAAGTATCACCAGGAGATGTGCAAAGACCTGGAGCGAGCAAACCAAGGAGGAAGAGCACACTCAGCGCGCCTCAAGCTGAAAGAACCGAAGGAGAAAATTCAAGCCACGAGTTGCCACAGTGAAGGATTCTATGGCCAACCTATTGCCGGGTGCAGGAAGCATCAAAAGACAATGAATGAGAAGAATACACAGTCCCTTTACCCAAAAGAACTGGTCGACATTCAGTCATTTCAAGGGGTAGCACGCTAGCAAGAACCAACGGCACTGAATGAAGAAGTCCAAGCTGCCGTGAAGCCATTATCAAGAACAAGGCTCCAGGAATGAACAGAATACTAACTGGAAAAATGCGACAAGCTGATGAAGAACTAACTGGGAGCACTAGCTTGTCTGTGCCCAGAAATGTGGAAGACAGCTCCCTGGCCAGCCAACTGGGAGCGGTCTCTCTCATTGGCCAATCCAAAGAAAGCTGACCCCGCAGAATACAGATATTGTAGAACGACATGGTTGACATTACATGCAAGTACAAATTTGATGAAGATCATGTAACAATGCAGGCAGCAGTGTATCAACAGCGGGGTGTCAGGAATTTGAGCCAGATTCAAAGGACACGATGTGAAACAAGGGAGTATCATTGCTGATGTCGGGTGGATATTGGCTGAAAGTGAAAATACCATGTTTACATGTGTTTCATTGACTCTGCCAGGACGTTCAACTCTGAGGATCATAACAGTCTCTGGATAGCATTGAGGAGTGGGAATTCTCTAGTTCTTCATTGTGCTTTAGCAGAACCTATGCACGGACCAAGAGGCACTCATACAAATGGGGGGGGGGGTACTGCATGCTTTAAAATCAAAGAAGGTGTGCATTGGGGTTGAATCCCTTCACCATACTTAATTTAATGCGTATGCTGAGCAAATAATTCGAGTAGCAGGGCTATGTGAAGAGACTGTGGCATCAGGATTGGAGGAAGGCTTATTAACAACTGCAATATACAGATGACGCGATTTTGCAGAAAGCAAAGAGGACTTGATGCGCTCACTGACGATGGTCAAAGACTGCAGCCTTCAGTGTGGATGGCAAGTCAATGTAGAGGAAACCATAATCCTCACAAGGCTAATCGACAACATCGTGATAAACAGAGAAAATATGGACGCTGTCAGGGACTTCATCTGGCTTATATCCACAGTCAGTGCTCACGGAAGCAGCAGTTCAGAAATCAAACAACACATTGCATCTAGCAAATCTGCTGCACAAGCCCTTTTATTAAAAAACATGTTGCGGAGCAAGGATGTCCTTTGAAGTAAGGTACTTCTTCTGACTCCAGCCGTGGTATTTCCAATGGCCTTCGATGCCTCTGTCAATTGGACAGGGAATAAAGAAGACGAGGAATCGAGGAATCGGTGCACTTGAATCACAGTGTGAGTGAAAAATAGTGAACGTAGTGTGGGCCACCAGAAGAACAAAGAAGTGCAGCCAGAGTGCTCTTAGGAGCAAGGATACCAAGAGGTCCTTTCACATACTTTGGAGCTGTTATCAGGAGAGACCTGTCCCGGGGCAAGGGCAGCATGCTTGCTAAAGTGGGTGGTCAGAGAAGAAGAGGAAGGCCCTCAAGCAGATGGATGGGCCCAGTGGCTGTACCTGTGGGCTCAGGCAGAGCAGTGCCTGGAAGGACGGGCAGGACCTGGCCGTGTTTTGTTCTGTTCGTCTTGGGGTTGCTATGAGTCAGAATCATCCTGAAGACAGGAAGGAAATAATTCCATAGCCCTTACTCTGGTTCAATCCACTTTCAGCACAAGCATCACGAAGGTCAGATAAATCATATCTGCCGGGCTAGTGGGGAGATGAGTCACTTAGGGTTCAGTATAACAATAATGGAACCCACAACCTTCCTCTAGTTCTTAAACGCTTCCTCCCCCCAACTACCAGGACCCCAATTCTGCCTTGCAGACCTGGC
>NW_022103901.1:35795135-35804707 GCF_000313985.2 Echinops telfairi
CATTATGTTACACGTGTTCAACAACTTACTATGCCTGTTTGCTTTCCCCAAGAGCGGAGGATGAGAACTAAAAACGTTCCCATGCTAAATCATGCTAAAACATGATATGAAGGGCACACTGTTTGGTCCTCTCTCAGAAAGAGGTCAACAAAAATGGTGAACTGGTTGAGAGAGCTCTCGTTAGTCAAGAAACAGGTATCAGATACTTTCTTTCCTATAGATGCTGCACCTGTGTATGGAGCACTTGATGGATGTTCATAGAATACACTGCCCCTTCCCAGCTGTCCTGGTGGCATAGTGGGTTATGTGTTGGGCTGCTAATGGCTAGGTCAGCAGTTTGAGACCATCGGGTGCCCCTAGAGCGAAAGATAAGGCTTTCTATCTCTAAAGATTTACAGCCTCAGAAACCTGGGGTGGGGGGAGGGGGGGTAGTTCTAACCCTTTCCTCTAAGGTAATATGAATCACAGTCAACTTGACGGCAGTGAATAAGGTCAGATTGCAAAGTAGGTCCAGTTCTTTTTATATTTGGATCGATCTGGACTCTTCCCACTATACATAGCACACATTCCACTCGAACTGAGAAAAACCAAGCAGGATGGGGTAGGGGGTGGGAGCGCTGCTCATGATGGGCAGGAGACCCTTGGAACCAAGAAATGAAGTACCCCTGGTCTCTCCCTCATCACCTTCAAGTTCACGTCTCTCAATGTGCCATCTTCTAGTGAGTTGTGGCTGTGGCAGGGGACGTGACAGAGGCAGCCCTGGCCTTTCATTCTCAGGGCTATCTAATGTGTCCAGTTAGTTTTCCTCTGCACCTCCTTCCTCGCCAAGGACTGATTCTGCTCTTGAATTCACAAACCCATCACTCTCCTCCATCAAGTTTATGCGACTCTGGGGACTCTCACTACTGCTCTAGTGGAGGGTGGAAAGGGCCAGAGATTTAATTGATCCGGACAAGGCTTAATAACCTCTCCTCCTTCTCTATCATTCATTCTGAAAGCCAGCCTTAAGTCAACCATTGGGTGATGACCCCACTGGTGGACAGGTGGGCATTTGACCTAAACTGGCCCAATTAGAGCGAAAGGAAGCCCGTGCTTTGTGTCTGGGCTCCGGTGGTCCTCTGTGTGTGCTGTAAATCACTGCCTTATTGGTTAAGCTAGTTGGAGTCTCGATTTTTATGGTGTGCAGTCAAAAGCGTTTCGAGTCGGCCCGTCCCTGGAGATCACAGAGGCACCAGCGTCCTTTTGCGGGTTGACTCCATTGACAAGCCATCTTGAAAAAGGCCATTTCCCCCCTCGAGCTGAGCTCGAGGCCTCTGCAAGGATATAGGATATTCTGTGTGCCAGGTCTGAGCCCCACATGCGTGTCTCTGTGGCTATAATTTGTAACTTCTAGCAAAACATATGTTTGGTGTCGACGTTAGCCCATGCTTTAACCCAATTGCAGGGATGGAGCCTCTAAAAGAGAGTCATCATCCACTCAATGCTATTATTTGATTATAGCTTCATTGGGGTATAATTTCGTATCCTGAAATCCCTCCGGGAGAATACACCGTTCAATTGTAGGTGAACTTACGGCAACACTGTCATCCTCATTCCGAACTTTCCAGCATCCTCCTGCATGAGCCTGTGTGTGCTTGTCATCAGCTTTGGTATCCCACGATCCCACCCCATGCAGTGCCATGAAACCCCAGATCTGCCTTCTGTACCTGCTGCCTTGTCCTCTTCTAGATGTAAATAAAACCTGCCACCAGGGCTGTCTGCCTCCGGCTTCATCCACCTGGAAGAAACGGTCCCGAGATCCCAAGGTGTTCTCGCCTGGGTAGGTGGGTTCCTTTTATTGTTGTGAGGACTCTTCATGGGCATCCCACATTTGGGCATCCTTTCTTCCCATGGTGGAGACCTGGACTGCTTCCAGCTTTGGCTTGTTTGGTAAAATGCTGCCCTGGACATTCCTTTCCAAGGATTTGCATGGACCTGAAGGAGCCCTGGTGGTGCCATGATTACAAGTTGGGCTGCTAACTGCAAGGTCAACAGTTTGAAACCACCAGCTGCTCCATATAAGAAAGATGGGGCTTTCTCCTCCCACAAAGAGGTACAGTCTTGGAAAGCCACAGGGACAGTTCTACCCTGTCCTAGGTCAGTATGAGTCAGCATGGACTCAATGGCAGTGAACTTGGTGTGGTGTCGGTGACCCAGTGTACTGTTCAAACCTTCCAGCTGCCCGGTGGGAGAAGGTTGGAACAGTCTGCTCTTGTCAAGATTCACAGCCTTGGAAACCTCGAGGGGCAGTTCAGCTCTGCCTGTAGTTCTGCTATGAACCCGAATCAACTCAATGTCAGTGAGTGGGTGGGTGGTCGTCTACACTTCTCTTGTGTGGATACTTAAGAGAGGACATGCTGGGTTGTAGGGTGTAGTTTAAGATGCACTTCTGAAGAGAGGGATGGTTGTGTTCCCAAGTGGTCTTGTCATATTATATTCCCCCCAGTAACGGACACAAGTGGCACCACATGGTTGCCCACCCTCGGTAGTCTTGGTCTTTTGAATGATAGCCATCTCGGGAGAATGTTGTGAGGAAGACGAGGCAGCCTGCTCCCCAAAGGCTTGGAAACCATCGGGCCTTGGGGACCGATAGGGTGACTGTGAGTCAGAAGCAGCTGGAATCACTGGTGGTGGGTTCTGGTTAGTGAGTCCGTGGTGCTTCCCAGTTGGTTGTGTGGTTGTTATGTGCTTCCCTCTAATGAAGGGTGACACCGAGCATCTTCCCGGGTGCCTAAACTTTCAGTGAGAATCTGTGTTCACTGGTGACATGAGGGCCCCCACATCTCTCTCAGCAATGCCGTCTCCCTCGTGAAGACGTCAGCAAAGAATTGGCTTTGTTCCCCACCCTCCGGTCTACAGCCCCTCATGGCAATTCCACGTGTACTGGAACAAAACACTACCCAGCCCCGTGTCCTCCTCTTCACCGCATAGTTGAGCCCATCGTTGCAGCTACCATGGAGGTAGATTGTTGTTATGGCCCCAAGTCGTGACGCTCAGTAACCCCACATCACAGGGTAGAAGGGCCCCTGGGGGGTTTCCAAGACTGTAATTCTTTACTGGAGCAGAAAGCCTCGTCTTTCTCCCGTGAAGCAGTCCATGGCTTCAAACTTTTGAACTTGCGGTTAGCAGCCCAACATGCAACCACTGTAGCACCAGAGGTTCTTAGATATCAGTGTCAGCTCATTTTTGCATATAACCAAGATAGAGCCCACGACACAGAGAGTAGACCCCACTGGCAAATCACTGGTGTGGGCCAGAGCACCCTTCGAGTCCGAGTCCCACGCCTGGAAGCCTGGTGCTCCCAGTGAGCCATTCTGGACAAGGTGCTTAGCCGGGTTAAGCTTTGGGGAGCTGGGCTGTAAAATAGGATTAATAGCCAGGCTTGATTCGTACAGTCATCAATAGGATTAAATGAGGTAACACGTGTAAGAGTGCTTAGTGCTGTCCTGGATCTGCTTAGCTGGGATCATTTTAATGTCATGTTAGCTTTTACGTCTTTAGCACTTTGGGGATTGGGGGTTAAGGGGGTGTTTAAAAGAGTCTACATCTGTGTGCAGGGAGTGTCTATTTGACCGGACACAGTGCCGATAACCATTCCTCCCTTCATGCAATGGGCTTACAAAGCCACTGCCTGTTTTCCTAGAACACAACCGTGGCCACCCGTTCCCTCTCTTTGAAGTGGCTTCCATGCTGCCACGGACTTGAGTCCTTGCATTGGGGAACAAAGATGATCCACAAACTCTGAACGATTTTCTTTTTAACATCTAGCCTTGGAGAGAGCAAGTTTCCTTGTAGTACGTATACTATAGTTCATTATAATAATTATAACTAATAAGGTGGCATTCCTGGTCTTGTCATGGTCAGGGCAGGAGAGACACATCAATATGCTGCATGTGGAGTGCTGTAGGTAATGAAGAAAAATAAGGAGGTGTACTTTTGAAAATCGAGAGCCCCTGGTGCAGTGGGTAATCTGCTAATGCAAGGTCAGCGGTTCGAACCCACCTGTCGCTCTACAGGCGAAGATGAGGCCATGTGCTCCCATAAAGAGTTTCAGCCTCGGGGACCTTGTGGAGCAGTTCTGTCTCATAAGGTCGTTTTATGTCAGAACTGGTCCGATGGCAGTGCATTTGGTTTGGTTTGGCTTATGAAATCAATAGTGTGTACAAGGGTGCTTCAAGAAGTCCACATTGGGAAACTTCATTATATTTTCATTCCATTTTCCCACCAGCTTTTGAAGCCCCCTCAGATACACTGCAGCACGTGCCTGACTCCTCTCTGTTCCCCTTGGTGCAGACTCCAGAGTGAGGATCAGCCCAGGGCACTTGTAAAAATGTGTGGCAGGTGGTGGCTGTCAGGCGTGCTGGGCGAAGAAACCAAAACCCCAAACTCACCGCCATCACACTGACTCATGGTGGGTCTGCAGGACTGAGGAGGACGGCCCTGTGGGTTTCCGTAGCTGTTGATCTTTATGTAGTTAGTGCCCAACAATGAGGGGCCCACGATGGCCCCGGGGTTCCTTCTGCAAGAACAAGCAGCCCCCCCTACCATCAGTGTGAGTTTCTAGCTTGTGCAGACTCTACCATGGGTCAAGATGGGTCTCCTGGGCAGCTAGCTCCCCACCGAGTCCTCACTGGGTGGCTCAGTTTGGTGGAGGTGGTGGTGGTGGTGGTCAGGGTCAACTTTTGTCATGGCCATGGTCAGCAGAAATGCAGCAGAAGGAGACAGATACTCCTCATCAATGGATGTTTGCAACCCTGTCATCTCACCTTGACTCCTGACCAGTCAGCCAAGGAAGGTCCTGAAAGCTTTGCTCTATCCACACCATGAAGACGGACTGTGTTGCGGAGGCAGCCCTTCCTCTGACATCTTGTGAGTGTCTACGATGTGAGGGACTCATCTTCCAGCCCTCTGTCACATAGCCTTCGGCCGTTCTTCCTACTAAGGTTTCCCCTGGCCAGCTCCTGCAGAACTAGATGGCGAAGTCCTCTTTCCCAGGCTGCCTCTGCCTCCGTCCGGAAACGCCTCTGGAATCTGTCCACCCCGGGTGACTCGGCTGGTATTTGGAACGCCGGTGGCCTAATTTCTGGCACTGGGAAAAACACAAAAGCCACCGCAGCCCGACAGCTGGCCGAGCCGCAGAGCAGGCTTCCCAGGAGGATGTGGCTGAGAAAGGAGGGGATGGGGGGCTGTGACAACTGTTAAATGACTGGTTGCGCACAGCGTGGCCACAGCTAGTCGCACGGTCCGAGTGGGGGTGATACTAGTAGGCACGTGCTCAGCTGCAAACCCAAAGATTGGTGGTTCAAACCTGCTCGACTGCTCATAAGAGAAAAGCTTGGCCATCAATCTGCTCCTGTCAAGGGGAGCAAACCCAAAGGGGGGGGGGCACGTCTACTGAGTCATGTGGGGTTTCTCTGAGTCGGAATCGAGTCCGGCACTCAACAAGCAGAGAAGTCATGCGGTGCTGAGCAACCAGTGTAACCCCACCCCCACCCCCTACCCAGGGGCTAGGACAGCCAGGGAACAGAATTTGGTATCAACTGGCTGATTAATTGATCATCATGAATAAACAGCCTTGTGGAGCACCCACTGAAGAGCCCATTGGTGTCACGTGAGGGGCTGTGGCATTAGGGGAGTAGGCACACCCTGGTGGTTTAGTGGTTACGCACTCCGCTGCTCACTGAGAGACCCACGTCTGAAACTAACAGGCGCTCCAGGGGAGAACAAGGAGACTTTCTACTCCAGTACAGTAGGGTCTCCGAACCCACAGGGGCAGGTTTACCTTGTCTTATGGGGTCAGGGGGAGTCAGAAGTGATTCAATGGCAGTGGGTGGGTGAGTGAGTGAGTGAGTGAGTGGTGTCGTGGGTTAGCAGTCAGGCTCCCACCACTAGGTCAGTGGTTCAAAACCACTGCCAGCTCCGTAGGAGTACGCACGACAGTCACACTGGGCCAGTTCTGCCCTGCTCTGTGGGGTCTCAGAGCCAGAATGCACTCAGTGGCAGTGACTTTGGGTCGTAGCATTATTTGTACCAGCAGAATGTCACCAGCTCCCAAAGATTGCGGACCTGATGGCACAGATGGTTAAGCGCTGGCTAGATTCCTAACTGAAAGATTGGAGGTTCACACTGACCAAGAGGTGGCCTGGAAGAAAGGCTAGGCGGCCCCTCTGAAAGATCACGGCCTTGGAACACAGGCGAGAGGGTGGTTTGGCACTGCACACCTGGATGTGTGTGTGTGTGTGTGTGTGTGTGTGTGTGTGTGTGTCTCATCCTTGGTGGGATCTGCTCCTGCCAGTGTATTTCCCATACCTGACCCCCACAGTACAGATCCATCATCAGAAACCCCAAGCACCTCCACAGAGACTCAGCACCCCAGGGCTGTAGGATGGAGGCTCAGCCCCATTTCTGGTACTGGTCAGATTTGGCAGACTTCCCTAGTTGGGTTCAGCCTCTCTTTGTTTACTCCAACAATGCTTCCCTCCTGATAATTGCCCAGGACAGCCCATGCGGTGGGTGATAAACTAGCCGATAAAACTACTACACGGAGCAAAGGTCTGCTTCTATTTTTAATGACTGTTTCTTTAATCTGATACATAACGAAGGCGCAAGATTCACCTTTTTATGTTGTTTTCCCATTTATTTATTTATGTATTTATGTTCCTCCTGGTCAGCTCCCAGTAGACTGGACGCCTGCGGGGGCGTGCATCTTCTCAATGTGTTTCAGGAGAAGGCAGGGCGCTGGGGCTGGTGGTAGAAGGCTCACAGAATAGTTTGGGGTGTTTGTTTTTAAAGAGGAGAGCCCCTGCGTTCGCTTTGCTCTCAGAGTTCCCTGAGACACGCGCTGGAAAGTGACTCCCTGTTTGGGATTTCTCCCAGCACACCCACCTTTGTCTGCATGGCTCTGAAGGCTTTGTCCTTGGAGAATCTTTCAAGGCATCTGTCTGTCTGTCTGCTGCTCCAGAGCAGCGCTACTCAACCTGTGGGTTGACACCCCTTTGGGAGTCGAACAACCCTTTCACAGGGGTCGCCCCATTCATAACAGGAGCAAAATGACAGTGATGAAGTAGCAACGAAGATAATTTTGTGGTTGGGGGGTCCCCACAACACGAGGAACTGTATTAAAGGGCCTCGGCATTAGGAAGGTTGAGAACCACTGCTCTAGAACAAATTGTCCATTTGCCAAAGTTGGTGGGATGGAGGGCCGGGCTGCAGATCAATTTATTCCATCCACCCTAGGCCTGTCTTGATAGGCGCTGGCATTTCCAGCTTACCAGCATGGTCAGTGTAAGGTGCACACAGGTTTCCCTCAAGTACCAAGCTGACCGTGCCAAGGGTGACGCCAATACCCTGATAGCCACCAGCCATCGCAGGTACTTTGGCACCGTCATTTGCAGAGTCGAACTGCTCCTATGGGTTTCTGAGACGATAGCTGTTTATGGGAGTAGAAACCCTCACCCTTTTTCCATTGAGCAACTGGTGGATTTGAACTATCGACCTTGTGGTTAGTTAGCAGCCCAGTGTGTAATCCACTGTGCCACTAGTAAGAACAGTGGCCCTGTCTTCCTCCCTTGCCTGCAAGAGGGAAAGGGTTTCCTGTGGTGAGATTTACTTGGGGAGAAATCGCCTCCTCTCTATTTTGTCCTGTGAGTTATTATGATCAAAAAGAGCAAGAGAGAAAAGCCAGAACATTTGTTTCAAGGTGAAAATATTCAGGTAAAATATCACCACGGGGAAAATGTGTTTTTCTAAACATGCAGGTTAAAGAGAAGCACGTGTCCGGTGCAGGGTTTTTAAATGCCCAACGCTCATCACGGTGCTGCTGCAAGATCTTGGTCGACAAACTCTCCGCAGAAAGCATCAGGTTGGAGCCAGTTCAGGCTAGTGGTCCCGTGCTCTCTCTTCCGAGAGTTTCAGCTCTCCAGTCGACAATGCATGGCCAAATGATCATGGCCCCGTGCCAACAAAACTTTATTGACAACAACGAACAGTGGGCCATGGTTGCTTTTCTGCCCCTGACATTTTCTAGCCGGTGCTTCTGGACAAGACTCGACTTCACTTGCCCTGATGGTGCTGTCAGGTCAGAACTGGTCTGTCATCACAAGGTCGGCTGTTCAAACCCACCAGCTGCTCCCCTGGAGCAAAATGAGGCTGTCTGTTTCTGAAAAGATTTACCAGCCTCAGAAACAGGATGGGGTGCTGAAGAGTCAGGTCAACCGATGGCAGAGGGTTTGTGATGTGCATTCGACACTTACCTGGCAGCCCCACCAGGACTCCTGGTACTAATGTATTTTATAAAAGATGTTTGTTTTGTCATTGTTTGACCTGGCATCTTATTTATTTGTGTATGGTTTGGGTGAAAGTTTACAGAAACACAGAATTCGTTACTAGCCACCACCTCAGCTTCTAAGTGGGGAATTCACCCCACCTTGTTTCACAGGTTCCTCATCACACGGAGAATTAGAGGCGGAGCTGTGGAGAGGGCCAGATGCCATGGGAGACCTTCCAACGTACTTTCCTTCCCCTGCCAGGACTCCCCTCCCACCTGCCTCTCCTGCCTTCTGCAAGTCAGCTGCCAAGCCATGACCCTCAGAGATGCTTGTGGGCCGCAGTGGCCCAGTGTTAGAATGGTGCCGCGGTCCATAGGGGAGATCCTGGTTCGTCTCCTGGCCTATGTACCACTCGCAGAGCCACCTGGCAGCGGAGGCTTTAAACACGTTTCAGCGATGCTCCCAGGCTAAGATGAACTAGGAAGAAATGCAAAAGCCCTCCAGGTGAGGTTTGACTCTGACACATGTTGCCATAAGTTATAGCCAGTTGTCTGAACACAACTGGTTTAATTAACATCAGAAATAGTGCTGGCTCATAAACACCCCCCCCCAAACAACCCCAAACCCACTGCCCTCAAGTTGATTCCCACTTTTAATGACCCTGTATACCATAGGGTTGAACTGCCTTTATAGATTTCCCAGCCTGTAAATCTTTAAGCAAGCAAACAACCTCATTCTCCCACTGTGCAAAGGAGGAAACCATGCCATGGATTAAGTGCCACGTTCAAAACTGCACAGAAAAGAAATCGAGGTATGTCTGTCTGGTCTATCACAGTGAAGCCAACTCTCATTAGCATATTATGGAATTAAAAGAGCACCCTAATACTGAAACTAAACTCACCGCCATTGAATCACTGTCATCTCATCTTGACCCAGGGGGACAGGGTAGCCCTGTCCTTGTGGCTTTCCGACACTGTAACTCCCCATGGGAGTAGAAAGCCCTGTCTTTCCCCCTCGGAGGAGCCACTGGAGTAGAAAGCCCTGTCTTTCCCCCTCGGAGGAGCTTCTGGAGTAGAAAGGCCTGTCTTTATCCCACAGAGGAGATGCTGGAGTAGAAAGCCCTGTCTTACCCCCACAGAGGGGCTTCTGGAGTAGAAATCCCTGTCTTTCCCCCACGGAGGAGCTTCTGGAGTAGAAAGGCCTGTCTTTATCCCACAGAGGAGATGCTGGAGTAGAAAGCCCTGTCTTACCCCTACGGAGGAGCTG
>NW_022103901.1:35804857-35816414 GCF_000313985.2 Echinops telfairi
GGAGTCAATTCTGACTCCTAGTGACCCTAAACTGGGTTTCTGAGGCTGTAAATCATTTGCTGGAACCTCATCTTTCTCCCACAGAGTGGCTGGTGGGTTTGAACCACCCGCCTCATGGTTAGCCATCTAATGCTTACCCACCAGAAGAACCGAGGCTCCAGCAGCCAGCGTAGGCCCTTCATAAGCTTCATGTTCTCTCTCTGCAGATTGCCAACACTTAGGGCTACAGAATACATTTCAAGGAGACCCAGCAGAGGAGGGGGTTTAATTTTTTCCTTTTTAATGATTCCTCAATACCCCGGAGCATCCCCACGATTGTGTTTAATCACAGCATCTCAACCATGATGTTTCTGGCAGGTAATTTCCTTAATACAGTTGACAGTGATGGATGGCATGCATGGCCACTGGATTCAGGCTATTGTCTGCGGGCGATAAGACTAGATTAGAGCTATCTGGGACTAGTGTCTCTTATGATAGTGCACCCTAATAATACCCATGATAAAACAGATCATCTCTCTGGACACACATCCTGAGTCACATGGGACGCACTGTTTTCCAGGAAGCCCTGCCGCCACGTTTATTACACCTTGAGAAACAGCAGGGTTGGTCTTTGAGTGTCAGAATCATAAAGCAATTTGGTCCTTGGAGATAGGCCTATTTTTGCAGCTTATCTTTAAATACACTTGATTTCCTCCTTCTTTTCCTGCTCTGAATGAAAGTGTTAAACAGTAAGCCGGAATGTGGAGGCTTGGGATTCTTCCGTAGAGTAGAAAAGAGCTTTGGTGGTGTTGTGGTTATGTGTTGGGCTGCTGATCCCAAGGTCAGCCATTCGAAACCACCAGCCGCTCTGCCAGACAATCATGAGGCTTCTACGCTCAGAAAGAACGACAGTCGTGGACACTCGGGGCGATTCTATCCGGCCCTACAGGCTCCTCGTGAGTTGGAATTGACTCGATGGCAATGAACTGCGTGCGGTACATTGGAAAGTCTTTAGGTCTTTACACCTCTATGAAGTTCTGAGCACTGGCCAGACACGCAGGTGCTTGGTGAACTGCCCCCCATGGAGTTTCCTCCGCTATCACCTTTGTGGGCTTAGATCACTAGCCCTTGGCTTTTATTTTCACTCCCCACAGAGCCACTGGGGGGCTGTTAAGTATTGATCTTCCAGCTAGCAGTCAAAGGTGAAGTCATTGTGTCATTCCTCACCCACTTCCACTGAGGTGATTCAGAGTGGCAATGTGGGACAGAGTGGGGCGACTCCTATAGGCTTTGCAGGATATCCAGAGCTGTGGTCTTTATTGATTAGCATAGATCACCAAATGTGTTCTCTTGGGGAGCTGTGAGCGGGTGTCCGTTGTGGTTTGAATCTGTGATCTTCACTATCCTGCTATCTTGTTGTTGTTGTTGTGTGTCATTGAGTTGGTTCTTACTCACAGTGGTCCTATGTACCCAAGAATGAAACCCTGCAGAGTCCTGCATGCTCCTCGCTATACAGGGTTCTTATGTTGAAGCCCATTGTTGCAGCCACAGTGTCCACCCCTCTCATGGATGGCCTTCTTTTTGCCTGCCCCTCTACTTCACCCTGCACGATGCCCTTCTCCAGGGGCTAGTCTCTCCCGAAGACATGAGAGTAAGTGTTCCCATCCTGGCCTCTAGGGAGCATTTGGGCTATACTTCTTCCAAAACGGATGTTTGCTCTTTTGGAAGTCCATGGTACTGTCAATATTCTTTGCCAACAGTGTAGTTTGTGGGCATCAGTTTGGGTTTTTTGTTTGTCTTCCTAGTTCAATGTCCAACTTTCACATGCATATGAGGCTACTGAAAAATACCATGGCCGGGTCAGGCTCACCTTTGTCCTCAAAAGAACATTCTTTTCAACGCTCTGAAGCGGTCTTGTGCAGCAGACTTACCCAGTGCAGTGCATCATTTGATCTCTTGGCTGCCCTCCTAGGTGCCAACAAAGCCAAACCCGGTCTTAGATCAGGATACTAATGCCCAAAGGAGACTTGCCGTCTGACCCTCTCTCCTCTTCCCCATTTTTGAGTGATTGACCCATGCCCAATGGAGCAAAACACTACCCAGCCCAGCATCATCTCCAGGATCAATTGTGGATCGGACAGTTCTGCTCCATGGGGTTTTCATGATCTGGTTGCCAGAATTGCATCTCCAAACTGTTTTTCCTAGTCCACCATACCCTGGGAGCTCTGCTGAAACCCCTTCAGCAGCATAGTATCGCGCAGCTGCTGGCAGCCGGAGACTGGAGGCTATGCATGTGGAACATTGACTGGGAATCAAACCCAGGTCTCCAGAAGGCAAGAATTCTACCACTGAGCCACCACTGGCTCCTTTACCTCTGGCCCCATAGGATGTCTTGGTGGGCTTCACTGTCAGTCAAGGGGACCAAGAGAATCAGACCAGGGACCTCTGATCCTTCTGGGGAAAAAGAAAGTTGTCATTTTCGCTGATACCCGGTGGATAATTCATGACCTTCACAGTCAGCAAGGAAGTTCCCGCATAGCACTGTGGTAAATATCAAAGAGAGCGACTCTTGTGTTGTTCTTGGGGAAGTAGTTTTATACAGATTTACTCATAGCCCTGCACACTTGAGTTAACTTAATATGATGAGGTGTGCCCTCCTCCACTCTGATGAAATGTTCTGGTTTTTAAATCTGCTTTGATTCTGACAAGCACCGCATCTTGAAGAGACACACGAAATGAACACTGTGTATGCACCACCCGGATCTGATGATTCTGGAGATTATGCACAACCACCTCGGTGGGAAGTCCCAGGTACCGTGATGAGCCAAGACCGAAACTAGCCGTCTTCCTGGCAATTGCAACCCTTGGCGACCCGGTGGATTTCAAAGTACAACTGCTCACAGAGTTTTCATAACTCAACCTTCCAGAGCCATATCACAGGCAGCGTGACACTTACCTTTAAATACAAAATGATGGAGCTGAGAAAAGGAGCCCCAGGAGCATGGTGGGTTAAGCACTGGGCTGCTCACCTCAAGGTCCATGGTTCAAACCTACCAGGCACTCCCTGGGAGAAAGATGAGGCTGACTGCTCCCTTAGAAGGGCAGTCTTGGAAAACCTGAGTAACGGTTCTATTCTGTCCTAGGGGTTACAATTGAATTGATTATAATGTGTTTGGATATCTCAAAAAATAAAAAAGAGATAACCCTACCTATAACTACCATGATAGTCAAATTTACTCAGGTGTCCCAAAAATATCTTTCATCACATCTTTTTTAACACTTAGCTCTCCACTCGGCAAAGCCATAGTTGTGTGCAGGAGAGTGGGGAGGGTGGCAGAAGATAGGGTCTAAATGCATCTTCATTTAAAGAAATGACCATTTTGAAACTAACCTGTCCTTTCTTTGTCTTCCTGAGAGGTTATTAATCACTCAGAAAATTAGAAGAAGTCTCAAGGAAGAGCACACACAGACTTTGGTGCAATAAGATAGTCTTCTTAAAACTATGGAAACAAATACAATAATGTATATCAGCATTTTTCTAATAGTGAATAATTGAAAACAGCCTACATTTCTGATGCTGGGAATTGGCTGATTGATGGGGGTTCTATTGGAAAGTGCTGCCCACGTATCACGGAGGGAACAGAGCCCCCATCGCCCAGCAGTGTGGGCAGGAGCACAGCTTACACAGACCCGAAGTCAGGAGAAGATCTTCCTCAGCCTGTTCATCATGATTATCTCTAGATGTGGGCTGATAAATCACTTTTATTCTGCTTCCGTTTTTCTTTCATTTCCACATTTCCTGCATGCGGCATGGAATCCTTTGGCCGTTGAGTTAAGGTTTTTTGAGCATCTGCCAGCTCAGCAGGTGAAGGTTCATCTTTCTGGGTAAGAGACCAGAGTCTTGACACAGGGATAGAAACACACACACACACACACACACACACACACACACACTATGTGTTCCACCAAGGCTCCAAGCACACCCACAGAGCTGGAGACATCGGCATAAGCACTTTAATCCCAAATGAAAAAACTCTAACCCATATTTCTGTCTTTCCTTTGGCTCCTTTGGCAGCCAGTCCTGCATTGAGATGTCCTGTTATTAGCGGCCTTGAAATTTGCATTGCAAATAGTTTTAAAACACCATTTGGGGGTGGCTTTTTATGTTAAAGAGCTCAGATGGGGACCTTAAGTGAGGTTATGTAGGGTAAGGATGTTTGTGTGTAGTTAGGACACTTTGGGGATTATGGGAGCATGTAATTCCATGTTGGGCTGCAATCCACATGGTCGTCAGTTCGAAGCCACCAAACGCTCTTTGGGGGAAAGACTGGGTTTTCCGCTCCTATAAACATTTACAGTCTTGGAAACCTACAGGGGGGGTCACTGTGACTTAGCATTGACTGAATGGCAGTGCATTTGCTTTGGTTTTCTTTAATGAAGAGTAGATATTGTACAAGCCTTGTGGCAACTTTATTCATTGTGAAGTTTATTCATTGTGGATGGATGGATGGGTATATGAATGCTAAATGATTGATAAATAGATATATGTATGTGTATCTATATGATCTATAAGGGACTTAAAACACTTTCTGGAAGTTTTTTTTGGGGGGGGGGAAGTTTTTAATAATCTTTTAAAACAACTTTATATTGTGAACGAGGTGGGGGTTTACAGAGTGGATTATAGTTTTACATAAATACACCTTCTGAATCAACTTCTCCATTGTCTTTTAATAATTTCATTTCCCCAGGAACTTTTTGATGTCCCTTCATGCGCTCGTGGTAGATTTTTGTACTCTTGACTTGTATCTAAATTTCATTTCTTGGAAACTAGGAATCACACAACCCACAACGCACATGCATTTTCTTCATCGTGAAGTAGAGTATACCTATATACAAATGTACAGAAATGCAGAGATGTGTGTGTGTGTATAAAACAGCACTATGTGTGCAGCCATGACACTTTATTAAGTATGTAATTATGTTTTCCGTAGTGAAAAATAGAAACTGTACAAGCCACAAATGAGCTTTGCA
This sequence comes from Echinops telfairi, assembly GCF_000313985.2. Taxonomy (NCBI): domain Eukaryota; kingdom Metazoa; phylum Chordata; class Mammalia; order Afrosoricida; family Tenrecidae; genus Echinops; species Echinops telfairi. Next base: position 35,809,868 of record NW_022103901.1, read on the forward strand.
CAAAAACATTAATTAAAAGTTTGTATAGATATAGATTTAGATACGGATATAGTTATTGTCCTAAGCTGAGTTGTTTAGAGAAGTAAAAGCAAGTGAGCTTATATATGTATATAAGTATCTATATATCATTATATCTACATGTAAGGTAGTCGAGAGGCGCCAGAAACCAAATCAGTCAAATTAGAACAGGCTTTATTAGGGAGAAAAACACCCAGCCTGGGCGAAGTCCCACAGTCCACAATGTCCGGGCTGTGGGAGTCGCATCGCAGGCTACAGGGCTGCTGCTTATATGGACAGGTATGTCCGGGTTCCTGGAATGTAAGGTGTCTTCCTGGTTCTAGGTGTATTTGTGCCGGGTGCAGAGTGGTGGGCAAGAACAAAGCAGGCACTGAGCCAAACGGGTCATGCCGGGTGCAGAGTGGCGGGTCAAGAACAAAGCGGGCCATTAGCCAGTTCTGGTCAGCTCTGCAGGTGTGTGTGGGAGATTCAAGGCCACTTGCTGCTAGTTGTTTCAGCCAGCTCTGGTCAGCTCTGCATGGGTGGGGGAGACTCAAAGTCACTTGTTGCTAGAAGCCAGCCTGGTATTGATCTGGCCATACACTACATTTATAGGGGGGAGGGATGGAGGGGAAGGGAAGGAAATGAGAGAGAGAATGAGATAATACAGAGATACTTATATCTAGAACTTGGCTTACACAGTTGTAGAAGTGGCAAGTCCAAATCTAGGCAGATTTCAAGACTGTGGGTCAGATGTTAGGCTGCAGGCTTCTCCTGACTCACTTTGGTTAATGAACCCAAGATCAGTAGAAAGGCAGCAGACTGGTGGCTTCAAAGACCAATGAATACAAGGTTAGCAGGTCAGATGGCAGGCTACAGATGACTCCCAGGATGGGGGGCAGGCAGTATGGCAGGCCATTGGCCCAAATCCAAAGAACCAATGAGCAAGCTGCAGGATCCAGACCCAGCAAAAAATAAGCATGCAAGCTTTTCCACAGCACTCACCTCTATTGGAAGCAAGCCACACCCCACCTATGAAACATCCTTTCAATTGATTGCATGAGGACTGTGATCTGAGCAAGTGTGCTTTATCCCACCTTAATCCTCCCACAACAGATGGGCTGCTCATAATAGATCTCATTATGGAGGTGGTTACATTGTGATCACTAGGTCTTAACTGCCAAACCACTGAGAATCCTGACCCAGCCAAGTTGATGTAAACCCTTAACTAATAGCAGTATTGCTAAAGGAATAGATGGAGCCCAGATGGTACAGTGGGTTAAGCTCTCGGCTGCTAACCATGAAGTCTGTGCTTCCAACCCTCCAGCTGCCGTGTGATAGAAAGATGAGGCTGTCTCCTCCTGTAAGGATGCACAGTCTTAGAAACCCTTGGGAGCAATTCTATTCTGTCCCATTGGATCACCATAAGTCAGAATGGTTTGGGCTGCAGTAGAATAGGCATAAATGCACAGTTGTGATATGGAGAGGTATATACATAATTGTGTGTATAGTACCACAGCGTGTGTGTGTGTGTGTGTGTGTGTGTGTGTGTGTGCATGCACTGGCTTGAGTTATACCATTCCTCTGTGCTATCTTGCACTCTGAGCCAATGAGAACTTGCAGACATCACCAATAGACATTTGCTTCTGGTAGGTACCACTTCCCGGGCTTCTCTCCTGTTTTGCTAGCTCTACAACAGATGGCACTGTGTCGGCGACATCTGCCTTCGTACCACTTATTATTCTGGATTCTGATGTGCTTTTGCTTCCAGAGGGACGCACAGGATCTGTGGGATCCATAGTACAAAGCATGCCATGGAGGAACGGGCTGACAGACGTTGAGGTTACTCTTAGGCTATAAGCCTCGGGGCTAGAGGAGACTTCTGGAAAAGGTCAAGGGAACAGTAGGAAGTCCTTTGTGTTCTCAAAGGGCATGGTTGCAGCACGAGGGATGATGAGTCACTGGTTGAAGACTTGGTTCTGGAAAGGGGCCAGCGGGAGGTCAGAACTACAAAGCATCTGAAGAAAAGGCTGGCTGTTAATGAAGTTAATGCAGTCAAGGAAGAGGACGTCTTTGTTGGGGACTCTGCTACAAAGACCCACACTGACCCAATGAGCTTCCTCACTTCTAGGAATGCATTGCCTTCTCGTCCAAAGGTGGTTATCCCTAAAACGGGTGCGAGCACACACACATACCTGCACACACACAAAATGAAGGACCCCATCATTCTATGAAGCATAATTATTTGCAGCCTTTGCCTGTTGGTTTATAAACTCACCACTGGGAGAACAGTCGCTTGTACACTGCCGAGAAGGTCTAGATCAGCCGTTCCCATATTTTGCACAGCCAGCTGCAGGCAATCCCTTACATAACATTTCTAATGCATCTAGTGAATTGTGTTCTGGCTTTCTAGAATCACCTATCTCTTCTGCAGAGTCTCCATTCCCATTGCCTGGAATGGGCTTAACCTATGTACAGGGGAGAAAGAAGAATAATGATGGGTGTCTTTTTCATCAAATACTGCTAGAGCAGACACAGTGGCTGGTATTCACAAACCGAAATGGATTCGCTTACTGTTTAGAAAGTTAGCAGTCTGAAGTCTGGGCACCTGCTCTAGGGGGACCACACCTTTCTCTGTGCTTTCTTCGGTGGAAGGGCCTTGTCTCTCTGAGCTTCTGCTCTTGGGCCATCTCCAGGTAGCTTGGCTTCTCTCTTTCCCGTCTCAACTTGCTTCATCTGCTTGGTGTGTATTTCCAACTCAAGACACACGGTACACGAATCCATCCTCAGTAACACAGGCACACAGGTCACCATTTACAACATATTCGTGGAAGGGATGCACAATTCAATCAATAACAAAGATCATTATCTTAATTGAAATAGAACCCCAGTGGGCAGGAGATCAATTCTATGACCCAGATGCAGTTACCTGCTGAGTCAAGACATAATCCCCAAACTTCTTAGAAGGCCACCAAGACACAGGACGTCATGCGTAGGGTGGCAAGACCAGCACAATTAAACTTAGAGTAGAATCAAAACAAAATCCTCCCAGAATCAGCCGTCTTCGTTATGTGTCAACCTTTGGAAGCACCCATGCTTCCCATTCCTCAATCAATGCCCAGCAGAGGTTTTTGACTTTCAAGCTAGGTGGGACCATGTCCTGATTTGTTTAACTTTTTATTGTGATGCGAGTGGGAGTTTACAGGGAAGATTGGTTTTCCATTCAACTATTCACATGCATTTTGCTGCATGACATCCATTACCACCCCCAGGAGCTCTCTTCTCACTTCCTCCAGGGCGTCTCGTCTCTCTTTGTCCCTCATTCCTGCACCTTTTTGCTGCCATTATGAGCTTTATCCCTGCACAGATACTCCCTTTCGATCTCATAAGATTGATGGTTCTAAGGGTTGTGTACCTGCCTGGCCTTGTTGCTGCCTGATAGACCTGCCTGGTATTGGGCTAAAAATGGATCCCTGGAGCTGAGTTCAGTTCCAAGCTACACGTGTCTAAGGGCCATAGTCTCAAGGGTTCTACCAGTCTCTATCAGGCACCCAACCTGGTCAGTTTTGTGAATTTGAGCTTTGTTTCTTATGCTTCTCCCACTCTATCCAAGAGCCCTGTCTTAGACTGGGTTCTCTAGACAACAGAACCAGTGAAGCGTGTGTGTGTGTGTGTGTGTGTGTGTGTGTGTGTGTGTGTGTGTGTAAATGGATATAAAAATGATGACTCACACTTTTGAAGCAGGCTAGTCTGAGCCCAAGAAAATTCCAAGTCCATGGGTCAGATGTTAAGCTGCAAGGTTTTCTTGACGTGAGTATCCTTGATGACTGATGAACCCAAGATTGACTGGAAGACAACAGGCGGGTAGCTTCAGAGGCAGATGACTCCGTGGTCAGCAGGTCAGGCTTGTGACTGGAGAGGCAAATGAACCCAACATTGGCAGGTTGGATCACAGGCTACTTCTGGCTCTCAAGATTGGCAGGTAATGTGGCAGGTTGTTGGTGCAAGTCCAAAGAACTGGAGGTCTGTGAGCCTGATGCAGGATCCAGACCCAGTAAAAAGCAAGCAACCTTTCCCACAGTGTCCACTTATATAAAAAGCAGACCAACCTTGTATCAGAGCTGACACCTGAGTCAGGATTTTGCATCCCACCCAAAATCTCATCCCGTTATGAGGTTTACAATGGATTTGCTATAATTGCATTGTGCTATGTCGTGTGGTGGGGATGATAAGGTGTTAACTGGCAAACAATTGAGAATCCTGACCAGGCCAAGTTGACACAACCCCCTCTTATGATCCCATTCAGAGTGGTCAACGATGCTAGGTGGGCTCTGATAAATACAGGTATTTAGAGGGCATAGAAAGTACCCTACATTAGAAAGAAACATTGAGAAGGTTGCCAACAGGGCAGTAGGGGAGGCTTGCTCACTGCCCAGAAAGCAGTACCATGTGAAAACTCCCCAAACACATACAGGGATTGTGGTTCTCCTGGCCGGTTCTCTTAGCTGGGTAGAGTCAGTTGTCCACCAGGATGCAAGTAGTTCCTCACAGCCTCACTGACCAACTTTCAAGTTAAAACAGGCTTATCTCAGAAGATCTCACTTTATTATGCTTCCCAGACAATGCATCTTTGTTTGGTTCGTTTTAACAAATTGAAGCTTTGCAGCAAAACTGCACCCAGAAATTCGTACGAGGGCCATTTTCCTAACTACTTCTGCATCACATTTTGGTCATCCCATAGTATTGATGTCAGCATCAAGCTGTTACTTCATAGTCTGCAGCCTCCTGTCCACAGGACTTTCAGACCCACTTGGAAACCCAAACACTCTATGGTTCCCCTGCTGATGGTGAGATTTGCTCTATTGTCTTTGTCCAGAACACAATGCACAGTATTTTTAATGTACTGTTAATACATACTCTCTCATACACATGCTAAACAAGGGGCTGGTATACTTTAAAGCATACGAACTATTCAAAGAATCATGTAGAAAGTTTTTAAAAGAAATCAAATTCTCAGTAAAATCATTCAGTGACAAAAAGGACCTGCATTGTCGGGTTTCACTTCCATGAAACATTGATTGGTATCAGATGCAGTGAAATCAGCGCCCTGACCCATGAGGACCCTGATGAACAATGGAAGAAGAAGTTGTCCTGTCCTGCACAATCCTCCTGCTCTGATGGTGCCTGGGTCTGTTTTTTTAAGAGAAGAAAACCAATGAAGCCTATACACATGTGTGTAAAGAAACATTTTATACCCAGAAAATGGCTCACCTCGATGTAGAAGCCAGCAAGTCCAAGTCCATGGGTCAGATGTTAGGTGGAGGCATCTTTGGAGAGCCTAGCTGTGGAGACCGATGAACTCAAGATTGGTAGGAAGACAACAGGCTGGTGGTTTTAGAGATGAATGAGTCCAAGGTCAGCAGGTCAGATGTCAGGCCGCTGAAGACTCCCAAGATCGGCAGACAACATGGCAGACCATTGACTCAAGTAAATAAATAAATAAACAAACAGAAGCCAATGAGCTAGATACAGGATCCAGACCCAGCAAAGAGCATACCTTTTTCATGAAGTCCACTTATAGTGAAAGCAAGGCATACCCTTGAGGAAATGTGCTTTCAATTGATTGCACCCAGGACTGCGATCTGTGTAAAGGTGTGACATCCCCCTAATCCCCCTCACAACGGTAATCTTACAACTGATGGACTGTTCATAGCAGATTCCATCCTAGAGGTGATTCCATTACATCATGATCTTCACTGCCAAACCACTAAGAACCCTGGCCAGCCAAGTTGATACAGTACCTAACTGTCCCCGTTGGGGATCAGACCGATGGGAGTCATCCTGGGTGAGCATAGCATGCTTAGTAAAGTAGATGGTCAGTAAACAAGAAGACCCTCGAGGGATGGATGGACACTGTGGTTGCAACCATGGGACAAACATAGCAATGATGGTGGGGATGGGTCGGGAGCCGGCAGTGTTTACTTCAGTGGGACGCTGTGAATGGGAACCAACAGGGGAGCCCCTGAGAGTGTGAGCCAAGTAAGAATAAATTAGAGCAGTGCTTCTCAGCCTCCCTCATGCCACGACCCTTTCATTGCAGTTCCTCATGTGGTGGTGAACCCCCAACCACAAAATTATTTTCGTTGCTACATCATCACTGTAATTTTGCTACTGTTATGAATCGGAGACCCTTGTGAAGGGGTCATTTGACCCCCAAAGGGGTCCTGACTCACAGGTTGAGAACCGGTGCGTTAGAATGTAAGGAAACTGTGGTCCACAGCCCAGAGGGATGTCCACTGTAATTCCTTAGACTCACACGCACTGTTCATTATCAGTGTTTTCTTCTCAAGGAAGGCCCTGGAGCCCCCTTCTTGGGTTTTTTTCATAAATAACTTTGTCTTGAGAGTAGATGCCTCACTCTTTAATACTTGACTAGGGAAGTCCCTTCACTCACAGTACACCAGAAAGCTGTATTTCCCCACCCCAACTCTTTCTGATAGCTATAACCCACTGCCAAAAAGAAAAAGAGAGACAAGAAAAAAATATCTGT
>NW_022103901.1:35817042-35818256 GCF_000313985.2 Echinops telfairi
GATTAATTCTCAACATCATTTCGCATTTTATTATTAGAGGGGCACCATTTTTAATCTACAGATGCCCTTTCTGTACAATTCCGAAACTCGGAGGGAGGGTGCAGCGGAGGAAGAAGGCAGCGCGGGGTGGTGGCCAGCAGCCCTAGTTCTGTAACGAAGAGTTCAGATTGCCCCGAGCCTTCAAGGAAGGCAGTTGTTTCATCTCAGGGTCACTGGTGGGTGTTTTCTGAAGTTTGCTGGAAAATTCGAAGTGAGGGAAGAGGACCCACCAAAGAGGGTCCGGGTGGGAAGGGTGCCTGACTAGGAGCTTCTCATCCTCCTAGGTGGTGATGGTAGTAGCGGCCGTGGTGACCCCCCACACATGCAGAGAAGAATTGTGCTCTGCTCGGTTGCCAATGACTTGCTTTTATGGCCAGCCGATCACTAATCCCTCCTTCAAGGCACCTCTGGGTGAGTTTGAACTGCCAACCTTTCAGCTGGCAGGTGTTCCTTAGAAAGAGGCCGCAGACTGGATGTCCACAAAGGGCAGGAATGTGTTCTAAGTTGGGCATCAGACTGCACGCCTGACAGTTGGGGAAGACCTTGCTGGTGCCATTCAATTGAGCTCACTGATGGAAGATTGCTCTTGAGATGAAGGATGGTCCTGAGGTCTCAGGGTGACCCAGCTTCATCACAAGGGCCCTTATAAGTAGAAGAGGGAGGCAGAGGAGGAGAAGAAGGCAGGGTGGTTGGCGGACAGCCAGTGGTTGCTTGATAGCCATATTTAAGATGGAAGGGTCTGTGAGCTAAGACACGCAGGAAGCCTCTAGAAGCTGGGCAGGGCCAAGAACACAACGTGTCCCCTGGAGCCTCCAGGAAGGAGCCCTACACTGGCCGACACACAGATTTCAGCACTGGGATCCACGCTGGACTTCAGCAGGGCCATACCTGTGAGCTGACCCCTTTGTGCTGTCTTGAGTATGGCCATTGGTCGCACCTGCAACAGGAAATGAATGCAAACAGGTAATCCCATGGAACCCAGAGACTACTAACGACTCTCTATAGGGTTTCCAAGACTAAATATTGCCTGGAGCAGACTGTAACTTTTTACAGGAATACAAAACCTCCTCTTTCTCCTGAGGAAAGGCCTATGGTTTCGAACTGCTGACCTTGTGGTTAGCAGCCTAATGTGTAATCATTAAACCAACAGGACTCCCATCACACTAGCCAAAAGG
>NW_022103901.1:35819340-35841995 GCF_000313985.2 Echinops telfairi
TCATAAATACACCAAAGTGCCCTTTTAGGTTTAATAATTCAGCATCGGCTGAGTGTTTAAAGGGTCCCGTACTTTATCATTGGGAAAATCGAATGGTAATCAGTTAAAAAGTAAGAGATGAGCACTGTGCCCAAGACGAGGCCAGAGTGCTGTGTTTGGAAAGTTCTTTGAGCATGACTGTCTGCCTGAAGCATACGATGTTTGAACACAGCCCGGCACCTGGCTTGCCACTGTGTAGGAACATTGCAACAGTGCCATGTGCTATGGTAGATGGCCTGTCGCCCACGAGCCTTGCATTGGATGCAAGGATCATTGCAATAGCCACTCCAGCTGTCGCCACATCCCTGAATGTGCTGGGAATGGACGCAGCCACAATCCCCCAGACAGATACAATTGTGTATGAGATGCAGGAGGTAAGTACATAGGTGAGATAATTTCCACAAGCAAAAACAAATGTGCAGGCAATAAACCACTAGGAAGACTCAAGAGAGGGCCTAGCATGAGGGTTGGGACTACCCTGGATGGGGAGGGGAGAAGCTGCTCTAGGGGTCCCAAGGGACTAAGAGTCAGGCTTGGCAGCTCTGGGGTCAAAACTTTGCAAGGTGAAGGCATGCCGAAAACGTGATAAGCTATCATCGTGGCATGACCGAGACACAGAGGAAGCTAGAGTGGTCAGACAGCGGTCAATGCAAGCTCACTGCCAGCACGTCTATTCCACTGACTCATTGTGACCCTGCAGGACAGGATAGAACTAACTGCCCCTGTCTGGGTGTCTCCAAGACTCACTCTTTACTGGAGTAGAAAGCCCACTCTTTCTCCCAGTCATCGGTCAAAGAGGTGAACAATCAGTCCAGTATGTATTTATCAAACCGTCCAAAGATGGATCGGATTAGCTCAGTCTGCTGCACAAAGCCTTCTTAGAGTGCTAAAGATCAGAGCTCTCGCTTTGAGAAGGAAGGTGGGCCTGACCCATGCCAGGGTATTTTCACCCGCCTCATCTACACATGGACACTGGGCACGGCGTAAGGAAGACTGAAGAAGCAGTGCCTCTGAACGGTGGTGCTGGCGCAGAGTATTGAGCCTGCCCTGGCCTGCCAGGCGAACAGACAACTCTGCCTTGAAAGAAGTGCAGCCAGGATGCTCCTTAGAAGCAAGGATGGCAAGTCTTAAGCACTTTGGACATGCTATTAGGAGATGCCCATCCTTAGAAAAGGACTTCATGCTTGGTTCAGTAGAGGGGTCAGCAAAAAGAGGAAGACCCTCAATGAGTGGCTGCAATGATGGGCTCAAACATAAGATGGAGCAAGACTGGGCAGTGCTGTGCTCTTGCGTACATGGTCCGCTAGGAGGAGGGACGGACTCAATGACACTTTACAGTATCAATAATCTTCAGAGAGGGAGGGAGGGCACTAGGTCTTTCTCCCTAGGTGCTTCTGGTAAGGACTGAACCCCCAACTTTCACGTTGGTGGTCAAGAGCAAACAGATAGTGCCACCTGAGGACACACATTCTTTTGGACCATGGTGAGAAATGCAGACTTCATGTAGACCAGCAGTTCTCAACCTGTGGGTTGCGACCCCTTTGGGCAGGGGTCCTCAAACTTTTTAAACAGGGGGGCCAGTTCACTGTCCCTCAGACCCATTTGAGGGCCGGACTATAGTTTAAAAAAAAACTATGAACAAATTCCTATGCACACTGCACATATCTTATTTTAAAGTAAAAAATAAAACGGGGCAAAAACACCCAGTAGGCCGAATAAATGTCCTCAGCGGGCCGCATGTGGCCCGCGGGCTGTAGTTTGAGGACACCTGCCTTTGGGGGTCAAATGACCCTTTCACAGGGCTCGCCTGATTCATAACAGTAGCAAAATTGCAGTTATGAAGTAACAACAAAATAATTTTATGGTTGGGGGGTCACCACAACATGAGGAACTGTATGCAAGGGCCACAGCATCGGGAAAGTGGAGAAACACTGCTTTAGACTGTGGTGAAAAGAGCAAACCCATGCCGACCCTGTTTCTATCCGCTTCTTCTGCCGGGTTTGCAATGTCTAATGCATTTTGAATATGAATTTCCCTTTGTGAGCTCAACCTGACCATTCAACCTAGAGATTTTGGTGGTGGGCAGTAAGAAGAGGAACCCCTGGGGCCTTTTGAAAGGATGAAGGCCAGGAGAAGGGTCATCATGGGAATGCCTATAGGGGGATTTGATCACGTGTCCCTGAGCAAAGGGTGTCTAGGGATTACCTGTCTGGCTAGTTGCCATAGAGGCAGCTCCAACTCGACACGTGGATGTCTGAGACACCGGGACCTTGCTTGTCCTTCCCCGCCTCTGTGAGCATCAGTACGTTTGCGCCCACGGGGTCCTTGTTGACCAGTACTGAACAATGTTCTGGTGGGATCCGTGGTGCTTCCCGGGCTGATTGCTACAAGGACAGAGCCAGGCTTTGCTTCCTATGCTGTTTTAGTTTGGGAAGCTCCACCAATGTTCATCCTCCACGTGCAAGCCTGCTGGTGTTTGAAATGCCAGGACGTACTGACTGAAGGGCCGTGGGCCTAGCAATGGCTGACACATTTTTATCACAGGGTAGTCCTTTGTCTCACTCCTCTGTGTCTGAGACAGAATACAGGATTCTCCAGCTTCAGCACCATGACCAGTCTGTGGCCAAGGTTGTTTTTCCTCCACCAGGGTGACTTCATCATGGAACGAAGAGAAGAACGTTCTGTTTTAGTCAAACCAACATTAGGGATATAAAAATGTGTAGTCATTTTTGACACCGACTTACTTTATGTCTAGGGGAGGGTGGCGGGGAAGCAGTCCCCTCTCCATGGCAATATTTCGTGTCAGAGTAACCGAGGAGCTAGATACTGGCTCGTTCTAAATGGAATTGATGGGTAAAGAGGAAGCAGTAGGAAATGCTGCCTTAGTACTTGGTGGTGAAAAGGACATCATGCCAGGTAATGTGGAGGCCATGCTAGAAAAAGAGGAAGACCTTCCACGAGACGGCTCACCATGAGCTCAAGCAGAGCCACGGTTGTGAGGACGAAGCTAGACCAAGCAGTGTTTCATTCTGTTGTGCATCTGACTGGATTACCAAATGAGGCTCAGGACACGAACAAATCAGTCCAGTCGCCATTGAGTTGATTCAGGCTCAGTAAGACCCCGTGTGTCTGAGAGTAGAACTGTTCTCCGTGTTGCTGGTAGGTACCATCGAGTCATAGCAACCCTGGGTACCACAGAACAAAACACGGCCTGGCCCTGTGCCAGCCCCACATTGTCCTAATGTTTGAACCCATCGATGTAGCCACTGTGTCCATCGATCGCGTCGAACGCCTTCCTCTTTTTTACTGCCTCTTGACTCTATCAAGCATGATGTCCTTTCCAAGGACTGGTCTCTTCCGACAGCATGTCCGAAAGCACATGCGGCCAAGTGTCTCTCCATCCTTGCCTCTCAGGAGCAGAGTGGTCGTGCTTCTTCCAAGACAGATGCCTTGATTCTCTTGGCATTCCATTAGTACTTTCAATATTCTTGGCCATCATCATCATTAAAATTAATCAATTCTTCTTCGGTCTTCCTGATTCAGTATCCAACATTCACTTGCCTATGAGGGGATTGAAAACACCATGGCTTGGGTCAGGCACCCCCAGGTCCTCAAAGTAACCTCCTTGCTAAAGAGGTCTTGTGCAGCAGATTTACCCAGGGCAATCCATCCTTTGATCTGTTACTCACTGCTTGCATGCGCATTGATTGTGGATCCAAGCAAGAGGAAATCCTCGACAATTTCCTCCTTCTCTCCAGTTCTCATGATGCTATCTATTGATCCGATGGTGAGGATGTTGGTTGTCTTTGCATTGTGTTGTAATCCATATCGAAGACTACAATCCTTGATCTTCATCAGCAAGTGCCTCAAGTCCTCCTCATTTTTAGCAACCCAGGTTGTATCAATTGCATATCACAGGTTACAAATAAACCTTCCTTCAAACCTGATGGCCACCTCTTGTCCATCCGTTTGTCATATCGTGATGGTTTGCGTGATGCTGTGATGCTAGAAGCTGTTACTGGTATTTCACCCAAACTGAACAGGTTTCAGCAGAGCTTCCAGACAAAGGACAGACTGTAAACCTTAAGGAAAGAATCAAAATATTATCAGAACTATTCTTAGGGCAGCAGTTCTCAACCTGTGGGTTGCAACCCCTTTCAGGGTCGAGCGACCCTTTCACAGGGGTAGCCCGATTCATGACAGTATTAAAATGACAGTGATGAAGTAGCAACGAAAATCATGTTATGGTTGGAGGTCACCACAATGTGAGGAACTGTATGAAAGCGTCGCGGCATGAGGAAGGTTGAGAACCACCGCCTTAGGGTCTTCCAATGGCTGATTTTCTGGAACCTGAGTGTCAGGACTTTCTCTCAAGGTGCCCTGGGTTATTCCAACCTCCATCCTGCCTGTAACAACCAAGACTGTTTCCACCCTCAGGGCCTCCCACGTACACCAAACAGACCCTTCAAGGAAACATTACAAGTGACCTTGGCAATGAAGCAATTGCTTGCAGGTATCCTATTGCTGCTGAAGATGGACATGTGCAGCAGCCTCTGGAGAGTGAGTCGCTCGCCACGCTGCAGCCCTCTCTCTGCCAATCATGTGGGCTCAGACTGCCTTTCCTGCCAGTCGCACTGAGCTGAAGTGCTAAGAATGCCCCCTAGTCCCTCAGCCGGATTAGCTTTAAAAGGTGATCCTGGGGTCCTGTCAAGCATGTCGTGAGGGTTTACAAAGTGACAAACACATGTCCATGACATTTACCATGAGACTTTCCATAACTGGATCCCTGGTTCCTGGAGCAGAAGGAACAAGCAACAGGAGAGTTTGAAAGTGGCTGTCTGTTTTAGTGTGGACACATCTTAAAATAAAGGTCTCTCTCTCTCTCTATCTCTGTCTCTTCTCTCTCTCTCTCTCTCATGGCTAACACTGCTATTTAGTAACCCTATGGAAGACTGTCATGATCACTGATAAAATAAAAATTGCTGGGATGGGACTGGATACATCCTTTTTATCCGAGACACCTGCTCTTGCTCTGCTCTGCTCTGGTCCAGAGGGAGCCCTGTGTCATAATGGCATAAAGGTTATGCTTTGGACTGCTAACTGTAAGGTCTGGAGTTTGAAACCACCAGCCGCTCCACAGGAGAAAGAGGGAAGTTAACAGTGTCAGAACCCCCCAGGGGCAATTCTACCATGTCCTATCAGGTAGCCATGAGTCGGAATCAGCTCCTTGGCCATGCGTTTGATTCGGCCCTGCTCGGATCTTCTCTGATATGCCTGTGTAGGCGCCCTTTGCAGCCCCTCAGGCCTGTGCAGCGCATCATAATCTCATCCCGCATCTTCCCAGCAGCTTCAAGGGCTTTCAGGAAACAGCACACTGGTGCGTTGGTGCTTTATGTAGCTGCCGGCTGAGCTTTCAGATAACCCCATCCATCTCCCTGGCTTTGCTTGCCTGACCAGCAAGAGGTATACCTGTGTTTGCTTTCGTAGACACGCCATTGCCTTTGCCTTTGCCTTGTACCCAGCTGCCCATTTTCATGTAGATTGCAGCATCCACCGGGCACCATGGTGGTCCCCCAACCTGGCTCTGGTCTTTCATTCTGCTGGCTGCAGGCTGATCAACCATGCACAGTCCTGGCCATACGCCACACACTTCTCATTATTTCTCCGGTGTCCCTCCCATGAATCTTCACTCCTTTCCATTAGATTCACACAGACAGTAGGGAGAGAAGGGACAGCAAGCAGAAGTCAGCAGTGGATGCGCCTTTGAAACCCAACTGCATAAAGCAGCCTTTCCAGAAACTTCATTAAAGACAGACCCAGTGGAACCACTGGGGTGGAAAGGAAGAGCCCGGGCCACGCCTCGAGCAGGATGCGACCGGGGCCTCTGAGCCACTTGTGCAGAGATAGTGGACCAGCGCCGCCCCTGCTGCGGAAACTTTCACCTGAAGCAAAATCAAAGATGATGAAAACCCATCAGCAACCCGCCAGCGCCAACCAAAACTAATCTCCCCAGGACTCACCCCTCACCTAGCGGTCAGCGCATGGTAGGCAGAGAGGAGAGGCTGGGCATGACCACGAGGAGGGAGAAACCGTGGCCTGACTCCAGAATAAAAGGAGGTGGAGACAGAGCCATTTGTGTTTGGGGCCAGATAAACGTGCGTGGCAATGCTGACCCCATTTCCGTCCGGTTGATTCTGACTCCCGGTGATGCCGCGCGTCATTATGGGGTAGAATTGCTCCACAGGCTTTTCTGGATCTGGATCCCCAGGCCTTTTACCCATGGTGACCCTGGGGGGGCGGGGTTTGAACCTTCACCAGAGACTGTTTTGATGCAGACGCTCTAGCCTCAGGTCCAGTCCAACTCATGGCGCGGTGCAGCAGGACAGAAGGGAACTACTTCCTGGGGTTTCGGAGACTGTCCTTCTTGATGGCCAGGGGCAGACAATCTCCTCTTTCTCCCCCAGACAGTCCCGACGACTGGCCTTGCAGTTAACGGCCCGAGGCTTAACCTGCTGTGCCACCAGGCCTCTAGGGTTCGTAGGCATCTCAACACTCTGACCGTGACGTCTTATTGGCAAAAGGGGCTGCATGGGGTGAATTGTCTTTTCAACCTAAAGATGGAAAGGTTGAAGGTCGAGGTCAATAGCCAAGTGTCCAGCATGACTGCAGCTATTAGCTCAGGCAAGGTTACTGAGGCTACTGGGCTAAGTTCAGGTGGCTTCCTTTGGTAATCTGGACTGATGATAGTGGATAGCCAATGACCATCTTTCATCAGAGACCATCTTTAGGGAGGGGACAGAGCCAGAGAGGTGATAAATTGCCACAGCAGGGTGGTTGTCCCCAAGGAGGCTGCCCTCATCTCTTCTCCCCTAAGCAGAGGAACTTCATTAGTGGCCTCTGGGTTGAGGATTTGTGTGGGGGATTTATCTTCCTGGTCACCATGGTACCTGATTGTTGTGCTGGCACGAAAGCTGGCACCACAGGGTCACCATGGGTAAAAGGCCTGAGGATCCAGAAGGCATATGACTCAGGGCTTTATAACCAAGGATCTTGGATTGGGGGGACCCATGAGAGACAAGAGATGGAGGACGTCCACTGCAGGAGACGGTCCTTCCTTCCCACCTCCAGCCATGTAATACCCATCCTTCAGGCCAGCCCCCAAAGGCCTGGTGGCACAGCAGGTTAAGCCTCGGGCTGTTAACTGCAAGGCCAGTCATCGGGACTGTCTGGGGAAGAAAGAGGGGATTGTCTGCCCCTGGCCATCAAGAAGGACAGTCTCCGAAACCCCAGGAAGTAGTTCTCTTCTGTCCTGCTGCACCGCACCATGAGTTGGACTGGACCTGAGGCTAGAGCGTCGCATCCTGCTCGAGGCGTGGCCCGGGCTCTTCATTTCCACCCCAGTGGTTCCACTGGGTCTGTCTTTAATGAAGTTTCTGGAGAGGCTGCTTTATGCAGTTGGGTTTCAAAGACGCATCCACTGCTGACTTCTGCTAGCCGTATAATACCCATCCTTCAGGCCAGCCCCTGAAGTGGGTTCCTAAGAGACTGCTGTATTTTTGTTTTGTGGGTGTGGTCTTTCCATTTATTCCCTGGAAACACATTTAGGGTGGGATGGGGAGAGCAATGCCTATGGTTTGATTCCTGAGCTCCAGGAAGATCTCTCACTCCCAAAGCCAAGCTCTTGGGGTAGACAACTGTCAAATTTGGAGCTCACCTTCTTTTCTTCTCTACATGCCACCACCTCTGGTTCCAGCCCATTAGGTTCCAGTCGCACCAGAGCTCTTCCCGTGTGGATCTGCTCCCCAGATATGCAGATCTCTTTCTCTGCCCCAGGAGCCTCTGTACCTACCGTTCCCGCCACCTACCTTGTTGTACGGCATAGCTCCAGGCAGATTGCTCAGGTTAAGGAGAATCCAATGATACCAGGCTTCCCAGTGTATTCATCAATTGCAAACCGTATCATATGAAGGCATGCAATAATACAGATGGTGGTGAGGGAAAGGATGGTGATGACAGTGAAGATTGTGTCCGGCATGGTTCAACCATAGGAATGGAACCAACAGGGTGGTGGGTGGACAGACAAATGGGTGCATGAGTGGATGGGTGGACAGGTGGACGGATCAATGCATGGATGGATGATAGACACGTACGCACATACAGAGAAATACACGCACATGCCAGGCCAAACCAAGCCCGTTGCCGTGGGGTGGATTTAGACTCATAGGGAACCTAGAGGGAGTACCCCCCCCCCCACCACTGAAATGGGAAAATGCTCTGTGGAGCTTTCTTAGTACACTAGCATCAAGTAATGTGCTCTGAGTCAGTGCCCCAGTGGTGTTACCTGGGAAGGTTTTCTCTGGTCACAGTGAATTTTTTCATAAAAGCAGTTTCGCTCAAACCTCATTTTTTGTGATGGCCAACTTAAGAGAGCAGCATCAGGCTATGAAATTCTATATCCTGCTTGGGAAAAAATGCCGCAGAAACTGTTATGATGATCAACACAGCTTACAAGGACAGTGCTATGGCAAAAACTCAAGAGGACGAGGGGTTTTCTCCTTTCCACAAAGGTGAACTGTCGATGGATGACAAACCTCTTTCTGAACGTCCATCAACTTCCCTAATGGACAAAAATGTTGACTCATAGTGCATTTGGAGTTCTTTCCACCAGGTCAGACTGTTAATCAAGCTTCTATTTAGAGGTTCTGAAAAGATTGCATAACAGTATGCAACAAAAAAGGCCTGACTTGTGCCAGAAGGGGGATTGTTTTTGCCTCTACCACATGCACCTGCTCATGCAGCCATCTCAGTGCACCAGTTTTTGGCAAAAAACAGCATGTCTCTCTTGCCCCATGCACCTTACTCATCTGACCTTGCTCGGTGTGCCTTCTTTTTTGTTTCCTTGAATGAAGAGGGACATGACGGGACAGTAATTTGATGATGTAGAAGAGGTGAAGAAAAAGCAAGGGAGGTGCTGTGCGCCATCCAGACAGATGGATTTGAAAACTATTTCCAAGAATGGAATCACAGATTTGACAAATGTATGAAGTATAATGGAGAGTGCTTTAAAAAATGATAAGGTTGTATTGTAAAGCAAAAATTCAAATACATAGCTGTGGGGGTGGGGAGGATTTTGTTTTTTGTTTTGTTGGAAGGGGGACCTCCCTCATATATAGGGTTTCCCAAGACTGTAAATCTCTATAGGACCAGACAACCCCTTCTTCCTCCCACCAAGTAGCAGGTCAGTAAGAAAAGCCAGCCTAACAGTTAGCCATCCAGTCCTTAATCTTACAGCATTGCCTACCTACATACCTACACAGATAATCGACCTCTCTGATTGTAAGTGTTGAGTACACAAGTTTGAAATCTTGACAGGCAGGAGGAGTAGATTATTTTATTGCAAAAAATGAAATGTATCTACTGGTGAAATTTCTTCTTCCTTAGGAAGGACCCAATTCTTTTCTGAAAGTATTTCAACTCATTGGATAAGGCCCATTCAGGACAATCAGTTTTGAGGAAAGCCAGTGGATTATAGGTGCCCATTAGCTCTACAAAAGACCTTCACCGCAACACTTAAATTAGTAATTGACTGACTAGCTTCACACTCTAGCCCTGCCAAGTTAATACATAAAACTGATCATCACAATGATGGTAGGTGGTGGGGAAGATAGTGGTGAGGATGGTGTTGATGGTGATGATTGTGGTGGTCGTGGTAGTGAAGGCAATGATGGTGGTAGTAATGATGATGGTGATGATGATGGTGGTGGTGGTGGTGGTGGTGGTGATAATAGCAGTGATGAGGATGTGATGTGAGGATGTGGTGGCAATGATGATGGTGTTGGTGATGGTGGTGGTGTTGATGATAATTACTACCCTTGATTGTCCTCTTGGGTCAGTACCAGATAATCTACTCAGATTCCTACACACACCTTTTTTTTTTAATTCCCACGTCACATATTTTCTAATTTACAACTTTGCTAGCCCTTTTGTTATCTTCATTTTATACATAAGGATGATTAAGCAACTTATGCCCTGCTGCACTGACAGTTGTTTGGGTGAGAAATCTGCTCCAGGTGCTCTCCCAATCCATATGTAAACGGAGCAGGCTGGTAGTTATCGGAGAACAAACTAGTGTCTGGCCTCTCACTTGCCACCATTAACAAAGAACAACTATGGGAATTACTCACGGCTCTAGGGCTCTTTTCCCACTTGACCCGTGGAGGAGAGAGGAGGTGAGAGCCTTTAGGATGTAGAGCCACACCTGCCCAGAGAGGCCAGTGCCTCCTATTTCCAGGGCAAAGTGAACCCAACCTGTATTTCAGGAAGCAATGGGGATGTCCCCTCTTTACCCTCCATGCCAACCTAGTGGCCCATGGCCTGAGCGAGGGGGTGTCCAGGGCTGGCTGCAGGATTCCTCAGCTCTACTAGTTATGGGTGTTCCTCCTGTTCCTCCCTGCCCTTGGCACGGGGTGGCAGTGATGCTTCCTAATATAAATGACAGCGACATAAAATTAGACATGTGCCAGTGGGGGCGGGGGCAGCTACCCACAGGAGCTACAAATGGCTTTTCCTGCATGCTCCTCCCTGCTCCTGCCCTCCCTCTCCCTCACCCACCCTCAATAAGCCACCCCAAATAACCTGCCTTGTTTGGCTGAGTTACTATTTTGGGGAAGCAGGGCTAGGGAGGCCCCAGAGAGTCAAGGCAGCGATGATTGGCTGGGGATCAGCAGTCAGAGGAGAAGGCACCCCAAGATGAGTAATGTGGTTCACCCGAGTGGGCAGCAGGGTCGGAAGGACTGCTGGGAGCAGATGGATGAGTGATGTGCGTGTCCATTCGGGTCAGTGGGAGGAGACAGGAAGGAGGCGAGTACATGCTGCAGAATTCCACCAATACGCTGGCCACCTTTACGAGGCCTCTGATTCAGCTCTTCTCACTTGGGAGAGCCCTTCAACCTCAGCATGCTCTTGGCTGTAGCTTCCATGGGCTCATGTTTCATGGAAGGGCAGTAGTAGCCCAGCGGTCAAAAGCTTGCCTTCCATGCGGGAGACTGGAGTTCAATCCCCAGCCAGTGTTTCTCCTGTACAGCCGCCACAGTCTGTCTGTCGGTGGAGTCTGGTGTGTGGCCGTGATGGCGAGCAGGTGCCAGTAGAGCTTCCAGACTAAGAGGGCCTGACGGCCTGTGCCCCAACGTCACTCCGTGAAAACCCTGCAGATCGCTGCCTTCCAATCCCATTGAGCATGGACTGCCAAGACGTGAGGGGCTCACTCCGCAGTAGCTAGAAACAAGGGCGAGGAGAACAAGTGTCTGGGGACAGAAGAATATGTGTTTAATTAGCAGCCCCCTTCCTCTATGCTTTGAGCATGTATCATCCTGCTCGTGTGTCCAAAGATACAGCCTTAGGTGACTGGGAGTCCCTCAGATCTGACCCTACCTCAGAGCAGAGTTTCTCAGCATTCAGGGACTCCCAGCATGCTCCAGTCCCACTGAACCTGATCATTGACTTTTTAAAACTCTTTAAGGAGCCCTGGTGGTATAATGGGTTACAGGGTGACCCGTTCCCTGCCAGGTCAGCAGTTTGAATCCCCCGACTACTCCACAGGAGAGAGATGAGGCTTTCTGTTTCCATCAATAGGGACAACCTTGGAAACCCACTGAAGTGGTCCTACCCCGTCTGTGGGAATCCTGATGCGTCAGCCTTGACTGGATGGCCATGGGTCTGCTGGTGGTGTTGGTGTCGGATGGTGGCGTGAAGGTTTACAGATCAGATCAGTTTCTCATCCCTGGTGGCCATCCCCATGAGGGAGTGCCCCTCAGCTCACTCCCTGTGCTCCCTGTTTCCACCCCTCCTTTTGTCCTATGCCTCCCTGCACATCGTCCCTGGGCAGATGTTGCCCCTGGGATCTCAAAAGGCTGATTAATCCAAGATTCCTCCCTGGTGTTCATGCTCAGCCTACAGACCTGTCTGCTGCTTGGCCGAAAGGGGAACCTTGGGGGTGGGGGTGGGGGTGTCCCTGGCCTGAAGGGTGGCAAAGGACTACAGTCCTGGGCCTCCACCACTACTCAATGACATCTTTCAAGTAGAAAGTTCTCATGTCCCTTGAAGAATTTTCAAGGACCATTGCTTTAAAAAATAGGGGTGTGGAGGGGTGGTGGTGTTCGCATCCATGTTTGAGGCTCTAGGACTATGCTGTTGGAATCATGACGGAGGAGATGGCGTTGGATGCACGATGGGGAACCGTTCTCCCTTCTCCACTTCTCCTCACACATTAGGATCTTTTGGGATGTCTCACAAGAAGAACTCGGCCTCGCTCCAGCCCCACACCAAGACCAATTAAAAATAATGTCGGGGAGAGGTGGGGCCTGATTAGCCATACTTTCAGGTCCCCCAAGTCCGTCTTTGTTTGTTTTGGCTTACAGCAACAGCCTTGTCTTCTCTCTCAGTTCCGCAGGCTAGAATTTGGAATTCAGAGCATCAGCAGGGCCAGGCTCTCTCCAAAATCTCCCTGTGAGGCCCCTTTCCGCCTCTTCCCGCCTCCGCTGGCCCCGAGAAACAGCAGCGCTCTAACCCTGGATTCCATCGCCACAGGCTGCTTTTCCATCTGTGCCTGTGACACCACCACCCCCCCCAACCTCATTCCTTTCCCCTTTATTATCTAAACCAGAACTCCCCAAATTGGCCTAACGCTCCCTTTTCAGAAAAAGAAGAAAATTAATTACTTGGGCAGTGTACGCCGTTCTTTACCCTAGCCCGTCGGCCAGTGTACGCATCTACTTTTGACGACCCCTTGGATCATCCAAAGGAGCCCTGGTGGTGTAGTGGTTATGCCTTGGGCTGCTAACTGCAAGGTTGGTGGTTTGAAACCACCAGCCGCTCTGCTGGACAAAGAGGAGGCTTTCTACTCCTGTAGAGAATTATCGTTTCAGAAACCCACAAGGGCAGTTCTATGCTGTCCTATGTAGTCGCTACAACAAGTCAGAATCAACTCGATGGCAGCGAGTTTTAGGGTGTTTTTTTTTCTCTTCATTTTGTTGTTGTTTGGATCATCCCATTGTCCCTTTGAAAACCCACTACCATCAAGTCAACGCTGATTCATAGCAACCCCTGTGGGTTTCTGAGACTGTAACTGTTTACAGAAGTAGAAAACCCAGTCTTTCTCCTGTGGAGCTGCTGGTGATTTTGAACCACCGACCACATGCACCGCAGCCCAGCATGTAGCTACTACACTACTAGGTTATAAGGGGCAATATTTGCTACTTTTAAAGACACTGGTGTATAAACAATGTATAATAAAGGTTGTCATTTTAACCCCTCTTAAGTGTACAATTACCATGAAGAGACATGAGTCCCATCTTCACCACTGTCTGCTTCTACAAGGTTTTTGTCATCCACAACAGAAAGTCAGCCTCTGCCCAGTCCCTTTCTCCCATGCCTGGATGGCCACCACACAATTCTCTCTGTCTAACTATTTCCTATAAGTAGGGGCATGCAATATATGCCCTTTAATATCCAATGGCACTCACTCAGCACACTGTCTGCAGCCTTCATCTCTGCAGGAGCCTGTATCAGTTTCATTTCTCTTTATGTCTGAATGAATGGGGTTGCCTGTTGGTGTAGTAGGTTATCCCTTGGGCTGCTAACTGCAAGGTCAGTGGTTCGAAACCACTAGCTGCTCCACAAGAGGTAGTCGAGGCTTGTGACTTCTGTAAAGATTTACAATCTAGAAACCACACAGAGGCAAGTTTACTGTCCTAGAAGGGTGCTCCGAGCCCGTGACAGTGAGTTTGGTTGGGTTTTGTGTATCTGGATCCTATTGCATATGAATAGACTCATTTTGTGTATCTGTTCTTCTGTTGATGGACACCCTTGATTTGTACCTTCAGCAAATAACTTGGCAGTGAACTTTCATGTACAAATATCTCTGATTGAGGCCATGCTTCCAGGTGTCTTGGGTCTGTTTCTAGGAGTGGAATTGCTGGGTTCTGTATCTGTATCTTCTCACATCCTTTGAACACATTGTCAGGAGAGACCAGTCCCCAGAGTAGGACATCACGCTTGCTAACATAGAGGAACAGCGAAAAAGAGGAAGACCCTGGACAAGCTGGATGGACACAGTGGCTGCAGCAACCATGGGCTCAGACAAAAGCACAGTGTGGGGATGGTGCAGGACCAGGCTGTGCTTCCTTCTTTTGTACATCGGGTTACCCTGAGTTGAAGGTGAGTTGATGGCACCTCACATCACCAGGAGGGCAGTTCTATGTCTACACCAGGCGTCCTCAAACTACGGCCCGCTGAGGACATTTATCTGGCCCGCCGGGTGTTTTTGCCCTGTTTTGTTTTTTTATTTCAAAATAAGATATGTGCACTGTGCATAGGAATTTGTTCGTAGTTTTTTTAAAAGCTATAGTCCGGCCCTCCAACAGGTCTGAGGGACAATGAACTGGCCCCCTGTTTAAAAAGTTTGAGGACCCCTGGTCTAAACCTTTGGAAGATAAACTTGATAAACTTTTCTGTGCCACCTCTACCACAGTTCCAGTTGCTCCAAATCTTCTCCAGCACTTGTGAGTGTCTCATGATTTTGATAACAGGCCCCCTGTCGGGTGTGTGGCAGTATCTCCCTGTGGTTTGGGCTCGCTCTTTCCTAAGGATGAATAATGTGGAGAATCATTTCATGGGCCAACTGCTCGTTTGGCTAACTTCTGTGGAGAAATGTCTGTTCAAGAAACGTCCCTGTTGTTTACACGGGCTGCTCGTCTTTCTCATGTTGAGTTATAAGAGTTCTTCTTCCTGAATTATTAAAGAATAAAATAGAACTAGAAATCCTCAAACTCACTGTCACAGAGTCCACTATGATTCATAGTGAAGACTATAGGACAGGATAAACTTGCTCTGTGGGTTTCTGAGACGAATTCTTTATGGGAGTAGATAGCCTCCTCTACCGCACAGTGGATGGTGATCTTGAACTGATGACCTTGTGGTTAGCAGCCCAACTCGTAACCACTATGCCACCACAGGGCTGTCCCTTGACTTGACTCATCAGGTCCTTTAAGTGCACAAAGGATCTGAATTCCAACTTTTCTGTTTTGTCTCTTGTTTCTTGAGCTTTGGGTGTCACAGCAAAGGCCCCATGATCAAGAAAGGTATCTGATCCCCCTCTCCCACCTCCTGCCACCCTGGGGTTTCTTCTGAGGACCCTGTGGTCTGAGGCTTGTCTCAGGTACTTCCAATAGGCAGTCAGAGCTGAGACTTGACCCTGCTTTCAGTGACCCCCCTCACGTGCTCCAAGGGTGAGACCTCAAAAGATGTGTCTCGCACACAGGGGCACTTTGACAGGGTGTAAGCCACCACTTACCCTAATTCTGAAAGGAATCTCCTGATGCCAACAGAATATCAAAAACAGATGAAGCAAAAAACATTGCTTGGAAGAAGATGATGGAAATGTCTACCTTGATTTGAGAGCCCAGCGTATGCAAAGGACCCTGGTGACAAGTGGTTACGCACTGGGCTGCTAACTCCAAGGCCAGCAATTGGAACCCGCCCCTGGTCCTCCGGAGAAAGAGGAGGCTTCCGCTCCTATGGAGTGACAGTCTCCGCACCCACAGGGGCGGCTCTGCCTTGTCTTCGAGGCTTGTCAGGGATTGGGACTGACTTGAATGCAGTGAGTTTTTTGTTTTGTTCATTTTCAGTGACGGGCCAGGACCTGGGGTGTGCTCTAGAGCGAAGTGGTGCCATCTTCTTGTATCTTCCCGAGAAGAAGGTTCCGGGAAATTAGGGACATGACCTAGATGCCAGCCCAAATAAAGAATAGAGCCATGCACCAACCCAAGTCTACTTCGTGCCAAAGCCAATTCTTCTTAATAGACTTCCCTGATGGATGAGGGTTGAGGAAGTCCTGCCCAGCAATCAGGGAATGAGCTCGGAGACAGCCCGAGGGCTTGGCCAGGCAGAGGGCAGGCAGCAACTGGAGGCAGTGCGTTGTTAAAGATAGTAGCTTCTCCCAGGCCTTACTTTATAGTTTAGCATTACCTGCACTGTCCCAAAGGAACAAGGAGAGGAGGCGTTGGCAGTTCGGCCTTGAAGAGCCTTCTCTGGGAAGGCCTAGGTTGCTAGAGGAAAGTTCCCTTCTCTCTTCTTCCTTCCACCTTTTTTTCTTTTTGGCTTTTCCTTTATGGCCCCTGATCGTGCATCTTGAGTGAGGCAATGTTGTCATTTCTAAGGAAGCTGGTGTAGAAACTTCACTTCACCAAGGCCATGTCCCCCAGATAAGCATCCCCCTGCCCCTGCCTTTAATCTCCAAGGCACTTCAGGGACCAACTTTCATCGGCCGGTGTGAGCAGAAACCTTCGCCCTGACGCAGCCACCAGAACCAGACCCAGGATTCTCAGTGAAGCGCCCTGCACGGTTTAGCACATGGCACAACCCAGACTCCTCATCGAAACATCTCGGTGGTGGTTTGTTAGGGGTCCAAAACACTGCTCACCCTGTTCCATCCCCACAATTATGCTTATGCCTGAGCCCCTGGGTGCAGCGACTGTGGACGGTGTCAATCTGTCTGGCAGAAGGCCTTGTTCCTTTTCCTGCCCCTCTATTTGCCAAGCTTGATGTGCTTCTCTGGGGGCTAATCTTTGCTGACAGCACAGCTCAAGGATGAGAGGTGAAGTCTCACTATCCTTGCCTTTCAAAAGCATTCTGGCTGCACTTCTTCCCCAAACACATTTGTTTGCTCTCTCGGCAACGTGTGGTTCTTCCAACACTCTTTGCCAACGTGCTGGCTGGTTTCCAGCATCTCGGCTTGATCTCTCAGTGACCTGTGAGCCGCATGACCACATACTGCGGGTTCGGCATAGCTAGGTGATCATCAGGATGTTTGAACCCGTGCTGCAGCCTCACGGTGTCCGTGAGTGCCTTCCAGCCCAAGGGGGCTCATTTCCTAGCCCCCAATCCATTCAGGGCCTGTTGTCACCCAAAAGGTTTCCCTTGGCTTGTTCTTTGAAGTAGATTATTTAGTCTCTTATCCAACTCTCCCTTCGTCCACTCCTTCACCAGGGTGACCTGCTGGTGTTTGAGGCGCTGGTGGCATATCTCCCAGCATCAGCAATGTGCAAGCTACCACCGTCTATAGGACAAACTTGGAGATGGATGGTGGGGGAACTTGGGACCTGGGCCCTCTGCAGTGCACTGCGGCTGACTGGGATGTGCTCTACCTAACCCTCCATTGCTTTAGCCAGGGACTTGGGGGGTGAGCTTCAACTTGCTTTTCATCCCTCTCACGAATCTGATGACATCCCAGGAAAATCACTACTTGGGAACTTCTCAAAGATGTGGAACACAGTCCCTAATTCTTTGTAGATAGTGGTAATAATTAAAAATACTTCCTAACTGGATTTTAATGTAACTGTCTATCATCTGCATCCATCTATCAACCACCTATATTTCTATCAATCTGCCATACCTATCAATCATGTAACCTTCTATCTATTCTCTCAACCACTTGTATCTGTATCTATGTCACACCTATCAATCATCTGTTTATCTATCATCTATCAACCACCTGTATCTGTCATATCTATCCCACTATCAAACTATCATCTACCAGTCATCTACCTGTATCTATCATATCTATCAGTTATCTATCACCCTTTTCTGTCAGTCATCTATATCTGTATCCATCCATCTGTCTGTCTGACCATCATCCATCCATCCATATAGCCATCCATATAAAGGGGCTTCCAAAAGTTCACGACAAGAATAGGAGAGAGAGAATGGAATTTACGCACAGTTGTTGAGCCCCTCTCAGGTGCTCAGGGGTGTGTGTGTGTTTCTCTCCTGCAACATCGCTGCAGTAGGCGATGGAGAGCGGTCATGAGAGCGGGTGAGAGCGAGAGGTGCCTGTGTCACTGGGCAGAGTTCAGACAAGAGGCCGCCTGCTCTACAGGAAACAGCAAGCAGGGCTCAGTCTTCTACCACCTTCCCAGCAGCCGAACAGCAGCAACAGCACCATGGAATGGCTTTGTTAGCCAGGAGTCGCGGTTTGCCTTAAAGGTTTTTAGGGCTGTGCCAGTGCATGTGTGTGTTTGCCTTTTGCTCCTACGTAGCCAGGAGCCTGGAGCAACTCCTCTCCCCCCTGTTTGCTGTAAAAGCAGGAGTGTCAGCAGGGTTTGCCGTTTCCTTTCTCTCTCCCTCTGCAGTGATGCAGTCGGGAGCCTTGGCCTTGCATCCTGCTCACCTCCAGCAGCCTATACCCGCCCCCATGCTGTTAGGATGGGTGGCCCTGTCCTGCTTGTGGGGCTCTGACCTTTGCTAGCAGAGTGGGGCTGCTGGTGTCCCCAGAATCCTGGCTGCACATGTGGGTGGGCAGGTGGGCGGCTGCCACTGCAGAGGAGAGGAGAGGCCAGACAAAGGGAGCCTGTACAAATGAACGCAGGCAGGTGCTGACCAACAGCCGGCTCCATGATCCTCACTGTGGCGGGCAGCCGGGCTGGCTTTTTGTCAGCCCTGTTCTGAGCAGCCTTGTCAATTCTGCCCCTCGACCATGCACGTTGCACACACATTGACATAATTAATGAAGAGGCAGGCCACATGCTCCACCAATTAACACCGCAGGGAAAAGCACAACGGGCTCTCCTTTTCGCGTGTTGCGCCAACGTGGAGCGCGCTCGCTCGCATGCAGCAGATGAATGGAGAGGCCTTTAATGAGCCACACGTTGGAGCCGAGCAGCTCAGAAAGGATGGCGGGTGAGCACCACGGACTCCTCACCCTGTTAAGGGTAATTGATGAGCGTAGTTAGAAGTTTTGGGGGAGAAGGGGACTGCCAGGGGCGGCAGCCCTGCTCATTTATAAATGTTCTTATTTTTTTACCCCCCACGGGAAATAGCTGTTAGGTATGTGAACGGATGTAATAGGAACTGGGAAACAAATATGATGGAGCGGGTAGGTTGGTGAGCTCAGGAAATAGGAAATGATGTTCGCTGGACCAGAAAGAGCTCCTCAGTGGGATCTTGGCACCTGCTCGGGACAAGGCTTGTCAAACGCCGTAGGCAGCTGGTCCTCCCTGGTGGGCGCTGTGCTGAGTGCACGCTGGGAGATTTGCGCAGGGGCAACTGGGAACACTGGATCCCACGTGGAAAGGCAGATGGGAGTTTGTTGTTTTCTCTCCATGTGTAAGGGAAAACACGACCTCTCACCAAAGGGTTTCTCGCTACTGCTCGAAAGAACCACATTGTTTTGGGGGAACAAGATTTCCATCTAAAGAGAAATCCATTTGATCAAGACATGACCGGCCACCAGGTCTTAGTGGCTCCTGAGGGGTTTGCGTGCGTCTGTCTCGTAACCGGAGTTCAGCTGTCATTTGAGGGTGTGGTGTATGCAGTCCAGTGAAGGATCCATTTGGAAATTAGTGCACTAGCTGTGGTGTTAGAAATCCTATTGGAGCCATGCTTAAAAGCTTGGCTGCTCATTGCAAGGTCAAGGTCAGTGGTTAGAACCCATCAGTTGCTTCGTGGGGCAAAGACGCGATCGTCTACTTCTATACAGATTTGCAGCTTTGTATACCCTACGGGGCATCTGGGCCCACTCTAGCCTGCGGAGTCACTTGGCGTTTGCCTGAGTGAGGTGAACCTGAGCCATTAACAGTCCGCATCCCGCCCTGGATGGCAAGCAAGCCCCATGTGCAGAGTCTGGCTGTGAGGGCAGCTTCCGTGTCAGCCCCAATTATGAGCACATTCTTCAGTAAGCAGGGTGTTCTCACTGCTTCTTACAGAGCTGTGAGGGCATGCAGTAGCCCAGGGCTCTACCAGGATGAGCTGTCCGCTTCGAGAAGCTGGCTGTGCAGGGAAGTGACAGTCTAATGCAGAGTCAAACTCTCTCCCTAACAGAACCCAGGGATGCAGGGGGGTGCCATGTGGAGTGCTGGACGCTGAATTTCCGCTGCCCGCGGTCACCCCTGCCCTTGGCAGCTTGCGGATTGGGTGTTTCTGACCAAGCGTCTAAGTCTCCTGAAGGCCATATCTCCTTATAGGATCATTGTACAGTCTCTCTCCCTCTGTCTGTCTCACTCACTCACTCACTCACTCACTCACTCACTCACTCACTCACTCACTCACTCACCCAGTTGATTCTGACCCATAGCAACCCTATGAAATGGGAGAACGGCCCCTGTGGGTTTCCAAGGCTGACCATCTTTACCAGAGTAGAAAGCCTCATCTTTTCTCGTGCACAGATTCCCCCAAACTCCAAACTCACTGCTGGCACCGAGTGGATGCCAATTCATAGTGACCCTATAGGACAGGCTAGAACTACCCCTGGGGGTTTCTGAGACTGTAACTCTTCGCAGGAGCAGAGAGCCTCATCTTTGCCCCATGAAGAGGCTGGTGGTTTGGAACTGCTGACCTTGTGGTTAGCAGCCCAACATAACCCAGTGAGAGCAACACTTGACCCCCAGTGGGTGCTCAGTAGCAATTTTTAGTAGTCAAGGCAGGAATACCAACAGCTATTCTCAGTCAGGAGAAGTGGTTCACTCTCAGTGGCACAGGTGTGGTTGTCTGTCCTGGATGCAGCTCTGGCTCACAATAATCCCTGGCACAGTGAAACTAATCACCACCCCCGATGACTGATTTCTGAGTAAACCGTGGTGACCCCTAGTGTTACCTGGGCTGATAGTCACCAACAGATTGCCAGGCCTCTCTCCCAAGTCCATTCTAGTCTGGAAGCTCTGCTGAGCTTTCTTCTGCCTCTGCTGACTGGTGGGCGGTAGAGGAACATGAGGGCATTGACTGGGATTCAAACCTGGGTCTCCTGCATGGAAAGCAAGAGTTCTACCTCTGAGCCACTGGTGCACGCTCCTCCAGGAAGAGGTGCAGCCTCCCTTTGTCAGGCATCCCTCAGTGGCTTTCCCCAACGGGTGTGTGTCCAGGGTCTTTGGTCCTCAGAGTTCTGCGCAGTCTCCGTGAGGAGTCCCGGGGTTTCTGGCATTCTTCTCTGGGGTTTGACTAGGTCAGTGTGGCTTATTCTAGAACCTTCTTCTTAGGGAAAAGGAAACGGGGGTGTGCTCAAGGTGGATGACAGAACACTGTCAACTAACCTTCTCATTGTCAGCAGCTTCGCCATGGGCTAGTGATATAGGGGAAGCCCTTCATGGTATTTCCAGAGATCAGTATTAGAGGCTGAAGGACAAGGTAGGCCAACTGAGATCTGGAATCTTCTCATTTATGGGAGGGTCCACCAGAGAACTCAAGGGAGAGATATAAACCATGAGAGGGGGTAGGATCTCAGACAAAAAACAACCCCCCCAAACCAAACCCACTGCCATCCAGTCAATGCTGATTCACGCAGGCCCAATCAATAGATAGGGTAGAACCACCCCTGTGGGTTCCCGGGACTGCGAGCCTTTGTGGGCATAGAAAGCCCCGCTGACAATTCAAGTCCAGGGTGGTCACATCACCTAGTTCCCTCCACACCTGGCAGGGACTGATTGTTGCTGCCTTTAGATGCCATCACACAGGCTCCCTCTCGGCGTCTCCATATGCCAGAAAAGGAGCCAGAGATGACACCAGCCCGGTGCCATCCTCTAAGCCAGTCTGCGTGAGCCCTTGAGAAGCCACAGTGTGGAACTACCTCACGGGGGTGGGGGTGGGGTAGGGGGGGTGGGGTGTGTGTCTCCTGTCTGCTGAAGATGTCAAAATGCACCATCTGCCATTTCCACCGTCAGGAAGCTAGTTGGTCTGAGATCAGAAACATCCTGGTGATGGTTTGCAGGTGGACACTGGCTAACCCAAAGACCCTCTAAGTTGCCAACATAGCAGGGCTGTTATTTTCACCCAGGGACCGGTTGTGGCTCATTGGCTTGCACCCTTGATGGCTTAATCCCAAATGGAAATGAGCTCCTATGAAAACTAAAACTCACTGCCAGCCAGTTGACTCCGACTCCCAGTGACCCTACAGGTTCTGGTAGAACCTCCCCTGCAGTCTCTGAAGCTGTAACTCTGTACAGGAGTGTACAGCCACCCCTTTCTCCCACACAGGGAGAGGTGGTTTTGAACACCTGACCTTGCAGTTGGTTGGCAGCCCAATGTATACCAACATACCTGAATTCCTGCTTTCCCCAGACCGGGGTTGAACGTGGTGATTTCTTCCTGCTTTGTTTGCTTTTTTCAACTCCTTCCCAACCCCTACAGGGTCATGCCCGCCCCCCCCTAAAAAAAGAACTAACTCAAACCATTGAGTCAAAGCCAACACAACCCAACCCTACAGGACAGGGTAGAACAACCCCAGTGAGTGTCTAAGACTGTAACTCTTTATGGGAGTAGAATGCCCCGTGTTTCTCCTGTGGAGCAGCTGATGGTTTTGAACTGCTGACCTGGTGTCAGCAGTCCAACAGGCCACCACTATGCCACCATGATCATAGATGGACTTAATTTGGTTCTATTGCATTTGCGTTTGCAAATCCAGATCCATGACTTCTCCTCATGGCTGCTCTCTTGTTTTTGGGAGCACATGTAATGTGTGTGCCCAGATATTCCAAACTGCACCCTGACCAAGAGCCCATGTCTTGCTATGTGTGCTTGTGCACACACACACACACCCTCCCACAGACCCACACACCACACACCATACGCACGTA
>NW_022103901.1:35842851-35848394 GCF_000313985.2 Echinops telfairi
ATATAATCCCCTCCCTGGGGGACGGACAACAGAAAAGTGGGTGAAGGGAGATGTCGGACAGTGTAAGACATGACAAAATAATAATAATTTATAAATTAACAAGGGTTCGTGAGGGAGGGGGAAAATGAGCTGATACCAAGGGCTCAAGTAGAAAGAAAATGTTTTGAGAGTGATGATGGCAACAAATGGACAAATGTGCTTGACACAATGGATAGATGGATGGATTGTGATAAGAGTTGTCTGGGTCCCCAATAAAGTGATTTAAAAACAAACAAAAGAAAACTTACAGGCTAGGAAGCCTGGGAGCAGCTACCAATGTGAAATGATCAGCCTCTCCATGAGAGAAAGATGAGGCTTCCTACTCCTGTAGAGTGACAGTCTCAGAACCCACAGGGGCAGTTCTGCTCTGTCTTGTAGGGTCCCGATGAGTGGACTCGGAGGCAGTGAGGAAGGGAGGCTGTGCGGCGCTTGTACTGTCTACACGAGTGAGTTCGCTGTGAGTTGGAGCCGACTGTGTGCCGCACACGGTCAACAGGCTCAATGCACTGGGCCATTTCACAGGGCCCCTCAGCCCGGGCGGGCACTCTAGGGTATGGGCCTATTGAAGGAGGTGGCTCTGCACATTCTAGGATGTTGGGAAGCACCCCCTGGGGCAAAGATGAGGCTTTCTGCTCCCATAAAGAGCTACAGTCTCAGAAATTCGTAAGGCCAGCTCTACCCTGTCCTGAAGGCTGCTATGAGTCAGAGTCGAAATGAAGGCAGGGACTTTGTGTGTATGTGAGTTTGAGCGGCACCCTGGCCTCTACCCCCTAGGTGGCAGTAGCACTCTAAATCCTCGCTGTGACAACCAACATGGCTGGGTCTTTGCAGAAGGCCCCTGGGACAAGCCCTCGCAGGGAAGCAGCACTGACCTGGGGGAGCAGAGTCCCAGCAAGAGCATTCCAGGGAGCATTTGCTTTTCTCGTGGCTATTGGCCAGACACACAGTCAATCCCCAGCACACCGTGTTCGATGAGTGAACGATGCATCTTGCTCTTGGTGCCAGCCCAAAGTCATACTCATACTCATGCCCAAGGCTAAATGGAAAGAGAGGAAGAAAGAAAAAAGGTCCTGATTATAATGCACATTGAAGAAAGGCAAGAGAGTGTCTCTCTTTATTCACCCTCTCCCTCTTCCCATCTACCTTTTAAAAGCTATACATATATATTTCACTGGTTTTCTTTTTGGAGAAACTTTGCGTAGCTCATTAGGTTCTCAGCAGGTTCTGTACCTGTGATTGGGTGGCACCAGTGACCTTACCACAAGGTGTCAGCATCCTGAGTACTTGCGTTCCAGTGATTCTGGTCCCCTTCATCTAGCTCCCCTGCCTTCTCATTAAACGCTTCTCATCTTTGAGCGATGGTGGATTTGAACCAGTAGGCCTCATCGTAGGAGTCTCGTGGCGTATTGGTTATGCATCTGGGTGCTAACCACAAGGTCAACCTCCAGCTGCTTGGAGGGAGAAAGACTGGCCTTTCTGTTCCCATAAAGAGTCACCGCCTCAGGAACCCACAGGAGCCATCCTAGCCAGTCATATAGGGTCCCATGAGTCCTAGCCTGTCATATAGGGTCCCATGAGTCCTAGCCTGTCATATAGGGTCCCATGAGTCCTAGTCTGTCATATAGGGTCCCATGAGCCCTAGCCTGTCATATAGGGTCAACATCGACTTGACAACAGTGAGAGCGGCCTCATTGAGTTCAGTATTTAGAGAAGTGCCAGCCTCAAGGGAGATGCTCTTGATCTGAGGTCTTAGCCTCTCCTTTGGGTGAGAGGGGACCCCTCAGAAGCGGTTGAATTCCAAGTTTAAAGACTATCCCTGGGTAGAGTCTTTGTGGTTCTTGTAGTCCCTACCAGTCCTGTAAACCTGGCCACGTTTTGTTTTGTGTCAGAAATTAAGAGTTCCGTTGTACATTTCCCCTCCATTCTTCCCCCACCCACCACCCCCATTTGTCCAAAGAGCTCAGTACGTGGTTGCAGAATAAAAGCATCCAGCATCCAACCTACCCTCTCCTAACTTGAGCTCCCTCACGTGGGTCCCATCTTACAGATTGGGAACGTGAGCACCAGAGAGGGTCGGTGGTTGGCCTGAGGCTACATTGGTAGAAAGAAAGTCGTGGGAAACTGACTCCAACCCTGGCCCGAAAGACATCTTGAGTAACTTCCTTCCTCTCTCTGTCTAGCAGGCTCTGAGTTTCCATCAAAACTCCAAGCCAGGCGGCATGAAGAGCAGTAAACCCCAGGGGAGATATGAAGAGGGCAAGTGGGCCGGGCCCAGTTTCCCATCACAGTTTGATACTTCTTGAGTGGGATTTGGATGAGAAACGCTTCATCTTGGTCCCGTGTTCAGTGTAGCTGAGCAGTGACAGGATCACAGACCCGCAGTCTCCCCCTCTGTGGTGTTGTCAAGAGACAGAACAAGACGGATGGGATAGGGCAAGAAGTGTAATCATCTCCCAAGGCTTTATACGGAAGGGTCGAGTGAGGAGGAGGTGAGCCAGGCTTGGAACAGAAGGCTAAGAAAAAAGACCCACCTAAGAGATGTCGCTGGGGTCTTTCGGAAAATGGCTAAGGGACTCCAGGAGAAAGAGACAGCAGGAAGCACTTGTAAAAAGGTCAGGGAAAGTAGTCAAGTAAGAAGCAGAGTAATTTAAACACAAAGCAGAAAAGCTGCGGCACTTCTTTCATGCTTCAGAAAGCATCCGTCGTAAGCCTTGCAGCGTCCCAATAATTCATCCCCATCTTCGGCGAGTCACCAAGGTATTTGTCCACGACCCACAGACCCCACCTAAGCTGATGCATCCCTCAGATGGCCCGGGTTCACCTAAAAAAAAAAAATCAGCCATGAACTGGGATGAGACAGCTAAGCTTTCTTTACATTAACCTTAGAGATAATGATGGGGTGGCTTTGTCCTATAAAGGGTAGGTGGAAGTGGTCCAGCCAAACTGTCTTCCCATCTCAGTCTGGAAGCTTTAGTATTCAGATATGGAGATCTGAAAACATTCAAAACAAACAAACAAACAAACAGAAACCCGGTGTCATTAAGTTGATTCGGACCCCAGGTGACTCCAGGTATGTCCGAGGTGACCTGTGCTCCATTGGGTTTTGAGTGGCAGATTGGGGGGCGAGAGGGGAGGCATAGATTGCCAGGTCTCTCTTCCGAGGGGCCTCTGGATAGGTGCTCACCCCCAGCCTGGGAGTTAGCAGCCGAGCTCTTTGCACCACTGGAGATACCCTGAACCCGCTGGCATGCTCACTTTTGACTCCTAGGACCCCTGTATGAGGTTTCTGAAGCAACACATCTTTATGGGAGCAAATAGCCTCATCTTTTTCCAGTGGAGCAGCAGGTGGGTTTGAACCCCATTATCAGACAACCCCAATGCCTAGCCCATAGCACCACCAGGACTGCTACGTGCAGGCAGGCATTGCTATTGTTAGGTGGTGTCCAGCCGGTTCCATGAAGACAGAAGGAAACACCATCGGTCGGTTTTGAGACCACCCTCACACTGTTCCTGTGGTTGAGCCCATACCATCGGTCTGTTTTGAGACCACCCTCACACTGTTCCTGTGGTTGAGCCCATGGTCGCAGCTGCGGCGTCAGTGCCTCTCCTTGAGGACCTGCCTCTTTTGCACTGCTCAGACGCCACCTGACAAACATGATGCCCTTCTCCAGGGACTGGTCCTCGTGGTTGGCATGAGAGTTGGCAGGGCACATTGGTTTGCCATTCAACAGCAGGTGCACCTTGTTTCCTGACTTGGCAGCCTTACTGGGTCCCCCCACTCCACTCAGCCTTCCCTCCTGCTCCTGCCTGCCCTCTGCACTCAGCTTTGGGGCTCACGCTGCTCTACTCCTTTTGGTACCTGGGTACCCCGGGATGGAATGTCAAAGCTCTTGACCATTGGGGACTGGACCAATCGCCCTCCGTCTGTTGTTTCTGCTGCTTCTCTGTGACCGCAGCTCTCTGGGTAAAACCAATTCTTGGTTTAAGACCAGCACCGGGCGTTCAATGAGATCAACGCATGGGCACGATGATGATAAGGGCTGCCCACCCTCCCAGGCAGTCTCCTTCGGTTCCATCCTTCCTGAGTCCGTCCCGACATAAAGGTCATTCCCTTTTGTGTTTGTTTCTACTGTCACTGTGTTTTATCATCTGTCAGGAACTCTGGGGCGTAGTGGGCTACACATGGTTAGCCCTTCCAGGCCACCAGTGCTCAGCAGGGGAAACGTGGCCCTTTCTGCTCCCATAAAGAGTGACTGTCTTGGTCTACCCTGCCTGTAGGGTCCCTCTGGCTGGATGGCAGCGAGTAGGTTTTCTATCCATATTTCTATAAACCCAATTTGATCTTTATCAGCCTTTGGGGGTTAGAAACATGACGTTTCAATATTGGCCCAGAGTGTCTGAGAATGATGATACCAGCAGTGGGGGTACAAAGCCCCACCACCACAGCGGGCAGTTGTCCACGTGTGTTCTCACCCAATTCGAACACGAGGTAAATCCTGAACCACCTGGAACTCCTAAAAGACTCCACCGTGTGCTTTGCCCCAGATTCCCAAGGGCTGGATGGCACAGCAGACCCACCGGATGGCCCCTGGGTCTTCCTGTGCAGCCATGTCCAGGAGGAGTGTGACTTTAGCACAAAGTGGCAGTCAGTGAACTCCGAACCCTTCTTTTATTTATGAGCGACGTCTCGGGAAACACAGCCGCGCCTGGGAATTCATTAGCCGCCAGCTCCTACCTCTCCCTTTCGTGGATTTCACGCCACGATGCGCTATTAAGGGAAAAACTAATTGACCGCCGGCTCAGTTTCTGCTGAGCTCAGACGCGGAGTCAATCACCCGAGGGGGTGAGCTGCTCTGAGTTGGAGCCAATGGTCAGATTTCCGATTTGACGGCTGGCTCTGTGGGTCCTGAGAGATTAGCAGGGGTGCACTGAATTCGGTTTGGATCCGTTTCATTTTCAGCAAAAAAAAACAAAAACACCCCAGGCCCCCCCACCCCCAGGGAGTCTCAGCATCATGAAGAGAGAGGGGGCAGGCTGGGCATCATTGCTTGAGGGTGTCTGGTCCGTTCTCAT
Source organism: Echinops telfairi (assembly GCF_000313985.2). NCBI lineage: Eukaryota > Metazoa > Chordata > Mammalia > Afrosoricida > Tenrecidae > Echinops > Echinops telfairi. Next base: position 35,847,964 of record NW_022103901.1, read on the forward strand.
TGTACTCTGCAACCGCACCCCCCACGGGTCTGTGGCACAGGGCAGAGGGCTGTGGGTGTTGGTGTGCTCGAGCCAGGGGGCTCTTGGGCCAAGTGAAGTCTCACCCCTCTGGGGCACGGAGGAGCGGTGGAGGGGAGGGCGGTTTTGATTCCAAGTTCAACCACCACAGCCAAGAGTGGTTGGCAGGTCTGTTCTGAGACCTGGCAGGCGGCCCTGTGTGTATCCCAGGAGAAAGCCACCCCGGAGGACTTCTCCTGGTGGCTTTTTTGAAGAAAGGTTGCCAGGCCTTTCTTCCGAGGTTTCCCTTGACGGACCTGAACTTCCGCCATGCCTTTCCCCCCAGTTTGCAACCCTGGCAGGCTCGTTGGCAGGCACCCCCACGCTGGGACTCCTTCCGTAAGTTACGTGCTCACATGCAGGAGCACCATACG
>NW_022103901.1:35849251-35874617 GCF_000313985.2 Echinops telfairi
GTCGCAGCTGGGATCGGAGAAATTTCTTTCTGGCGCTGCAGACTGGAAGGGGGATGGTCTGGTGAGCTTTTACTCTCCAAGTCCAGGTGTCAGGGTGGATTTTTTTCCCTCCTCTGGAAAGCTAGCTGCATTGGAAGCAAAGATGGGAGCAGCACAGATGTCAGCTCTCTCAGAGCTCTGTGACCCTAAGCACAGGGCAAGGTGACGGGATGGTTGTCAGTCCCGTAGCATCGCGTGTCTCCGGGTGAATTTCTGTGCTGATGTTCTGTCAGAAATGGAGCAAGGGAATATCCATCTCACCGGTCAGGGACATGCCAGGCAGAATGCCCTGGCCTATGCCGGGGCCATCCTGATCATCCCAGTCCTATGTTTGACTCGTGGCTTAGAGAAGGGTGTCTGAGTCTTGAGGAGAGCTAAAGGAATAGGGGCCATGTCTCTGGCAGCCTCAGATGAAGACAAAAAAACAAACGAGAGTCGTTTGAGAAATATTGGAGCACGGATTTTCATCAAAAGCATCCTCAGATCCTCCAGAGACTGTTGTTGTCACCTGACATTGGGTTGACCCTGGACGCGTGGTGACCCAAAGCACAACAGAACACATGTACCCCCCTTCCTCTTGTCAACCCCACAGCCGTGAAGGACTGGATCTTGTGACCCATGTGGTTTCTGCTGGCTGAGTTTGGGGAACAGATCACCAGGCCTTTCTTCCTAGTCCTTCTTAGAAGCCCAGAAAGTCCTTTGACACCTACTCAGCATCCTAGCCACACAGGAGCCTGCGTTGACAGACAGGGGGAGGCACAAGAGTGAGATGTGTTGGCCAAGAATTCAACCAAGGTCTCCCATGAAAATTGGAATTGTGACAGTGGGCATGGGCATCGCAGGTGAGCAAGAGAAGCATCCTTGGTGACACTACTGAGTCCCACCCACCTCCACCCCGGTGATGAGGTCATGTGTGTTTAGTGAGTCAAACTCAAGTCACTGTCATCCAGTCTGTACTGACTTATAGTGAATCAAGATGGAACTGCCCCTGAGCGTTTCTGACACTGGACCTCTTTACGGGAATAAAAGCCCATCTTTCTCCCCTGGAGAGGCTGGTAGTTTCGAACTGCAAACTTTGGGAATGGTAGCCCAGTACATAACCACTACACCACCAGGGCTCCTGTACCAGGAGTAGCAGAGTGTATCTTAGAAGAAAGAGGGCAGTAGGAGACGGGGAAAGCCATTGGCGGGTGTCTAAGGAGGAGCAGGCCCTTTCAGGTGTGTATCATGTCCCCTTCCCCTGTGGCATTGAGAACAGACAGCCTGTCTACAAGTGCACTGAGCTTTCCAGTTTTATACCCCAGCCGTATATGTGTAAGGCTTCCTCATAATTAAAAAAATATATGTGTATATATAGTTAAGCCTAAGTAATATCTTGTGTCAGCCCGCACTAAAAATAATGCTTTATTATTGCCATTCCAGTTTTTGCAGTTGAAGGCTATTAATCAATGAGGCAGCACGGATCCATATGAATATTGATCATGATCTCCTCACCCCTCCTGCACGGACTCTTTCTTAATGACAGCCAGTTTCAATATTCATTAGGAAAGGCGCCTTCTCCGCTTCTCACCACAGCTGATTAGGGAGGAGTGGGATCTTGCTTGAGAGCAGGCATCTTGTTTTTAATAGCCCTGCAGCTCAAAGGAGCCTGCCTCGCATCTGTCTGGGCCCAGCTCAACTGTTCTCAGATGGCCGAGCAATGCTGCAAAGGCTCAGTGCCCCGCGATTCCGTGTCTTCAAAGGCACAGGGCATGTACATACAAGTGGTTTGCCGGAGAGCTCGAAGGGGAGGCCGCACTAATGGAGAGGTTGGTAGTTTAAGCCACCCAGCAGTTCTGGGGAACAAAGGGCTGGCTGTTCAAGTTCCTTACGATTGTGGTTGTAGATGATGTGTCGTTAGATGCTGCTTACTTGGTTCTGACTCACGGCGATTCAAGGTACAACAAACAAACACTGCGGGGTCCTGGGCCATCCTAGTCATCGTTCCGATGTTGGAGCCCATGGTTGCAGCCACTGTGTCCATCCGTCTTGTCGAGGGTCTTCCTCTTTGTCGCTGCCCCTCCGCTTTACCGAGCATGATGTCCTTCTCCAGGGACTGATTCCCCCTGACAACAGGTCCAAAGCACGTGAGGGGAAGTCTCTGCATGCTTGCCTCCAAGGAGCACTCTGACTGCACTTCTTCCAAGACAGATCGGTTTGTCTTTTCAATATTCTTCACCAGCACCGTAATTCAAATGCATCAATTCTTCTGTGGTCTTTTTTGCTCAATGTCCAACCTTCACATTCATATGGATGATCGAACATACCCTGGCTTGGGTCAGTGCACCTTCGTCCTCAGTCCAAGGTGGCATCCTAGCTTTTACAGCACCGTGCAGCAGATTCGCCCAATGCAATGTGTTGGTTGATCGCTTCCATGAGCATTGCCTGCGGAGCTAAACAAGATGAAACAGCTTCAGTCTTTACTCCGCTATCATGACGTCACCTATTGGGCCACTCCCGAGGATTTTAATTTTTCTTTACATGAGTGGTAATCCATACCGAAGGCTCCAGTCCTTGATCTTCATGAGCAAGGTTTTTAAGTCTTTCTCAACATTCAGCAACCAAGGCTGTGTCCTCTGCATATCGCAGGTTCTTAACCAGCCTTCTGAGGACAGCCCTGGATGACTCTGCAGTGGTGCTCCTGTGTGGCTGAATTGCTTTGCCTCAGACAGCAACCCAAGTTCACAGAGGGAAGGTGTCCCATGGGGTCTGCTAGACTGTGGGCGATACAGGTATGGACCCTGAAATGGACCCTGAAATCATGCACTGCCACGTTGTCCTCTGCAATACATGGGGTGTGAGTTCAAACCAACTCAATGACAACAGGTCTCGAGTGGAAGGCGAACACTGACACTAAGCCAGGCGTAAATACTATCGCTATAACCGCATGTTGCTGTTGGGGGGTTACTGCTGTTAAGAATGCACCCAGCAGAACATTAGACGGCATCTCTCACTTGTGCACGTACAGTTTAGTGACATTTTGTGAATTGTGCAAGCCCTTGACTGTGTTTCACTTCCCTGATTGGCATCAACCCACGGGCCCTGAAGTTTCCTCTCAAAAGCTTCGAGTTGTCCATTTCTTCCCGTATAGTTAGTTCTTAAAAGAGCCTCACGCGCAGTGAAGACCTTTCTAATGCATTCAGCTAAACATATCAGGGAGTAAGTTTGCTTTGAGGTGAAAGATGATCTCTGAGCAATAGTTTCAGAAGTTCACACAGCCTCCAGGGAGCCCGTGAGAAGGTTGAATTCTGTTCTACATGCCACCCCCCCACACACACACACACATGCACGCACACACGCACCGTTGATCAGGTCTCTTCTATGGAATCGTTAATCAAAATGATCAGGAATGACAGCTAGGCACCATCCAGCTCTTCCGGTCTCATGGTCAGGGGAGGTCGTTGTCCATGTCCACACCCCATATCCTTCTCCGAGTCCCGACTTTCCTTCTTCTGTTATTTCAAATGGAGAGAGACCAATGGTGGTGCCTTGGGTGGGTACCTGTAAGCTTTTAAGACCCCAGGAATGAGGCAATCAGCTAAGAGGTAGAACTGAAGCACTGAACACATTCTGTACATTGTGCAGCACTGAACCTCGGAACTAACCATCCTGTGAGATGGTTGCTGGTACGTAAGTAGCGTGCTCTTCTTTAGCTTTGTTTTCTGGGTTGGGTTTTCCGTGTTTTCTCACACATCAGCAAGTTGCGTTGACTGTGTGTAGAGATTGAGGGCTGTCATGTGTAGCGGGAAGTATTGCCGTCTTCCCCTTCCCACGCCCAGTGGCATGCCTCCTTTTGTAAGTGGCTCTGAGGGGACAGCAGAGGGCCACCAGCTCTGTAGTCAGCTGTCACTCAACCTGGCAGAATCTCTTTCTGCCCCATGATTTCCAAATGCATCTATCTCTTGGCTGTTCCCGTCCTCCGTTAAGCCCTTGGCCCATCTGTCCTGGTAATTGCCCTCATGCGAATGGATCCTTCTATGCGGGAAATAGTCCCCATGGTAAGGTAGCCCATGGTACTTGGCTTCCTGAATAGCAACATTTCCATGTGGCTTTTGGTAATTGATTTCAGACCTACTTTAATGACTTAAAAATGTTAATTCCTCCATCGCAGTGAACAGGCAACGAGGTGCAGTGTCTGTATGATTCAGCAGTTATTGAAAATGGCAGGCTGTGATGAGGGAGAGTCTGGTCACCGTGTCTGGCTTTGTCCATGCCTTCTGCTCTCAGTGAGAGGTACGCAGGCACTCGGCCCAGAGAAGTCTAGTTTCTCTTTTCTGTGGTGCTCAGGTTAGGGACCCTCCAGTTGGCTCTGACCATCGTGACCTCATGTCCAGCCACGTGCCTCCACCACGGTCTTCTGATGTGGGAGCCCGTGGTTGCAGTCTCTGTGCCAGTCATCTCCTTGAAAAGCTTCTTCTTTGCACTGACCCTCGATTTTGCCATGCGCGATGTCCTTCTCCGGGGACCGGTGCCTCCTGATGGCATGTCCACTGTACATGAGATGGGCCCTCACCCCGCATTGTCACGTCAAGGCAGCATCCCCGCGTCCCGCTGTGTTCCGTCCCACGTGGACTTGCTTGTTCTTCAGACTGTCCCTGGTATCCTGACTCTTCTTTGCCAACAAGACCTCCACACGTCTGGTCAGAGCTCTCTCCTCCTCATTCACCATGCCTGCCTGGACACTACACATCAGACTCCGGATGGACAAGGGGCAGCTTGGCTCGGAGGAAACGACAGTCATCTCTTGCTGTCGCTGCATGTGATTGAGCCCGTTCTGACTCACCCTCAGAGGACAGAGTCAAACCACCCACAGCGCTTGCTAAGCTGGTATCTTCTCCGGAGCAGGTCTTCAGGACTTTCTTCCATTAACGTACTGGGTAGGGTGGGTTTGAACCTCTAGCCCTTGAGTTAGCAGTCCAGCACCGACCCCATCAGAACTCCTTCTTCTACCACTAGGAGAGGCTGCAGTATCGCCCACCAGTCAGACTCAAAACGGCGAAGAGTAGGGTGTGGTTGGGAGCAGCCAGATGCCCCCCCTTACTTCTCAGGGACAGCAGCCCAGCAGCCAACACAAATACTGTGGGTGATGCCAGCAAGCCAGATGCCATCACAAAATAGAACTGGCCTGTTTGGCATCTGGGTCTCCCCTTCTGATCCAGGAGAGCACATGGTGGACCAGTTGTTCCGTTTTCCTGGGTCCTTTCTTCCTCCACGTCCACTGGACGTTTGGATGGGTCATGTTGAGAAAGTGGAATAGACTTGGGCTGTGCCCCAAGCTGACTGCTCTGTACATAATAGTAATCATTAATAATAGCATTATGAACCAATCTTTAGCCCACTCTGTCTCTGAACCGGGAATTGTTCCCACCGCTGCACAGATTGTAGCTCATTTCCATATTTGGTATCTGTCTAAGTATCTCATTAGCCCACAGCAGAAGGGATCAAGCAAAGTAAAAAGCAAATAGCTCAGACCCCTCTGCTCTAACAGACTCCAGGGATAGTAAGCCAGGGGTGAAGTGGGGCAAGGGGAATCAGAGCACACAGAGAAAGGAATGAGAGTCATTCCGTGAACGCACAGTTCCCTGAGACAGGGAGGGACAACAGCGGACACGGGCCACACAGTGGGCTACACCTGGGGATGAGCTAACACCAGGCTGAACCCGTAGGAGAGGGTGCAGGCCTGTGGCAGGCACAGTGGCCTAGATGGTGTGGGCTTGCTAGAGCTGGGCTTTCTGGATAGGTCTGCAGGCTCAGTGGCCTTGGGGCATCTCTAACTGCTGAGTTTCCCCTCCCACCAGGGACGATTAGGATGGATGCGTAGTGGTCCAAGTATCCCAGAGTGTGAGAAGGAGAGTGGTTGGAGACTTGATTTCATCAGTTGATCAAGAAGGGAAGTGGACCCTCCTCCGTGACGGGCTCCACACTGGGCCAGGACAGTGTCAGAAGATGACATTGTGCCCTTGAGGTAGAGGGAGCAGCTTCCTGTCCTTCCACTCTGTCCCTTCGTATCCGTGGAACTTTGCAAAGTCAGTCCAGCCTCTGCAGCTCAGCCACCCACCCTCCTCTGAGTTCTCAAAGCAGGTGTGTCCCCCATGCCCCTCCCCCTCCCTGCAGCCAGCACAGGGCTTTTGCAGTGGGCACCCCTCTATAGTGTTGACATTGGCCTCATTTCTTGTCCTATAGAAGCCTCTTCTCATCTTCTAGACTCAGACACACACAGTCTTCTTTTTTTATTTTATTAGGATTTTATTGTGAATTAAGTGAAGCTTTACAGAGCTGAGCATCCATCCTAGGCCCAACAAGACACACATTTTGCTTCAACTCATTCACTGGCTCTCCCTCAACATAGCGTCACTTATTCCACCCCCTCCCTGTGTTTCTGGCTTCCATTCTTCCTTCTTTCCCAACCTTCAGAAAGGTGTCCTTGGATCTTAAATGGTAGAATTGTCTATCACAGAGGTGAGCTCCCTTCCAGACCTGAAGGGTAACTGAGAGCCAGAGTCCCTCCTACTTATCAGACCCTGTGAGCCTGGTCTCCTTTAGGTTTCTGAGTTCTGACCCATCTTTTTCTCCTGCTCTCCCCAGGATCTTCCAGAACAGTTGGTAGTAGTAGGTGGGCACCATCTCGTTCCTCTGATCTCAGGGTTGTGGAGCCTGACTCCTGAGTGGCCCATTCAGCCTTGGGACTCATTGTTTCCATGCATCTTTCACTTCTCATCATTCTCCTTTCCTCTGCGTGGATAGAGACCTGAAGATGCATCTTCGATGGTGTGGTAGTTACATAATCGGTTGTCAGTTTGAGACTTAAGAGTGAAGGGATGGAGTTTAGTCTGTCAATCAGGTCACAGTTTGAAGGCACTAAGGAGATAAATAGCTCGCTAGAGGTGAGACACATGCTCACTCTCTGCGAGGCATGCTTGTTGACAAGACACATGGAGTTACTCTAGATTCCTGGAGCTAAAGGAGCCATGTGGAGACCCCTGCCAGAGCTGAGATGCCTCTACTGCCACTGGATCCACAAGACTTTCCACCCCACTCCTGGTACCATAATGTGTTAGTCTATCCAGACTAACTAACACAGATGGGTACTCATGACCTTTTAAGATTTCCAGGTTCTGCCCACCTAAGTAGGATAAAAACATTGTCTTTGTGAACTGTGTTATGCCAGCAGACTATGTGTCCCCCAACACTAGGGTCTCAATCTCCCAGGCCCAGGGACTCATTCCCTCAAGGAATTTGGGAATGGCTAAGAAGTATTCATAACCGTGTCCCTCTGCATGTTCCACCACATTCATGGATATATGTGTAGAAAAGGTAAATACATTCATACATACAAGTATCCTCCACAAAATCTATGTATAGCCCTGGGTGTCCTCCCACTGCCCCACCCAGGCCTGTTCAGCCTGCGTCTCTTTCTAAGCATCTATTCAAAGAACACCACTATTGCCCGACTGTGACTATGCAACAGCATTGGCCCCTATTGTGGTCTCCGCAGGCTGTGGTGACAAAAGCCATTCCAATGTCGCCAAACCAGATGGGAGTCCTTGGAAGATTCCGGGCATCTCAGCTACCTGGAGGCCCTTGTTCCTCACAGCTCTCCCCAGCCCTTGAGGCTCCCAGCTCCCAGGACACACCCTTTACGTGAAACCCGGCTTATTTTCTTCCTTCCTGTGTCTCCCTGGTGGTGCAACGAGAGCTCGATGTCTAACCCGAAGGTTGGCATTTCAAACCCACTCTGTGGCATTGCTGGAGGAAGACCTCACGCTGTGCTCATGCGTAGCGGAATCCTGGGAAGGCCTATGGGCAGGGCTTTGTCTGCTCTGTCACCGAGGACACTCGGAGTTGGACTCAACATAATGGCACCCAAGATGAGCAGTCACACTCACCTACATCTCCACCCTGTCCCTTGTCGCTCACTCTTTGATGTTCTTAGGACGCATCTTCTGCTACCGTGGGCTGCTCCTCAGACCATGTTTTGCAGTAGGGACCGTGCATGTCCAGGACCTGATGGCATAGTAGGTTACCCGTTGGGCAACAGCTCAGAGCCACCAGCTGCTCCCTTGGGAGAAAGATGGGCTCTCTGCTCTCATAAAGAGTTACAATCTCAATGTTCATACTTGATACGACTGCACGATTGAATTGTATGATATGTGGATGAAGTGCCAGTAAAACGGTTTCAAACAAACAAACAAAGAGTCATGGTTGCAGAAATCCACAGGGGCCATTCTACTCTGTCCTGTAGGGTCGCTCATGAATCAGAACTGGCCTGGGAGCAGTGAGTGAGCAAGTGTATACACAGATGTCCTCAGCAACCAGTGCATGGTGTTGCTCTTGTTGGGGGTGGGGGATGAGCCTGCAAAGAGTGTATTAAGTCATTATCAAATCTACTTTAAGGGAGCATGGGTAAGACGAATACAGAAAGGCTACATCTCTTCAAGGCACCGGCTCCCCTTTGGAGCGCCGTGCTGACACACTTTTCATTAATCTGAGGTCACTGCCCCGGACGCCAGACCCATGATCCTGGCAGGTAGCTTGTTAGAATTGGCGGAGGTTTTACCTGTGTCTCCTTCGAATTGGCAATAAGTTGCTTAGGAAAAAAGAATGGGGTCTGTGGTTTGTAGGCAAAGAAAACCCATAATAAATATGATTAATATTCATTTAATTCCTGGAGACAGAACCCAAGTCCATCGACGTGGTCCCTTAACAAGACTTCATCCTCCGACCCCCCAGAACTCAAAGGGCTGGGCGAACACACCCCACTGTGCATTCATATTGCAATTATGACAGACCCCCAAATTCCTTAGTAGTTTAGACTACAAAAAGTTTAACTCACGATGAAGGATATTTATAGAGCCCTATAACAAAAGGCCTGGTGGTGTAGTGGTTACAAGTTGGGCTGCGATTGGCACGGTCCACAGTTTGAAACCACCGGCAGCTCCATGGGAGAGACTTTCTACTCCCACAAACATTTACAGTCTCAGAAAACCACAGGGTTTCTCTCAACTCTGTGAGTCAGCATTGACTGGATGTCAGTGAGTTTACATAGAAAGGGTCCCATGCATAATAATCAACTCCCTGGAAAGGAGGTTTTTTGTTTTGTTTTGTTTTTTAATGTAGAAAACAGGAGCCCTGGCAATGGAGTAGGTAATGTTTTGAGCCGCGAACCACAAGGTCAGCAGTTTGAACCAATCAGCTGCTCTGAGGGAGAAAATTGAGGCTGCTTGCTCCAATTAAGACTGGCAGCCTCAGAACCCCACCGGGGCAGTCCCACTTTGTTCCATAGGGTCTTGTGAACCCACTTCGCCTTGATGGCACTGAGAGGGAGTACCGAGTACCGAAAGGAGTCCCTGGGTGGAGATGTGCTTACCTGTTGGAATGCAAGCAGAGAGTTTGCATTCCTTGAAGACAGGTGCTGGTGATCTGCTTCGGAGATCAGATGGGACTCAGTTGACTGCACACATGGGGTCGCCCTGAGTCAGAGTCTTGTAACTAATCCATCACCAGGCAACTGCATTTCAGGTGGTGGAGGACTAGGAGACACCCATCAGCGCCTGTGTTATGTACTTTGCTGGGTGCACATTGTGCTGGGTACCATTCGTTTGGAAAATGCGCTCTGACCCATGTGAGCCTCTGTGTCTCCGTGAAGAGATGTCTGTCCCAGGGTCTTCCCAATGGCTGGTGGCTCGGCAGAAGCCTCCGCTCACCTCCCTTTCAGTAAGCAGCCAACGAATGAAGCTTTGCACCATCCAAGGTCTCCGTGACATACGCATGTTCGTTACACTATGCACCACCATCCACAGGCTATAGATGAGGAAATGGAACCAACGGTTAAAAACAGCAATAACAACAACAAAAACCCATCCTCTTGTGGATGTTGTTAGATGCCACCGAGTTGGTTCCAACCCGTAGCGACCCTGTGCACAACAGAACAAAACACGGCCCGGTCCTGCGCCGTCCTCTCATTGTTCCGATGCATGAGCCCTCTGTCGCAGCCACTGTGTCAACCCGTCTCATTGAGAACTTTCCTCCTTTTCTCTGTCCCTCTACACGACCAAGCTTGATGTCCTTCTCCAGGGACTGGTCTCTCCTGACGACATGTACAAACAGTATGACTGCATATGTGTAAGAATCTAAACCCAAACCCACAGCCATTGAGTCAATTTGGCTTGGCAGGCAGCCTGTAAGAGAGAGTACAACTGTTCTTTGGGGTTTCCAAGATTGCAAATCTTTATGGGAGCCGACAGCCACATCTTTCTCCTAATAAGCGGCGGGTGGATTTGACCCACAGACCTTACAGTTACCAGCCTAAGTCATAACCCCCTAGGCCACTTGAGCTGCTAGGATTCCTTAAATTCAAGTATGGTGTTGGTGTTGTCAGGTGCCGTCTCGGTGGTTGCTGCCCATAGCAACCCTCTACACACAGCAGAAGGAAACACTGCCCTGTGGGGAGCCATCTCACGGTGCTCCTATGCCTGAGCCCTTGTTGCATTAGGGGTCTTCTTCCTTTTCGCTGCCCCTCTACTTGACCCGGCACAGTGTCCTTCTCTAGGGACCCGTGTCTCCTGACAACACGTCCTAACTACCGGAGACGAGTATCGCGCGTGTGAGAGATGCGTGGTAAAGGCAAGAGGCAGTATGTGTTTATTTTATGGATTCCTATTTACGATGACCATCGCTGGGGCATTTTTATATCTGGAGTTCTTAGATATGCCTTTGATGTAAATGCTCACAGCAGAAAAACAAACAAACAAACATATCTTACATTGATGTGGTGTTTTGTTGTTGCTTTTTTTCTCTCTGCAACTTACCGGGTAATCACCTCCATAGACAGCAAGGCCAGCTCTGGCTCTGGTGAACCCTGACCCCCTGGGCTAGGGTGAGGGAAGCCATGCTTCATTCTGGAGCGGAGTTTTTACCTGGCCATTGCAGGCTCGGGATGCCAGCCTTGAAGCAGCCTTTGCATCCGGAAAACTGCGAAGCCCCCGGAGGACTGGTTATTCAAAGCCTTGATCGGTCTCTCCCCACCTCTCACATAAATCGAGACGTCCTTTTCATACTCATTAGCAGAATCCTGGCACCACAGCCCAATGCCAGTGTTTAGCATAATTCCTCTCTGCTCCAGTAATGGACGTGGACCAAGCAGAGAGCCATCACCTCCTGCCCCCGTGTACTATCTTGGAAAGAACCTCCGATTCCTCGTGGTATTAGGGGATTCGCAGTTCACTGAGCAAATTATGCAGTCCACCATCTAAGTGTGGTTGTTTAATTAAGCCCTTTGGTTCGCTCAAGATAGCTGAAAGGTTTCTGGGCAGGGCATCGCACGAGCTATTAAACATTCACAGCCAAGACTTGTAGAGCCTGGGTCTTGATGGATTTGGTTGGGGCTAGGGAGATGGTTGCAGGGAGGTGGGTTTAAAATGTGGTGGTGTGGTGGAAGTCACGGCAAAGGAAAAAGGGCCATGGTTGTCCCCACGCCTCCTCGGACAGAGCTGGCACCGTGTCGATGCTGTGAGTGAGAACAGACTTTGGATAATGTCCCCTGGAAGACAGGCGCCATCCAAACAGGCAGATTTAGTCCGGTTGTTGCACACGTGCAGATACATGTGTGCATATTAACTATATGTGTGCATGTGCCCACATTCATGTGGCTGTCCCAGCATGCCTTCTCTCCGTGTTAGCTCTGCCTCTCTGTCATGCTCATGTTTGCTGATCTTGAGCAAAGAGAGACAAAGAGGGCTTTAAAAAAGTTCAAGCAAAAATCCCACTATCTTTCCATTGCATTTCCAAGCAGTTCCAGAAGGTCACATATATATGCGTATGTACCAGACCTACGGCCGTTAAGTTGGTCCTGCCTCGGAGTGACCATGTCAGATGGAGAAGGACTGAATACCACAGTTCCTAAGGCTGGACATGTTCACAAATGCAAACCACGGCATCTCTCTCCTGTGGACCAACCGGTGGGTTCGAACTGCTGACCTTTTGGTTACCTGACTGTGTTGGGTCGGGTTGACTGGAGAAACGCATCTAGTGACACTCACATATGTGTAAGAAAGAGCTGTATACAACAGAGTACCATCCCATCCCAACTCGAGTGGGTAAGTCCGCTCCTAGTCCATAAGCCCCTCTTCAGACTCACGCAGCCACACGCAATGGTGCAGGGCGCAGGACGACCTCAGCCTGGTGGGCGCAGAGTCACATGGATTCAAGGTCAGTGCAGACATCCCAAGGCCTGGCAGCTCTCAGGGCCACTGGCAAATAGGAGGGGAAAGGCAAACAGAGAGGGGGTTTCCTGGGCCCTCCTGATGAGAAAGCCCCACACATCATCAGGCTGTGACCTGATTGACAGGTTGGATACCACCCCTATACTTTCATATATCTTCAAGTTGACGTAAAATATGTAACTACCACAGCCCAGTGCTTGACTCTCTGAGCCACTAGTCTCCCTGTATATATCCACCCAAACCTACTGCTGTGGATGCCATCCCCCACCACCACCCTGTGCAGTGCTGCTGAAGCTGCCTGTCTTTCTTTCTTATCATTTTATTGGAGTTCATACAACTCTTATCACAATCCACACATACATCAATTGTGTAAAGCACACTTAGACATTCGTTGCCCTCATCATTCTCAAAACTCTCACTTTTGGGCTCCTGGAATCAGCTCCTCATTTTCCTTTACCCCCTGGCCTCCCTGCTCCCCCCTTGCTCATGAACCCTTGATAATTTATAAATTATTATTTTACCTTTTTAAAATCATTTTATTGGGGGCTCATACAACTCTTATCACAAGCACATTTATACATGCGTTGCCCTCATCATTCTCAAAACATTTGCTCTTCACCTAAGCCCCTGGCATCAGCTCCTCATTTTTCCTCTCCCTCCCCACTCCCCCCTCCCTCATGAACACCTGATAATTTAAAAATTATTATTTGCTATATCTTACACTGTCTGATGTCTCCCTTCACCCACTTTTCTGTTGTCTATCCCCCAGGGAGAAGGTTATATGTAGATCCTTGTAATTGGTCCCCCATTCTACCCAACACCCCCCACTACCCTCCCAGTATCGCCACTCTCACCACTGATCTTGAAGGGATCATCCACCCTGGATTCCCTGTGTTTCCAGTTCCTATCTGTACCAGTGTACATCCTCTGGTCTAGCCAGATTTGTAAGGTAGAATTAGGATCATGATAGTGGGGGGGAGAAGAAGCATTTAGGAACTAGAGGGAAGTTGTATGTGTCATCGTTGCTACACTGCCTCCTGACTGGCTCATCTTTCTTTATGAGCGCAGAAAGCCTCCTTTTTCTCCTGCAGAGCAGCTTGTGGGTTTGAACAGTGGACTTTGAGTTTATTACTCCAATGCTTACCCAACAGTGCAACCAGAGCTGGCTGTGTATATCCACAGATGTGTATCTGTAGATAGGGGGTGTATGTGCTCCATCTGGACATCACTGAGATTTCGATGGATAATTGTTTGTTTCAGGGTGCTGTCCTGTGCATTGTAAAATGATGTGTTAAAGCATCATAGACCTTTACTCACTAGACACCATGACCACACATCACCCACAGAGTCCTAAGACTGCAAAACAGCCTGAAGTATTGTCAAATGCTTCCTCACTGGGAACCCTTACTGACTACCTAGCTATCCACACACACACACACACACACACACACACACACACACACACACGAGCCTGCACACAGTCTGCCTGTGCCATACACTCTCTTTCAGGCCTAGGAAGCATTGTCTCTGGAGTAGTGTACCATTAATGTACCGTTGTAGTGACTCACCATGAATCCATTGACTTGTTTGCATACAAATAAATGAAGAAAACATATAATGGCAGCTGTGGCCTGTTATCTGGAGAGAAAGCAAGCCTAGGACTTGGGGTGCCACCTGACAGCCACGTGATGCTCCTGGGCAAGTCACCAGACCCCCGTGAGCCCCAGTTCCATCGTCTATAAAAGGGAGGGGCATTCATAAGGGGACCAGGTAGGCAGACATTGAGAAGTGGCTGGGTTACTATATAGACCAAGAGACTCTCCTCCTCTCTCAGCGTGAAAGGAATCAATGGGGGTCCTTGTGTCTGAGGATACGCTCCACCCTGAGAGGTAGCACATCTTGCTCTGTCTACCCAAAGGCGAGTCACCCATAGGTGTCCTGGTGGTGCAGTGGTGACATGGCTTGGCGACTAACCAAAAGGTGGGTGGTTCAAACCCACCAGTCCCTCTACAGGAGAAAGATGAGGCAGGCATCTTCTGTAAAGGTGGCAGGCCTGGAAACCCCACAGGGCAGTTCTACTCTGCCCCATGTGGTCCACTATGAATTGGATGCAACTCAACCATCATGGGCTTGCTCTGGGGTCGGCCTTGAGAGTCTCTAGAAGCCAGCATCCAGAGAGTGTAGAGGACATTGGCAAGGATTGAAGGGCCTCTTGGCACTGGGAAGGCTGGCGCTTTCCTCTTTCCACATGTTGACTCAGGGCCGAGTGGACTTGGCCTGCACCTCTGCCACACGTACACACTCAGCAGCGAGGACATGCTGGACCACACCAGCACGCAGGCTCGGGAGGGTTCCCAGCCACGATCTGCAGATAGGATGAGCGAACCATCAACATCCACAGCGATGCCACAAAGGGCGCATGGGCAGCGTGTGGGCATTGGCCAAGATGTGGTCTTCTGCAAGCACGAGGAACCTAAGAAGTCATACGACTCACGTTGTTGTGATCTTCACTTTGTGCCAGGGCCTGGAGCCCAACCGGTGGTGTCTGAGAGGTTGACCCGTGTTCATTTGCTTGTGTCTCAAAAGGTGCATATGTCTGCTGGCTAAGGGAGCCCAAATAACTCACGGACCTCAGATCAATGGCAGCTCACCGCGACCCTCTTGGACAGGAGAGAACGGCCCCGGTAGCTTTCCAATGTGGTAATTCTTTACAGGAGTAGAAAGCCTCGTCTTTGTTCCCCAGAGTGGCTTGGGGTTGCAAACTGCTGACCTTTTAGTTATCCGACTGACGGTGACCCTCTAGGGCTGAGTAGAACTTCCTCAGAGGGTTTCCACTGCTGCAGTACGTACGGAAGCAGACTGTCCAAGCAGCTGGTGGGTTTGAACTGCCAATGTTTGAGTGGGCAGCTGAGCAATTAACTCCTGGGCCACCTGGACCTCCTTAGTCCTTCCTAGAGCCTCAGACTTCATCCAACCCAAACCAGTTACCAATTACTTGTCCCGAGGGTTTATTTTGTTTGGCCAGTAGATATTGACTTCCCCTAGCTCATAGCAACCAGGAGCAACTCCGCAAAGAATGTTGACAGCACCCTGCCAACATGCGCTGCATTTTGACCACAAGACTACACTAAATGACTACGTCCAGTAGGCAGTGGACTCATTCCACAACTGCTGAGAGCAGTGGTCACTTTGTGACTCGGAGAAAATATTTGGTGAGGCTGTGTCCCCCCACACACACACAATGAAGTTTAGGAATGTAAGGTGGTAGATGTTTCCCTGAAGCCTCCTGAAGCCACAGTGGTTTCAGGACTAGGTAAGCCAAAGGCTGCTTTTGAGTTTGAAAAGCAATTGGTGAGGGGGGTAGAATCCCCCATCTCTCCACCACCACCTCTCCAGCATCAGTGGGCGCGTGAGACTGGGTTGTCTAATGCAACAAAGGCAGTTGTACTGATGGAGGAATAAGAACGGGCTGTAGATCAAACACCACACCAGTGCAGTCCAACTGAAGTCCGTGGGTCCCGTGTCAGAGAGCCCTGTTCAGATCCCCGTAGCTGCACCTGAGGACACAAAGGTGAAGCAGGAAGATGGCAGGTGGGCGGGTGCAGAGGCACGTGGATCCAAGGTCTGTGGAAACATGGCAGGGTGGGGGCAGCACTCAGGGATGGGTGGTCCACACGGGGCTGCCCTTGGAGGCAGACACAGAGTCCTGGCAAGTAGGAAAGTGACAGGACAGAGAGAGAGAAAGAGAGAGAGGAGGGGTCGGCAGTATCTCTCTTGTAAAAAGGCCACAGCTCCCCGGAGACGTCATAGACTGCGACCTGATTGACCGGTTGGACTCCGCCCCTGCACTTTCACACCGATTCCAATTGACATAAAATCTTACTACCCAGTGGTATCTTGAATTGATCACCAAATGCCTCACAGTGAACCCAGGGGAGAGATCGAGCTGCCACAGAGGATTGCCTGGGTTCTCATCTTCATGGGATGGATGGGCAGGTCTTTCCCCCTTGGGGAAGCGGGGTGAGTCCCTAGTGCCCATCTTTGGACCCGCAATCAAGAGCCTGATTGCTGCGCCACCATCCTACTCCAAGTCCTGTGCAAACATGGCTCAAGGGAACAACTCCAACAACCTTCTGCTGGTTTCCTTACGCTCCTGAACCCCTTCCTCCAAAGCAGTACTATAGATACTTCTGTAATGCCAACCCCTATGTCTTGTTCTTCCACCTACTGTTTTCTTGTGGCCCCCAATTGCCCTGAGGTGGTTCAAAGAATTCACAGGCCAGGCTGCTAGTTGAATGGTTGGAGGTTAAGTCCACCTAGAGGTACCTTGGACAGGAGGCTTGGCGATCTATGTCTGAAACACCCGCCCTTGAAGAGCACGAGTTGGTGTTGACGTCATGGCCACTGGTGACCAGCTCTTGTAACCGTCACTGAACCCATCCCCTTGCCAGTGCTGTATAGAATTGGTGTTACCTGGTTCTGCTCACCTTGATCTCGTCCCTCTCCATGGGATTATTCCCAGGTGCTGCCGTCTCCTTTTTTTCCTACAGATTGTCCAAGTTCAATTCCATCACCACGTGTTTGCTCTGGCAAACACAGGCTGTTTCTTGACAGCCTGTGGGCACGTTCTTGTCATGACTCAAGCTTAGTGCACTGGCCCAGGGCTTGCCTCCCCTGGTGAAATAGAACCCCAGAGGCCATGGGGTTTGTCCTGCTGACCGCTGTATCTCCAGCCCCAGAACAGGGCCTCCTATCACATAGAGGGCACTTATTGAATATCTGGCTGCATGACCAGAAAGGGTGGCCAGCCCCATCTACTCCGAGTCCCTCAGAAGAAAGGCCTGGCTGTCCACTCCTGGAAGATCAGCCACTGAGGACCTTGTGCAAACAAGTTCCCTTCAGACACATATGAGGTCACCATGGGGCAAAATCGACCCCATGGCAACTCTATTTGTCCTCAGTTTCCCCACTTAGTCTTTGAGGATTAAATAGAGGCCAGGATGGCGAGACTCAGCCTTCCATACATTGGAAGTGCTGTCAGGAGAGACCTGTCCATGGGGAAGGACATCGTGTGTGGTAAAGTGGAGGGGCAGCTAAAATGAGGAAGGCCCTCAAGGGGGTGGATGAAGACCGTGGATGCAGCAGTGGGCTCAAGCACAGGCACAATGGTGAGGGCGGTGCCGAACGCCGCAGTGTTTCATTCTGTTGTGTCCAGGGGTGCTATGGGTTAGAACCAACTCAATGGCACCTAACGACAACTACAACCAGCTCAGTCATGGTCAATAGTGTCGCCTGCCCCCTCAAGGCGGCCTTCCTGCCCGAATGGACTGTTTTATTCTTTATGGGAGGTGAGCATGTTCACTGTGGCTTGGTCTGATTCCGATGCTCCTTATTACAAAAGAGATCTTCTAGCATAGAACATTTGGATACCGAGAAGACATTCAGAATCACGTGTCATTCACCACCTAGAGAGACTATAAGGTAATATGATTGTGCTTTTATTTTTTGCTCTACCCATCTAGATATGGATGTACCAGGAGCAATCTATTTATAATGATGGGCTCCGTGAGTAACGGTTTAAGGAGCATCTATTTATAATGTGAGTGGGTCATCTCCTTGGGTGGAACCAGGACAGGGTGGCTCAGCAGAGCCCCTCACTGCTCCGGGCGCCATGCAGTATGCTGTTAAGTGGAAAGGTTGTGTCTGGATTCCATTATGTATGTTTGGGAGTTGGTGCCAGGGAGCATTGCTCTGCTCTGCATAACCCATGGGTGGGGGCACTGACTTTCCGGAACTGGGCAGCATAATGGGAGGAAGGGGAGAGAGAGAGGAGGGTTAAGAGGTCCCAAAGCTGAGGACTCTGGTGTCATCCTCTCTCTGTGTCCCCAGACCTTCAGGAAAGCCTACTACCACCACCATCTCCACCCCACCCGCCAGCACAAAGCTGGACAGTCACACAAATGCTCTTTTCCTTTCTTCCCTTCCGCCTCTTCCCTCGCCCTTTGCTCCGTGGTCTGCATGCTGTGTACCAGAGCACGGTGCAGCGTTGGCCTTGTTGAGCGTCATCGCTTTGGCTTTAACTCATGGTGGTTCCCGTACACTAGAATGGAGGTTGCCGGAACTTGTGTTCATCTTAACCACCACGAGGCATGGCTTGAGTCTGTATTTTGAGTGCCTTCTGCAATCCCCATGGTCAGCAGTTTGAAACCACTGGCAACTCCTTGGGAGAAAGGTTGGGTTTTCTACTCCTGTAAACAGTTACCGTCTCGGCCACCCACAGGGGATCATTGTGAGTCAGCAGTGACTTGATGGCAGGGAGTTTGGTTTGGTTTCGGTCCAACCTAGGAGACTAATCTCTCAGCTCTCTCGCTCTCTTGCTCTCTCAGCTCACTCACTCTCACACACTCACACAGTCACTCACTCACTCACTCACTCACTGCCATTGAGTCCACCCTACAGGGCAGAGTCGAACACCCCCTGTGCGTGTCCCAAGCTGTAAATCTGTACAGGAGCAGAAAGCCTCTTTGTTCCCCTGCAGAGCAGCTGATAAGAGTTGAACCACTACCTTTCTGAGCGTAGCCCAATGTGCAGCTCACTGCCCCAAACTATATTGGACCGTCTTCTCTTCTGGTCTGTAGAGTTTTCATGGCAATTTTTTTTGGCACTAGAGTGCCTTCCTTCCTAGCCTTCCTCTGGAAGCTCAGCTGAAGCCTGGCTGCCATGGATGGCCTTGCTGGTATTGGAATTGTGGGTGGCCTAGAAGTCCTGGTGGCATAGTGGTTACACACTGGGTTGCTCATCGCAAGGTTCACAGTTCAAAGCCACCAGCAGCTTCCTGAGAGATCAATGAGGCTCTCTACTCCCCGAAAGAGCTGCAGTTTCAGCAACCCACAGGGGCAGTCTTACCCTGGCCTCTGAGTCAGCATCCACTGGATGGCCAGGAGTTTGGTTTGGTTTCAGAGCAGCACACACTGAAGGAGAGAGGAGAAGACCAATCCCACTGAGGAGCCGGCAGGTAGGGGTGAGAGTCCTACAAACAAAGGTGGCCATTCGTAAATATCTTCCCAGGGGACTTTAGACTGGCAGAAACCACAAACATGAGCTTTGCAACAATTTAACCCAGATCCCCAGGAGAAGGGATTTTTTTCCAACTGCCGTCTGGTCTGAGTTCACCTCTCTCTCCATCGTCCCCTGGACAAAGGTGTTTATCAGCTTGATATCAGGCCTGACCTCTTTCTAAAAGGGAGCTAGTAGGAGCCCTGGTGGCAGAGTGGTTACATGCTGGGCTGTGGTCGGCGAGACCAGCAGCTCCAGCCCACGGCCACTCTGCAGGGGAAAGAGGAGACTTTCTACTCCCAGAGAGAGTTACTGTTTCGTAATCTCATGGGAGCAGGTGGACTCTGTCCTGCCGGGTCACCAGGAGTCAGCATCGAGTCGATGGCAGTGGGTTTGTCAAAGCTAGCTGTCTACACAAGGCACAGAGCAGCCCTACATTACGAAGTACTTTATGACGTGCAATCTGTGAATGAGTGAAGAATAAGCCATTGATGAGGGAGATGGGTGGAGCCTTAGAGTTGCTTTAGCACTGGAACCCAACTCCCTACACACACGCGGGGTCACTTTCCCAGACACAATAGCAGGAGGAAGTCAATACTCATGAAGAAGAGACCCAGAAGAGGAGGATTTACCTAAAATGCAAACTTTCCAAGGCACGAAGGGGCAGGGAAGGCAGAAATGGAAATGTGATCCCTGGGAGGAACCCTGGTGCTGCAGCGACTAAGCATTGGGCTACTAACCGAAAGGTCAGCAGTTCCACTCCACCCGTCCCTCTGCAGGAGAATGGTGAGGCTTTCTGCTCCTGCAAGGTTTATATCTGGGGAGAAACCCACAAGGACAGTGCTACCATGCCGACAGGGTTGCAATGAGTCAGCATCTACTCAATGGCAGCGAACTTGTGTTTGGGTTTGGGCGGGAAATGGGGAGGGCGCAGTAAAAATGGAAAGGATTGCGATTGACTTCCTGAAAGAAAAGAATGTATGAATTGTTGAAATGAACGTGCTCTGTAAATTCTAACTCAACCCACAATTAAAAAGAAAGAAGAGAAAGTGCACCATTGACTGAATGTCACCCCCCACCCACCCCATCCGGTTCCCCCTCTAGTTTTCAATTGCCTTACTCTTTTGTTAACTGTTTTTTCCCCATATTAAACCAGCTGGGCAACATTGTGTCTCTATCTTAAACACAACCCTCATCGGTTTCCCTACGATCAGTTCCTACAAGTGGAAATACTTGAATAAAGGTTATGCAAATGTTTAAGCCTTTTGATACACATTGTTAAATTGTCTTTTTAGAAAGGTTAAACCAATTTACACTCTCAACAGCAGTGTTTAAAAGAGACTCTTTGCCTAAATCCCCTTTAGTAATGAAGAGTAGCATTATAAAAATCCTTTCCAATTGCCAGTTTAGCAAAACATTGAACCTGCGCGTTGTTGTGCATGCTTTCGGCCACTGGGAAGGCGTGTGCCTTCCTTCCCTCACAGGCTTTTGGGACCCACTGCGTTGCTTTCTCGGGAACTACTGCTTCTTGGTTGGCTTCCCTCCACTTTTTTCCCCAGGCTGGTGTCTTCATGATTGATTTTTTTAAAACTCCAAGCGTGGTGTTTCTGAAAGGTAGCAAGAAGCCTGATTTCATTTAATAAGCATCTGTAGCATCTGCCGTTGCTGCTGCTGCTGCGGCTGGGGGCGAGGGCCTGTGCAGATTTTTACCCTGGTGACCCCAGGTGACTAGCAGAGCTGCCCTTGAGGGTCCTCTGGACCACCAGGGCTTTCTCCTGCAGAGACGGTGGGCGGACTTGAACTGCCAACTTCTCCATTAGAAGCAGAATTCCTGACTGATGCACCATCAGGTTCCCTCGCTCAGAAAGCTCACTGCCATCGCATCGATACCGTCTCATCGTGACCCCCTAGGACAGAGGAGCTGTGGGTTTCCAAGACTGTAACTCTTCATGAGAATAGAACCCCACGTTTCTTCCACAGAGCCACTGGTGGCTTCAAACTGCCGACCTTGTGGTTAGCAGCGCAATGTGTAGAAAGCCTCATCTTTCTCTGGAGACTATAACTCCAAGGGCACAGAGAGTCCCCTCTTTCCCCTTTCACATTGCTGGCCCTGCAGCTCGCAGCCCAGTGAGTAACAATGGCACCATTAGTATGTGCCCCTTAGCAGTGGGTGAAGCGAACAAGCACTTGTTGTTAGCAGCTGTCTTGTCAGTTCTGCCCCATAGCGACCTGACACACCGAGCCCTGCACCACCCTCACCATTGCCCCTATGCCTGAGCCCATGGCCGCCACCACCGTGCCCGTCCAGTACTGCAAACGGACACACAAGTGTGGCACTCCAAGGTTAGTCACACAATCCCACGCAGCGGAAGAACGCCCTGGCTGCCTGCTCCCATAAGAATGACAGCCTGGGAAACCCTGTAGAGCCTGAGAGACCCCCCCATAACACATGAGGGAGACAGGAGGGGTCAAAATCAGCTGAACATCCACTGACCGGATGCCCAAGCATGTTCACATGGTGGTGAAGGACAAAGAAGGGGAGGGAAGAGAAGTTGGTGCTATGGAGATATTTCTCCATGTCTGTCTGCGCAAGGAGAGCCTTCCTGAGTTACTGCATCTGCCAGGCGTCCCAGCACCACCCTGCATCGCCGGTCTAATCCTTCCTTCTGCTTGCTTCACGCACACCCCTTCCTCCAAGAAAGGGCACTGGGTGCCACCATCAGTCTCATGGCTGTGTGCACCACAGACTGCATAGAGGTTTTTCAAAAGAAACAACCAAACAAGCCGATTGTCATCAAGTAGATTCCAACTCATGGTGGCCCCCTCCTCCCCCTGTGACAGAAGAGAAGGGTTGTCTTGGCTGTCATCTTTCAGAAAGCCATCCCAGCCTTGAGACCGCCGCACCACTGGATGTGTTTGAACCACTCACCTTCGGGTTTGCCATCGTACCAAGAGGGGCCCTTGAGGAAGGGCTGGATACATTGAGCCCTTGCGCTGTTGACCAACTTGGATTTCTTGATGACTTTTAGGTACTTGGGCACTTTTGTTACGAAGGCCTTTGCCAGGGAGGGCCACCCAGGATGTGAGCTCTGATATTATTCTGCCAAAGAATCAGACATCCAGTGGATTCTCATCTTCGGAGCCACTTCCCTCTTTCCGGAACCTTGGGTGTTGGGAGATGCTCAGAGAAGTTCTGGAAGGAAAATACAAAACCTAGCCATATTTGGACCGTGAGCAGGATATTGTGTTCTGGAATTCAGGGCTTACCTGCAGGTGGGGGTACTGAATTTGGAACCCCCAAGGGAAAGAGAAGGGATTCATGTTCCAAAGCATGTACAGCGGAGCAGATCGGTGATGAGAAGTGTTTTCTGGATGACCAGCAAGAACAGAGCTGTGTCCTCTTCTTTGAAAGTTTCTCGTTTGTTTCTTGGACATGGCTTTCTCCCTTCATCCAAATGTTTCCCTCCAAGCCTTCCCTCTGATGGCTTTGCCGGAGAATGCCGATCGAACCAGGAGACATGCTGGAGAATGTGGGGGAGCCCAGACTGTACTTGCTCGTTGCAGGTTGGGAGGAGGTTGGGCATCTGGTGGGGCAGAGGTCTCCCACTCCCAGCCCCTTGACCTCAGGATTGCCCCCCTCTGCTTCTGCTTCTGCTGCGAGTGGGTGGACACACCGTGGTCCATACACGCAGTGGGATGCCACTCAGCCACCAGGAGAAGCGGAGTCTTGGGTACATGCCACAGTGTGCATGAACTTGAAAATGCTGTTATTGTTGTTAGGGGCCATCAAGTCAGCTCCGACTCGCAGTGACCCCGTGTTCAACAGAAGGAAACATCTCCCGGTCCAGTACCCTCCTCATAATTGTTCTTCGGTTTGCGTCCTTTGCTGCAGCCACTGTGTCCACCCATCTTGCCGAGGGCCTTTGTCATTTTCACTGCCCCTACACTTTCCCAAGCGCGATGCGCTTCTCCAGGGGCCAGCCTCTCCTGGCAGCATGTCTAAAGTATGTGGGATGAAGTCCTGCCATCCTTGTCTCTAAGGAGAATCCTAGCTGTGCTTCTTCCAAGACGGACTAGTTTGTGTTTCTGGAAGTTCACGGTGCTCTCGGCATTCTTTGCAGCGCCATCATTCAAGTGCAGCAATTTTTCTTCGCTCTTCCTTATCCAACACCCGCCTCTCACATGTCATGTCCAAGAAAACACTCCGAGGAGCAAAAGCAGCCCATTTCGGGGGCATGTGGTGGAGGAGCCCACCTCTCCCACCGGGAGAGGGCAGGTGCAGAGAGACGGAGGCCTGTGAGCATCATCAGAAATGGGGGTGGGGGGTCTCTGTTCCAAGTGACGGGTTCAGTTAGTGAGGTGGTGGGCCTATAGCTTGGTGTCTATGATGAATGTGACTCGTGAAACATCAGAAGAGCTGGCAAAATGGGGCAGACATGCCACAGAGCAGCAGCTTGCTGGCCTTGATGGGCCTTGGGCCCTTTGGGCACGAAGTGAGGACATCAGCTCTCTTTCCTCTGCAGGGGCCTCACTTTACCAGCCTGTCCCAGGCGCAGACATTGCTGTGAGAACCTTTCTTACCACGAGGGAAACGTGCGGGCGCTATAGGTCAGCTGTAAGGAGTCCCCCTGGTTCAAGCTCTTGGCTACTAACTGAAAGGTCAGTGGTGGGAACGTACCTGCTGCTCCGCCAAAGACAGGGCCTGGCAGTCTAACACCCCTGCCCCCCATAAAAGGTTTTAAAAAAAACCAAACCCACTGCCTTCGAGTCAATGCCAACTCACAGGGACCCTATAGGACAGGGAAGAACCTCCCCGGTGCGTTGCTGGGACTCTCCCTCTTTATGGGCATGGAAAGCCTCATCTTTCTCCCGTGGAGGGGCTGGCTCCCCGGAGCTGGAAGATGTCATTGTAGAACCAGCACACACGCACGCGCGCGTGTGTGCAAACAAACACGACTTGTAGATTTTGTAAATATGCATGCCCACGTCGCCAAAGAAGTTCAGCATCTTAAGCCTCTGATAATAAGCTCATCTGGGGAAATATGTGTCCTGCGTCTTCTGCGGCTTCTTTGCTTATTCGCTTATAATTACTTCACAAACACGGTGTTCCTTGACTCGGCAAACATCTTCTGATCAATCTGTTTGCACTGCAAAGGCTCTGCGGAGTCAGATCACCGTGCCACCTCCCCTGTTTACCTGGAGAAGCAGGAACGGGGACCAGAGCGCGTGTGAGTCTCAGTCCGGCCCTCCGGGGGTGGGGGGGTGGGTAGGGACAGACCTGATAGGACACCGCTGATGCCAGCAACACACAGGCTGAGGGGGCAGCAGGCCTCCCCGCCCCCCTACTTCATTCTTCCCCTGCAGTGTGCCTGCTGGCTGGCTTCATTGCCCAGCAAGCCGCTCCTCTGAGATCAGGCCCATGGCAGAGTTCCCAAAAGGTATTGAGGATCAGATCCTGCTTTGCTCCATAGTCTGA
The DNA here is from genome assembly GCF_000313985.2 of Echinops telfairi. Lineage (NCBI taxonomy): Eukaryota > Metazoa > Chordata > Mammalia > Afrosoricida > Tenrecidae > Echinops > Echinops telfairi. The sequence goes on from NW_022103901.1 coordinate 35,874,083, forward strand.
CACCCCCACCTTCTCCCGGCTGAGCCTCGGCAAAGTCTTAAATGCACCCTGTCCTGTGGGCCTGCCCCTCTGGAAGTTTCCTGTGTTATGTGTACACTCTCTTGCGTCCTTCTTGTTCTGCCAGCAATTCCTGCTTGGTCATCTTCCCTGAACACTAGCATTGCCTCTTCTAGGGAGCTGGCTTAATGGGGAAGTCCATCGCCCAGACTTGTACTTGAATCAAGGTGCTACAAATTCATCTCCTTGGGGCAATCTCGCCCTCTGCGCACCTAAGAGACCTGAGCTCCTCTAGCTGTGGAATCCCAGTGTGTGCCAACTGTCAACTCAAGAGGCTGCTCACTGAGAGGTTGGGGGTTCAAGCCCACACAGTAGCACCTGAGAAGAAAAGACTGGAGAGTTGCTTCTACAAAAACATCCAGAGACTATCCAGAGGGACCACCCAGAGAGACTGTCCAGAGAGACCACCCAGAGAGACTATCCAGAGAGACCACCCAAAGAGACTGTCCAGAGAGACTGTCCAGAGAAATCCTCCAGC
>NW_022103901.1:35875313-35887839 GCF_000313985.2 Echinops telfairi
CCCAGAGAGACTGTCCAGAGGGACCACCCAGAGAAACTGTCCAGAGAGACTGTCCAGAGAAATCCTCCAGCTACTATCCAGAGAGACCACCCAGAGAGACTGTTGAGAGAGACCATCCAGAGAAATCCTCCAGAGACTGTCCAGAGAGACCACCCAGAGAGACTGTCCAGAGGGACCACCCAGAGAGACTGTTGAGAGAGACCATCCAGAGAAATCCTCCAGAGACTGTCCAGAGAGACCACCCAGAGACCACCCAGAGAGCTCATCTAGAGGAGAGACCACACAGAGACAGGCAGAGAGACTGTCCACGGGAGGGACCGTGCACTTAAGACAACCAGAGTCCTCTGAGGGTCAGGCCACTCTCCCACTCCCTGTAAGCTGTCAGGGATGAGACTTGCCTGTGACTCATGTCTATCTTGGTGTCTTGGGCCAGGACCCCCCCCCCCCAATCTCCTTCCTCAATGTTCTACCTGCTTGTCTTGGGCCTTTGAAGACCCTTCTACTGTGATGCCTTTCCCCATTGTTTGCGAGCAAGATGGTCCACTCCATCTGGGGACCTCCCCAACCCAGTGGGAAAGGCCCTGATCACCTCTCCCCCCTTGTCCCAGGTCCCTCCCCCAGGCTCAGCTGGACCCCTTCCGGTCTCTTCTGCCTCCATGCTCCCCCCTCACCTCCTGGAGGACAGGGTGCGGCTCAGAGTCTCGTCCCTGTGGGGTAAACAACGTCTTCTCCCTCACCCTTCTGTAAATCACTGTGGAACTGAATGAAATTATCTTCAGAACAACCCTTTCTGGTCTGTTTCTCCATCAGAAAATCTCATTAAGACTTAATCGCTAACATCTTCCCCATCCCAGGGGTCAGGCTACAATTGCTGCAGGAGAGGAAGTGAGTGAATCCTCTCCATTCCCGGGACCCTGCTACTTCCTGAGCATCATGCTGGGGGCCACGGGACAGGGCAGCCCGGGACCCCCACTGCCCTTCTTCTTTCTCCTCCCATATTTTTTGCACAGAAAGGGGGTCCATTACAGATTGGAAATGGGAGACAGGCAGCCATCCATAGCCAAGCCCCATGGTTCCATGGGCTTTCGCCTCCAAGCCCGATGCCCCCGACAGCCCCCGAGTCGCCCCAGCTCCAGCCTCATCCTGGCTTGTCCATCGTCCCTGCCTGCTGGCTCCACTCCAGCCCTGCTTCTCTTCCCAAAGGAGCTTCTGTTCTTGGATGACTTGAGGGCCCTTCTCTGTGCAGGCAGTAACCTGCTGGTCTCATCGGGGCCGTATATAGGTTCATGTTGTCAGAATCTCAGCAGCACGCTGCAGGTTTGTCCACATCCAAGATTCGGGGCCTTGCCAAGGCTCTTGCTGCTCGCAAAGAGCATTTTAAAAAACAACCCAAATTCACTGCCTTGGCGTCCATCCACAGGGTCCCACGCCCCGACTAGAGTCCCTCCCTCACCTGGCTGGCAAGGAGCCCTGGTGGTGCAGTGGTTACAAGATGAGCTGCTAACCACAAGGTCAGCAGTTTGAAACCACCCACGACTCTGAGAGAGAGAGAGAGAGGGCTTTCTACTCCCATAAAGAGTTACAGGCTCAGAAACCCACAGGGGAAGTTCTACCCTGCCTTTTAAGGGTCACTGTGAACAGCATCGACTCGGTGACAGTGAGTTTGGTTTTGGTTTGAGGGCTGGCTTGGTTTGGTTACAAGGAGATCTCATCTCTATAGCTATCAATTTCAAGAGAGGAGAAGGAGCGAGGGAGGGAGACAGACAGGGAGAGGGGGGTTGAGAGAGAGAGAGAATGCTGAGCTGTGCCTGATGAAGGAATTCAGTATGGGCAAAACCCTGACATTTGAGATGTACAATGTAATCAGCAGGACTTGTAGCTTTAGGCAAACATCACTGCTCTGAAAAATAAAATTCATCCGGTCAGATTCTGTGCATGAAAATGCCTTTAAAATATATAACAGAGATATAATTCCTAGCTTCCATAAGTACCAGCACACTTTCTTTACTATTTCCTTCTGGAGGGGCTTTGGGGAGACCTAAAAAATGAACATAGAGATGTGGAGGTAGGCATCACCCCGCCCCCCCACCAAAGACTCCAAACTCACCAAGTGCCACCGTGAGTGGATGCTGACTCATACAGACCCTATGGGACAGGGTAGAACTGCCCCAGGGGCGTCTGGGATGGCAATACTTCATGGGAACAGAAAGCTGTGTCTGGTGGAATTGGACCACCGTCTTTGGGCTTAGCAGCCTCAAGGGGAGCCTACTCTGCAGCCAGGGCTCTATAGGCACACCCTGGGGACCTTCATTGCGTTTTCAATCTAATGTATACCTTATTAATGATGCTGGTCACCTGAATGTATGAGGCTTCCAATCTTGGACCTTAAAATGTGCCAGATAAGAAGAAAGGCTCATGGCTATAATTATTGACTGCTGGGCTGAGGTTCAGAACCAAAGAGCCTTCAACTCGGGAAAGATTTGTCATGCCATTTCAATTGAATGCAGATTTTGTCTTTCAGCCTCCTCTCCCCTCTCCTCTCCTCTCTTCTCTCCTCTCCTCTCTTCCCCTCCCTTTCTCTCTCTCTCAAAGGGGGAACATTACTGCGAGTCGATTATGAAATATCGTATTGCACGCACACAAAAATAGATCAGGGCTGGCACATTTGTAATTTACTTGTAAGTATGAGGTTCGTATTAGAGATCTATATATCATCTTAGCCAAACTGGCTCCGTCCTGGACTGTATTATTTTGCTAACGGGGGTGGGGGGTGGGCAGACTTTCCAGTTCCAAGCAAAGGTCAGTCTTGCTCTTCTGTTAGGGCCATTTAATCTCATTTGTCTCCCCATTACTGACCTTCTCTTTATTAGTTGCGGCAACTGCTGCTGGTTTTCAGCTGAGAAGGGTACTTCCAACTGCTGCCATTTCAGTCTTTGAATTTCTAAGTAGGGACCTTGACTCCTAAGGGGCCAGCCCCGCCCCCACTTCCCCCCCACTCCCCACCGACCCCAAAAGAGAATGCTCAAATCTGAGGCTGTCCTCGAGTTTCCTCGGAGATGGTGCATGCAGATGGAAGAACACACATGTCCTGATTCCCTTGCAACATTTTGCATCCCTGTCCAAGGGCACACACACATTTCTCCCTCTCTCATCTCCCTGAGCCAGGATACTCCTCTGCCTTCTCCCTTTTCCGTTTCCCTAATAAACCAGTCCAGAACTGTTGAAAGTTCTTCTTTTTCCTAAAGATCATTTTATTGGGTGCTCTGCTGTCCGTCCCCTTGGGGGAGGGTGGTGGTGGTGATGATGTATCGATCATTGCTGAAAGATCGTTGACAACTTGCAAGCCGGCTATCCATAGGTTTAAGAAATCACTCTTACAGGAGACCGAATATATCACTATTTCTCATTGCCATCCAGCTGTTGCTGCCTCTTAAAGCAACCCTGTAGGACAAGGTAGCACTTTCTCTTGTGGGTTTCCAAGGCTGTAACTCTTTATGGGAGCAGGAAGCCTTGTCTCTCTCCCTCAGAGTGGCTGGTGGTTTCAAATCCATGACCTTGTGCTCGGGTAGCAGCCCACATAGCACACTCCACCATCAGGACCCTTTGTTATTTCTACCCAGTTCCAACTGCCATGTGTCTGGCAGTCTGTCATATGGTGGTAGCTTGTGTGTTGCTTGGATGCTGGAAGCCATGTCGCTGGTATTTCAAAGTACCAGGAGGGTCACTCAAAGTAAACATGGAAAAAGAGGAAGGCCCTCAAGGAGATGGATTGACACTGTGGCCACACCACTGGGCTCAAGCGTAGGAAAGATTGTGAGGAGGTACAACAGGGTTTCTCTTTTCAGCTTACCGTGGACCTCTAAGAAATTCAGAGGCACCCCCAGTCAGAGTGAACAAGAAGCAATGCAGTGTGTGTGATGGAAATCTCATGAACCTTCCTTTCATGCCAAACCCAACCTAACCCAAGCCAACCTAACCCAACCCAACCTAACCTACCCAACCCAACCTAACCAAACCCAACCCAACTCAACCCAACCTAACCCAACTCAACCCAACCTAACCCAACTCAACTCAACCCAACTCAACCCAACCCAGCCTAACCCAATCTAACCCACAGAACAAATGAAAGAAGCATAGCAATGCCAACCCTCCCCCCATCAAAACCTCGACTTGTTCTGGCTTTGGGAAGAAGATGATCTTGGAGTTCCTCTTTTCTTTCCATATATCTCAACATAACAATGAAACCAACAGAAAACAGGGGCCTGTGTAAGGTGAAAATCTGCCAGAGAAGGAAGACAGATATTGTCTATTAAAATAAGTGAACTTGGTAAAGTACAAGATCAGCGATAAAAGGAAGACCCTCCACACGATGGATGGACACAGTGGCTATAAGAGGAGCTCGAACAGCAAATTGGAACTGACTTGATAGCACCTAAGCAGTAGGCTACTAGGTTGTTAGGTGCCATTGAACCAGTTCCAACTCCTACTGACCCTGTGCACAGCAGAAGGAAACTCTGCCCAGTCTGCACCATCCCTATATGTGTTCCTGTTCCCGAGCCCGCTGTGGCAGCCATTGCATCGATCCATCTTGTCCAGGCCCTGCCTCCTGTTAGCTGCCCCTCAGCTTTACCAAGCATGATGTCCTCCTCCAAGGACTGGTCTCTCCTGACCACATGTACTTAAACTCTCACCATCCTTGCCTTTAAAGAGCATTCTTCTTCCAAGACAGATTGTTGTTGTTGTTTTGTTTTCTTTTCTTTTAGCAGTCCACGAGACTTTTAATATTCTTCTCCATCACCATTACTCAAAGGCATCAATTCTTCTTCCACCAGCCTTTTTCAATACCCAACTCTCGCATGCATAGGAGGCCGTGGAAAATACCACAGCTTGGGGCAAGTGCACAGGCTACTGAGTAGGAAGTCATTAGGGGACCTTTGAAGCAGGAAGAGGCAGATTGTCGCAGCGGCTGCAACACTGGGCTCAGGCACAGTAGCGATGGTGAGGATGGTGCAGGCTGGGCAATGTTTCTTGCTGTGGTGCGTAGGGTCTCCACGCGTCAGAACTGACTCGACAGCACCCAGCAACCATCACCACCAGAAAGCCAAGACAAAACAGAAAACCACGCACAGCAGAGCCCACGAAAGCGTGACCCTGCATACAAAGGAAAACGATTTCTGTGAGTCTGCCCCCTGTGAAGGGTGGTAACACTGCTCGGACCCTGGAACATCCAGTCCCATCAAGTCCTAGCTCTCCCAGCTCCTACTGGCCCACCTTCCCCTCTTAAGTGCTCATCCTCTTGGGCCCCTTGAGCTGCATTGAGGGACAGGGCATCCGGGGTCTTTGGTGGGGAGCCAGCCGAGTGATGGAAGGGCACGGTCCTGTGACCTCCCATTATCACTTCAATGATGTGTTTCCTTCTAAGTCCCTCTCATGTTATAACGAGAATACTTTCCTCCCCCTCCTGCAGGCTGCTAAAGGGTTTCTGCTGACCCCGGGGCACACCACACACAGGGGCGGCCTCCCCAGCGGCCCCTTGGAGACACCAAATGGGAAGAGTGCTTTTTAATTGACCCTGCACACAGGTTAAGGAGCCCTATCTAATTAGGGCCCGGTTGGGGGGGGGGGGTGTCCATCCCTTCACTGGGGTTGGCCCCTGATTAGGGAAAGTGCGAGGTTCTGGTTAATGGTCTCAAAGGTCCTTCAAGGGCCACAAAGCCCCCAGCCAAGGATGCCAGTCTTCTCGGGGAGGAAACCTGGTGGCTAGTTCCAAACCACCACGGGAGAAAGATGAGGCTATCTACTCCCATGAAGGGGATAGGCACAGAAACTCACAGGGGCAGGTCTGCCCTATATCCTGTAGGGTCGCTGTGAGTCGGCATCCACTCGAAGGCAGTGAGGTTGGTCTTCTGGTTTGGGGAGATGATGGAAATCTTCTCCCTAATCCCGCGGGACCTAAGGAATGGCCCAGAGTGGAACCATTTCTGTTGTTGCCAAGCCTGTGGATGGCGGAATGACCTCCGGCCAACTCTGCCCCTCCTCTCCATCATGAGGTCTGCATTCAGTGTTCCAGTTGCTAGTGTCCGTCCATCTCCCAAGTGGCATCATCTCCCCCCACCCCCTTTGGTCACCATGTGCTTTTCCGAGTGTGAAGTCCTTCTCCAGGGACCCGGGTAACAGGGACTACGAAGTGTAAAGGGCAGAAAGAGTCCCTGAGGGGCGCCAACAGTTAGGCTCTCAGCTGCCAATGGAACGCCAAGCTTGGCAGTACCAGTCTTCCCAGAGGAGGCTAGGAAGCAAGGCCTGGTGGTCCCCTGGGCAAGCAGGCATGGGAAAACCTAAGGAGCACCCACGCTGTCTCAGGGGGAGGTCGCCGCAGCAGATGATTGGGTTTGAAGAGGGACAGCTGGCTTCTCCTCTGCTCTGGAAGACCATTCCCAAGAGCCAAGGCTTCCTGATTTTCGGTGACTGCTTTCTCCGTGTGCTGAGCCATTTTCTTTCTTTCTTCATTCATTCATTTTTCTGAAAAGGAGGGAGTAGGCTGAGTCTATTTGGGAACCTATGTGTTAGGGCTTTGACCCCATCTGGAGGCACCTCAGAAGAAAGGCCCGGTGATCAACTTCTGAAATAAAAAACACAACCCTCCCTGAGCAGCCAGTGGAGTGCACTGACACTCAGGTTTGGGTGTTGCCTGGCCCTGGAGCAGGCCAGCTCTCATAGGCCCTCAGTGGTGGAGCCCCAGGCAGCTCTGAGGCAGACTCCCGTCCAGGCAGGGATGAGCAGGGGACACTCAGGTGAGAAGGTGTGGTGAACTTGAAGCAAGGCTAGAGGCCTGGCACAGCCAGGAGGTATGCGTGCGTTCTGTGCACCCACAAGGCAAACACTTTACTCCTGGTCCCAGGCATGATGCTAAGCTCAGTCCGAGTGTGACCTGGTACTCTTCTGGCTGTGGGGACATTGGGGGCAGTTTGCATGCATAAGGACCCGGTATGGCAGAGAACCGCCCCTGAGGGCTCTCCAGGGCTTCCGTCTTTACGGGAGCAGATGGCCAGCTATCTCCTCCACGGAGCTGCTGTGTGGCTCCTAAACTGAGGCTTAGGCGAATGGACTCCGACCTCAAGGGGTTAATCCCTGAGCTGGAGTTCTTCAAGTAGACCAGAACCAGGGCAAACGCCAGGGAGCCAGGAGCTGACTTCCCACCTGGGGGAGACGGGTGCAAGATCCATAAACCCAAGGAAGGCTTGTGGGCAGCCAAAGAAGAGTCATGCCAGAGCCAGTGAGGGCATGCTCACTTATGCCAACTTACTGATCTGTCACATGCAGTTTCCACTTTGGAGTGGTGCAAAACATGTGAAACAATCCTCTCTAGCTGAGTAAGTGACGCACAAGGAAGGCCGGGTTGACCTCACGGAGTGGGTATCCAGTCTCCATCATGGGTCATAAACTGGAGACAGGGGCTTGGACTCTGGGTGCACATGCTGTGGGGTTGGGAGAGAGACACGTCAGCCAGAGGTGATGCTGTGCACTGCAGATGAGCAGGGAAGCACGGGTCAGCCTGTGCTTACCTGGCTTTGGATAACTTCGAAAGGCTTTCTGAGACTTCCTTGCCCTACGACCCGCCTCTCCTCACCTCGCCTTGCACAGATTCACTGCGGTAATGAGTTCTAATGAGGAGTCGGAATTGCCAATTGCCTTGTGCAATTGCACCTAATCAAGAGAAGACGACGTCTCCATGATTTGGAGTGGGCAGGGAAGTGGACTTGCAATGACGGTGAACTCTTTTCATTGAGCTTCTGTAACGATCACTCTATTGTCCACCATTCATAGGGGCCTGAGTACCCCTGCCCTCACTGCTGCCAGGGCCAGGGCAGGGGAGTCCCTGGGTCAGTCATGCCTGTGATGCGGGTGCTTGGTCTTCTCTTCAAATAGATGACCTCTTAGAGATGCTTCACCCTTTCACAGCGGAATTGGTTTCTGTTTTGTTGATGTTGTGCCTCTTCACTCATGGAATTCATCCTGATTTTTAGGGGAGGAAACACACACAGGTTTTTGAGATAATATGGATTTTGATACAGTTCTGTGGGACACCTAGGAGGGGGCTTATACAATGTACCAGGAGTACAGCCAGAATGTTCCTGAGAATGAGGATGGTGACACTTCAGCTTATAGCCTTTGGACGTGTTGTCAGGAGAGACATGCCCCTGGGGGAGGACGCCATGCTTGGTAAAGTAAAGGGACAGCGACAGAGAGGAAGGCTCTTGACAAGATGGGCTGGCACAGCGGCTGCAACAGTGGCTCAAACGCGACAGGTGCTGGGGATGGCGCAGAACCGGGTGGTGTTCTGTTCTGCTGTCTGTCGGTTTGCTGTGAGTTATAACTCTCAGTGGCCCCTAAGAACAATGTCGACATTGAATGTGTGAAACTGGGGTGTGGGTTTGTTTTCCGCGTGTTCTTTGAAGCCCGCTGGGTCCCAACTAGTCTCTGGTATGGGACTGGCAGAGGAATTCTCATTTCCTGAGATTCCCCCTGGTCACAGGCCAACCTCAGAGCTGCTGTGGGTTCGGTTCCAGGAGCCACCATGAAGCGACAGTCACAATTCGGCAAACCACAGAGAAGTTTTGGTTTTTAAACTCACTGCCACTGAGTCAATTCCTACTCACAACAACCCTATAGGACAGGGTCGACCTGCCCCTGCGAGGTTCCAAGACTGTGACTCTTTAGGGGAGGAGAAAGCCTCATCTTTCTCTTACAGAGCCAATGGTGGGTTCGAACTGCTGACCTTGTGGTTAGCAGCCCAGTGCATAACCACTAGCCAGCCTCCTTGCCCAAGTGCATAGAAAAGTCAGGTTGGCGCTAAGGCCTGGGATATTGTGAGAAAGCCCAACCCAGGACACGGAGACGCACGGGGTGTTGGCGAAATGACACCAAAGACTTGGAGGGCACAGGGTGACCTCAGACCTTCAAGGTGGAACACACGCTACCTGGGAAGCGCAGTAAGTGAACAGCACTTAACAAGGGGCTGCTGGTACACAGGGCCCACCAGGTGGCAGCACCGATTACTACTGGGATAGGAGCTTCCCAAGCACCTGAGGCCCTGGAAATATTGGTGGGTTTTATATGCCCCATGGGCCAAAAAAATGACACAGCTGGTCATCAGCGCTGTTATTCAGCAAATCCAGCATCTTGGTCATCGAGTCTACATCTCCTTCCTCCTCCTCAGTGAACTTTTTCATGAATGTCTCATTTTTCTATGTTTTTAATAGGATATGACAACTGGGGGGTGGGTTTAGAAACACATGAAAGTACAACACCCCCCCCACACCCCACATCATCCCATCACTAACATAACCACGTCCAGTACTTGGATTTCCTGTGGTCAGTCTGCTCAGCCTGTGTGCGCGCTTCTGCAATCTCCCCCCTCCTGTATTTTCAGGATTCCATCGGCGTTTCACTTGGCATTGAACCAGGGGCATTTTCATTCTGTCATTAATCATCTCTCAAAATTCTGTCCCCAGCCCTACAGCCGCCGAGTGTATCAGAACGTGCCGCTGCCCTGGGCCTTCCCGGTTTCCTGTTTGTTTGCGTTTGGTTGTTCTGGCGCTAGGCTTGAGAACCAACAGGACCCGGCACACTCTTTCATGTCTGTGTGTGGCTGCATGTTCCTGGGACTAAATTCTGGGAAGCATTGCTTTGGGTTAAGAGATATGGGTAGGGTTCTACTTCTCCAACAGAATCCATCCAACTGTTCCCTAAGATTCGCGTGCCCTCCGACGCCCCACCATGACAGTCCAGGGCACTACTGTTGTGCCTTTATTTGCAAACAGGATCTGGGGTTCTGCTCAAGGAACTCGATGGGCGAGAAGCCCTGTCTCCTCTCAAGCCCTCTTCTACACTCTGATCAATTGTATCAATACACTCAGCCACCCCGTCCCAGGACCGTGGAAGAGAGTCACGCTTACCCTCCTCTTATAGGCAGAGAAAGAAATTGATGTCCCTGGGTGGTGTCAATGGTCACCACGTTCAGCTGCCTAGGCAAACGTTTGTGACTTTGAGTCTACCCAGAGGTGCCATGGAAGAAAGGACTTGTGATCCATGGACTTCTGAAAAAAAAATTTTAAAAGACAGGCGTTTTAAACTGCAGCAGAATACCAGTTTACCTTGACCCACCTTTGAGTTATTGGATATCGAACCCAAAACCAAACTGCCATCAGGTAGACTCCAGCTCATCTGTCTCCCGTTCCTTTCCCCCCACCTTTCTTCCAGTAGGATGCTGTTCCTTTATTATGACCATCATGATTTCTCTACTTCAAACCCTTCCCACCATGGAAATCCCCTGCCTCCTCTTGTTGGGAACCAGAGAAGCATAAGGGTCATGGGTGGGTTTGGCCACCACGGTGCAGCTGTTTGTAAATGGGGCCTGCGTGTCCGTGCCTGCCCCTGCTCTCCCTGCCCAACTGCATGACATCACCACCCCAAAGAGTGGCCTGGAAAACAGTGTCCTGCACAGTGCAGGTGGTGGGGAGTGGGGGCTAAATATAATCTTCAAGCCTTCATTCAGGTCCTGCTGGCACCCTCAGGGCCACGGCACCCTCTCTGGGCTGCAGCGCTCTCTCTGCACTTGCCTGGCATCGTGTGGGTCTTGAAGAACATGCTCTGTAACTGGGGGGAGGGGACATCATCATTCAGATGGGGGTGCTGCTGGATGATGACTCCAGCCTTCATTGGCCCTGGCTGTTTTTGTGCTTCCTGGAGTGTCCGGGCGGTCCAATTGGCGCAAGGACATCACCAGGCCTTTCTTCCAAGGTGCTTCTGGGTGGGCTTGCACCCGCAATACTGCGGCCTCCTCTTTTGCTATTTGCTAAGGGATTTTGTTATTCACTAGGTGTTCAACTGTAAGGAGCCCTGGTGGCGGAGTGAGTTACACACTGAGCTGCTAACCAAAGGGCCAGAGGTTGGAATCCACCAGCTGCTCCGTGGGAGAAAGATGAGGCTGTCAGCTCCCGTATAGATTTAACATCTCAGCAACACACAAGGAAAGTTTTGCAGTGCGCCCTAGGGTCCCCATGAGTTGGAAGCCACTCGATGGCAGTGAGACACGTGTAATTCATTTGCCTTTAGAAATGCAGGCGCCTGCCTCTGCCGTGAGTCAAAGCCCCATGATAGATGTCCACATATCACCATGAAGACAGACCTGTAGCCATTTGTGGATGGCTTTGTGGAGGCTCTGGTGCCTCCGAAGCCAGCCTTGGGGAAACTGACCACAAACGAAGCATCTCACAAGGGTAGAGGTAAACTCTCTCCCTTCCTTCTCTTATGTTTCTCTCCCTTCTTCCTTGTTTCAGTGTAGCCTCCCTCCTTCCCTTTCCTTCCTCCCTCTCTCTCTTCCTGATTTCCTCTCTCCTCTGATTACCCACCCAGAATGCTCTGCTCTTTACAAACATCATTTTCCGCCGTGTCTTCAGGCGGCTGGTTCCACCCAACCTCAGCATGCATCCTGCCCACACAGTCTAGATAATTCAGTATCAGAAAACAAAATTTTCTGCTATCAAGCGGATTCTGGCTCCTAGAGACCCTATAGGACAGAAGAGAGCTGACCCTGTGGCTCTCTGAGACTATAACTCTTCATGGGAGTAGAAAGTCTTGTCTTACCTCCCACAGAACAGCTGATCTTGAGTTTAGAAGCCCAACATGGAGCCCAGGGCTCATATCACTACACCCCCAAGGTTCCTAATGAATTCTAGGGCTCCTATCCAAACTCAGTCCTAAACAAAATGGGCCATTGTGGGTTCTTTGGGATGCCCAAAGGGTCGGCAGGATTGGGTCTTGACCTGCAGCATGCTCACACCAACCTCTAGTCCTCAGCAGAGTCAGGGCCAGCTGGCTGCTTCCCATTTTATGCAACTGTGGAATTGGCGATGGGCACCTCCCTCCCTGCCACACATCCCTCGGAGATGATGCAGAAACAGCCGAGGCTCTCGTTCTCTGACTGAGAAGGGTCCTTCAGATGCAGGCTGGGCATTCCCGTTCAAGACGAGATGCCAGGAATCTCGTCTGGATTTAAGAGCTGGTAGTGCCGTTCTGAGGCCCCTGCCACGTGCCCCTAAGTGCACTGCTCTTGAAGCTCTGTGGTTCTCGCTCGTTTTTTCCTTTTCCTTTTCTCCGCCCCCCCCCCACCCCCATCCTCCTCCTCCTCCTCCTCTCTTTCTCGTTGCTGCCCCGTGGCTTCATCATCTGTCTTACGCAATCCCCTCAATATGTCATCGGTTGTTTGGGGTTGCTTCAGGATTACAGAGATCCGGAAGACTCCAGGTTAAGTCCCCGGGGAATGTTACTGAATGGCGCTTGAAGGACACTTGTCTCCACTCAGGAAATCTCACCACTTGGAGACTGGGAATGACACTGGGCCTAGGGCGTGGTGGTGGTGGTGGGCGGGGGGACAAGCTAAGAGTGGAATTCCCTCATCCAGGAAACCAACTCAGAAGCACTTTGTCACACTTGTATCTAACCAGGAGAGGGGGCAGTCTTTGCC
>NW_022103901.1:35887939-35894647 GCF_000313985.2 Echinops telfairi
TAGCAATAACAGTAATAAACGATGCCAAACTCTCGATAGAATCCGGTAGGTGCTCATGCGCAATGGATGGAATGCCCCCCACCCACCCACCCCCACACAGGCTTCTCTAGACAGCCCATCTTTATGGGAGCAGGTGCCTAGACCTTCTCTCTGGGGCTGGCTTTCTGTGATGGTCATATTGGGATGTTTGGGTTGGACCCTAATTTACATGTGCTTCATGGAGGTCCGGAGGTAGACTGGGTGGATGGGGGAGGGGACGGGACCCAGGGGGGTCGCTGCTGAGTAGACTTCCTCCTCTCCTCCACCAATCAGGGCAGCTCTGCTTCCATCTGGGAGAGAAGAAATGAAGGGAGGGAGGAGCCAGAAAAGAAGGACCACAAGGAAAAGGGAGAAAGAGGGGAAGGAGGAAAGGCTGTAAAATGCACACACACACACACACACACACACCTGCCACTCTTGTCCTCGGATCTAGCTTTTCCTTCAAACCCAGGGTTGCCGGGGCCGGGGGTGGCCACAGAGATGACAGGTTCCCTGACAGGTTCCCGTCATGGTTCCTGGTGAGGAGGAAGATGCAGGCACGCTGCAATGTTTTGGAAAGATTCCAAAATCAGTGTCAGCAAAAAGGACAACCTGGCCAGAGTTTGGCCTCGGACATATTTGGGTGCTTTCGTGGGATCCATTCTCCTTCCTCTCCTTCTCTCTTCATTCTCTCTCCTCTATTCTCTGTACCCCGAGAGAGCGAGCAAGAGAGAGAGAGAACAGGGTCTGAAGGTATACCCTCAACACCATCTGATACACTGAAAACCCTTTCAACAACAGCATCATAACATGATTATTCCCAATGCATACGATTAATGTCCCATTGCAAACCTGATTTCCAATGGCTAGCTGGACTTATTCAAACATATGAACACATTACTCCTTACGCAATGATTCTTCTCTTGTAGAACCACGTTGCTTCTGATTCTTCATTAAGGCTCCACTCAGCTATCCATCCATTCACCCATCCATCCACCTACATGCACCCATCTATCCACTCAGACATCCATCCACTCATCCATCCATCCATCCCCATTGACCATTCTAACTTACTAAGTATTATCATCTATAAGAGGAACATAAACATCTATATGTATTTTTTATACACTCACATATATTCCCTTCCATAATTACACAAGCGCTGGTTTTCAGTCATTGGCTTGCTCCTGTGCAAGGAAACCCGCCTGTGAGCGCTGGTTGGGACTAGAATGTGGGGATGCAGGCTCCACAAACATTGAGCATGTTTGGCTGAGGAAACATGGCAGGGCTCTTGTCACACTGTCACCCAAGACCACAGTTATCAAATGAACATGAGTTGCATTGGCATCTTCTGTGTGCTCTTCACCTCTAAGGGGATGTCTCCAGGAGAGCAACTTTCTAAGTTTTTAGTTGTGCAGCTGGACGGGGCCTTAGAGAATGACCAGTCCAGCCTGTCCAAGACCCTAGTGTCTGGGCAATACCCCCAGGGATTGCTGGGAGATTTGGTCTTGGTGATGCCTTTTGCAAATAATTTGGGGAAAGAAAGAAAAAGAATTGGAAGGGGGGAGGGAGAGGGAGGAAAGTAGGTAGGGAGGGAAGAGAGAGAATGGGAGACAGAGAGAGAGAAAGAAAGAAAATGTATTCTTTAGTGCAGTGCCAGAAACTGGCTCTAGTTGCTATTATAAACTGCTTATATTTCATAACTAAGAGTATGACTAGACCACCTTGACTCAAAATATAATGAGAATCAGAACTGTAAGTTCATGCCCATCCATGGACACCAGGCAACTCACCTCTAGGGGGGATTCGAAGAGACCCTGCAAGGCAGCGGGTTTGAGATACCCCCTTGGAGGCTGCGTGCCAGCGCTGTAGAGCAGCTCCGAGCCGGGCAGTAGACGGGAACTGGGCAGCATTCAGGGGCCAAGCTATTTGGGGCTGCAGCTTTTCTGCCATGCCATGCTGACAATCCCACACACCCCGGCCCGTCCTCTCCTCCCTGGTGGCTCTGTGTGCCCAGTGTTGGCCACTGTGTCTGCTTGCAGACAGCTGCCTGGGTTTCCCTACCAGAGCACAAGATGTCTAGAAAAATCTGAAGGCCAGGTACCCACAGTGAACAAGCATCCTTGGCCATGGAGACCGAATAGGTGGAAAATGCCCTTCATTCATTCTCATATAATCATTCTCTCCCTCGCTCTCTCTCTTTCTCCCCGTCTCTGCCCCTTGCCAGCAAAGGGTGGGGGGTTCAAGGAGGAGGTTTGTGTCTTCGCCTGATTCCTCCTGTACTCTTCTTGGCTTCCCCAGGGAGCGTGGATTTCATTCGTTGCCCCTGGAAAAGCCTTGCATTTCCGGGTTTCTCCAAATACCTGGGCAGGTTACCGCTCACAGCCTCGCAGTTCATCCCTATTCAGGGGAGCGGAGTCATGTAAGGCTGTGATTCCGTTGAGGGGTAACTCACCTCCATGCCCACCTACGTGAAGACCGATTACAAATTCTCATAAAACACTCATTACGCTCCCCCCCTCCCCACCGCCACCAATGTTCTTAAGAATAGTCTGCTAGCGAGGAGGTGACGTCGGATCTCCTGTCTAATTATGAGTAAATTATCTGGGTGGAATCTCAAATGTTTAGTGATAAACAGTTTCATGCTTCCCTGTGAAGTGTCTCGTCTGCCAGGCAGTACGGCTCTGAGCAGCCTGTGTGTGGTGGGTTTAGAGATTGTATCATCCACACCACTGTTTCCAATGTTTCTCGCCAGAAATGGGCCCTGGTTTGCAGCCCACGAAGAGAAGCAGGCGTTGTAGTCCCACCCCACCCCCCTCTCTCTCTTTTCCTGAAGAGATAATGGATCCTTTGATCAATACACCAGCATTCTGTTCTCCAAAGAAACATTGAAAAGTTGGATTTCTTAAGAAACTCAATTAACCAATGTTTACTTAATGATGTTCTCCCCACCCCACCCTTTCAAGTTATCCATTGGAGGGATGGTACCTGTGTGTGTGTGCAATGAACAAAGATGAGGATAGATTATTAAGAAGCATAATACAATGTCTAACTGCCGTGTAGACACAGCTACTTGGAGAAAAGACATGTGATTTGTGCCCAGCCAGCTCCTGATCCAGGAGGCCTCTCTTAATGTAATGTTTTCGGGGTGGGGGGGGGCGTGGGGTGTTAAGGGTGGAAGGCAGGGCTGTGAGAATATGTTGATGGCATTGGTAGGTCCCTGACTCATAGCAATACCACATCCATTGGCCTGCCAACTACAAGAATGACAGTTCGAAATGGCCAGTCACTCCGTGACAGAGAGATGAGGTTGTGCGTGAGGTTTTACAGACATGGAATCCCATAGGGCACTTCGGCCCTGTCCTGTAGGGTCACTGCGAGCCAGCATGGATTCCACAGCAGTGAGTTTTCTTGACAATCTCCCTGGCCCAGCTCCAGTTAGGGTCCTGACATCTCTTCTCAGCTACCAAGATAATACAGTCCCAATAATCAAAGAAGTTTGAGCATCCCTTAGCTAGGATGAGGACCACAAAGTGGGTACAGGTACCGTGTTCATCAACACTTCAATTCACTTGATCAGAAAAGTCAAAGTATTTAAAGGCCTAAGGCTATGACGTCTTTATTATTTTATGCTTAACTTTTTTCATCATCACTTTGTATTTCAACAATGTCTCCACATACAGCCCGGCAACTCAGGTGTCTTTCCTCAAGACTGACAAATGGTCGCGATCCCCTTCTCCAAACTGCCACCACCAACACTGACTTAAATTCACTGCCTGTAAGCCCCTCAGCTAGCCTTTTGAGGTGCCGCAGGATAATCTTTAAACGTTAAGCCTTAAACCAGCACAACCCCATGAAGCCGTCTTTGAATCCCCCCTCCCTGAAAATGATATGGGATAATAAGTAAAGTGTACTTGCCTTAAACGTGGTGTTCTTTTGAAAAACGTATCTGTGTGGGATCTGAAAGGCCATTACTTCTTGACTTTTTTTCAGTAACTAGTGGGGATCCTTAAAGTGCCAGGAAGCTTGGATGTTGTCTGCCGGAACAAGTACCTATTGCAAAGCCATAGTCTTAGGACGTCTTTAAGTCCAGACTACCTGCCAGTCAGTCAATGCTGACTCATGGCGACCCCAAATGGACAGGGTGGAACTGCCCCCTGTGGGTTGCTGAGACTGTAATGCTTCTCGGGAGTAGAAAGCCATGTCTTTCTCCAGCAGAGTGGCAGGTGGGTTTGAACTGTGGGCCTTGCAGTTAGCAGCCCCGTACGTAACTGCTCTGTCACCAGGACTCAAGCCACAAACCAGCTGACTGCTATCAAGTCAGTGCCAACGCACAGCGCCCCCGATCTGGCTGTTTAATGCCTGGACCGCCAGAAAGTCTGACTTTAGGACAGAAACATGAGCCGATCCCTCCCGATGAAACTGACATGCCAGTTAAAATAAGACACTTCGCCTGTGAGGCCCTGGACAGATTGAAATGACAGTGTGCAGGACGTGCGACAGTTACTACATGTATGTTTAGAAACATCCCTATCACAGGAGAAGTGACCACGTTTGGGGACAGAAACTAAACAAAAGCCATGAACTGTTAGGAAGAAAAAGAAGCAAGCTCAGAGCAAGTCTGAGGGACCAGAACCGACAGCTGTGGCTGCTACAGAAGTTCCACGTCACATGCTTTGCAGTCCACGTGAATGAAGAGATCGATTGTCTATAGAGTTGGCCTAAACGCACTGCCATTCAGCCGATGCAGACTCATAGGACCCCTATAGGACAGGGTAGACGCGTCTGGGGTTCTGAGACTGTGACTCTTTATGGGAGGAGAAAACCCTGTCTTTCTGCTGCTGAGTGGCTGGCGTTTGAACAGCTGACCTCTCGGTTCACAGCCCAAAGTGTAACCACTGTACTTGTTGAATTCCCCAAGCCCTCTCCTCCACACATACGCGCTCAGTGTTGGTAGAAACAAGCACAGCTCACCCTGCAGCCGATCTGGCCCTCTTAGTATGTACTCGTGCAACTAATTCATGGACATTGAGGGCATTCATCTTACCTCTGCAGCCCCATTGTTCTCCCGCATGACCTCATCGCCGTTCACAGAGCTCTCTCCCCACTTCCACCCCAGATCACGTGGCTAGAGCAGTGGTCCCTCTATGACAAACAAGTGGGACCCTATTTGTCTTTTCGTAAGAGGCGCCATGCAGCATACTGCTTTCAGGGTTCAGCCACGCTGTACATGCCACCTGAGTAAGAGCTCGTTGGTTGGGTAGACAGACCCAGCCACGCTGCTCTATCATCTCTTCAGGGGTACTTCAGTCCATTCCACCTTCCAGTGGTTGTGACTGGCGTTGGGTAAATGAGGGTGAGCCGTGCACATGGTTTTAATCAGACAGGGGCGGTTGTGGTTACACTGGACGTATGAAGACAACCAACTTCCCCATAGCTGATGTGCGTCTAGACACACAACTTGTGAGTGAGTTTTTGGATCCCCCAGTGAGGGTGACAGCTTGCAATGAATACTCCCAGGGACATGGAGTGTCTGTTAGCATCTCCAGAGGGGTGAGCCTTAAATTTACTCAAGATCAGCATATCTGCATGAAGACTCCTATATATATATGCTTGACATTTGCCAGCCCTGGGGTGTTGGAAGCTTTTGAAGGCACACCATTTAGATGATTGACTAAATATATCTCTCTTGCATCCTGTCGATCTGTCTTGGGTTATTAGCATATCCTTTTAAAGGAAGTTCCTTCCTTCTTCCAGAGTTCATTAAAAGTTGATCACAGTGGCGTCTATTACATCTATTTGTTTCGTGTCAACCACCACGAGTGGCCTTTCCTTTAGCCGACCTTCTGTCTCGGCAATCTGTCCCTTGAACCTGGAGGAATTGCATTTTGCCATCCTCTTGAGTAGAGACACCTTCCAAACGGCCCACTCATAATACATTTGCTTTGAACTTAAAATATCTGCTATTTTTTTAAGATGCAATAAAACTTGAAACATGTACTAATATTCCTTCTGAAGATTAAAGATCCCCATGAGTTTTACAGCCGGGCCAAGTCCGTCTGGTTCTCGGACTAAATTTATCTCACGGAAGGGGAATACTTCTGGCCTGAGTTAGAGGCTGATGGGAGCCAACGTCTGATGGTTCCACACCTCGAGCCTTGCTTTCTGTATCCTTGTTACCTCTTGCCATGGGTGTGATGTTCTTATGGTGGCTGGGTATCGTAGAGTGTGTTCTGATTCACAAGGGCCCCTATGACACAGTAAGACTGCCTCAGGGGTTTTCTAGCCTGCCATCTTTCCCCAGAGGAGCCCTGGTCACGCAGTGGTTAAGCGTTGGGCTGGAATCCACAAAGTCAGCAGTTCAAAACCACCAGCAGCTCTGAGGAAGAAAGATGGGGCTCTCTACTCCCATAAAGAGTTGCAGTCTCAGAAACCGGCAGGGGCAGTTCTACTCTTTCGTATAGTGTTGGTACGAGTTGTCATCGACTCCATGCGAGAGTTTGCCTCGGTTTTCGGATGGCTGTGATGTTCGTGATGCTGCTCTGAGTTTTGTTTTATTTTCATCTTTGCAAGAGTTTCCAGGTCTTCTTTTCATAGAGACACTGGGTGGGTTCGAACTGCCAACCTTTCTCTTAGAGCAGTGGTTCTCAACCTTCGTAATGCTGCCACCCTTTCATACAGTTCCTTATG
>NW_022103901.1:35895731-35897278 GCF_000313985.2 Echinops telfairi
GTGGAAGTGGAGGACCCATGCAGACAGGGGTCTCCATCAAGGGCATGAATTGGCATAAGAACTACAGCAAGAGACTCAAGCATGCTGAGGTTCTGGGAGCTGGTGCTGGACCGGGCAACATCCTACTACATGGAAGGTCGTGAGAAGCTGGAGCCAACTGGATGACCCTCGAACAGGATGAGAGCATCAAGATGAAGTGTTACGGACACAGAGAAGATGGGTTGGCCTGTGACGGAGCTGGGATGGGGTAGTCAGGCTCCATTCTCTGTCGCCTGCAGACCAGTCCTCGTCTGAGTCCGGCTCCTCCTGGGAACCCACAGCCCTGGAGATGGCTCAGAGTTTACTTTTCTGGAACATCCGAAGGAAAGGCAATCTAGACACGGCAGCACTTACTAACTCCGACTTCCGAGCAAGCCTGCATGACTCACGGCTCCTGGAGGGAAAGGAAATGGATCATCGACTCACTAGGGGCCCCCTGGGCTAAGAGCTTTGAGAAGTCAATGGGCTTGAGGGAGTGGGTCCCAGACAGGACACAGTAAGGGACATGTTAGCGGCTGTTGATGCCTTCGTTGACCTCAGTTCCAGCTCCTCAGCAGCGGCTGGGAGGCTGTTCAGCACCACCGTCCTGCCTCGGGCTCCTCTTGGCGTCTGGGTTCTCTCATGCAGCATCATGAGTTGGAGATCCAGCCACCTGGACAACTTTCTCCTGGAGGAGTGGACCACTACTTGGGGATCGCCTCTTGGGGAAGAGCATGTGGGTTGCTCTTGGGTTTGTGGACTCTAAGAGTGTGGAATGGATGTCCGTGTACAGATAGTTCATCGAATATACACTTTTGCTTCTTTAGGGAAGAGACCCAGGGGTGGTGCTCCTGGGTACAGTGAATGCATGATCAACTTGAAAATATATATATGTGTGTGTGTGTGTGTGTGTTTTAAGGAGTGAGTGGACAGAGAATAGCTTTCCTATTGTGCTTATCATGCTTGCTGGTTTCCTGGAACTGACCTGCCTAGCCCTGTGGCTTTGGGTTCTCTCTCATTGTGCATCAAATTAAGTGGTAGAAGTATATCACCTGCATGGGACCAGAGCCATCATTCGTTCAACCATAAAGCTTTAATATGCTCCCCTCCCTACAGCACCTAACAACAGAGACAGCCAACAGGGGTCTGGGACTGCTGTCTTGCATTCCTCTTTCCATAACGCTCTAATGTCCCGAGCAGGTACACACCTTCCCACACACTCTACACCCTGACTCCTCGCCTGGACCCTTCACCTATATCGCCCTCAACATCTCCCTCCTTAGAATGCTGCCTCTTCTAAGCCTTCCTTCGCATTTCTCCAACATCCAATCTGCTAAAATCCAACTTTTTTCTTCTTCATTAGTTTCCTATGCTTTTCCATGGTATTGACTGCAATTGACCTTATAAGTGACGCTGTTTAATTTCATTTTTAAAAATTGATGGTTCATTGCTATTAGGATCCTGGCAGAGTCACATGTGCTGTAAGTGAGATAGGATAGCAGCAAGGTCCCATGCACTCTTGAGTCAGT
>NW_022103901.1:35899266-35900971 GCF_000313985.2 Echinops telfairi
TCTCTAAGAAAGGCATAAAAATTGGGGGAGCCAGCTGAAATCGCATACTCTTAGTTGAGAGAGGAAAGTGCAGGTCTTCATCATGTCTCGATCTACTGCACAAAGGGCCGGTGAAGAAAAGCAGGCTGAGAGTAAAGATAGAAATGAGGTTTTTCCTGACCCAAATGCCACTGAGTGATGAGCTGTCACGCGGAACCTGGAGAGCAGAGGAAGGAGCGTCATTGGGGACTATAATTAGGCTTTCCCAGAGTGTGGAGGTGCTCACGAGCTGCGTACTGGTGCTCTCTGCTCTTTCCAGAACCTTCATCCACGTGTCTCTGAAGCCCTGCAGTAGGGAGGAGGTCAGAGCTGATTCTGGTCAACCAAGACCTACCTCATTCCAATGGTCCTAGAGGTGAATAGGCAGCAGGGGTCATCTCTGGTTGGCTTGAGCCACTTGAAATAGGAAGAAGAGGAGGAAACCCTGTTTTCCCTTTAGAGTGGAAGTAAGGTGCCCTGGTGACATAGTGGCTTAAGTCTTGGGCTGCTAGGTTGATGGTTCAAACCCATTAAGAGAAAGATAAGACTGTTTCCTTAGAAAACGATGTCCGTCTTGAAAATCCCAAGCAGCAGGTCTACTCTGTACTGTTGGATCTCCCTGAGTTGGAATCAACTCAACAGCAGGGGGTGTGGCTTTGATTTGCTTTAGTGTGGACTAAAGCCATATAAAACTTAGCCGATGTGGAATAAATTTCACCAGCCATCTCAACACCATTCTCAGAATGTTTCCTCAGCTCTTTAGATGTACCGTAGAGGGCATGCCATCAGGAGGGAGGGATCAGTCCCCGGAGAAGGACATCATGCTTGACAAAATAGAGGGTCAGCCAAAAAGAGGAAGACCGTCCGAGAGATGGATTGGCAGCGTCACTGTCAGGATGGGGTCCAACATCGCAATGGCGAGGGTGGTGCCGGACCCGGCAAGGTTTGGTGCTGTTGGATACAGGGGTGCTGTAAATTGGGATGGACTCCCTGGCACTGAACGCCAACATCAGGAGCTCCCTATGGTGAGATGCTCATCCACAGTGGTGCCGAGGTGAGCCCGGGCATCATTTGGTTCTGTGGTACATGAGGTGGCCTTGAGTCAGAGCCAGCTCAGGAGTGCCAACCCCCATTACCAACTCTGAACTCCATTTTCAACGATACATTATCCACGGGAGTAGAGAGGATGAACGCAGAAAAGCATGCTGATCAAGGAGAGGGCCCGGATTCAAACCAAAAGCCATTGCTGTAGCCATTGAGTCTATGCTGACTCAGGCAGGCAGAGCAGAATGACGTGCCCTGGGTTTTCGATTGCCGTGATCTCTCAGAATTAGATCACCAACATCTTTCTTCCTAAGTTTCTCTGGCTCAGCGGTTCTCAACCTGTGGGTCCCAACCCCTTTGGGGGTCAAATGACCCTTTCACAGGGGTCGCCCGATTCATAACAGTAGCAAAATGACAGTGATAAAGTAGCAACAAAAATCATTTTATGGTGGGGGGGTCACCACCACATGAGGAATGGTATGAAAGGGTCGCGGCATGAGGAAGGTTGAGAACCACTGCTCTAGGCATTCTTCTATCACAAACCTTTTGGCTAGCAGAGGAGTGCTCACCTGTTTGGGCCAACTAGTATCCACCAGGGTCCGGACATATGGACTTCCACAAGCTGTTCCTTTTCTCACGCTTC
>NW_022103901.1:35901728-35903904 GCF_000313985.2 Echinops telfairi
GCCTGTGAACACCCGGCCTTGGGTGTAGTGCACGTCCCTCCAGGTGTCTCCTTTGTGATGCACTTTCTTAGCATCAAGTGGCTCTTGTCAGGACAAGGACCGTGCAGACAAGTCCAGTGAGTGGCGAGGCTGGTGAGAGGCCAGGGCGAGAGAATGAGAGGGAGGGTGGAAGCCTGCAGGGAAGTTGGGATGATTAGAGGAAGTATCAGCTCACTGGAGGTTGGTATTTTCGTGAAAGATGTCATCAAATATTAACGTCTCCCAGAATGCTGGTGTCACTTACCGCCCGCCATGTGCATCAGAGCCTCCTGGTCGACGTCTCTGGCCCCGTTGAGATGAGGGAGGATGTAGTGGGAATGGGCTCGTGGCAGGGATTCTAATCGCTTGCTTCTTTAGTGGGAAGCTCGAGAGTTGGGAAGCAGGAGGGGTGGATGGGGAGCTAACAATGGGCTCCCCTTAGAACGACAAAAAGAATGGTGTCTGAACTTGCTAGAGCCACACACATACTACAGTGGGTAGCTTTCAGGAACAGGAATATCCTCCCAGTTGACTCACTGCCCGTGAGTGTATTCCTACTCCTGCGGCCCTATAAGACCGAGTAGAACTGCCCCAGAGGGTTTCCAAGGCCGTAATACTTTCCATAAGATCGCTACCTTCTTTTCCTGGAGACGGGCTGGTGGGCTCAAATTACCCTCCTTTCAGTCTGCTTCTGAGTGCTTAGCCACTGTGCCACCACCCCTCATAGTTTAGGAGGCTGGGAGTCTGAATTCAGGGTGCAGGCCTAAACAGAAAGGTTCTCTGTTAGCTCTGGGGTGAGATTCTTGTCTAAGCAGACTTCTGTGACGTTCCTGGGCTGGTACACCACTCTGGTTTCTTTGTGCCTGATCTTCTCCATGGCTCTAACCTGCTCTTTTTGTAGATGGAAAATGAATAAGGTAAAGATACATGCTGCATTGATATGACCCCATTAACATGACAAGGAAAGCCCTATTTCCAAATGGGCTTTCCATGCACAGGTATAGGCAGGAAGCCAACACATCATTTTGTAGGGGAATTCAGTCCCTAACAGAGGGTTCCCTGCATCCCATCTGAGAGAAAGGGGCTGGCTCGCCCACCATCAGACCATGTCCTATTGTTCAAAATGGCCTATAGCCAGATGCCCACCAATACCACCCCTGCTGTGATCACGCTCACCATCCACATCATCATTGCCATCGTCATCATATTCTTCCCCATCATGATCACCACCACCAGTATTACCTCATCATCACCACCGTCACCAACGTCACCATCGCATCCTCACTCTCATCACTCCTGCCATCACTATCACCATCATCGCTATCCCCACCATCATCATCACCATCACGTTATCATCACGTTTGTTACCATGGTCCTTGCTTTGAACATGCACTGTGTACTTGTTAAGTAATGGATGGGTCAATAGGAACCCTGGTGGCATACTTATAGTGCATCAAGCTGAGATCCTCACGGTCAACACTTTGAAACCACCAGCAGCTCTGTGCGAGAAAGATTAGACTCTCTACTCCTATAAATGGTTACCGTCTTGGAAACCCCCAGGGGGTTGCTATGAGTCATCATTGACTCGATGCCTATGAGATGGATTGCCCGAGTAATTTACTTGTTTCATGTTTTCCAGATTCAGGTTTATGTAAAAGACACGCACGCTCTTCTCATTGATGAAATTGAGGGTGGGTCTCTGATAAGTGGGGTACCTTGCCCAAAGCCACCTGTCTGGTGCCTCACAGAATCAAGACTCCGAACCAGGTGGTCCTTCTTGTCCCCCAGGGCACTGTCAAGAAGCCAGACAAGGTTGGAGGGTGCCAACTCCTGCCTTTGGCACTCTTGTCCTTATTCCTCATAGGAGGTTGAACTCTGGACCTTCCAGGATCACACAGCAGAGTTTTCTTAACTGCTATCCAGTCATCCCCCACTCTTGGTCACTCCAAACACAAGCTCAGGGCTTGTATGGACCGAAGTAGATTGTCAAGCCTTTCTTTCTAGACCATCTTACTCCGGGAGCTCCTAAAAACCTGCTTTGCCTCTCAGCAACACACAAGACTTTCTGTTGACATCTGGGTAGTGGCTGTGTAAGAGGCACATTGAGGAGAATTGAACCCAGGTCTCACCAATGTAAGGCTCGGATTCCACCACGGAG
>NW_022103901.1:35905310-35914099 GCF_000313985.2 Echinops telfairi
GTATGACCTTCCTGGGCAGGGCATTCAGTTAGTGGCCGCCAACAGAGATGGATCATTCAAGGTGATGATGTGTGAGAGATGAGAGGCCTGAGAAAACAAGGTCACCATGAGTGAGATCACAGAGCGTGGGGGACCCTACCATGCGTGCTCCTGAGAGCCCAGCCAGGGGAGTCTGGCGTTGAGATCTTTGGCCTTGCTGTGCTCTATGGCATTGATTATGCCCAAGACAGGAGATGGGGTGGCGAATGCTGTTCTGTCAACACTGGGCAGATAGGTTGCCTGATGGGGGTGCCGTTAGGGTTTGGGAAGAGATCGTTGCTGTTGTGAGGGGCTGTCAAATCTGCTCTGACCCACAGGGGCCCTGAGAACAGCAGAACAGACTCCGCCCAGTCCCATGCCATCCTCACAGTCATGGCTGCAGCTGCTAGGCCCACCCATTGTGGTGAGGGGCTTCCTCTGTTTCGTGGCTCACGCCTGATGATGTCTTTCTCCAGTGACTGGTGGCTCCACTAGGTATGTCCTAAGGAGGTGAGATGAAGTCTCACCATCCGGGAATCTGGGGAGTCTTTGAGTGGTCCTTCTTCTGAGACGGATTTCAGTGGATGCAAACTTGGCTGAGGACGTGATCCCATCAGGGGCACATGGACCCGTGACAGCAAGCTTCCATAGGACAGGGACAGGCAACCAGGGGGCTATGAGACTGCATTCCCTGGCTCCCAGGAGAGGAGAACGAAGCAGCATGGGGAACATGTGGAATCAGGAGATTCTGCCTGTCCAGGGATAGACTAGCTGGATGCCATTTCCTATGGTGTGATGCTCACTGTCCTTCCAGGGGAGTGTTTGCAAGCCAAGGCCCACTTCTCCTGCAATCTCCACATACGCTGAGTCCACTCATGCCTCCTATGAGTGGGTGTATTTGGGGAAATAATGGGGGGCAGGTTTCATGTGTGGGTGCTTGTGACAGGGACCCTAGACCAAAGCACAAACAAACTCACTGCCATTGATTGAGTCAATGCCAACTCATAGTGACTCTGTAGGCCAGAATAGAACTGCCCCTATGAGTCTTTGAGACTTTAGCTCTTTACAGGGGGCAAAAGCTTCATCTTTCTCCCAAGGCCACAGATAGAAACCATAAAAGCCTGAGCTAGGAGACTGAAGGAGTTTATGAGAGGAGGGGGTGCTTGGGATCTGGAATCATAATTTAGGGACTGCTGTTGTCAAGTGCTGTCAAATGCAAGGAAACACTACCTGGTCCTATATCATCCTCACATTTGTGGTCACCAGGTCTGTCCATCTCATCGAGGGTCTTCCTCCTTTTCACTGCCCCTCACTCAGCATGACGTCCTTCTCCAGGGACCGGTTTCTCCTGATGACAGGTCCCCAGTCAGTGAGGCATTCTTACCGCCCTCTCCCCAAAGGAGCATTCTGGGCAGCTTTCTTCCCAAGCAGATAGATTTACACCCTGGACAGATGGGTCAGCTTCTGAAGAATGCTTAGTGTTTGGATAAACACGGTTCTCCTGGCTGTGTGTCTTCTAGGATTTGGAATTCCAGGGAATTTAATGAGAGGAAATAGTGAGGACTGTGGAAACTTTCCATCCAACAGGCTGTTGACTTTTTACTTTTCACCGATTCTAGCCCTTAACTCACCACCCAAAGCCTTTGAAAGTGTGTCGCTCATGCCAGTGACCCAGAACCCCTTGACTGTCCCCTGACTGGGTGCCCCGACAGGACCCAGGGAAGGCTCCATTTACAAGTGAGGCTACCTGAGCTGGCCATGTTAGAGGTGAAGTCACTTCTCTGGAGAGATGTTTGAAAGCAACGGATAGATACTTATGAGCATTTATGGGGGTTTAAAGGATGTTGCAAGGATCCCTGGTGGCCTAGTGGGTTACAAGTTGGGCTGCTCACTGCAAGGTCTGCAGTTCAAAACCACCAGCCACTCAACGGGAGAAAGATGAGCCTTTCTGCCCCCAGGTCAAGAGTGACAGTCTCAGAACACACAGCGGCAGTTCTCCCGTGTTCTGCAGGGTCACGGTGAGGCGCCATGGACTCGGGGGCCCTGAGTGAGTTTCAAGGACCCTGCAGCCAAGCTGATGGGAGGGACGCAAAGCCGAGTGCTCGGCTGCGCTGCCTCTGCTTTCAGGGTTCTTGAGTTCCAGCCAGAACGTGGAAACACGGCAAGTGGGTGGGATGTGGAGGGTTCCCAAAGTAGATGTCCCCGCCCTCGTGTTCATTAGGAGAGATCACCACTTGGCTGTTTCTGTCTCTGCCGCCTACCCGCCCATGTCCCACGCGCTCACATTTTGTCCTGAGCTCTCAGAGCTGACTCCCACCCTTGGAGAGTTGAGAAGCCAACTCCCCCACCTCGGCAACCCCTCCCCTCCCTCTCTTCTCCCCCACCGCCCCCCACCCCAACGCAGCCCATTGTTTCAGGACAGCACCCTTGGGAGCTGGAGCAGCATGCTCACTCGGGGTATTTTTAAGCCGGGGTTCTTCCAGGTGAGACTGGAGCTCCTGTGGCAGGTGTCAGTGGGGTCTCTGAAGGAACAAGGCTGTTATCACCGTCCCTGGTGAAGCTGCCAGAGGGTGGTGACACCAGAGGAGGGGGCATGCGACGGGGGCAGGGAGGCAGGGTGTGGTCTTCGGAGCAGCTGGGCTGTGGATGGAAGTGGGCTGCACCTGTCCTGTGAGTGCTAGTGACCAGGAAGGTCCCAGGCTCTGAGATCACCGTGACGTCAGATCCTGGAAGAGGCCAGCTGGAAGCTGACATGACATTTCAGAGACAGGTCTGGAAGGGTCAGCTATGAGAAACGACGGTGAGGAAGATGCCCGTGATGCTTGCATGCACAACCCCCAACCTCAGCAAACCCACAGCCACTGTCTCTGAGTCACAGCAACCTCATAGGACACATCCGTGCAGCTCCTTAGGGTTTGGGGAGTTGTAAATCTTTAGGGAAGCCGACAGCCTCATCCGTCTCCTGCTGAGTGGTGCTGGCGTGTTAGAACTATCTACCTTTGGATTAGCAGCCCAGCACTCAATCCACAGTAGCACCAGGGCTCCTTCTGCTGTCCCCGAGACCTGAGTAACATTACTCTCCCATTCTTGACTAGCAAACCAGAAAGGAGTCTCCATTTCTGCTTCTCAAAGCTGGACGCATGACAACCTACCTGCCAGGGGCTCGTGAGGGTCAGGGAAAACGTCCACGGAGACCGGTGCTGGGCTCCCTTTGTCTGCCGAGGGCCATCTGGGTCTGTAGGACACTGTTCTGGGGTTGTACTGGTCAGCCGTTTCATGGACTCACCCCAATGTCACAGTCATGGGCTTGGGCTTGGAAACCCACAGAGACAGTGCTGCCCACCCGCAGAGCGGACTCAGTGCCAGTGGGTGTGTTTGTCCTGGCTTTGCAATGGGATGGCTTGGACTGCTTCTCCTTGGTGAGGCGTGTGATGTGAGCTGGTATTGGTGATTTCACAGGCCTCCTGTGGCCACGGGCCAGCAATCCCAACCCCTGATGTAGACCACAAGGTCCCACACTTAATTGGCCAACCACCGCCATTCCCGAAAATAAAATGACAACTCGGCCCGCGTCCTACCCTGTTCCCTGTAATTGAAAGTGTCTGTACTACAATAGTCCATCATCCAGGATAAAGTATAGGCATCTGCTTTTGTTGCCCTTCCTGGGTCATTCCTGCACTGCCGCCCAGGGGGCGATAGTGTATAAAAGAAATCACGACACTGATACTGTACCCCTCCGAGGATGCTACCTGTCTCAGTTCCTGTTATTCTTAGACTCTTATAATGGTTACAGTGACCGTGCCAGGCAGAAGGAATTTTTTTTCCTGTTTTTACATGTGCTTGCCTCCCTAGCCGGTCTCCAAAGTGCAGTAAGGGAGTTGACCTGACATTTTCTGAGACGCAGCTGGCGAAGACTGCTCTTGACAAGGACTGATGTGCGGGCTTTTGTTCATTCAATTTATTAGGAAGGTTAAATGCATTGCTGTGTACCCCAGGCCGAGAGGTGGTGGCTATACGTTTTTTGTAGAAGGCCATGTCATGTCGGGACAATTGTTAGAGGAAACACACACACACACACACACACACACCTGCTTGTGGGGTTACCTCTTCCCACAAATGGATGGGATTCATCAGTCTGGTGTGTGTCATTTCTAGCCCCAGAAACAAACAAAAAGAAGGAAGTTGGACAATTATCAATGACCAAGGGCTGGAATGAAGAATAATTCATAGTCAGCGTGCCTGCCATACATTGGCTGGTCTCCTGGTGGTGCAGTGGTTGAAGGGCTCAGCTGCTAGCTGGCTGGTCAGAAGTTCAAACCCTACAGCTGCTCCTTGGGAGAAAGATGAGGTCCTTGGCCTCCATAAAGATGGAGGTTGTTGGTAGGTGCCAGCTACTGGGCTCCCACTCAGGGTGACCCTGTGCTCAGTGGAAGGAGACACCCGCTTGGTCCTGTGCCAACCTCCCGATTGGCCTTGAACACCTTCTAGGGCAGTTCTCCTGGGTCCTGTGACTTGGGATGGACACAACAGTCATGGGTTGATGTGTCTCAAGGGGATGGTGCCTGGCTTAGCACTCAGCTCAAGACTGGCCACATAAAGCCTCCCCCAGCCTCTAGTCTGCTTCCCAAAGCTTAAGACACCCCACCGGGCAGCTCTGCTCTGCCAGATGGGGGACCCAGCCTGTCAGAATCGGCCCCATGGCCCCCCAGGACCGCAGTCTGTAGGAAGACGGATCACCAGACCTTTCTTATGCAGTGTGGCTGGGTGGGCTGGAAGCATGGTGCTTTCAGTTAGCACATGTCAGGTGTCACTCAAACTCAGCTGGGGTGGGGGTGGGGGTCTCAAAGGCATTAGCCCTGCATTATTTCCGTGGTTCCCTGATCCACAGAATCTCTGATGCTATAATGACATTTTCAACAGACTGCAGCTAAATGAGAAAATTAAGGGCAATTTAGTGAAAATTTTAATAGACCTAAATTTAATCAATTTGAAGGGCTGTCCTTTATTTTGAGATTATGTCCTTCTTGCCTTTTTTATTAATTTTTTTAACAGTTTGGTACCAAATGCCCTTTCCTTGATGAGGTGGTGATGCCAACAGATGGTGAGCGAGCGTGCGTGCGTGCCGACCCAAGGCCTCACGCCAATATTGCCCACCAACAGCAACGTTGAAAGTGGTGAATGCCATGCAGTTGCCACCATTGTCTTTAAACTTGTAGTTCACAGTTCATGACACCTGCACTCCATGAAGTAGAGTGTGTGTGTGTGTGTGTGTGTGTGTGTGTGTGTGTGTGCTTCTCAGACTCCTTGCCATTCTCCCTCTGCAGCCCAGTCTTACAGTGGAAGGAGCAGAGGGGTAGTCCACATGCTCACTGTCTCCAAAACTCCAGATCTTGGATTTAAACTCCAATAGTGGTTCCACATTGGAAGGCTAACCTCGGGAGAAAGAGGAGGCCTTCTACTCTCATGAGGTCTTACAGTCTCAGAAACCCACAGGGACAGCCCCACCCTGTCCTATAGGGTCCTTATGAGTCAGCATCACCTTGATGGCAGTGAGTTTTGTTTTTTGCAAGTTCAATGTACACATCAGTCCAATTCTATAGTAGGCGTTTTTTGGGTTTTTTTTTGGGAGGGGGGGGGTCTGGTCTAGTCAGTAGAATAACCACCGTTGATGAAAGTGCTGTTTTATCAGGAAATGGTACCAGTACTAAAGATCTTATGAGGAATATGCAACTGGGGACTTAATGCCAGTGACAATGATAAGGACCAATGATGACGATAATATAATGATAGGATTGCTTCACTTGATTTTAAACTGCAGCCACACCCAAGTTATGAATACTCGCGTCATGCTATGGAACCTGTGTGGAATCAAGCTGGAAAGCCCACTAGCGATGAGACCATCGCTGTTGTTGCCAGCACACATTCCAGTTCGACGCTGATGTTCGCAGACCCTTTGCCATCCATGTCATGTGAATGCCTATATGTATGCACGCACACATGCTGTCAGGTACCAGTGAGTTGCTTCCAACTCATAGCGACCCTTGTACAATGGAAGGGAGCACTGGGCCACGCTTAAATTTGAGAACTTTGAGCCCATTGTTGAAGTCGCTGTGTCCATCCATCTCTGTGCCGGAGATGGCGATATATGAAAACCCCCAGAGCACTTGTGGTGAGTCGATTCTGACTCATACTGACCCCATGCATATCAGAGTTGCCCCGTGTGCCTTGGGATTCTCAGTGGTTGAATTTTTAGAAAGGGGATCACCAGGCCTTGCTTTTGAGGTACCCCTGGGTGGATTTCCAGTCACCAGCACTTCAGTTAGCAGCTGAGTGCTATCTGAGCCATCTTGGGATTCTTCTACACATACGTATAATGAGATGGATGGATGAATAAGAGATGGAGAGAGAGAGATTGATTGGTTGACTGATAGTACCTTTTATTATGAACTGTCTGCTATCGTCTGGTTTTCACATATGAAGTGTTCATCACTCAGTGTGGGGAAACTCCTTAGAGATCTCTCTGGGTGCTCTTTGCCGGGGCAGGCTCCTAGAAGAAGCACTGGGGCTCCCCGTGAGCAGCTGCCGCATGTGCGTGTCCTGTGATTTGCATTCCAGGGGCCCCTCTTGCTCTCCACTGTTTGTTCTCACCAACCATGTCAGGAGGGCCTGCTTCTGGGTCTCCCTGCATATCTGTCTTATGGGTTTCTGCATGGCCCACACACCCAAGTGGGAAGATAAGATGCATTTAAAATGCTGATGGTCGGACTCAAAGGGCCACCTCCAGACACGGCCCCCCATTTCCACTCGCACTGTCTGTGTTTGAAACGCCCAGTGCCCGTTGGCCGCATCCATTCTGCATCTCGCCAGCCTGGGTTTGATTTAATTAATTAGTTGATTTCATGGATTGATGGATGTCGATCTTGTGGGCAAGCGACGGCTGCAACCTGTGAGTTCCAAACAGCCCTGGTCGTTTTCAAACATCGTGTTCATCACCGGGGAGCAGGGAGGCTGCTCCCTGTGGACTGCAGATCATCTGTGTTTGTGCGTTTCTTCTGGTGTCGTGGGGTTGGCGGGGTGGGGCTTATTTTTAGGGATGGGCTCACTGGGAACCCATTCCAAGGTGAGACAGCTAAAGGAGTTGAGGGTCCTTTACCCAGGGCCAGACAGCCTCAGTGCTGCACTGGCCTGGCCTGCAATGGTTCTGAATAGCCATGATTGCTTCCGGCTGGGGTACAGAGCTTCACACTGGCAGAGGGAAGCTGAGCTGAGCTTCTCAGGCAGCCCCAGGATGCATGCCTCCCGGGGCATGTGGCTTTGCCAGGGAGTGTGTCTAGAGATACTCCTTCTGCAGCTTCTGGTGCTCCAGGGGAACTGCAGGGACTGGGAGCTCAGGCACGGGGCCAAGGGCGCTTTCCGGAGTGTGGTTCTCAGCCTGCCTTCCAGAGAGCTGAAAGCAGGCAGAGAAACCCACCAGCAAGCCTTGCCTCCCCCGAGCAGCAAGAAAGAAAGGCTTTGGCCCTGGTGTCTGTTGTCTTTGTGTGTTTTCTCACATGCCTGCCGCATGCCAGGGTCTGGGTGGGGCAAAGGGTAAAGACACTCAGGCTTGGACTTGGGTTCTGCACACAGAGTTTCCTGGGCAGAAAGACCTGGTGAACTATTTCCAGGGGTGGGGGGAAGAAAACCAGTCCTCGATGTTCACACAGGATGAAACATATTCTGACGGTTAATGGCAGTGAAGGGAAGCCAATCAGCCAGCGGGCAGAGAGACGTTACCTTGGGTAAACCAAACCACAAGCTCATTGCCATCAAGCCAATGCCAACCCACAGTAACCCTACAGAACAGGGCAGAACTGTCCCAGTGGGTTTCCAAAGCTGTGACTCTTTACCGGAACAGACAGCCTCATCTTTTCCCCCAGAGAAGCTGGTGGTTTCAAACTGCTGACCTTGTAGTTAGCAGCCCAGTGCATAATTGCTTCGCCACCAGAGTTCCTTATTTTTACAGCAGGAACTGATTTTTATGATGTTTTCTGTCACATGGGCTGCCTCCATCTCCCTTAGAGCCCCAAGTTCTAGACCCCACTTTCTCTTTTATTCCCCCCGCACAGCATTTATTACCTCCTATTATGCTGTAAGGAGCCCCGAAGATGGCATAGTAGTCATGCATTGAGCCCAATGCATAACTTGCAAGGTCAGCAGTGTAAAACCTCCAGCCTCTTCTTGGAAGGAGGATGAGGCTTTCTACTTCTGTAACGAGCTCCAGCCTCAGGAACCCACAGGGCTAGCTGTACCGTCTGGTAGGGCCACTCTGAGGTGGCATCGGCGCAATGACCGTGGATTATTTTGCTGGAGACTTGACTAACTTCGTCCTTCCTTGTTTTCAGCCTCCTCTCTGGATTGAAAACTCTGATGTCAGTGAACTTGCCCCTGGACCCCCAGGGACTAGAAAAGAAAAGTGTGCAGGGGAGAGTGGGGCACGCAGGCAGGGGACCACTACGAAAAGTTGTCCAAAAAATAATTGTGTTCTCAGTTTCCTGGCGATTGAGCCAATGTGGCTGCCTGTTTCAGAACTTGGACACGAGAGTGAAGTCCTGTCAAGTCCCAGACATCTCCCCTGAGCCAGTCCCAGGCGGATTCCTCCTGTTGCCAATCTGAGTCCCTCCTTTTGTCTAACTTGCACCTTTCTTGCTTCAAGGCATGCTAAAACTTGCTTGAAGGCATACTCACATTACAGGGGAAAGTATTCTTTAGTGAAATCCCTGCTATTTTGACAC
>NW_022103901.1:35915017-35916097 GCF_000313985.2 Echinops telfairi
GAGTTTGGGGAGCCTGTTGTGCATGGACTCACTGAGTCGGAACTGGCTCCACAGCCCCTGCCAAGAACCATCTTCACGGGAGCTGACAGCCACATCCTTTCCCCACCCCTTCGCTTCCGCGAGGGCCTGGCTAACTCTCCACTTTGGGGTCTTTGCACCTGAAAGAGGGAGCATGGTGATGCAGCGGGGGAAGCCTTCCTCTGCTACCCTAAAGGTTAGCAGTTTGAACCCACCAGATGCCCAGCAAGAGAAAGATGGGGCGCTCGGCTCCCATAGAGACTGCAGCCATGGAAGCCCCGTGGACCAGTTCCACCTGGTCCTATTGGGTGTCCAGAAGGCTGTGGGGTGGTCGTGGATACAACGTGCTTGCTAGTGCAGCTGCCTGCAGGGCTGCTCCATCCATTACATCTGTCTCCCCTTCAGAGATGCCAAAACATCATTCGGGGGCCGGTCGCTTTGGTGGGTCCCCCTCCCCGGCTCTGCTGAGGTCGCATTTACACTCAGTGTCATCAGATGCTGCTCTGAAAGCTGGCGCTGGTGGATCAAGTTATGTGCAGGTGTGGTACAGTTTGATTTGGCGTCGTTGGCTGCTCACTTACGGAGCCACAGGCGTCGCTCTGGGAGCGAGTATGCAAGCCTTCCCTGCTTGCTGCTTTCTGTGGCTGGAGCACGTCTGGGAAGGGTGGCCTGTGTGCGTAAACATGTTTGCACATGCTGGTGCAAGCATGTGTGAGCCCGGGCTCATTTTGAGGTGGCCAGAGGTTTTGCTTTGGCCTGGGAAGATCTGAACCTGAGGGGAAGCCAAGGGGGGTGATTAGTGCATAAGATGGGTCTGCAGGGGGCGGAAATCCCATCACTGTTAAGCCTTTTCAACTTTGGGGACCGGAGGGACCGGCAGACCATGATTTGGTGGCTGCAGCCAGGGCATGGTGATTGGTTCCTTACATCATGTATTTGTTTTTCATTACACCATTCAGATAAGGTCTTATTAAAGTGGCATGTATTATTTATCGTGCTTCTTATGAAAATGAGCTGAAGGGGGAAAATGAGACCCTCTTCTCAGGGCACTCCCAGGCTCCC
>NW_022103901.1:35921642-35922929 GCF_000313985.2 Echinops telfairi
TCTATATTTCCTTGAGTTTTTCAAAATGCCTCAAGTCAAATAGAAGCCCGTGCTATATTTATGCCTGACTCAGGGTCTGACTGTCCAACCCTATCTCATATCGTCCCCTCCTGGAGTTCCACCCTGGGGAGGTGAGAAGCCTGCTTTGGGGTCATCCCTCCTGGTCATCACTGTCATGATAGGTAGGTGGCATGACACCTCAAGGTCCTTGCTTCGATGCCTCCTCTCAGCTGATTGGATGATAAAGAGAGCAAAATTAGTTTCCTCCAACCTCTCCAAACAATTTATTGATAGAGTCTATATACCTTCGACCCCTGTGACACTGATAGATAGATTTACGTCTCTGTTTCTCGTAGATAGCTGATCCTGCATGTCTACGTAGTTTGGAAGATCAGAGAGTGGGCACAAGGAAGCTGGGGAGTGGGTGAGTCAGGCCAGGCCACGATTCTCCACACCTACATTTGCCAGATTTCCAGCAATAATTATTTAGAGAGAGGCCCATTTCAGGAGGATGCCAAGTAGGTACGAAATGACTGAGATGCAGCCTTCTCCCTTGAAAGTGCTGTGGCCCTTGTCTTAGAGATGTGCAGACTCCGTTCGGGTGGTACCCAGAGATTATACTGAAAGGATGTGTGTTCTCCGAGAACCACCTTTAGCAGGGATCACTGCCTGGTTTGTGGTTTCTGCCTCAGCCCCACCAGTCAGCCTCTCTCCTGAAACTCCCCGCGTCCATTCCTCAGGCATTGCATGAAGGCAGAGATGGTCCAAGCCTAGCTGACTGACCAAGAGCAGGCAAAGCCGTCCAGCCCTTTGGCCACAAAGACCTTGTTTTCATCTGGCCCAAAGTCGAGGTGACTTTGTTACTTAAATTATCTGGCAGATTCCTTTTTATAGCTTTAAGGTTTCCCCAGGAACTTGACTTTAGAAGGAGGTCTTTCTGGGGCTGCCGTTCCTACCCTGTTCCTGCCCTCTCTCTTCCCTGACATCGGACATGGTGCTGAAGTTTAGAGATGCAAAGTGGGAAGACGCTGAAGGGGCCCTTGGCCTCCAGATACGGGCACCAAAGATGCTTTCAAGGCATACAGACGGGCACATATGCACACCTGCTGACATATCGAGGTGCGGTGTCTGTGTACAATACGCAGTGTGTGTGTATGCTGCGTACATTACGCAGTTTCTGTTTGTGGTTGTAGATGCTTGTCAGGAGGAAGGGACAGGTGCGCAGGGGAGCAGGTGGCTTCAAGTTTGCTCTTCATCCAGAGTGCCCCCTGTCAGCCCTGGTTCTCC
>NW_022103901.1:35924309-35930732 GCF_000313985.2 Echinops telfairi
GCCTACACCCCCAGCATCTGTTGTCCTTGATGTATATCTGTGTGTAGAAATGTGTATGGTGGGGTAGATGCTCCAAACATCCATCTATCATAACCCTTCCAGGCCCTCATGTTCACTACAGTTGAGCTGTGTAGCTCCTGCCAGTGCCCGTTGCCGGGCACCCCTCACCCTAAAGGGAGGCTCCGTGTGGAACTGTGGTTTCTCCACTGAGTTTGACCTCCAGGGAGAGCAACTCCATGCACGGCACCCACAGTCCCTGAGCCCCTGTCAGTGTCCCCAGAACTGTCCGTGAACAGATCCTCAACCGGGAGGCCCTGTGCACTCAGCACCATTTTATCAACCTAGATTTCCACACAGGTCCCACGCCCCAAATCAAGTCTAGAGCTGGAGGAGGGGTGGGCAGGAAGGTGGTGGGGGAGGTGTCAAGTAGGCCATGCCACTGTCAATTTAGGAAGAGTGGTCATTTTTCCCACTTAATGATGATCCATGCCGTTTGTTTTAACTAGTGAAGTGGTTTGTACAAAGGCTAATTCCTGGCAAATGAAACCATTGCTCACCACGGACACCTTCAGATCGAAAGCAATTGAACTGAAACCTGCATATCAACCCTTTCTGTCTCTAATTAGAAAGTGACCCTCGGATCAGAGGGTCACTGGGGAGGACCAGGTCCCTCCCTGGCAGCTCCTGGTGTGCACCAGCCAGGCATGAGCTTTGAGGAAGCCGGCACGCTGAGGGCAAGGGAGAGAAGTCCAATTCTCATTCGGGTGGCTCACAGTGGGCTGCTCCGCCCGGTGATTTATAACGGGCCAAATGGCTTTTTATCACACTCTTTCTTCTTGGCTTAATCCTGTGTTGATTTATTAGATCACACTGTGGATCGGGGGAGTCGATAGTGTCAATAACGCAGGGGAAAAATGAGGATAGATTATCTTTATGTCTGAATTGCTTAAGGAGTTTAAAGGGCTGGAATGAGCACATTTCCAGGCACGAGTGACCAGCTGATGGGACATCAGCCTCCCCCAGCCTCTTTCTAGACCGAGCCCAGGTCATACATGGGCTCGTTAGCCTGTGTCCCTTGTGACTCTGCCCTTTTCTGGGGAGGTGGAGAAGAAGCCCACCAGCAGGCTGAACAGGCGGCCGGCATAAGGACCAGGAATGCTCACAGTCTTCCCGCGGATCCTCGATTTTAGACACCTGGTTGGTGGGCGCTGCAGTCAGCGTGGGCCCTGTCTGCAGACTTTAGGTCACTCGAGGTGCCTCTGCCGTGAAAGCATTTAATCGGACGTGAAAATGGCAAATGTCTGACAGACCACACAGGTCAGGCCCAAGGCGCTCCGGGCCTATCTGACCTTCCCTGGGGCTGCCGGGATCGGGCACACAGCTGGCTCCTTCAGCTTTTGCTTAGGTGCACAGAGAAAGGCCCCCACCAAACCTGTCTCTCAAGACCTGTCTTCTGTCCCGGGGGCCCATCACCCAGCAGCCGCTGATGCCCATTTTTTGCAGGGTGTTCTGATTCATTGAGCCAGGTGCCCTGCCCCAAAGGGAAGCACAGAGTGGGTTCATTCACACTGGAATTCGGTGAAAGAGGGTAGTCTGTCTGGCAAAGCTGTCCTTTTCCGGAAGGGGCAGCCTTTGCTGCATTGTGGAAGGGGCAGCCTTTGCTGCATTGTAAACAGAAGCGGCCGCCTCTGTGCCTGGAGGGCCAGTGTCACCGGCCGGCCCCGCCGTCTGATGAGTAAGCGGACAAAGCGTGGGCGTTCCTGGCCCCATCTGCAGAGACGTTTCTAATGGGCAGGGAGAGGTGTCCCAGGGTGCTGTTTAATTCAATTAAGAAAAGCAAAGAAAGTTCCATTCCTCAACCATTTCCTCCTTCCGGGGGCGACTCGGGAGAACTTTGCCAGGCAGGGCACCGGCTCTAGGCAGACCGGCTGCAGGATGTGGGCCCTGGGCCAAGGGGCTGTGCCCACTGGGGCCAGCTTGGCGGCACAGTGGCTCAGGAGCGACCTGGCCTTTCAGAATTCATGTGAGCCCCAGAGAACCTTAGGCTGCTGCTGGGAGAGTTGGTACCGGGTACCAGCCTTGGCGCCAGGCTGAGCTGATAGGCCCTTCCTGCTTCTGAAAGAGCCCAAGGCAAAGATTGTGTTGATTTCCCATCTCTCGAGCATGCTCTGGCTCACCTGCAGGTGCTGCTCCCAAAAGAACCAGGGACTCGCATTCCGTTGGCCAGGGTCCCTGCAATGAATCCGAGGAGCCTCTGGGTGGTGCACCTGGTTGAGCTGGGCAACTAACCGGAAGGTTTGTGGTGCAAACACACCCAGACACACCTTAGAAGAGAGGTCTGGAGAGCAGCCATTCAAAGATCCCAGCGCTGGAAAGCAATCTGCCGAGCGGTCCTGTTCTGGCACGCATGGGGTCACCGGGAGCAGTCCTGCAGACTCATCAGCAACTGGTTGTGATCATTGATATTACATCTGAGCTTGTATCCGGCCTGGCAGAGGCAGCTTGCAGAGCTTGTGGTTTGCGCCTTTTCTGTCCCATGAGACAGTAAGCGACGTGGCCGCAGGCACTGCCCCCTTCAGTTCGCCATTGTACCTGCAGTGCTGACCGTGGGTTGGAAACCTAGCAGGCATTCTGGAGAACCTCGCGTAGTGGTGAACGGAGGCTTGATGCCTATGAACCGCTAGGCCACCTTGAAGAGAGCACTGTAGCTTTTGTGCAAACAGCCTGACCCCCCCCCCAACCCCTCCACCCCCGGGGAGACCCAGGCACCATTCCTGACCAGTGCCCCGCATGTGTGTCGTTAGAATGCTGAACTGGTTCTAGCCGAGCTCTTAGATGACAATGGGCTAGCAAGAAAAGCCTGGCAGTTCCCTTCTGAAAATCAGCCAGCAAAAACCCAGCAGTCATAGCTGTCCACTGAGCCCTTTGTCCTGCTCCCAGCACCAGGTTTTGCAAGCAAGGGGAGGCTTGGAGTGCCCCCTCCCTTTGTTTCTCATGGTTGCAGTCCTAGTGGTGTAGTGGTTAGGAGTTGGGCTGTGATCTGCAAGCTCAGCAGTTCGAAGCCACTGGCTGCTCCTTGGAGAAAGATGAGGATATTCTACCCCTATAAAGAGTTAATCATCTCGGAAACCCACAGGGGCAATTCTACCCTGTCCTATAGGGTCACCATGAG
Organism: Echinops telfairi; assembly: GCF_000313985.2. NCBI lineage: Eukaryota > Metazoa > Chordata > Mammalia > Afrosoricida > Tenrecidae > Echinops > Echinops telfairi. The sequence goes on from NW_022103901.1 coordinate 35,927,482, forward strand.
TCGGCATCAATTCGATGACGGTGATTTTTGTTGTTTATAATTATGTATGGCTCATCAACTCATTTAACTCTCCCTTTGGTCGGTCACTCAAAAATGATTTCCGGGCATTGGGAAACTGCAGTCCTGACTGTATTCACCCCAGTGCCTGCTGAAGAGAAGCCTCTATGCCATTTTCTGGTCATCCGTTCATCCCCTGTTCAGGGAGCTCTTGCGGGTTACCAGGTGCTTTGGAAGGTGCCTTCAGTAAGCAGAGCCCAGGGCCCTGGGCTCCCGTGGAAAACGTCTGTCTCATCTCCTGTATCATGAGCAGTGGCCATACTTGAGCGATGATTGGAGTGGTGTGTTGGCTTCCTAACAATCTCCTTCCAGGTCTGCCCTGGGACCATTCCTTCCTCCCCCCAAGCACCTTCCATGCGCCGACTGTGATGACCTTCTCTATGTCTCCTCCCCTGTGCTCTGCAGGGACCCAGACCCAGGCCACCCATGACAGGGGATGGCCAGCCCATTTCATGTGCCCGGCATGTGGGGTGGGTGGGGCCTTTCTGATGCATAGCAGACACTCCTTCTCAAGCGGCCTGACTCGGTTTGGAGCGTCATCTTCCCGTTGTACTCACGCACATGCCGAATCAAAGTTAAGAATTAGAACTGGGGGGAAAAGCAGTCAGAGGAGCGTGTCAGCTCTCAGGATGTAATAGCTTTTCTCTCCCTCTTCTCTCTTTCTCTCTCCTCTCTCTTTTACACACTCCCTCTCTCTTTCCTGCTCTCCTTCTTCTCCACCGTCCCCCCTGCCCTCGTCCCTGCTGCTTTGCAGCCATAGAATAAAGCAGAGGCAGCTCTAAGGCTGCCAGGGTCCCAGCACTGATCAGTAAATGCACAGAAGGTTTAATCTTAATGAGTCCCTTTCTTTATTGGCATTTGATGTTTGCCCAGGATTCACCTAGAGGACTGGCTGCCGCTTATCAAGGACAATAGCAAATACCCGGCCTCCCTCTGCGAGAGCTGCTTCCTATTGCTCGGCCCGAGCCCGGGCAAGGGTCAAGCTCTGCTCTGCTGGCGGCGGGGGGAGAGCTGTGAGATGCCACCCCCGGCTCCCCATTTTCCCCCGGATGATTCTTTCATATGGAACAATTTTGGCAACCCCCAATGGAGTTGGTGGTCATGGCTGGGTCCTGCAGCACACCACCATGCCACTCAAAAGCCTTGGAAAATTCCAGCTGAGAACCCCCACCCCCCACCCACCTGCTTAGAGGCAGTGTGAAGAAATTGGTAGCCCAGGAGCCGCACCTAGCGTACAAAGCCAAGCCCTGAAGATTCTACCCCAACTCTGGTATTCAATGAGCGGATTCAAGGGCCCCGAGCCTCTTAGCTTTATTGGGGCAGAGGTCAGGGGTTCCGGTGGTCTTAATTGTTTCTTCAGAAAAAAAGTGAGGCATCCGAATCACCCTCCTGGAGTGGTCTTTGTCAGGCGAAGTCAGATATCAATGGATATGTCCATCTGTGTGGTGGCTGCTACACCTTCGGTGTAACTGGTTGCTACCGAAATGACTGGATGTATTGTTGCATCCTTGTTGGGAAAGTGACTATTAGTTGCCATCACCCTTGCCATGATGCTGAAACAAGCTGTTGCCTGGTCTTGCACCAACCCCGAGTGGGGTGGAGGATTTGACCATTGTGAGCCACAGAGGGTTGGAGTGGCTGATTTTCAGAGGTAGATCACCAGGCCTTTCTTTCTGGTCTTTCCACATCTGGAAGCTCTCCTGAGACCTGGTCGGCATCCGGTCTCGTGATGGTTTTGCATGCGGCGCCTTGGCTGGGAATCGAACCCTGATCTATGCTGTGGTTGTTGTTGCTGGCAGGTGCCTTGTAGTCGGTTCCGCCTCATGGGGGCCCCATGCCTAACAGGACGAAACATGGCCCGGTCCTGCACCATCCTTGCAATTAGGTGGGAGCCCATCGCTGCAGCCTTGGTGTCGATCCTTCTCTGTGGGGGTCTTCCTCTTTATCCCGCCCCCCCCCCTTCCCCAACCGGAAGGGTCCCCCCCCCCCCCCCCCGAAAAAAAGAACAAAAGAACGGAAAACCAAACCCCCCCGGCCCCGCCTCCAAAGCCCAACCCGGCCGAACCGCCGCCGGCAAGCCCCCGTCCTCTCCATAGTCCTCACTCACCATCCTTCAAAGGCACAGGTTCTTCCGCAGCCCTCCTGTTCCTCGGGCCGCTTTCCCCTGCATTTTGGAAGTCTTCCACGGAGGAAAGGAAGGAAGCACGAGCCTTTATTGAAGTCTCACCTGCCTTTTCTGGTTGATTCCTCTGCTTCCCACAAGATCATTGCATCGGTGGTCTGCAAGGACACGCAGATGCTGGGGCTTTAGAGGGTCTCTGCCTCTCCCGCTGCAGCCCTCCTGCGAGCGTGAGGCTCTTCTCCCTCCGCCCCTCCCCATCAACTGTCAGTCCTGCTGGTTTTGGATTGCAATATGGCTGCACAGCTCAATTAATGCTCCGTGGCAGGAGGAGGGGAAATAAAAATTGTCTTGCTCTTGTCAGTAGCAAAGTTATTTACTTTCAAAAGCTGACAGAATCACACTGCAGGGACTTCATTTATTTCCATTCAGAATGTCATTATTCTGTGATGCGGGGACTTGGGTACACGTTGCAGTGTATTCCCACCAGCGCTAAGATGCCCGTGCCTGCTTAGCCCCCCACCGCACGCCCCTCTCTCCACCACCAGCGTGCGTGCCCTGGCCGAGGAGCTGTGCTGGAGCCTGGTGGAGCTCAGCACAGGGTGGCCCAGGAGGGCGGCCCAGTTTCAGGGTGGGCAGGAGCCGACACATGCAGGTACCGGCCCTGGAAGTGTCTGTGTCTTCCGCCAAGCCAGCCTTCCCTCCTCATTCTGAATCTCAGGGACGAAGGAGGCTCGAGGCCGAGGTCCGCATCCCTCTTACTCCCAGAATGTCTGGGAATGTAAAACCACGTGACCCTTTTGCTTTGGACCCCCTCACTGTACCCACTTAAACCTTGCCCCCGAACAGGTCCATACAATGCCATTTTTTGGCTTAAGTGTGTGTGTGTGTTTTTGCCTTCTCTGGGTGTGTAAGAGTTTGCAATAAACAGTTCCAATAGGCAGGGACGGGAGGAAGAAATTCTCTGTCCTTCCTGATGCAATGGGAGAATCTTCCACAGGGGGTCTCCATCTAGACCCTGTGTGACTCCTGAACATTCTTCCTGTTCGCTCTTTCTTTCTCCTCTCCCGCCCTC
>NW_022103901.1:35931463-35947681 GCF_000313985.2 Echinops telfairi
GAGAAAGAGGGGGCTTCCTAACCCCATCAAGAGACACAGTCTTTTGGAAACCCGCAGGGGCAATTCTTTCCTGTCCTCAGGGTCACTGTGAGTCAGCACATTGACTCTATGGCAGTGCTGTATGTATGTATGTATTTTCCCTACAACGGTGTGTCACTCATTGAGCTGGTCAGCTGTTCAAGCCCACCCCCCACCCCCAGCTGCTCCAAGGGAAAAAGCTGAGGCTGCCTGCTTTGGTAAAGATTGCAAGTCTCTGAGACCAAAGGGGCAGTTCTGATTCATCCTATCGGGTCCTCACCAGTCCGAGTGGACTCCTTGGCCCTGGGGTGGATCTCTCTGGACAGAACCACACTGAGAATCAAGACCTCACCTTGGCCCAGCCTCAGCCTCCCTCCTCACTGCCCTGGACCCCCTCCCTCCCCTGCTCGCCCCCAGCTTTGCGGAAGCAGCCTCATTTCACCCAGTCATCATTCTTTTCTGTTTCAAGGCGGACCGTGTCAGTTTGAGAGAGAGGACTTTATTCGGTGCTCGCCATTGTTGTTGTTAAATGGACTACAGCCGGCAGAGTGAGGCTGCCGGCCCGAGGTGGAGGGGAGGAGGAGAAGGGACGGACGGAGCAGGCTGCTGAGGGTGCTAGAGATCCACCGTCTCTGCAGCCGATCGGGCCCCCAGATCCCTGTGGTGCGAGGGCCCCCCCGCCCAACACAGGGAATTCACACATGGCCCCCCATGTCAGATGAGTGATTTATACAGCCCATGCTGCCGCCGCTCGCAGGCAGGGCCTGGTCCTGTTCATCATGGGGGGTTTGGGGAGTCAGGTCCTGGCTTTCTGTGCAGTGCGGCACGGCACGGAGAAGGCAGCTTCATAAATCAAGAGAATGCAGAGGTTTACGGGCTCTCTGGGCTTCTGAGGTATGTGTGTGTGCGCATGCGAGTGAGTGTGTGTGCGTGCGGGAGCGAGTGTGAGAGGTTGCATGTTGGGTGCGTGTGCAACGCTGGATTCCGCGTGTTGAACCAGACCCACCCGGGGACACACTGGCTCACAGCCTCTCTGGACACGATGAAGGAGGCCGAGCTGCCGCCATCTGCCTGAGGTGTGCCAGGGCCGATGCATTTATTTCACCAGGGATCTATCGGTACTGTAGTTTCCCACTTGGCATTTGTACTTGATGGTGTTTGTGGGAGAGGGAAGGACAGAGAGCGGACTGCCACCATTTTACTTCCAAAGAGAACCTGGTGTTGCCGTCGCCTCCCCTGTCCTCCTGTGTCATCCGAGAGCAGGTGCCCTGTCCAGTACGCAGCTTCACCGGCAGCCGTAGGGCAGCCTGGACGTCCGATGCCCTTCTCTGGCAACAGGATTTCGGAGGCTTGCTTTTGCCTTTTAAGTCCCCCCTTTGGTTTTACTCCGAAGGAGGAGTCTGCCTCGCTTTTACAAGCCAGTGAGGGCTTTTGTTGTCTGAGTTGACGGTCGGGGGAGAGAGGAGACCGTCTCCCGCAGAACCCAGCAGCCAGAAGGGCCACTGACCTCTTCTGCCACCGCAGGCAGGTGTCTGTGTTTCTGTCGTGATTCCTGAAGGGGAGAGAAAACTCAATCTTGTCACATGAGCCATTGAGGGCCCTCCATTCTTCTTTGAAGAGGCCCACTGAGAAGAGGCAGATGTGCGGGGTCTCCCACGCACGTGCTCGCGTCTTTGCAGCAACTGATTCATTTTGTGTGGGGTGGTTGGACTTCTTGTTGGACTAAGCAGGGTGACTGAGCAGGGTGACTGGGCTAGATAGTTGAGGAGCGGACTGGGACTAATGAGAAAAAATAGGAAACCTCACATCTTCGCCCCCTTGTCTCTTCACAGCATGAAATTTGGAGTTTCAAAATGTGCTTGGTCTAACTATATATATGATAGAAATATATATGCATATATATATATATATATATATATATATGCCAGGCACATTTATTTACATACTTATATTTATATACAGTTCTTTATATATACGCCATGGATCCCTGGTGGAGAGTAGTGATAAACTGGACTGCTAACTGCAAGGTCAGCAGTTTGAAACCACCAGCTGTTCCGTGGAGAAAGAGGGGCCTTTCTACTGTTGTACAGAGTTGCCCTCTCAGAAAGCCCACAGGAGCAGATCTACCTGTCTTATAGGGTCACTAGCAGTAGGCATGGACTCGATGGGAGTGAGCTTGGCTTGGGGGTTTTTTGGTGAGTGCATGTGCCATATTTATGTGGCTTTGTGAAGCAGAGGGTCAGTGATACAGCGGAAGACCCCCGACAAGATGGACGGACACAGTGGCTGCAACCGTGGGCTCAAGCACAGGAACCATTGTGAGGCTGGCGCAGGACTGGGCAGTGTTTCCTTCTGTTGTGCACGAGGCTGCTATGAGTCGGGACGGACCCTCCAGCACCTAACAACAGTACACACACACACACACACACACCAACGTGTATCTATAACCATATAGATGCGACTTTTAAGCAGTGCACCTGTGGACATGCATGGTCCTGTTCTGCCGTGAAGGCGTGCAAGAATGAATGGCGAGCTGGGTCAGCGAGCCTCCCTCTTCCCTGGCTCTTGGGCTCCAACCCCGCTTCTAAATGTGAACGGAACGGGTTCCCAGGCCTCTTGATGCTTATGGGAATTAAAAAAATAACAATCTTTGAAGCGGTCCAGTTTGGAAGTCAGCGCTTGGGGACCAACACAAAGACTGAGTTGGGGAGGCAGACTTCCTAACACCACCATCCCCGCCCCCCGCTCAGCCCCCCATGTCCACCCGCCCTCCTCTGGGCAACAGAGGACTGAAGGTACATATTGACACAAGCCAAGAGAACTTTAGAAAAATTGTTCATCTCTGGAAATTGGATCCGGCCTTTTGGGTACAGGAAGCAGGTGTCTTACCAGTGGTGTTGACATCTACATTGTAACTGAGTTTCGTTGGGGGGGGGGGGGGGCTTCTCCTCTCCCTAGGAAGCCAAGAGGGCCTCTTTGTCCCCAGTTGAACCTGGGAGGCAGGGGGCTGCAGCCAGCGCCTGTCCCATTGTTTCTTTGGTGTGTGTGTGGCTTTGATGGGTGATTAAACAACTTCCTTTTCCTCCTTAACCCAAAACAGAGAAAGCAGCCGAACCCCTGCACCAAGGCATTTTATAAAAGGCCCATTAGGCAATTAGCACCGGGAATCCATGAAGGGCTGCCTGCTGAGTCATCCAAATGGCTGTCCCTTTATTTTGATCACTCACTTGGCTCTGTGAGCAGGATCAATTGCAAAGCAAACCCCCCAACAACAACATACCCCTCCCCACTACCACCACCACGCAGTCTCCCTGTTCATGCCACAGCCAGAGAGCTGTGTGTTCCCATACGGAGTAGACCCTTCACTTTTTTCATCAGAGCATTCTCCAATCATGACGCCTTTCATTCCAGCCCTGGTGGTGTCGTGGTGATGCACGGGGCTGCTAACCACAAGGCCAGGAGTTTGATACCACTCCCATAAAGAGCGACCATCTCAGAAACCCACAGCGGCAGTTCTGCCCTGTCCAAGAGGGTGGCTATAAGTTGGAATTGATCAAAGGGCAGTGAGTTTCTGTTTGTGTAAGTCCAGCCAGCAATTACGCCATTACAGAAGACAGCACTTCAGCAGCCTCTCTCAGAGGTTCTCTGAGATCATCGGAGAGGAGAAATGCTACACTGCAGTGGGTTAGAGGTCCCTGGTAGTGTGGTGGTAACGTGCTGGGCTGGGATCTGTAAGGACCAGAGTTCAAAACCACCAGCAGCTCCAAGGGAGAGTGACTGGGCTTTCTACTCCTGTAAATCGTTGCAGTTTTGGAAACTCATAGGGGGTCACAACAGTCAGCATTGACTTAACAGCAGCCAGTTTGCTCTGTCCTTGTTGCTTTTCCAGTAGATTCAACCTTGGGCTGCTAGTCACAAGACTGGTAGTTCAAAACCACCAGCTGCTCTGAGGGAGAAAGGTGAAGCTTTCGACTCTCACAAAGAGTTAGTCTCCAAACCCCACAGGGGCACTTCTCCTCTGTCCTCTGGGGTCACCAGGAGTCAGAATCAACCTGATGGCAGTGAGTTTGGTTTGGGTGTTTTCTAGAATGTTCCTAAGGAGCTGGAGTGGCGCACCAATTCAGCAGCTCAGTGGCTAACAGAAAGGTTAGTGGTTGCAAGCCACACGTGGCTGCTTGGGAGAAAGATGTGGGGCTTTCATTCTATAAAGAGGCAGCCTAGGAACCCCTGGGGGCATGTCTGCATGAGGTCATCACAGCCAACATCTCGGGGGCACGCCACAACAGGACGTCATTATCATTTTGAGATCCTTCTGAAAGTCTTACCCAAGCACCTGCATCAAAACCGTCAATAGACAGAATGTTCTGAACACCAGGCCAACTGCCATCAAGCCCTGTTCTGACTCATAGCAGCCCTGTAGCACAGTAGAGGTGCCTGTAACCCATCCAGTGTTGTCTTCTCTGCGGCAGCTGGCAGCCACCACTTTCTCCTGTGGCTGGTGGGTTCAAGGGGAGTGCCTAGCCTGCTGCACCCCTAGGGCTCTTCAGGGTATGTCCAGGCACCTTGATGGAAGGTTTTTATTTCAAGAACAAGAGCAAAAGGAGGCAAAGGCCCAGGGCCTTTAAGTGGGGCACAGCCATACTCTCTGCTGGGTAGAGATGGGAGAAGTCTGGTTTCCACTGCTCTGTGGAAGCTCTCCAGGTGGTCCCGACTCATAGCAATGCCGGGTCCAACAACACAGAGCACTGCTCAGCCCTGGGCTGCCTTCAGAGTGGTATGTATGTGTGAGCCCATTGGGGCGGCAGTCTGAGTGCTTCTGCCTCTTCCTCTTGCTCATTCACCCTGTCCTTCAGAGGGGACAGGAAGAGGCTTCTGCAGGTACTCAGGTGTGAGGTGGCAGGTGCAAGATCTTTGCAGTTGCCAGAAGATGTAGGTAGGAGTGTAGGTTGGGAAAACTAAGTCCAGTCATCTTTGTGACCCCTACCTACTTCTTTCCATGAACTGATCGGTCACGTGTGGCTGCTGGGTGTCAGAGCAGTCCATTCCGGCCCACAGTGGCAATGTGTGGTGTTTTTAGGTGGCTATGACTTGGAAATGAGGTCACGTCCTTTCCTGTGGAACCACTGGGTGGGTTTGGAATGCCAGACTTCTGGTTAGCAGTTTCCACCTTCACCAAAGCACCACCCATGAGATCATTATCCTTGGGAACAATCATGTTCCCTGGTGGCTATTATGAAGATGAAGTGAATTAATACCAGGGCCTTCAGACACTCCACGGACGATTGATTCCATTGCCTTTTGGTTCCTTCCTTCCAGGGATTTTTCACAGCCCCCCTCACAGGTGCCCGAACGTTCAAAGCGTGTTTATTCTCATGAGCAAACTCTCTAACAAGCGTAGTGTTTGCTGAATGAGTGAACGAGCACCTGGCTCAGAATGAAGGAGCCTTAGTAGTGTCGTGGCTGATGTGTTATGCTGCTAACAAGGTCGACAGTTCAAAACCACCATCTGCTATGCAGGAGAAAGATGAGGCTTTCTATTCCCATAAAGATTTATAGTCTTGCCAACCCACAGGGGCAGTTCTACCCTGTCCTACAGTTGCTATGAGTCAGAATTGACTCAATAGCAGTGGTTAGTTTTTCCATTTGGGGCTTATTCCTAGCCTTAAACACATCCACCCACCCATCCACCCATCCATCCATCCATCCACCCATCCATCCATCCATCCATCCATCCATCCATCCATCCATATGGAAGCAGATTTGTTTGCTGTCTGCTTTAGCTTCTCACAGTAGCTTCCTTCTGCTCTCTGTCTTCCCTGGAACCCGCCCCAAGCTCCTGTGTGTTCTGAACATAGCAGGTGTGTGGGGAGCCGGGTGCTGGCCACACGCAGCATGAAAAAGACCCTCACTAATTCTAAAACTAACCCGGGGGGCCGCTTCTTGGAGTGGGCAAATAAGCACCCCCCTAACCAGCATGATAAATAGCACCTGCAAGTGTTAAGCCCCAGGGGAAGCGTGAACTGTCTGGGGACAAACCGTATGCAAAACGGGCATCGCTGGTGGGCATATGGCAGGAAACACGGGCTAGCCCCATGCCAAATGTTTCCCTTTCTTGTTTTTCCCCCTTTTCCATCCTGGTTTTATATCCATTCCTTTTGTCTTTTGTTCCGTTTGGCCCTCAAAGGAGAGTACCTCTTGGAGGCCCGCGAGGACTCTCCAACGTAAGGAGGCTTGTGTGGTGGTGAGGTTGACTGGTGCCTTCAGTCAGTTCTGAAGCACAGCAACCCTACAGAGAGCAGAAGGGCGCACTGCCCAGCCCTGCGCCATCCTCACAGCAGTTCTCATGTCTGAGCCCATTGTGGCAGCCACGGTGTCTGCCCAGCTCATCTTCTGGAGGGCCTTCCTCTTGTGTGCCGCCCCTGCACTTGACCAAGCACGATGTCCTTCTCCTGGGACTGCTCTCTCCCGACATGTCCAAAGTGTGTGGGACCAAGTCTCACCATCCTTGCCTCTAAGGCACGCTTCTTCCAGCAAAACTTGATTGGTTCTTTCGGCAATACTTTCACTGTTCTTCCCCAGCAGCATCATGCACATGCCTTGGCTTTTCTTCTTCCTTATTCATGGTATTTGCAGTCATGCCACATGCATAGGAAAGTTGGACATTGACCAAGGAAGGCATTAGATAAGACCTTCATGGTTACCCTATATGCAAACAGCCCCAGGGAACTGGGGCATGCCCACACTGAGTGCCCATCAATATCGGTGGGGGACATGCTGGCCGACACTCAGTAAATATTTTAAGAGATGCTGGAGTGTTGGGTTAGAGGGCAGTGAGATGTGTGGGCAGAGCACCAGCACCTGAAGGCCAGCCAGGTGCACCCAGCATCAGCTGCTGAAGCAGGAAGCCGCTCAGTGAGCCCAGGTCTCGTTTTTTCGGCAAGGTAAGGTGATGTGCAAATGGTCGATGGGTTGGTTTCAGGAAGCTGTCCCTGCTGTTGCTCTCTGGGTCTGGGGAGAGCGGGCGATACTCTGCATGCCTCCAATTGGCCAGGGCTCTGCAGCACTGAGGTTTCCCAGCAAGGGGTCTTCTGGAATTCTCCTCCAGCTGCCCACTCCAGTTCACTCTTCCAAGGCTCTCTCTCGAGTGGTTTTGGGACAGAGGGAGGTCTGTCATGTGGGCGCAGGAGTGTTGGCGGCAGCCTCTTGACAGGCTCCAGGACTCCTTCTTTAGCAAATATTCCAGTCGCCTTGGTAAAGGGAAGCCTGCGAAGGGCTGGGGAGCCCTGCTTGCTGGCCCGCCCACTCACCTCGCATCTCCATTTCCCCTGTGGTGGTTCTCAGTGAGGGTGGCCTGGCGGGCCCCAAGGCAGATGTGAGCCCACGGCTGAGGCCCTGGGGTCCGCCCAGCTCAGCAAGGCTCTCGCTCATTTTCCTTGGCCTTCTGCTTTACCAAACACAGCTCTCTTACCTGGAGTGGCCTTGTGCCTCACTTCTTAAGACCACCCTGGCTTCCCAGCCTCAGTCTGGTCATTCCCTGGGCAGTCCACCATCCAGTGGGTGGCCTTTGCCCACTCATCCAGCCACGAGCGATATAAAAACTCTTGGATTATCATCCCATCACCTGTAAAATGGGGTTCACAGGGGCCACCCAAACCATTTGGGGAGGGGGGATTCAAAGCTGCAGTGAGCCGATCCCTTTTAAAAGTGTGCTGGACCGTGTGTGTGTACCTAGCAATTGCAATGAAAGATGCCTGGTGATGGCAGTAAGCTGCCTGCACCAAACTAAACCCAACTCACTGTCACCAAGTCCATTCTGACTCAGAGAGACGCTCCGGGTCGAGGTAGAACTGCCCCTGTGGGTCCCTGAGGCTGGGGCTCTTTATTGAAATCCGCCTCTTTCCCAAGGAGTGGCTGGAGGGTTTGAAATGCTGACCTTGCAGCCTATCGTGTAACCCGCTAAGCCCCTGGGCTCCTGTCCCTTGTCCAAGGAGGAGTCTGTAAGTCTGTGGGGGGAGCGATAGGACGAGGAGAGAATGGAGGTTTCCCACCACCATGTGGAAGCACCCTTGTGGATGCCTGTGTTAAACATAAAATAGCACTTTCCCATTCAGGGTCCACACGGCACTTACACGAGTCACTCTACGGAGGGGTCAGGAGGGGGTTGACAACTAGTAAATCATGGTGAGGCTTCAAGGAAACTTAAAAATAGATGACAGTGTTTGAGTCCGAGAGGAAATGGAGGTCACTTGGGGTGACTCTTCTGCGACGCCCTCAGAGTGTCCCCGAAGGACGCTGCTAATCTGGGAAGCTGCAAAGTCCACCTGTCAGAGCTCTGTGGCCACCAGCTGCCCGGCCGGGAGGGGACACCGTCCCCCAGGGTCAGTCCCATTGCTGATCCCTGTGAGAGAGAGACTCAGCTATGTTGTGGGCACAGCTTGATCAGGGTCCCTCGCACCTGGCTCTTTCCTGCGAGACCAAACTGCTTAGTCTCAGGGAACATGTCTGAGACTCTTTCGCCCCTTGTGCTGTCTGGTGGGTGCCCCATCCAGTCTAAGGTGCGGTGATGGTGAAGTCTGAGATTCGTGTGATAGCGTCTATGTCTGTGCCCCCAATGCTGGAGATGGGGTCTTCAGCAGACAGACGCACTGCTATTGCCAAGGTTGACTCACAGTGGCCCTGCGGGACAGGGTAGACTGTGCTGTGGGTTTCCGAGATCGTGACTCCTTCCGAAAAGAACTAAGCTCATGGCCATCCATGCAGAACCCACTCTGCCGCCGGCGCCGATCCTGCTCCTAAGGATTGCGCCTCTCGGCTCCATCCCGTGAGCGCACTCGTTGGTCATTGAAAGGGGGGAGTCCCAGCTGCAGTGCCTCGCAAGAACGTCCTGGAAAGGTACTCTGAAAGAGCCAGCCACCAACAACTGTGACATGAGCGGGTCGCCCTGAGTCCGCATCCACTGGTAACCGGTGCTTGTCTCACTTGGTTTGAGGGTAGGGAATGCGTGGGTGCTTCTCACTGTGGGTGGACCCGCTGGTTTGCTCAGGAACCTCCCCACGGCGGGGCTGCCCAGAGCATCCTCAGACTGGCAGATGCATGTCCCCAGTGTCATAGTGTGCTGGCTCCATCACATGACATTGTGTGCTGGCGGCACACATCAGCGTGCTGGCTCCATCCCTGAAGACCCCGTGGGGGTCCAGTGGTCCCTCTTGGTGCTTCTAGAACCAGGGTCCCATTCTGAGTACTTCACGAACCAACAATAACAGAAGGAATGGAGAACCGCAGCTCTTATGTTGTGAGGTGCCATGGTGTTGGTTTGGTTCCGACCCATAGTGACCCTGTGCACAACGGAACAAAACATCCTCACAGTTCTTCCCACGTTTGAGCCTCTCATTTCAGCCACGGTGTCCATCCATCCCATCAAAGGCCTTTCTCTCTCTCGCTGCCCCTCTGCTTTACCAAGCATGATGTCCTTCACCAGGGACTGGGCCAGCGGTTCTCAACCTGTGGGTCTTGACCCTCTTTGGGGTTCATACGACCCTTTCACAGGAGTCACCCAATTCATAACAGTAGCAAAATGACAGTGATGAAGTAACAATGAAAATAATTTGATGTCTGGGGGTCACCACCACATGAGGAACTGAATGAAAGGATCGGGGCATTAGGAAGGTGGAGAACCACCGGACTGGTCTCTCCTGATGACACGTGCAAAGTATGTGAGATGTCCTGCCTTCCTTGTTTCTAAGGGGCATTCTGACTGCTTCTTCCAGGACAGATCTGTCCGTTCTTTGGCAGCCGTGGTACTTTTCAATGTTCTTCACCAGCGCCATCATTCAAAGATGTCGATTCTTCTTTAGTCTTCTTTATTCAGTGTCCAACTTTCATGTTCATATACGGAGATTGGAAACACCATGGCTTGGGCCAGGCGCACCTTAGTCCTCAAGGTAACATCCTTGCTTTTCAGTACGCTACAGAAGTCTAAAGATAGTCATCTATCTCCCAACTACCACACCTCATCGCCCAGCAACTCCCTTCCCTCCTCTGCAAAGAAACAGCTGGACAGGGTGTGCAGAGGAAACATTGTGGGCACTCCTTAGATGAATGGACGCTGTGCCTGGTACATGATAAGAATGGACACATGGATGTATAGATTGTTATAAGAGCTGTAAGAGCCCCCAATAGAATGATTTTAAAAAGAAGAAGAAGAAAGAGGAGGCGTGGAGATGGAGGAGGTCTAGGAGAGGAAGAAGAAGATGCAGCGAGCTTCACACAGGACCTGACACAATAAATTGACAACCACACGATACTCATTATGTAGCTTGGTGGATGGATGGCAGATGGATGGATGGTTGGTTGGATGGATGGAAGGGCAGATGGACAAATGGATGGATGGTCAAGTGTCACATAAGTTTGGGAATGTCTGAATCAAACAGGATCAGTTTCCCCCTTAGGAATTACTAGGTGCCCTAACATGCCACTGTGGTTGTGATGGTGGTGATTGGCTGCCTCCACTCATGATGAGCCATTTCACAAAGGATCTAGAGACTTCTACATCCATACCTGTGCTTGGCTGTTTATTGACCTGCCTGGATCCATCAGGCTTCTATTGGCTGATGTGTTTAAAGTATACTAGCAGGCTCAGATCCCCAAAAGGGACAGAGACCAGAAGAGAGGATATGCAGAGATACACAGAGACTAGCAGCGATACACAGAGATCAGTGCATTTGGCCTTGAAGATTTTTCTTACAAGGACATGTGTCTCAAAAGACTTCCATTGTGCAGAGTCCACTTTGGGAGGCACTAGTCCGGGTCTGGGTCTCCATGGGGTAAGGACTGGCCAGCAGGGCAGATGGTTCAGTCTGTGCAATGGAAGCCCACCAGCCCAGCCAACCCTCCAGACTTGTGCTGCTTGAATTGGTGTTCTGCCTGGGTCCTGCCAAGACCCACAGCATAGAAGGCATAGATGTTCAGGAAGGGAAATCCCAGGGCCCTGCTGATTATTCAGCATACCCCCCACCCCACCTGCCCCCAAGCCCCCAGGGAGTATTTGGTCACCAGATTCTCAAAGTATGTTGCCCTTCTTCCCAGACAGGTCAGGGGTCAGTTCCTGAAGCATCAGTGACTGCAGCAGAGAGGATGCGCGGGCAGGGCTGCCTCATTCAGCCCATCTGTGGCTTTCAGAAGAGTCCGCACCACAACGTTTTATGAACTGGGCTAAGCCCGGTGCCACCGCCACCACCAGAGTTTCCGCTGCTCCCTCACAGGAACAACTAGGGCTTGCTCTGTGCCTCCCCAGAACCACTGTTGGAGGGCATCAGGACAGGATGCTATTGCTATTGTCAGGGCTTTCTTCCTGCAGAGCAGCTGGGTGAATTCGGAACCGCTGCTCTATCTGTGATGTAGTAGTTACCCGTTGGGCTTTGATGTGCATGGTTGGCAGTTTGAAACCACTGGCTGCTCTGTGGGAGAAAGACTAGGCTTTCTACTCGCATGAATAGTGTCCTGAAAGCCCACAGGGGATGGCTGTGAGTCAGCATTGAGTGACAGTGAGTCTGGTTTAGAGCCTTTGGGCTCTGTCTGTGAGCAGCGGAGCACTTCCGTCCTCGCACTGCCAAGGCTTCTTATACTACCAGGCGGGGTGACCCAGTGTTCTGGGCTCTACAATATGCCTGAATTGCAAAGGCACCCTCGTCATCACCCCGTGGAGTCACTAGTTGACTTGGGACCTCTAATAAGTTGGCTTCATGAGCGTATATGTTGGGAGCAGATGCCTTACACACATCCTCGGTCCCTCCTGGGTCTTCTTGGAGCATGCAGGAAGGAGGTGCACTCTCAGACAAGATATGTCCTGGCTTGTTGCCCGGTAACCACTGAAAACCACTCACTGCCATTGAGTCAGTGCCAACTCATTGCAAACCTATAGGACAGAGTAGACCTGTCCCTGTGTGCTTATTACACTGTAGCTCTTTAAGGGAGTAGAAAGCCCCATCTTTCTCCTTTTCGAACCCCTATTTCATTTAAATGGAGAAACGATTGAGGTGGTCAAGGATTTCATGTTGCTTGGATCCACAGTCAAGGCTCATGGAAGCAGCTGTCAAGAGATCGAACAACACGTTGCATTGGGTAAATCTGCTGCCCACAAGCTCTTTAAAGTGTTGAAGAACAAGATGTTACTTTGAGGACCTAGGTACGCCTGACCCAAACCATGGTATTGTCCATCTATTCATGTGCATGTGAAGGGTGGACATTAACTAAGGAAGAATCAATGCAGTTGAAGGGTGGTGCTGGTGAAGAATTTTGAGAGTACAATGGACTGTCGACAGAACACACAGATCTGTCTCGGAAAAAAAGTACAGCCAGGGTGCTCCTTAGAGGCAAGGATGGTGAGACTTCCTCTCACATGCTTTGTACATGTCATCAGGAGAGACCAGTCCCTGGAGATGGACATCCTGCTTGGTGAAGTAGAGGGGCGGTGTGAAAGAGGAAGACCCTTTGGGAGATGGATGGACACAGTGGCTGCAACCAATGATGGGCTCAAACCTAAGAACAATTGTGAAGACGGCGCAGGACCTGGTGGTGTTTTGTTGTTGTACAGAGGGGTCATTGTGAGTCAGAACAGACTGGAGGGCCCTTAACAACAACAACAACAACAACAACATTATGTTTGAAAATCAAAGACAGAAACCTTTAACCAATTCCAACTCACAGCGACTTGATGTGTAACAGGGTCACTTTCGCATAGGGCTTCTCCTTTGGTTGTGATCTCTGTCAAAGCGGATCCCAGGCCTTTCTCCCTGGGAGCTGCTCCCTTGGGTTCACGCTCCTCCTCTCCCAGCCATTTACCTGACAATATCACCTGGTGACTCAGAGGGTTCTCGTTGGTTAATTTCCAGGAGAAAATCACCAGTGCTTTTTGCCTTGTCAGTCTTAGTCTGAAAGCCCCTTTGAAGCCTGTCCACCTGAGTGGACCTAGTGGTGTTTGAAATGCATCCACATGACTTCCAGTACCCGACGACACGTGAGCCCCAGAGGGCAGCGCAATGTCGGAGGACAGGAGGATAACACACACTTTAAAAATCATGATGCCGTGCGGTCAGTTGGTCTTGGAAATCAAGGCTGGAATATGACTTGACAACCTGGGAGACAGGGTTGCCAGTTTTGTGTGGGGCTGTGGGGGAGGCTGGCATTCGACCGAGGGCAGCCATGTTGAATTTGAAGGAAGGGAAGAAGAGGGGGCCGGGGGAGATGGGTAAGCGGCAGGACCAGGAGGAGAGAACAGACTGGGTGCTTCTGCACAGTTTGATCAGAGACGTGGATTCGTCTTGAGCAATGTCAACATTGCCCATAACGTATGGTCTGCGGACGGGAGGGAGGGAGGGATGGGATGAAGGGAAGACAGGAAGGGGAAGGAAGATAGAAAGGAGGGAAGAAATAGAAATGAAAAGAAGCATCGTTCTCTTCTGAGGCGTCCCTCTGCGTCCCTTATGTAATACCCTTCTGTTGCTGTCCACCTGAAATCATCATCATTGGGTCCCTTAATCACAACAGGATCTGTGGGAGTTCATGATGCGCTGTGTCTCTGTGACTGCCCCCTGTCCAGCTGACTCCTGGGAGTGAGCTGCTTGGTGCATTCCGGGGCAAAATAAGTGGACAGCGTGACTTGTATTTTCTCTTCAAGTAAGAAACGAAACACAAAACGAATACCCTAGATGTGTACCTTTGGGGTCTAAGTCGCCCCAATCAAACCTCCTGCCCCCTGGCCCCACCTCCTTGCCACTTCACAACTCTTCAGAGATGGGAACCGTGTGACTCGAACCCTGCCAGAGTTGCCGACAGATCATTGCCCGCCATGATGGCACAGAGTTAGGCAGGGATCTGGTCAACGTACCCCTCCCACGATGCTGGTGCCCCTGCTCCCACATGTGACTTGCAGTGGGGGGGGGGGCACTCCACCGATGCTGAGTTAGTAAGAGGGTTGAGCGCGAGCGGTGAGCTCGCAGCTGGTAAGGGGGCTTTCTGAATCGGACGACGTGGCCACTTTGATATGTGAGAATCAATTACAGACGAACCTTGTCAAGATGGCCAAAAACGCAGCCTTAAATAATTGAATTCTCTGCCAAATGCCGTCCAGTGTCGTTATCTCGAAATGTAATTATGCAGCTAAATCAAGCAACTAAAATTAGTCTAGTGTAAAAACGCCCTGGCTATTGGAAACGCCGAGCCGCTGGCATTTGGATTCCAGAGACAGCCAGTCCTGGATGGGGGCTGTGTGTGTCCAAGGTGCTCCCTGCGTGGATGAAACCTACAGCGTGTGTCCACTTTACATGAGAGGTGGGCTGTGGGGGCAGACGTGCGGCCTCCTGCCTGCTTGAAGCGGGTCATCCTCATCAGTGTCACCCTGCTACCTACCCTCAAAAGGGCGCCACACTGCATCCCTGCCATCAAGAATGGAGGGGTGGCGAGGTAAGGATGGTCTATGCCTTATGTAAGGAGCCCCACTGGGGTGGTGGGTCCAGCCCTGGGCTGCTAACTGTGAGGTCTGAGGTTCAAGGCCACCAGCAGCTCTGTGGAAGGAAGCCGTGGCCATCTGGGTCAGCACAGACTTTGCTCTCTTGCTCACTGCCATCGAGTCCGTTCGGGCTCCGAGCCAGCCCAGATGGCCATGTGGAAGGGCCCCCTTTGGGTTTCTGAGCCTGTGGATCTTTATGGGAGCAGAAAGCCTCATCTTTCTCCTTAGGAGTGGCTGGTGGATTCAAACTGCTGACTTCGAGGTTAGTGGCCCATTGCGTAACCCACTACACCACTGGGGCTGTAGGAACATTACTGTATTTGAACATTACTAATACCTGGTTTGCGGCTCCAAGATCAATGATATGTTGCTTTTCAAGAGGCAAACGTGAAAAGGGCTGATGAAAAGTCTACTGAAAGATGAAATGCAAGGCTGACTTAGTGGCCAGGGTGGGGACCACGCTTGGGGATGCACGTTGTAGTCAGGATTGGCCTGTGAAAAGCTGTGTGATCGGCTAACATGACCCCCATTACTGTTGGCCTGGGAGAATAATGCTGCCTACTTCATAGTGTTAGCGCCAGGATCGGATCCCGGATCACATGCAGTCGTTTACCTTGCTCTGTGCATGGCAAACACCATGCAAATATTAGCTGACAGCATTATGGTTCAGACGAGTGTTAATGTATTATACATACTGTATATACAAATATATAACAGTATGTTACCAGCTACAATATAGATGCATGTATACATACATCTATATATTATCCGATGTGCATACACATACATGTATATACACATAGATGTGCATATGTGCATATATATAAAATTGTTTTATATATATATATATGTGTGTGTGTGTTTGTGTGTGTATATATATATAATTGTTATAAGGAGCCCTGTAAGGTAGTGGTTCCTCTCTGGGCTGTGATCTACAAGGTCAGCAGTTTGCAACCAGTAGCAGATCTGCAGGAGAAAGTTGGAGCTGGCTGCCTGTCCATAGTAACAGTGTCGGAAACCCACAGGGGCAGTTCTGCCCTGTCCTATCAGGATCACGATGAGTCGGCATCGACCCGATGGCAGTGAGTTTTGAGTGAGACTGTTATAATGGTCCATGGAGATGCCTGTACATAAAACCCTAACTAACCAAACTCATAGCAACCTGGCGGGACAAGGTTGGACTGCCCTTGCGGGTTTCTGAGGCCGTAACTCTTTACAGGAGTAGAAATCCATGTCCTTCTCCCAGGGAGAGGCTGCTGACCTTGCAGTTGGCTGCTCAACTCATAACCACTACACCATATACATTTCTCTCTCTATTAGGTGTACATCTGGATGTACTTATGTACCTCTCTATATATATATCTACAAGTACACACACATATATCTACAAATATGCACACATATCTACAAATACACACACATATATCTACAAATACAACACATCTACAAATATATTTACACGCATATATCTACAAATGCACACACACACATTTAGAAACTGCCCCTTTAAAATGGAAATTGGGGAAAGTGCAAGAGAGAGTATATCAAACTTAACCCTCTTCTTACTTTTAGCTGAGCTGACCAGAACCTCAGCCTCCCCAAGTTAACATTCTTAAGACTGGTGTGCTTTCCAAGCATCCCATGTCAGACCTCATCCCCTGTCTTTTCCCTCCAATCCATGTGGGAGACCCCAG
>NW_022103901.1:35947781-35956897 GCF_000313985.2 Echinops telfairi
GAGGCCTAAATTAATGGAGAGGATCTGGTTAGTCATGTCAGGCAAAGCTGTTCCCGAAATAGTTCCTTCCATTTTGGTAGCTTCAACTTTGCAGCTGCCGTGTCTCCTAGGCGTCTGGGAAGAAGCCTTTCACATTAAGAGTTGCTGATGTGGCCTTTCCGTGCCTGGACCCGCTCCTGGCTCCTGGAGGAAGCCATCTGCCTCGGCTTTGTAGTTGGGAAGAAGTTGGGTCTCTCGATCGCCTTCCCCTGCCCCCTCAACTCTCCATCGATGCGTTGAGCTTTGGCAGGAAGAACATCTCAGAAAGCATGTTGGCATCTCAAGGCGTCCTCCTGCATCCGTACGGCGTGCCCATGGTCGTGCCAGCCGCCCCCTACTTCCCTGGACTCATTCAGGTAATTCCAGGCCTCCGCCAACAAGCAGCTCGAACTCCGGAGCGTCTCGGAGTCATAATTGGAATTTTTATGGTTGAGAAAGCAAACACTTTTAATACAGGAAAAAGCCTTTGTGCTAGTCGGTGGGAATACAGTAGGAAATCAAAAAGATGGATCACCCTAACCTGGCTATTGACATGTCTCATGGCGGAATAAATGGTGTACTTGAGCTATATTTGCTTGTATTGATCTGCCTGCTCCTTAACATTCATGCATTGGCGTCCCGAGGTTGACCACGGGGCCAAGGATTTTACCCCCTTCTTCCCTGCTCGCCCAGGGTCTCCTGTCTCCCCGGACAGAGCAGGGGGTGAAGTGAACCCCCCACGCCACAGCTTGGCAGGGCGAGTGCGAAATAGATCTCCCTCCCTTCCCCTGGGCTTTCTGTTTGTGTAGAAAGTGGCTGTCCTTTCTCGGCCCTTGTGTTTTGTTTCGCTTTCTCCCTCTTCTCCTCGGGGGTGGCCGAGAAATGCCCCACAGCTGGCCAGGGGAGGAATTCTTGAGATTATTTCCGCAAGCCTGCTGCAGCCATTTGCATCTTGTTGGCTGCAGCCGTGGTGGGGTCTGTCCCGTGCGCAGCCTGTGCGTTCTGGGCCCAGAGTGCCTGCACTTCTCACAGTGCTGCCCCCTGCCCCACCCGCCGGGGGGCTGCGCTGCGTGAGCACCACGTCAATGTCCGCAGACCCCTCTGGACAGCAAATGCAGGACAGTTAGTGAGAACTTGTAGGGAGCGCAGGGGCGGTGACTGTCGTTCGAGTCCTCGCTGGGGCTCCCTTCCCTTGGTGGAGCGTTCTGACCTCCTCTCCACGGGAAACAAACACGAAACATGTCCTACAGGCCTTTCACGGCCACCCCAGCTGCCGTGTGGACACGAGTCCTACAACGGTCTAGCTCACGAATTAAAATCTTAGGTGAGACTTTTGACCAAACAGCTGCTTGTTTGGTCTCTCTTTTCTCCTTTTTGGAATTTTTTCTTTTTTTAAACCTCCCATTCCCTAGAGGAACATTTAGGTGGATAAGCATTCGTCCCACAAAATACCAGGGCGTTCTGGACAGTCGGCATGTGTGATTTGTTCGAAACAAGCAGGCCTGCTTTGAGAACAGCCCTTCCTTAGAGACATGGGTGCTGCCCCGCCCTGCTCGGCTCAGCAGGCCAGTGTGGCATGGGTGTCACCTTGGAGTGGGGGCCATGGCCAAGTGGGAGGGAGGCCTTTTGCTCCTGTTGGAAACTTGGGGTGAAGGTCAGTCGTGGGAGATTTGTCAGACCCTCAGCCACCCCATCCGATAAATAATTACAAGCAAATCGCACCCTTCACTCTATGCTGATTGATGCCGAAATTGCTTTTGAAAGTTCTCATAAGTTCCTGTTATGGATTAAGTGCCGGTGTAGGAAAAATAACGGCACCAGCTGAAATGGGTGAATGTAATCAGGTTTAATGGACTCGGGAGCTTGTTGGGAATTAAATAACTATCGATTTGCTGGGATGTTGCTGTCATTACGAAATGCCACTCCGGACACATTACCCCAGTGATAGATGGGAAGGTGCAAGGGGCCCCCTATGAAAAATTTGGGAGACTCTGCTTCTCCCACCTTTCAGAGGGTTTGAGACACGCTCGCAGCTGGGCTTGGAAAGGAGGCGTGGTTTTACCTGCAAACCTCCCTGTGGTTATTCTTTCGTCTCCCAAGTGACACCTCTGGTGACGAGTTACCCGTCCTCTGGGAAGCAGAGTAGCGGGGAGCTTCTAGAACGTTTGCCGGGGTGTACTTCATCTGTTTCCTCCCCCACACCAGTGGGACATGCAGAAAGCTCGTGGACACAAACAGATTGGCTTTATTGCTGGTTTGCTGAGACAGCCCATGCCAGCGACCCATTGACACCGGGAGGCTCCAATCACCAACTGCAGTGAGATTGGCAAGTCGGGGGAGAGAGAGAGAAAAAGAGGGAGGAGAGGAAAGAAATGCACACACACGCACGTGCATACACACATGGACACCACAGACACACGTGCACGCAGGTGCACTCACATACACACATGTACACACATGCGCATGCACATGTACACACACACTTGCTCAGCCGATGCAGCTGCACCCCACCATAATACATCAGCACTCTTTGGGTGCTCCTTGCCAATCTCTGCAGCTCCAAGGCCTTCTTGTTTTCTAATTCCGTTGTCAAGAACCAAGACCACCATCCTCAGAGCCAACCGTGTGACACTCAGGTGCCCCACCATCATGTGTGTGGGTTCCATCACAGGTGGTTCACTTTCCTCTGATGGGAGGGCCCTCAAATCTCTGTTCTCGCCATGCATCTCTCCAATCTCTTATGGAAGGTGACCCCTTTGACAGCGTTCTTTCAAGTGCCACTTGTGAAATTCCATGCTAAACTTGCCCTGTCTCTTCTGCGTGCTCAGTAAAGAAAACATAATTGACAAACATGGTAATTCTGCCAAGGCAATGAGTAGAGGCAAGTCCTAATAGTTGGAAGGACGTCACCGGTGGAGGGCCGTCTGGTAGGGAGCAGGTGAGATCGTTCTCACCAGCTTCATCTCCAGCCCCTTCCAAAGCTGCCTTGTGACCATCTGGGAAGCCCCCAGTCCATGATCTGATGTCTTGTTGCAATGGTTGTTAATTGCTGCCATCTTGATTCTGGTTCGTGTCGACCACATGTGTGCAGTGCAGGGTGGTGCCACATTGCTTTCACGGCTGTGACCTCTCCGTCATCATGTCTGTCTTTGGGTGGGTTTGAACTGCTGGAATTTGGACTAGAGGTTCTACACTTAACTGTTTGCACTGACCAAGGACTTCTCTCTGGTGAACATATAGGCAAGGGGCTACATCTTCCTCTCGCATTCCAGGATGACTCAGAAGGATGGAATGGAATCAGTTTGGATGATTCCATGGGTACGAAGATGTAAGACAGCGGAGGGAAAGAGTGGCACTCTACTAAGCTTGTTGAAAGCTAGACATAGACGTTGTTATGTCTGGATAGGAAAGACCAATGCATTATTCCTATGGAACCTGCTGTATTCTCCCTAAATCCCCAACGGTAATTTGGATGTGTTGATTGATTTTGGACTTGAATGGCTGATGAGTTGTTGCCCTGGGGAACCAATGAGCTCACATCCATTGCCAGGGTCAACCCTGAGTTCAGGAGCTGCCCACACGCTTTGGACTTGCCCACATGCTTTAGACTCTGACCACACCCGGTCAGATGACAGAGTCAAACCCATGGCTTTGCAGATTATTCATCTGCTTGGTTAGTTCTTGGGTCTGATGTGCTCCTGGCTCTGGATTGCAAGTTCAAAACAATACCTTGATCCCTAGATAATGGCCTCATTCACAGCCCCTATTGGCTACACTTGCTAGATGATTCTTTCTCCCTGGACAGATAACTCCCACATTGTCAAGGCTTACAGATGATAGGTCAGAGACTATTACCCTGGATGGACAATGGTATGAACAGAGCCTTGCCTATCTCACCAAGCACTGACTCCATTAAGTTGTGGTTTACTACACTGTACCCCATAGCAGACACTATGCTAGGCACATGGGGAATAACAGTGCCCAAGATATGGCCATCTAACTGTGTTTTCGCTGCCTCCTAGAAGAAAACAGTAGCTACACACACACCAGGGATGAAAGCTACCCTACTACTGTAAGAAATAACAGAAGAATCGCCACCAATTGTGGAGTCCTTTTTATGGACTCTGCATTGGACTGAACACTTAGCTGAAATATGTCAACTTTTCTCACCATCAGCCTAGTGAAGTTGGGTCATAATGGCCCCCCAGCCCATCTGTACTTGACCTGAAATGATGTCAGCGTATTTAAAGACTTAATCTATCCCCCTCAATATGAATATTCATACATTTTGACTGCGGGAATATTTCTGTGTTTGAGTTCAGGGTGTTGTCGTAGACCCTGCTGAGGGAGTTATATAATCGCTGCTTTCTGTGGAATATCTTCCCCCAAAAAAACACCCCTCTGAAGATCTGAATTCCAAAATACAGCTGGGCCCAAGCGAAGCAAGGCCCTGCGTGGATCCCTCGGTCGCTTTTGCATAGGAAGAAATGGTTGGAACACAGAAAACACAGGGGGTGACACACAGAAGGGGTCACTAGCCCGAGATCACAAAGTGTCAGTGACAGAGCTGAGATTTGGACCCCGAGTTGATGCATCAAGAGCTTCCACTCTTAATGCCCATTGTACCAGTGGGGGTGGGGGAAGTCTGGAGATGGGAAAGAGCCCATCTGCTGTCCCTTAGAACTTAGAAGCAGGCTGTTCGAGGGGATGAGGTAGCTTCAGAGTTGGGTGATAAACATCATCAGTAAGTATACGCTAGGAACCCTGGTGGCCCGGTGGTTCAGTGTTTAGCTGCTAACAGAAATGTCGTCGTGGGTTCAAATCCACCAGCTGCTCTGAAGGAGAATGATGGGCCAGGCTGCCAGAGGATGACGGCTTTGGGATCCCCATGAGGCAATTCTGCTCCGACGGGGTCACTAGGAGTCAGAACCAACTCAACACCATGCGCTTTGTGGAGGTCTACACTGGCCAGGCAAAGCATTGCCAGCCCAGCAGAGAACGACAATCGGTGAAGACTGTTGAAAGGAGACATGGAGATAAAGCGTCCTCTTCTTGTCCTAGCACATTGGCTCTGTGAGGTGTTCATGTTTCAACTTCGGGCCTGTGAGGATCCCTAAGCCCCGGATCTCTGTATGTCCTTCCTTTTGGAAATGCACTGCATGGGCCTTGCCTGAGAATGCAGCAGTTGAATGGATATATGCTTGATTGACAGTCTGTGCGCTTGTGACCCTTTCCCTGGTGGCTCTGCGGGTTAGGTGTTTCAAACCCAGAAGCCACTCGGGGGAGAGAGTTGAAGCCGTCTGCACCCACAAAGATTGACCATGATTCAGAGGCATGGATTCTCCTTCAGGCTTCCGTATCCATTGTCCAGCTTCCGTGTGCATGGGCAACTCAAAAACAAGGCACCACAACGGGCAGCAAACACACTGCCAGCCAGCGGATTCTGACCCCCGTGACCCTGGAAGACAGAGTAGAGTCATCTCCAGGGCTTTCCAAGGCTATAGATCTCTCCAGAAGCAGACAGCCTCATCTTTCCCTCAAGGTGGGGATGGTGGGAGGTGCTGTTCATGGAATTCACTACTCCACGAGGGCCCTGTGGTGGTGGTGGTGGTGATTGGGTGCTGTTGAGTTGGCTCACACTCACAGTGACCTGATGCACAACAGAAGGAAACACTGCCCGGTGCTGCACCATCCTCACCATTGTTGCTGGTTGAGCCCATCGCGGCAGCCACGGTGCCAGTTCATCTTCTTGAGGGCGTTCCTCTTTGTCGCTGCCCCTCTACTTTACCAAGCATGATGTCCTTCTCAGGGACTGGTCTCTCCTGATAACACTCCCAAAGTATGTGAGACAAACTCTCACCATCCTAGCTGCTCAGGAGCATTGAGGCTGTACTTCTCCCAGGTAGATGTGTTCGGTTTGGGGCAGTCCATGGTTCTTTCAAGATTCTTTGTCTGCATCATAATTCAAATGCTTCCATCCTTCTTTGGTCTTCTTTACTCAGCGCCCAACTCTCATATGTGTAGGAGGCCATGGAGAATACCAGAGCGTGGGTCTGGCTCACCTTACTCCTTACAGTAGCATGCTTGCTTTCCAACACTCTAAAGAGTTCTTGTGAAGCACGGGGACTCCCTAGTGTCTGTTAATGAGATCAATGATTTGAACGCAGACACTGGTGAGGGTTGTACATCCTCTTGAATGTGATCAGTGTCAGCGAATTGTAAAAAACGTGCTCGATGGGCCACGGTAGGGTAGATGTGTGTATGTGTATATGTGTAAGGGAGAGTCCAAAGAGCTAGTCCACAGCAGGGAGATGGGGAGTCATGGTGGCTGAGAGAGTTACCAACCATAAGGTCAGGAGTTCTAACCAACTTCTTCCACATGAGGAAGATGAGACTTTTTACAGCCTAGGAAAGTCACAGGGCCAGTGTGCCAGTCTTTTCTATAGCATCACCATGAGTCGAATGGACTCTCAATGCCAGTGAGTTTGAATCTGACATCGATGAACCCAGACCAAACTCATCGCCACCTGTGGGTTTCTGAGGTTGACACTCTTTACCAGAGTAGAAAGCATCATCTTTCTCATACTGAGTGGCTAGTGGTTTTGAACCGCTGACCATCTAGCCACTACACCACCAGCCCTCCTTCTGATGGCAGTAGTCAGGCATACACAAACCCTGCGTTCTGGCTTTTGATGCAGAATCAGCACTATTTAGTTTGACAGCATGTTCCCTGACCTGAAACACACACACACACACACACACACACACACACACACACACACACACACACAGTGATCCCTGTGAGTGACCACCTGGATAGAGAGAAGTATACGGGGAACTGAGAGGAGTCCGGTGTCACCATCTCTGGATTTACTTCCAGAAATAAAGACAAGGAAAGAGGCTGAAGGTGCTTTGCTCTGTGGCTGGCGCTCAGAGCCCCTTCGGAGCCGGGCCTTCCTCCCTGCAGAGCCGTGTCCCTGTTTGGCGCTTCTGCTGATTGGAAAAGAATCTAAATGCTAGTGATGTCATTTGCTTTGAGGCTGTTCCACTTTAGTCACTTAGTGACTTTTCCGAGCTGCCAAAGAGGCCATGTCAACAGCAGACTGAATTAAAGAGTCAAGGAGGTGGCACAGAGAATTTGGAGCCAGACAGGGCCAGGTTGATATATTGGGTCTGGCATTTACTAAGCGTGTGGCCTTGGGCTTGTCAATTAACCTCCCCAAACCTCACTTTTCTCGGCTGCAGAATGAAAGCAAGATTATTGCTCTTGCAAAGGGCTCGTGAGCTTGACACAGTACTATTACTGTGAGGTACAGGACCCCTGGTATGCGTGCAAAAGCTGGACAGGTGAATAAGGAGGGCTGGAGAGGAATGGATGCCCTCGGATGATGGTGTTGGCCAGGAATATTGAATAGAATGTGGGCTGCCAGAGGGGCACACAGGCATTGGGTTGGAAGAAGTACAGCCAGGATACTCCTTGGATGCCAGGATGGTGAGACTTTGCCTCCTGTCCTTTGGCGGTGTTAGGAGGAGGGGCTGGTCCTTTGAGAAAGAACTGCTGGAGGCAGTTGGTCCTATCCCAGTTCTTGATGGGGACTCTGGGGACCAGGGATGTGTGTTCTTGGTATACAGGGTCTGAGTGTGGTTGGGGTGTGCTGTGAAGAGGAGGGATGTAAAGGAGAGGGTCAGGGAGAAAGAGGAAGACCTTGATGAGATGAATTGGCCTGGTAGCTTCAACAATGGAGGAAAAACCAGGAACGACTGTGAGGATGGTGCAGGACTGGACAGTGTTTCCTTCTGCAGGACATGGGGTCACTATGAGTTGGGACCCACTTGGCCACACGTAACAACCCGGGATCCAGGGCTTTGTCTGTCCTATACCCTGTGTGGGTACCGACACCATCCACTCACGTCTTGTCCAGCTTCAAGGGGTCAAGCATGCACTCCAGCTGTGGAATGGCGCACCTGACTCAAGATGTGATCAAACAAGGTGTGGTGAGGGCCTTCCATAGGGGCTCAGTGCACAACACAGCGAGACACCGCCCAGTCCTGCGCCATCCTCCCATGGTCCCCGTGCTTGAGCTCAGGGTGGCAGCCACAGTGTCCACCCATTTTCTCGAGGGGCTTCCTCTATTTTGCTGCCCCGACGCTTCACCAAGGACAGTGTCCTTCTCCAGGGACTGGTCTCTCCGCAAAACACGTCCAACGTATGTATGCCAAGCAGTGCCATCCTTGCCTCTAAGGACCACTCTGGCCTTATCTCTTCCAAGACAAATGGGTTCATCCCTTGACCGTCCAGATGATTGTCCTGGAAATGCTTACAGCCTCCAAGCCAAGCCGCAGGACCTCTTCCATGGCATTTTGCTAGAATATGGGACAAGGGTGTTAACATAGGTGAGATGGAGTTCACCGCCTCCACCAGTGTCTCATACCTGTCTTGTTAAGGTTCTGGAAGCTCTTCGCATGGATATTTCAAATACCAGCCTGTAGCCACTGGAGGTGGGTGAACTTCAGCAGAGCTTCCAGTCTAAGACAGACTAGAAAGAAACCCTTCATGATTAAAAACCCCACCAATGATTTAAAAATATAACAACCTTATACATCACAAGTGTTGGATTGAGAGTGGAGCATGGGGCTAGTTTAGAGGAGGTAGCTTTCCATTGCACTGAGCATAGGGTTGGTTGCCAGGCATTAGGGAGGAATCACAGAGAGCTAAAAGGTAGGACTTCCGATGATGGCCTGAGCAGCCCAGTTAGGCTTATCTCCAGGCTCAGAGAGGCACCCCCCACAGGCAGCCCTCCTTCTCTTTCTAAAAGATGGGATCCCGGCATGGTGCGCTCACAGGTGGTGGTGGTCCATGGCAGGATCTCAGGCCTCAGTGGAGGATGTTTGTGTTCTTAAGGGTCTATCATGATTTACTTGTGGCTGTACTTCTCTCTGGAGATGCTTCAGCTCTGGGAGGCTGGAGGCAGTTGGTCCTATCCCAGTTCTTGATGGGGACTCCTGGGGACCAGGGATGTGTGTTCTTGGTATACGGGGTCTAAGTGTGGTTGGGGTGCACTGTGAAGAGGAGGGATGTACCCTCATGGGGTTTGGCA
>NW_022103901.1:35956997-35958743 GCF_000313985.2 Echinops telfairi
GACCAGGGATGTGTGTTCTTGGTATACGGGGTCTAAGTGTGGTTGGGGTGCACTGTGAAGAGGAGGGATGTACCCTCATGGGGTTTGGCATCTGTAACCCATGGCCTGGGGCGAGCCAAGCTCCACTCCTCATCTCCACTCCCACAAAGCCTGGTGGGGTAGGGACAGGGGGGCAAGGATGGCAGACACGATGAAGGCAGGTGGAAGGAAGGCTTCCTTTGTGGAACCCTTGCCCATATCCTGGTCAGTTGTCCACCGGATGTGATGGGACTGGGGCCGGGCTGGGGCGGGGTGGAAGGAGGAAGTGCATGCACCGCTTAGGGGAGCATGAAGTTTCTCCCCTTTCTTCCATGTGACCACAGCTGGCCTCTGGGGATAGGCTCTTTGGGAGTCCCCACCCCGCTATTCTGCTCAGCTTCTGGCACGCAGATCCTAAACGTTAATGATTAAGAATAGCTCCCATCTGTTGGGGCCTAGTGGTAGGAAGGGGGGTGGGATGCAAGGCCAAGATGGTGGCTGGCTGGCAGGGTCACCTTGAGGGAGCCTTTGGAGGTGAACCTGCAGTTCATGTCACCTCCAGGGCCTCCTGCAGCAAGGTTCCTAGAAGTCCCTGGCAAGTCCCCTGCTGAACCCCGGCCTCTGGAATAGGAACCCCAAGCACCCCAGTCTTCCCAAGTTTCCCTCGAAGCTTGGGGACTGGTGTTGACCAACCGTGCAGGGGCTTTGGGGTGGTGGGTGAGCTTAAATGGGGTGAAGGGCCCTGCCCTCTGAGCAGATCGAGATATAACCCCCTCCTTCTATTGTTTGCTGGGATGAAATGCCTTCTGGGCTTTGCGCATTTGATTATAATAATGACTGGAGCAGCTGCCCGTCTGTGGGCATGCCCCTTGTGCCAGGCAGGGTAGAAGGCATTTCACTGGGGGTATCACACGACAGTGGGTATTTTCGGAAGGAAGACAGGTCAGCTGGGCAGTGAAGGGGACTGGGGGTGGGGGTGGGGGTGGCCCTCTTCAGGCTGTGACACATCCTCTGTTCCTTGGGGCCCTGGCCACCGTCCTCACCGCTTCTAGGCAGCGTCAAACTCATCGGCAGCAAGTTGTAAAGTGCCAACAGAGCAGAGCATATGATGTTCTCAGCACAGGGCACCTGGCAGGGTGGAGGCCCTCAGTCCATGCAGTTTCAGATGATTCCCAAGTGTACTGCAGCACCCCAACAGCTCGACAAGGGACCCTCTCAAGGAGGGGCCTGGGTGTGCATCCTCAGTTCTGCCTCCTTGGGGAAGATCCAGACTCGCTATGTGCCTCAGTTCCTTCATCTGTAGCCTGGATATATCAAAAACACCCATGTCTGTGCTTCAGTTTCCAAGGTCAGCAGTTCAAAACTACTAGCCGCTCCAAGGGAGAAAGAAGAGGCTTTCTGTTCCCATAAAGAGTTACACTCTCAGAAACCCACAGCGGACACTTCTACCCTGTCTTGTAGGGTCGCCATGAATCCCAATCAACTCAATGGCAGTGGGTTTGACTTTGAGGACCTACAGTAATGGTTCAGGGACCCAACTCAACCAAATTTACTGCCACTGAGTCTGGGAGTCAAAAGCCCCATGTGTTGGTCTGGGTACATTAGAGAAACAAATCCACAGAAACTCATGTATAAGAGAGAGTTTTATATAAAGGACAAGTGCACACCAAGAAAACATCCCAACCCAGTGCTGCCCAAGCCCACAAGTCCAACATTAACCCATATGTC
>NW_022103901.1:35958986-35972430 GCF_000313985.2 Echinops telfairi
GGCTGCTCCAGCACCCAGGGCTGCATCGGGGTAGGTCCATGTGGCTTTTCCTCAGGGATGTCCTGCAGGAAGTCAGCTTTGCCAGCTGAAATGGGGAAATGGCTAAGGCAGCTGCACCCTGGTCCGACCATCACAAAGCAAGAGACCCGAGAACTAGAAAGGCGAGGCTCACCGAGCCATTTATCCTTCCTCCCTTCAATGAACCCCACATGTGTTTATCGGCCAGGTTGGCACAGTAACCTTTAACTATCTCACCCATCTTTCTCCCACCGAGCAAGCAGCTGTGGGTTTCAAACTGCTGGCCACATGGTTAGCAGCTCAACTTATGACTGCCCCTCCACCAGGGCTCCTCAGGGAGGTTGCAGTGAGTGCAGTGTTGCTGTTGGCAGCAGGCGAGTGGCGCCCCACGTGGCACAGAACACTGCCCCATCCGGTGTCCAAAGTGTTGTCTTTATGGGCGCAGGGTGTCAGGTCTCTCTTCCGTGGGGCACTGGGTGCTTTCAAAGCACCAGCCCCTGAGGTAATTTGGCAATCCAGAGTGTAACCGCTGCACACCACGGGGGCCCTTTCACACAGGTAGGTTTAGGAACAATGTTACCATGAGTATAATAATTACTCATGTAGGATAATACCATTTGCTAAACTTCATAACAGTTATTATTTTTGTTATCATTTCTACTATTGGTACTGTAATGGATGAGACAGTCTGGTATTATTTATTGTAGTTTAATGATTATTGTTATTCTTCTACCTCTGGCACTGCCATTTCTCTGTGTCACATACTGGATTGTCCTAACTGCCAGTTATTATCTCTACTATTGATACTATCGCGTATTAGATAATGTGATCATTTAACACGATTATTTTTTGCTATTTCTACTATTGGTGCTGCAGTTTGTTATACACTATAATATTACTTATTGTACTTTAATAACAATGATTACTGATTATTATGTCAACCATCGATTCTGTGATTATCTCTATAGTTATCGTGCATTATAATATATAATAGCAATCTGTTATTTCAACTTGATACTGTAATATATGGCAGAATATTTATCACAATGTAATGATAACGATTATAATTGCAAAGAACCCTGGTGACCCTTGTTGTTATTTGTATTGCTACTACTGATACTGCAGGAGCCTGCGTGGCATAACGGGTTACATGTTGGGCTGCTAACCACAAGGTTAGCAGTTTGAAACCACCAGCTATTGCAGGGGAGAAAGAAGAGGCTTGCTGCTTCCATAAAGAGTTACAGTCTCAGAAACCCCCAGGGAGAGTTCTCACCTGTCCTGAAGCATGTCTATGAGTTGGCATAGACACGATGCCACGAGGTGCCTTTAAAGATTGAGACCTCATGTTGTATAATGTGGGTATTGTTTATTATAACTTTATGAGATAGCTGCGAGTCAGAATGGACTCCGTGCCAACTCACAGTGACACCGTCATTGTAGTGATTGCTCTTTCTTTCTCAGGCCATGTCCCCAAGTTCCCAAACCCGAACCCACTGCCACTGAGCTGATTCTGTCTCACAAAGATCCTGTGTAGGGGTTCTGAGGCTGTAAGTCTGAAAGGAAGCAGACAGCCTCATCTTTCTCCCTTGGGTTTGAATCACTGACCTTGTGGTTAGCAATCCACCGCTTACTCCACAGTGCTACCAGGGCTCCTTCTACCTTTGAGTAATTCCTGTGGAGTCTTGCCCTGCATGGAACCATCCAGAGGGTGAGGGCTGCTGGCAAGGAATGCCTTCCTCGGTTACTATGGCAGCATACTACTTCTCCCTTCAAGGGCTCCACCGCAGTACTTCCGGGAAGATGGGCAGACACAGGTGCCTGCTGTATGGGAGCTGTTGGCAGGGAGTCTGACACTGATGGGGCTCCATCTCCATCTCGCTGAGAGGACGGGCAGTGGGACCACCCTGCAGCCACCACATGTGCTCTCCAGGAATTTGGGTGGGAGCTCCAGGACTCATGAGCTGGGAGCTGGGTTTCACACCTGGTGTCTTGGCAGGCGACTGTTCCCATTGTGACTTCACTGAGGGACTTGGCACTGCTGCCAGAGGACCTACGAGTCGCTTGGGGGACCAGCAGATGCTGGGTGCATCTGCCTCTCATACCGAATGTCTGCCACGAGCAGCTGAGCATCCCTGATGGGCCCTGTCCCTTGTCTGGGTCACCAGGGCTCAGAGCTCATGTTTGCTGCCTGGGGCCTGAGGGGCCTGAGGATGGGCACAAAGTCTTCCATAGCTGAGCCTGGTGTCTGCGTGGTTGTGGAGTGAGATACTCTGTGTGTGTGTGTGTGTGTGTGTGTGTGTTTCTCCCAATTCAGTCTCACCAAGGTACATACTGTACTGTTCCCTCCCCAGAATGGGCAGGGACGATTGCTTAATGACATTCTCTAAGCGACAGCTTGGGAGCCTGCTTCCTGGATTCCAGATATCCTTGTACACTCAGCACAGGTGATATCAACACACACACACACACACACACACACACACACACACACACCCCATTCAGTCTACTCCCCATTTCAGTGAACCTTCCTTTGCCATCTTGAACCACGCTGCCTGACTCTTGTAGCCGTCAGTGGGGTCTCTGTCTCATGTGTCCCGAGAGCAGGTGAGAGTCCCCCCTGACCCCGTGCTGATTGTCCTCCCTCAGAAAGAGGTTGATGCAGGCCTGCCTGGCTTCTCTTGGGCTGGAGAGGACAGGCGCGTGCCACGTGTGCGATGGCAAGTGACTGATTCTGATTCTTAATGATGCGGCGTGCTTTTGTGAGCGTGTCCTGTGGCCCAGGAAGAGTGGCTGGCCTGAGAGAGAGTTAGGGGAGGGATGTTTACATCTTTATGTTTGAGGTAGAATGCATAAACAATAGAATGCGTAAAATCGCTTAGCCTCAAAGGCAGCGGAGCCGAAGACAACTCCCAGGCAGGGCGGTGGAGGAGGCGGGGCAGTGGAGGAGGCGGGGCAGTGGAGGAGGCGGGGCGGATTCCAGGGCTCAAGGGCCTTCTCTCCAGGTTCCCCAGGTGGCTCTCCATCGGGAGTGCTCTCACAGCCCTGAGACGTTAGGCAACGGCTGGAAACATTTGTGGTGGTAGTGACTTGGGGGCCAGGGTGCTCTGGGCATCCTGTGATGGAGGGAAAAGCAGAGTGATCTGACATGACCCAGAATTCCCCAGGAGGCATCTGCAACGTGCAGAACCCAGAACCATCTTTTAGTGATCCTATCAGGGGAGTCTGTCATCCTCTGGGGTTGAAGCAGAAGTCTTCCAGAAATGGAGATGTCTTCTGAGCATCTGTGTGCCAGGGGTGGTGTCTGGAAGGCAGGAAGGCTTGCTTTGCCAACTCTTGCAGACCAGACCCACGCCAAAGGCACGTGACCCGTTCCCCAGGTACATGACTGCACACCCCCTCTTTACAATCAACCCACCACTCCATTCCCTGACATTCTGAAAGGACCCAGTCTTCCCCATGCAGACGAGAGAAAGGAGTCCCAGGCAGGGCTTACCAATGGCATGAGGCAGAGAGGAGCCAGATAGACTGTGCCAGATCATGCACACACCAACAGGAGCAAGCTTTTCCCCAGTCAGCAGCTCCTCACTGAATGCTCCCACCACTCCACCTCAGGGTCTGTCCTCGGACCCACAGCATGAAAAAAACGAGAGTGGTGAGGCACCGTGTGCACCTCAGAGGGCGGGAAAGGCTCAGTTTGGGCATGCAGTGGGCTATAGCTGAGTGTCTGAATGTGTTCATTCATTGTAAATATTTAGGGAACCCTCAGTGTGTGCTAGACAGTAGGGTTGAGGGCCATGGTCTTACATGCTGATGGGAAAAGCAGGCAGTAAACAACAGACTAGCAGATGGTGATAAGCCCTACAAAGACAAGAAGAGATCCTCAAAGGATGTCATTGTGTGTTGCAACATTGAGTGGACTCCACCCCAGAGTGGTTCTATAGGACAGAGTCGAACTGCCCCCTTGACCTCTAGTGTTATCAAGGATGGAATCTTCCAGAAAACAGGCTGCCATGGTTTGCTGCCACGGTTTTCTCCCGCGGAGCAGCTGGTTGGTTGAAAGCACCTACTTTAGAGGAGCAGCCCCCGGGGGATCCAGTGTCCTGCCGGGGCTCCTTGTGGAAGGACAAAGGAGGTGGAGTTGGAACTCAGAGTTGATTAACAAGGACACGCCCAGAAGTATGAAGATGTGTGGGAGGGATGAGAGCCCCCAGGGACAGAGACCAAGCAGAGCCTTCGGGTAGGAATGAGATGGACATGTTTGCAGAACCGCAGGGCTGGCCATTCTGAGGACTGGGTCAGAAGGAGTGAAGGTGGACCAGGTGGGGTGTTGAGGGGGCAGGTAGTCAGCGGGCAGATCCAGGACGTGGCAGGGCCACGAGAGAGGAGTCTCAGCACAATGGAAATCTACAGGAGAGGTCTCCGCAGGAGGCCAACACAATCTGATTGCACATTTTACGGAAAATCCTGGGCGAGCTGATGGAGATGAGCAGGTGTTCTTTGCCGGGCCAAGATGGGAGACAGGGCGGGAGCAAGGAGAGGTGTCACACGCTGTGCCGGCCTTGATTGGCCCGTGGGCTTCCACTGCTCATGCTGCCATTTCCTGGACCTCCGTGGTGTTGAGAGCGCCTCCCTTCCTAAGAGCGAGGACCATCTGGGTGGAAAACAACACGGAGCATCTATGGGAAGGGAGGGGGGAGGCTGTAGAGCCGTGTCTCTGTCTCTGTCGGAGCGTCAGGAGCTTGCATGGCTTCAGGGGGGTACACCATGTGCGTTTAAGTGTTTATGATCCGCAAAGGCCTCCCAGGGCTGAAAGCAGACATGCTCACACATGGGCATCCGTCTCAGGTGCTTTATGAAGTCTTGCTGCACCAGGGCTGGAAGCAACACCTGGTGAGCCATGTGCTCCCGGTCTCGGTTTTCCATCACAGGACACTTCTGTCCTAAGGCTGGCTGCTTTTCCTTCGATTTTATCTCAGCAGAAGTAGGGAAGGCCCCCAGAGGCCGCATCTTCCATGGCTATAATCGGTGACAGCAGGAACAACTGGGGAGCTTGGGTTCAGTAACCTTGAGTTCCACTGCTAAGCCTCACCCCTGTTGGCTTTGACCTTGAAGCAGTTCTCTTGAGCTCTCTGAGCCTCAGTGGACTCATCTGTTAAAATTCAAAGAAGAGTTCGGCCACCAATGGGTCCTAGAGAAGTCGGTTCCTTAGGTCATTATCCCCTCAGACGTCCAGCGGGCACCTGCTTTATCCTTGGGACAGTGTGAGCCATTGAGAGGAGGCGACTCGAGAAGTTTTCGGATCCAGTCCTTGTTGAGCTTCACTGTCTTGGGAGAACCAGAGGGGAACCATAACCCATGCTCACTGCCACGGTGTCGATTCCGAGGCACAGAGACACCCGTCATGGGACAGAGAAGCACCGCCCCCTGCGTCCACAGCTGTACATCTTTGGGGAGAAGAGAAAGCTTCCTCTCCCCACCACAGGGCTGCTGGTGCCTTCCAACTGCTGGCTCTGTGGCTAGCAGCCTGACATGGAAGCCACTACGCCACCGGGGGAAAGAGGCACAAGAAGAAGAACCTTTTCACAGCTACCAGCACCCAAGAGCACTGGTCCCTCTGTGCATCAGAGTAGAACGGGGCTCACTCAGGGTTTCAGGGACTGGTCAGGTAGGAAGATCGCCAGGCCTTTCTTTGGAGGCGCCTCTGAGTAACCTCCATAGCAGCACAATCAGTGCAGAGGCAGATTGCTTATGTCAGTGCAGAGGCCGATTGCTTATGTCTGCAGAGCGGAGCCAGTGCTGCTCTGGGCTTCATTGTGTTGCCCACTCCCGTCCAGGGGCCTCTAGCGTCCGGCGCCAGTATGCACAGCAGCAGGAGAAGCTGCCTGGTTCTTAGCCATCTGCTCAGTCCTTGTTGGTTTGACCTGAGGGGGTGGCAGGCTGAACGATGGCAAGGGCACAGGCAGCCCTCTGCCCTGGGCTGCCATCCCTCAGCACGGCCCTTCTTCTCCCTTTAGCTCAGGCATCTATTCTGAGCTGGCTGGGCAGGTCTTGGACATGCTTGACAGGGTGCTTGTCCATGCCCCAGCACACGTGACCCCAGGGAGCTGCTAACTTAAGAGCGGAGCAAAGGAATGTGCTTTCCCAGTGTTCCGGGACCACCTGTTGCCGGGGAGGGCCCAGGCCGTGCACATTCCGTCACCGGATCTTGCAGCCCGGCCAGTGACTCCTCGGCCGTCAGCAGCTGTCGTTCCTGATCTACTGCCCAGGAGGAGACTCTGACCTAGGAAAGGCCCCTGTCACTCAGCCAGCTCCTTTCACGCTGATCCCCAGAGCGAAGGAAGAGGGGGAACACCTGTGGAGGGACTTGGGGACATAGGTTCTTGACATGGTGTGCCTGGGAACGTCTCCTTACATTATACATCAGCTGTGAACCAGTGTTTTGCACCGGACGGATTTGTGAGTTCCGGTCGATTGGCCAAGCAATACAGATGCCTCTGCGTCTCTGCTCCACCAGCAGAGATGGGATCCCGGTGAAGGAAACTCTCCAGCCTCCGTGGGGAGTCCAGCTGCACGGGGTGTGGACAGGAGCCCTGATCTTTTCATGGTCATGCCCTCCAGCAGGACAGGGAGAGCTGGCTCTGTTCACCAACCCTGGCTAGATGACCAGGCAAGAGGAGGGTATGAAGGCTGAGCAGCCAATCCTCAGACCAAGGGGCGCGGGGCACCACCCCCGGTGAACATGAGCGGGGGAAGGAAGGAGCAGGCAGGGACACGGCCGCCGCCTCTCTGCTTCAGGCTGGCCAGCCCTGCGTCCCAGGAAGCAGAGGGTGTGTGTTTCCTTCTCTGCCACTTGGGCAGCCCAAGTGTCCCCACGTCCCCTCTGAGGGGTGAGGTGGGACTACAGTGACAAGGAAGCCTGGGAGACGTCCTCCTTCTCCCGGAAGAGGGCCACAGCTGCTTCCCTGCAGTCTGACTGGGGATTTTCAATCTCCACGCACGCTTTAGAGAAACATGGTGGGACTTTTTAATCGTCCGAGCATGCTCTAGAAAAACAGGGTGGGGCTTCTCAGGCGTCTGTGCCATTCTAGAAAGATCCATGGGGAAAGGCTTCTAAATTTTCTGTGCTGTTCTAGAAAGATCTGTGGCGAGTGGCTTCTATCCCTTCTATGCTGTTCTCGAAGGAAAGGTGGCAGACGTGGGAACCTACCCAGAGTTGCCATTAGCATGAGCCAGAACGGACTTGATGGCAGAGGGCAGGGCAGGGAGGGCCGGGGCTGCTAAAGGCTGTGTGGGTCCTTCCTGAGGAAACGAGCATGCTCTTAATCAGGCGGGCGATCATCGCACCCCTTTTCGTATCTTCTCATGGCCACTGAATTGCCCATTTGCAAAGGGGGATGGTTAAACTGAAAACCAGTCAGTGCCTTCGGGTCAATCCCGACTCACAGCGACCCTAGACGACAGGGCAGACCTGCCCCTGCGTGAGACTGTGCCTCCTTTATGGTAGCGCTGCCTTCCTCCTGTGGATCAGATGGTAGAGCTGACTCATAGCCACTACGGCACCAGGGCTCCTCAGGGTGATGGGGAGGGTCCGTGAGTTGAGTAAAAGCACCTAGAATACCCTGGAGACCCAACAAAGATGCCCGTTCTCCTTGTGTCTGATTGCCACCGCAGATGCTTGCTCGGTGCCCGGCCTGTCCTGGAGCCCAGGAAAGAGGAAGACGTGAGACGGTGGTGTGGAAGGAAGGAGTGCCATCCTTCTCCTTCCCAGGACGCGACTTGGAAGGGAAACTACCTTCTAGCATCTTCCAAAGTCACCTTTCCATTTACCTGCCCAGTCAGAAGCCTAGAGGCACGACATGGTCCTTGTTGGCTGTTGTTGAACCCAAACCCAAACTCACTACCACGGAACTGATGCTGCCTCATGGCAACCCGATAGGACAAGGTCGAACTGCCCCTGTGGGTTTCCAAGATTGTGGAAACAGAACGCCTCGTCTTTATCCCTTGGAGCGGCTTGGTGGTTTACAATTGCTGAGCTTGCAGCTAGCTGCCCAATGCATAATCATTATGCCACCTGTGATCCTCAGTCAGTTCTCTCTCATAGCCACCCTCTGTACCATCCAACAGAATGCTGCCAGGCCCTCCCGTGGCGGTAAATGGCATCTCATCCCATAACGCACATTGATTGTTCTACTCACCTGCTTCCACTCGCCCATCAACAGGCTCTGCCCAGGTTATATATTTGCGGTGGTCTGCCCAGTATATACTTGTGGTGGTCGTCAGCTGCCCTCCCTTCCCTGCAGCTGCTGTGCCCATCCATCTCACCCGGGGCCCTCTTCAACCTCCTTGCTCTACTGCACCAAACAGGATGGCCTCCCTAGCAACTGGGCCCTGCTGATGCCCGTCGAAAGCAAATAGACGGTACAAGAGTTGAACCTTAATGTTTCCACTGGCTGGTCTTTGAAAGCCAATCACCAAGCCTTTTCCCCTAGTCTCACTTCATCTGGAATCTCTGCTGAAACCTGTCCATCATGGACAGGCATTTGAAATACCACTGGCACAGCTTCTCACACAAGAGCAACATGTCAGAGACAACATACTGACATACAGTGATGGCCAGTATCTATAGGTTTACCCAATGATTCTTATCAGATAGCAAAAAAAAAAAAAAATCCCCATTACGGTCATAATACCATTTCTATAGCCGCTTCCCCTCCTTTGGGCATTGGGGTAGTTTCTCGTTTTTGTTTCGTTTTTCCTGTAACCACAGTAGGTACATGATCATCCCTGCATATCTGGTTTTGTGTGCACATGTGCACACAGATTGAGGATCGAATCCTAGAACAGGACCTGCTGGTCGGCCTCAGGGGATCACGCATTTGAGGTTCTGAAAGATCTTGCCACACTGCCCTCCAGAAAAATGGCGTAGCCAATTTATTGTCCCACAAAGAGGACATGATAAACAAGTTTCCATGCACTTTGCCAAAATGGGACGTTATCCATCTTTATTATTTTATTATTATTTATTTATTCACCAGTCTGTTGGGGGACCATTTCTTCAGGGTTGCTACACCTCCCTCTGCCTGCTTGGCTCAGCGGTCCAGCTGCTGACAGCCCAGGGCATTCTGCCTGGGGCGAAAAGAGGTCACTGCCAAAGGCCTATTTCCTTTCCGTGGGAAGAGTGTTTACTTGGGTAAATATGGTCCCAGTAGAGCATTGTACTTGGTTTGAAAGGTGAAGAAGCAAGATCTCAGGGCTGCCTCCAGGGCCCTGTGTCCCAACCCTGAGGTCCCCGCCCACTGAGTGCTGTCTTGATGTTTGTGATAAGATCAGCATCTTCACCCATTCACGCACACGTGGAAGAGTTGTGGAGTCAGGGAGGGGTGTGGATTCAATGGTGGGTGTTGTTTTAGGCACTGAGGTGACAGTACTGAACTCAGGAATTGACACCCTTGCAGAAGATCTGTAGTTTCTAGTGGGAAAGGAAAGGAGGAAGACAAGTGGACCATGGATGCTGATGGAGGGGAAAAAGAAGGAATTGGACTGAAAGGGATGTCTTGGGATGCAGAAGGCCTGGGTGGGAGGCCCTGGCCTAACCAGGATGGTCAGAGGTTGCTTCTCTCTGAGTTGTAACAGAGAAGAAAACATAGCAGGTGACAATGAGCATCCCAAGGAGTGGGACCAATAGTCCTAGAGCATGGGGAGCAGAAGAGTGTGGATAGAATAGTCCGGGGGTGGTGGCTCAGCCGCCAACTGAGATGAGAAGTTCTAGTCCACTCACAGGTACTAGGAGAAAGAACTGGTCAGTCGTGAGAACTCCTGTGGAGTACAGGGCTACTCTGATGCACAAGGGGTCAGTGTGAGCCAGTGATAGCTTGACCACCACGCTGGTCTGGTGGTGAGAGCCGTGTGAGAAAGTGGAAGTTGTCAAAGACTGATGATGGATGCGAGGCTGTGTGACCACATGGCAGAAGGCCCTCCTCAGCATAGTCATGCGTGTGGACTTCCATGCAACTCTGAGAAGTGGCCATTGGAAAATTGCAAGCAGGGCAACCGCAGGGTCTGGTGTATTCTACAAGTCAAGTGCTAGGTGAGTGGCATTTAATGTGCTTGAGTTTATAAGTGCTTCTTCCCTAATGCATGTGCATTACAGAAGAGTCGGCGGTTCCCTGATGACCAGGCCATTCTCAGATGCAGTCTATAACATCTTGAGTGATGGAGAGGAGGGTGGAGAGCCAGCTTTCCTGAGCTTAGTGTCAATTAAGCCTAGCTTTCTCCTTGGGCTGTCGGGGCCACACCTTAGAAGTAAGCATGGCGGTAGCTTATTGTACACATGATGCAGTGGGAAGGGCCCTGGTTTTAGTCTGTGACCTTTAGCATCTCTTGTTTATACCTGTGGGGAGGCCCCTTTGGCGTGTGTGCCCACTTCACACCAGCAGAAAACCAGTGGCTCAGGAATCCAGGGTCCTGCAGGAAGCATCCTGTATCCAAGTAAAGAAGACACTTCAATGATACCTGGGCCAGAGGTGGGGAAAGAAGCTTTGTGCTCAAGGGTAGGGGCAGCGTGAGGGGGTAAAGCTTTCTGGACCCTACCTCCTGCTGTCAGGAGCCCCGATGGAGCAGGGATTCAACTCTCAGCCAGTAACTCAAAGGTCATTGGTTGGAACCCATCAGCCTCCCTGTTGGGGAGATGTAGCCTCCTTCTTTCATAAGAGATGGTAGCATTGGGAACTCCATGGGGGCCATTCTGCACTGTCCTGTAAGGCCACTAAGAGTTGGGTTTACTCAACAGCAATGAGTTACTCGTGGTCTGAACACCCCACTAAGAAGAGTGATCAGGAGAAATAAAAATACCCTTTGGCTGGTATCAACCCAGTGGGTCAAACGGGACTTCAGAAAGCTCATTGCAGCACTGTCCACCCGCGTCAAAGATGGAATCAGTTCAAGTGTCCATGAGCACAGGAATGGATAAGTAAAATGCAGTACTTAACGCACGGTGGAATACTGCCCAGGCATGCAGAGCAGTGGGGTTCTGATGCCTGCCGCAGTATGGACCAACCTGCCTGCTTCCCCAAACCAGTCCGTTGCCACAGGACAAGGACTGTATGAGCCCGCCTACATGAAATAAACACCTATCTAGCCACTGCGACCTGGTCCATCCCGACTCAGAGTGGCACTGTAGCATGGAGGAGAACTGATCCGTAAATTTCCAAAGCTCTTCACGGAGGCAGAATGCCGCCTCTTTCTCCCGCGAGCAGCTGCTGGCTTCCAGCCACTGGCCTGTGAGTGAGCAGCCTGGCAGCTCACCCTTGCTCCACAGGTCTCCTCCAAATAGAGACCAACAACAGTCGGTCCATGGGCTGTCTGGCTGATGACACATCTTTCTCAACAATGGCCTAAGTGACCCACACCAACCAATCAACTAAAAATTAGCTCGATTGCAAAAGATCTACCTGAGCCAGCTGCCATTGACTTGATTCTGATTCATGGCAACCCTACCGAGGGTTTCCAAGACGGCCACTCTTTATGAGAGCGGACAGCTCTGTCTTTTGTTTCAGACGAGGCTGGCAAATTTGAA
The DNA here is from genome assembly GCF_000313985.2 of Echinops telfairi. NCBI lineage: Eukaryota > Metazoa > Chordata > Mammalia > Afrosoricida > Tenrecidae > Echinops > Echinops telfairi. The sequence goes on from NW_022103901.1 coordinate 35,970,580, forward strand.
CTGCTGATGCAGTGGTTAGGAGCCCACCACCTAACCTGGGGTGGGAGGGAAAGGACGGGGTGGGGGGGCTGGGCCTGTTGCTTCGAGACAGTGAGTTTATGTTAATAGAGATGAAATGATTTGGAAAAGGAGAGCAAGAATGGTTGTACAACTTCAAGGATGTAATCAATGTCACTGAACTATACATGTCAATGGATTGTTTGGTTTTTGTTTTTAAGTCTTGGTTACATTAATTCTACTCCAAGCTATTGTTACTGATGATACTGAAATAGAGAACCCTTGAGTGAAAAATCACCATGGATCAGCAATAGGATCGAACTTAATGGGTTTAGAGAGCACACTAGTGATGGGTGGGGGTACTGCAGCATGGGGACCATCTTGGCTTTTTCACTGCTTTTGACCTATAGGTGCCCTGGTGGAATAGGGGGTTATGCACTGAGCTGCTAAGCTCAAAGTCAGCAGTTCAGAACCACCAGCCACTCCTCAGAAGAAAGATGACACTTTCTACCTTTTAAAGAGTGACTGTCTCAGAAACCGGCCGGGGTTGTTCTACTCTGCCCCTAGGTTTCTATGAGCCAGCATCGACCCCAACTCCACAGCCGTGAGTTTGGCTCGCCCGTCTCGGAGCCCTACTGCTGTAAACAACGGGACACACCCACCTTCCTTTCCCCTGACAGGGGCCCACCTTGTCCAATCCAGTAGTCTTTGCCTGGTTTTGTCAACGCATCCCTTTGCCCACTTGAACCTCAAACACTGCTCCATGCCTGGCGCCTTGTGGGTGGCACCATGTCCTGCATCTGGCATAGGGCGAACTCTGTGTTCTGTTCCTGTTCCTTCTAGCCTTGAAACACCGGAAGAGCAGCTCGGCTCTGCCCTCCTGGGCTCCCCAGGAATTGGAATCACCTGGACAGCAAGTCCAGTGGGATCCACAAGAAACACGTCCTCCTCTGCTCTGGCTGCCGTAGGGGACAATGCGTGGCCAGTGTCGCCAACCAAAGGCCAGGTGATGCCGAGTCAGTTGCAACTCAGGGCAACCGCTGGTGGGTGAGAGTAGAGTAATGCCACGGAGGGTGGGTGGGGCATTTATGTCTTGCACTTTTTATAGTGCTGGAAGCGAAGGTGCAGGTAGGATCACCAACCTTACATTCAACAATTCAGACACGTTTTGTTTCTTCTCATCCATGGCTGTCCTTTCACTGGTCTCACTTCCTCCAAGGCTTCCTGCGCCTATTCTGTCTCCTTTCCTAACCTCTGACCTTTGCCGTCAAGGTTTAAGCGGGACTTTAAATACTTTATCTTGGGATGGCATTGGGAGGGTCACCCATGCAAATTCCTCCTGTGTTCCAGCCTTCTTTCCCACATCTCCATTCATGAAGAGAGATGTTTCTCAGGTTACTTTTAATTTCCCTTTAACTAACCCCCGCCCCCACCCCTGCTTTTTTTCTCCTATCCCTTGGCTATTGCGGGAGCAAGATTTGCTGTTGTAGCAAAAACACATTTCATTTTTATTTTTACTGTCTCTGTCTTAATAGCAAGGTCTGCTTTTATCTGCTTACGAGTCCCATTACCTGGCCTGTGGGCTAATAAATAGTGCAGGCTGAGACCTCAACGCCAACCAGCCTTGGACAAGGAGAACCTTTAATAGGCTGGTCTTCGATGGATAATTTACAAGACTTCCACTTCTATTGATTAACTTTCATAACGCACTCTGGAAAATAAATTACGTATCCATGGTCTTCACATTGACTATGCACAAAATGCCCAGAGAGAGTGGGGGATGCCTTTGAAAGAATGCAGGGCCAAGTCAGCCTCCTCTGAGCATAAACCATGGGAGGACCCAGGGATGCCCAT
>NW_022103901.1:35973864-35976044 GCF_000313985.2 Echinops telfairi
CGGAAAGGTTGGCAGTTCAGGCCCTCCTGGTGACTTCATGGGAGAAAGACCAGGTGGCCTGCTCCTTATAGATGACAGCCTAGGAAGCCCTGTGGCATAGCAGGTGCAGTGCGACTCTGTTCATGGGGGTCCAGTGCACTGTAAGGGCCTGGTTGCTCACCACAAGGTTGATAGCATGCATGCATTAGCTACTCTGCGGTAGAAAGCTAAGGCTGTGGGCTGCTGTAAAGATGGCAACCTTTCTACAGGACAATTCTATGCGGCCCTACAGGGTCACTGTGAGTCAAAGTCAACTCGCTGCCACCTCACAAAACCACCAGTGTCAGTTTCTACCACCGGCCTCCATCTACCATCAAAAGAAAGAGGAAGCTGAAAGCCAAGACAGGCTTTGCGGCTGAGAAATGAGGGGTGGGGAGGGTCTTTTCGGGCCATAGCCCTGCTGAGGCTTCCATTGTGAAAGGAGCCGCGGTGCTAGGAGGGAAGGGGTGCACGCTGCTCTCTCTAGACTCCCCCATCCACATCTCTACTCTGAACCCGCCTGAGAGCCGTGAAGTGAGGATGGGGTGGTTTGGTTCCCGTTCTGGCTCCGAAGACCCCTTTGTGCCATCGCACATTTGATGACAGTTCTATTTTGCCGAGCCTGCGTGTGGTGGCAGTGGCGGAGCTGCTAGACAGCAGTTGGATGAGCTCTAAATTGACTTAGAAAGCTTTAGTTAAGCAGATGTTTACTCTTGGGGGAGATTAGAACAATTTTGTAGCAAAGAAGCCACGCCACTTCCTCCCAGACAATGCAGAAGCACAACTTTGGTATGGCTGCCACAGGCCCCGGGCTCCTCCTCCCAGATCACTTGTTCCTTGCCATGGAAGACGTCCAGGTCAGAGCAGGTGAGTTGGAGGGAGGCAAGGGATAAAGAATGGGGCCCTGTTCCTACTTACAAAAATAACCAAAGCAATACAATACAAATCATGAGCATCAGCTTCATAAGGATGGAGAGGCCGGAAAGGGGATTGGATCCCGGAGTCTGGGTTCTGTGGAGAGAAGCGTCAGGGTACCACAGGGATGGAGAGGGGCCGATGGAAATAGCAGAAGACCTGTTCTGTCTCTTGAGACAGAATGGGAAGCCACGCATGTGTGTCCGTTGTTCTCCTCAAACTCAAACGCAAACCCACACCCTTCATGTCGGTTCCAATCCGTAACCCTGTGGAACAGGGTAGAGCTACAGCTACAGCTTTCTGAGATTACACCTCATCGCCTGAGTAGAAAGTCTCGTCTTTTCCCCACGGAGCAGCTGGTGGTTTTGAGTGGCTGACCTTGCGTTTAGCAGCACAACTTATAACCCATGAAGCCACGATGGTCCTGAATAGTTTAATGCCAGCTCACTGCCATTGAGTCAAAGCAGACTCATAGTGACCCTAGAGGGCAGAGTGGAACTAGTCCTGCACCACCCTCACCATGGTTGCTTTGTGTGAGCCCGTGGTTGCCGCCGCTGTGTCAGTTTATCTTGTTGACCCTCTTCCTCTTTTCTCTGAACTCTCCACGTGACCTTGATGTCTTTCGTGACCTTGATGCCTTCTCAGGTACTGTGCTCGCCTGATCCATTGTCCAGAGTGTGCGAGATGAACTCTCGCCATCCTCACCTCGAAGCTGCTTGCCAGCTGAGCTTCTTCCAGGACAGGTTGGTGGGTTCTGTGGCTGAGTGCAGTGTGCTTGGTCTTCTACTCCTGCCCCGCCGTGCCAGCGCACCCACCCTCCTCCTTTATCGGCTAGCTTACTCAATGCATCTCAGGCGTGGGCCAGGAGTACCTTTGTTCTCCAGGTGACATCTTTCTCCTTTCAGATGTTCGAGAAGTCTCTTGCAGCAGCCCAGTGCAGTGAGTCATTTGATTTCTTGACTGCTGCCTCCATGCGCATTGATTGTGGTGTCACGTCGGTCTACAGCTGGGGCGCTGGTTTACCAGCTTACAGAGTAGCAGAGTTAGAAGGGAGGTGGGTGCCCATAACTTTGGTACCTGGTTCAGCATATCTGTAACCTAGGGGGAAGGATGAAGCATGTCATCCCAGTTCTGGACAGGCTCCCAGCACACCTTCACTAGCAGCCCTTCCTTAGTGTCAGAAAACCTAGGAAGGTGTCCTGTTACTGAAGGAGGAAGTTTGGCCTTGATGCACAGGATGTGTGCTC
>NW_022103901.1:35976166-35979530 GCF_000313985.2 Echinops telfairi
GGTCCATCCTTGGGGGCCTTCTTCTTGTGTGCTGCCCCCATGTTTGTCCTTCTTCAGGGACTGGCCTCTCCTGACAACATGTCCAAAGTACATTAGTCTGTTAGCCGTATGACATGTAGTTATGGAGCCATGGTGGTGCAGTGGGTTAGGAGTTGGGCTGTAAACCACACGGTCATCAGTTTGAAACCACCATCCACTCTATGGGAGAAAGATGAGGCTTTCTACTCCCATAAAGATTTATAGCTTTAACTACCCACAGAAGCAGTTCCACCCTGTCCCATAGGAACACCATGAGACAGACTAGACTCAGCGGCATTGAGTTGTTTTTCTTTCTTTTCTTTTTTTATCATGCAGTTACTGGTATACTAGTACTATTATCGCTGTTGCTGTTATTATTGTGTCTGGTAGACCTAGGGCCACAGAGCCACTCCCAGCAAGCCTTGCTCCTACCTTTAAGGGGTCTGGTCCTCTTGTCTGCTATGATTCTTGGGAACACTGTCCCAAGGAGTATACCAAGCCCCTGAGAAACTGATCTACCTACTGTTGGGAGTTTCAGTGTGAAGGTCTGTAAGCCTTTCAGTGAAGAGGGGTCACATGGACCCAGTTCTCTCTGCCATTTCCATGAGGGGCCTTTGTGATGGGGGACAGAGCACGCGTAGCCCAGGGCCACCCCAAACACTCCTTGGCAAGGTCACCCTAGAACTTGCGAAGGGGTGGGTGGTGGGCTGCAGTAGGCCTGGGCACAGTACCTGGGTACAGTGGGTCGGCGTGTCTACTAGGGTGGCATGCAGTGCAGATGGGGCTGGGGCAAGGTCACGTGGAGTGTGCACAGGACCTTTAAGTGACCCTGGAAACCCTGGCTCGCACCGTGCCTTCCTTCCTTCCCTCATCTCTTTCCCCCTGTATTTCCTCCCTTCCTCATTTCTCTCTTTCTTTTGTGAATGGGAGAGTTACATTTCAGACACCAACTCAGCATTCAACATTTCGAATCATGCATTACCCCTTCCTCCCCACATCTACCCCCCACCCCCACCCTGACTTTTCTTCTCTGTGGTCCCTCCTTCCTCCCTTTCACCCAAGTCAACAGCTCTCGGCCTTCTAGTCCATTGCTCCATCTTCCCACCCTCCGCCCTCCCCCCCAGGGCAACCTGCAAAGCCGCTTCCCCTGGTGTACAAGTCTCTTTGGCTTTTATCCTGATAGGAGTGGTCTCTGTACAATATATCTCCTTATGTGATTGGCTAATCCAGTCAGCATCATGTTCTCCGGGTCCTTCCATCTCCTGCTTTTGTTGTTGTTCTGGTGATGCGATGCGTGAGAAGACCTGGTGGTGTGGTGGTAAAGCGTTGGGCTATGATCTACGTGGTTGGAAGTTCGAATCCATCAGCAGCTCCTTGGGAGAAAGACTGGGCTTTCTACTCTAGTAAACAATTACAGTCGGAAAGCTAACAAGGATAATTCTGAGTCAGCATTGACTCGACTCAACAGCGGTGATTTGGGTTGGTTTGAGGGATGTATAGTCTTTATTCTGTGTGTCTGCACCAGCATTTCCTTCTCCACTCTGCTACTGCTGGGCATTCAGGTCATCTCTGGCTTCATGCTCCTGTGAACAGGGCTGCGATGGACACGGTGTGCATGTATGTCGGTTCATGTTATGGCTCTGACTTCTTTAGGGTTTAGCCCCAGCTGGGGGATTACGGGCTGGTGTGGGATTTCTAGTCCCAGATGTGTGAGGTGGTGTCATTTTGCTTTTGGCCTTATGGGAGGATGAACTCTCTCCGCATGGCTGGGGCATTGCATAAAGTGCTGAACTACTTTTCCGTGGAAGCTGGAGTGGCTATGAGATTGGGTTTCAGGGCCCTCTGTCCTCCATGCTCTGTGTGTGTGTGTGTGTGTGTGTGTGTGTGTGTGTGTGTGTGTGTGTGCTGTAGGAGTGGGGGAATTTGGTTGTGGGACCAGTTATGTTTGCCTCTGGGTTTAATCAGCAACAGTCCAGCTAGCTGACAGGTCCTGGCAGAAGAGCCTCAGGGCCGCTCTGGTGTCATGTGCAAAAAGGAGAGAGAGAAAAGGAAGGGGACATAGTTTGGGGTTGGTGACAGCTAGCTGGTATTGGGAGGCGTGATTGAAAAGGAGACAGACCAGCCAGATTTGGGACCTGCAAGTCCCAGGAGAGACCCATGACACTCGAAAGCCATTGGAAGCTTTGTGATCCACTGCCCGTGGGCACTTGCGAGGGGTGGACATCACCACTGGCAGCTCCAGCAGAGGAGCCAGCCAAGCTCAGGGTGTCCCGCTTTCAAGGTTTCGGACTGCCAACAAGGAAAGGTGCCCTTGAGAGCGTGAGGCGCCTTGATGCTGGTGCGACTGCGGAGAGGGGGCTGCAGTCCAGGTGACTGGATGTGACCTGCAAAGCACCCACGGCTCAGCTGTCAGCCACATAACACAGCACTCGGCCCCACAGCCATCTAGGCAATTCCTACTCACAGAGACCCTGCAAGACACAGTAGAACTCTCTCCGGGGATTCTGACACTTAAATCCTTATTAGAGTAGGAAGCCTCATCTTTTGTCTGAGGAGCAACTGTTGGCTTTGAACTGCTTGCCTTGTAGTTAGCAGCACAAATGTAACCCAGTGCAGCACCATGCCTATAGGTAGATATTGATAACCACATATTGAAACCTGTGACATCTGGAAGCTGACTGGACTGTCTCGCCAGTCTTGTTCACCCTCCACTTCGTCACCGAGCGTGGGCACGTATCCTTCTCCAGAGCCTGGTGTCTCCCGACAACATGGCCCACATGCGAGAGACTGGGTCTCGCCATCCTTGCCTCTTAGGAGCATTCTGGTTGTACTTCTTTCAAGACAGGAGTTTTTGGTTCTTTTGGCCATCCATGGTACTTTCAATATTTTTCGCCAACACCATAATTAAAGACAGTTTATCTCTATGTCTGTCTTTGCATCCCCAAAGCTCTGGATTTCTGTCTCTGTCCTCCTCTTTCACTCTCACCTCTCCATGTAGATGTCTATCTATACCTGTATGCATAGCCACATGAACCTCTATAGCCACATTCACCCATATCTATAGCTAATCCACATTAATGTCCATATCTGTATCCTTACTCATACCCATACCTATATAATTTATATCCATATCTATATTCACACCTATATCTAATCTATATCCATATCATACCTATGTCTAACCTATATCTATCCTGTATTCATTCCATATCTCTATCCCTGGGCAGATACCAGTCCAGTGCTTATATAACCTCCTGGCAGATGCTCTTTCAGCCCCAGTGTCCTGCCTATGAAGCCCTTCCCCCGCGTCATGACCGTAAACATCCCTGGGAAATAAAAGTGTCAC
>NW_022103901.1:35981088-35995466 GCF_000313985.2 Echinops telfairi
CTTAGAAGAAACCAGTCAAGCCTGCATGGTGCTAAGGCCTATTAAAACGGTGCCAGAGACCCAGTTATGGCCCTACAAAGGCATTCAAGAGTAAGCACAGAAAACTCATAAAGGGATTAAAGATCAGAACTAGGATTGCACTGAAAGTACATTGGGAGACAGGAGGCGGGGGCACATGGAAGCATTAGAACATGGAGAACAAAGTCACGTTGAGCTTTTGGGGTTGTCCTCATCTCCCCCCCAAAAAAAACCCCCACATTTAATTTTGAGCATATTTACTCTATTTAAAACAAAATGAAATGATCCATCGGACTTGTGTCAGGTGGGTGTGTCCTCAGCGCCTCCTGCGAAAGGAATGGCAGGTGGGCTTGCTGCTTGAAACGCTTCGTCAACCCCTCACTTTGGTCTGAGACAATATTGGCGGCCTTCAACCCCGAGATGAAGCATCACTGTTGCCCTTTAATGAAGACTCCTTGGGAGGCTGATGGAGACTGCTACCCTGTGAGGAGTGGCTGAGGGTCACACTGACCACCCCCCACCCCCATTTACTGTGTGCCAGGCTATGTTGTCGGGAGAGACCAGTCCCAGGACCGGGAGAAGGCCATCCGACTTGGGAAGGTGATGGATAGATGGGATGGCTGGACACGGTGGCTGCAGCCATGGACTCCAGCACAGGAGGCTGGCGTTTGAGCGGGCAGTGTTTGTTCAGTTATGCAAGGGGTGACTATGGGTCAGAACTGGCTTCATGTCACCTAACAACAATAGGATGAAGCAGTGGGGGGTGGGCATTCGGGATTTGCCTTCTGAGACAGGGAATTCTGATCCAGATTTGAGACACCTCTATGCTGGTGTTGGAGAAGTCCTGTCCCAGCAGAGCTGGGCAGCTGCAGTGTAAGGCTGGTCTCTACTGCTGCTCCCCTCCAGGTTCTTGGATAAGTCCTTGTCCACAGTTTCTATCTGCCCTCGGTGGCTCACGTGGAGAGTGGGTATGAGACCTCACAGGAAAGAGGCAGGGATTGCTTAGGTCGGGCCGTGGGGGCACACCTGTTGGGTCCCCAGGTTTGTGCAGTGATGCAAACTGGTGGACAGAGGTAGTAGACTCTGCTGGTGGCCTGTTCTAGGTGCTGAAGTCAGACCAGGAGGTCCAGGGAATCCAACACTCCTGCATCACCGCACAGGGCCCGAGGACAAATGCCCCATCACAACGGTTCTATCCAAAACAGTGCTCCCCCGGTGGGTGGTGCTGCCCCTTGCCGGGGAGCTTTAATGCTGAGACGATCATCGAGGGAGGGCGCTTCAGAAGCAGCTACGTCCTCCTGGATGAGGGACGATGGGACAAAGTACTTTTGTTGCCAGGGAAGTACAGAGTCATTTATGTTACTGAAAAGGGGGTGTAGGCCAAGACAGTTTGGGAGCCTCTGGTTTAAATCAGGAGTGGTGAACTTTTTTACTGCCAAGGGCCATTTGGTTATTCGTGACATCATTCATGGCCCATACAAAATGATCGACTTAAAAACGAACCTGCCATATCTGGCAAAACATGGCGTAGTGGTCCCGTGTTGGGCTGTAACCTGCAGGGTCAGGAGCTCAAAACCACAGGCATCTGTGGGAGAAAGATGGGGCTTTCTACTCCCATAAAGAGAAGCCATCTCGGAAACGCACAGGGGCAGTTCTACCCTGTCCTGTGGGGTCACTCCGAGTTGGCATTAACTCCATGGCAGTAAGTGTGAGGTTTACATGATGGTTGGAATTGCTTCTCTGTGGGGTGGCGCATGCTGTTAATGAGTATTGATGATTTCCAGGGCCAAATGCTTCCCACCCCTGATCTAAAGGAAGTAGCTTCCAGTCCAACACACTGTCCTCATGCAGTGGGGCAGGGCTGGGTACCCGGATGTAACCAGCCCAGTTGACCCGGGAATAGTCACCATCATTTTAAAATGATGGTCACAGATTTAAACGTACCTGCATATTTAAAATGAAGCATAAGTAAACACACACACAGTGGCAGTCCCACGTGTGTCAGCGTGGAACTGTGCTCTGCAGGCTTGGCCACAGATTTTTGGGAAGTCGATAAGGCCGCCAGGCCTTTCTTCTGAGGGACGTCGGGGTGGACTGGGCCTGCAGCCGTTTGGCTATCAGCCTGGGACAGTAGTAGTCTGTCCCACCTCTGGATTCCCACACGCTGTGCCCAAATCTGCAGAGACCTCGAGGCTCTCACTGCTGCCCTCCGGAAGTGGCCCAAAGCCCCTCCTCTCCGGCCTCCCCCAGCTTGACTGCGAAGTGGCGGGCTGGGCGGGAAGTGAAGGTGGACAGATGGTGCCCTCTGGACACTCCTTCTCACACTCTCATCTCCCTCTCACTATGAACTCATCTGTTTCGATGGATACCTCCACCCATGGAACCAAGATGAATAATAATGAGGTTTTTAATAACTCCCTGCATTTGCATTCCTAGTTCCTCTTTACATGGTTCTAGCTGATTAAAATGAATCGTTTACATAATTAACATATGGTTCTAGTGTTGGCTTTAATATGCTGATTATCTCTGGACTTTTGTCTGGAGTCAATTGGTTTCAAACTGTAACAATTGTTTGAAGTGAGACTAGCTTCTTCCTGGGAGGACTGGGGTGGGGGCAGGATAGTGACCATCATGCCCAATTAGCATTAGCCCAACTCTTCAGGAAGCTGGTTTTGTTTCTGTTTTGGAATACGATGGAAAGATATGCCAATAATAATAATTATGATTATTGTAATCTCTGTAGTGCCTCCCACATAGGCTGTGGCAGTGGATTTTCACACCCGCTCTCTCAAAAGGCTTACTTGCCCTGCCAGGTAGGGAATTTCATACCCATTGCTCAGAGGCACCGACGGAGGCATGGGAAGGTGAAGAGGCTTGTCGCTGGAGCTGGAGAGCTGCGGTGTCAAAGCCATGGACAGATGAGGTCGTCCTCCTTTCTGAATTGCAGACATTTTCAGGATGGCATCACGGTTGGCATGCTGGGTCAATGGCCCTTTGCTGGGGGGCTGCTCTGGGTTTTGTAGGCCTCCTCAGTTTTGTTTACTAAACCCAGTCGCAACTCTTCTCCATGTGTGACAGCCAAACAGCTCGGGGCATTTCCACATGTCCCTCAGGCCACAGTGAGCGACCGCTTCAGCTTACCTTGATCCTGTGTATTAAGGCAAAATCCTGGCAAACACATGTGGGTAGGTGTGTCTTAGGCTGGCCTACTGCTTAGCCCACTGCTGTCTACTGGGCCCCTCCTCTACATAAGGTTTCTAAGACTGGATGTGTTTATGAGAGTAGACAGCTTCTTCTTGTGCCTGTGGATTGGCTGGTGGGATTTGAACCGTATACCTCGCAGTTAGCTCCACTCTAACCCACAGGGCCCCCAGGTGCACTGCTAGTTGTGTCTAACTGTAGTCACTGGACCTGGTGCCCTGGATTCAGCTCTGACCCATAGCGCCCCCATGTGTTTCAAAGTGGAATTGTGTTCTATACAGAGTGTTCTTCCGAAAGTGGGTCCTCAAACCTTGAATCCAAGACAACGCCATGGTGGGTGAAGCACCCACCTTCTGCTTAGTAGCAGAGTGCTTAGGATGTGTGCCTGTCGTGCAGTGGCTTCTGGGTATTTGAGGGTAGAGTGTGTTCTCGCACTCACTGCCAGCGAGTCTATTCCGACCCGCAGCGGCCCTGCAGGACGGGGTAGAATGGTCCCTGGGGGGTTCTGAGACGGTCACTCTTAATGGGAGCTGAAAGCCTCCCTTTCCTCCTGCAGAGCGCCAGGAGGTTTCAAACTGCTGACTTTGTGGCCAAAGCCTTACCCTCCCATAACTCCAGAGCTCCTCTTCTGTTTATAGTTGCTGCGAATGACTGTGCTTTCCCCGCAAAGGCATCACTGTTTGCATCAGCTCTGCCAGGTTCCCCGTCTCTCTCTTCCTGTCTGTATTTCCTCCCTCTCCCTGCGCGCCTCCCCACACCTCCGCTCGCTCTCCCTAAAGTCACTAAAGTGCCTGCTCGGTGGGCTCAGAGGCACCGTCATTTCGAGTTTGTGGCAGGCATTTCAGGATAGCATTTTCTCCTTAGCAGACCCTGGGCATGGGTGCTGCGCTGTGATCTGATTATCTGGCTCACTCACACTGCATTTGAAAGGGGGCCATGGAAGGCTGGCCAGTTCTCCCTGATCAGAGATGGAGGATTTGGAGTGTGAGTGCTCTCAGCACAGCCATGCATATTCAACACGCATTTTGACTAATTGCATGACTCGTGTCCACAATTAGTTCTGTGGTGGGCACGAATAATGGCCAGGAACACTGACATTTGTGCATCAAATGCTTGGGGTCAAAAAGAAAAGGAGGTAAGTGGGTTGTACCGCAGCGGCTCGTGGAAGACCAATGCGCGGGGCCCCAGAGGTGATCTCCCAAAAGGTGAGCCTTTTCTGCCTTGACCAGATGGACAGGGAGGCTTCTGGGACAGGTGTGTCTGCTGATTGGACTTGGCTGCATTTTTGCTCCTCTTCTCCCCAGTCCTGGGTTGCAGGCAGGCTTTTGGAAGTGCTTCTGATGTTTCCATAAATGCCAGGGTTGGTCTTCCTCTGCGTTCACCTCTGCCCTTCTCCCCCCAGAATGCATTGCCCTGCTTGGGGCTTTCCATGTGCATCTTCATCTAGCGAGGGGCACCTCAAGTTTGCCCGCCACATAAAGGATGAAGAAGCTGACTCAAGGGGCCGCAGCCCCACCAGGCAGGCCTACTTCCCAGATGTTGTTGTTTTGTTTTGCTCAAAGCGACATGTGTGCACAGTTAAACTTGTCTCCGTGGCTCCAGAACAAACAGTGGGAAAAAGAACAAGCCGCTCCTGAGTGTGAATTCTCTCCAGAGTTAATTACCACCAGGGGCTTCGTATCTGCCCACTGTGGGGAAGGGGACGATTAGAATGTGACGGGGCTCCTGAAAGTTCCTGGAAAAACGTTTTTAACACCATTTTCCTGTGAATTTTTGGAAGTCCGCCTTCCTGTGCGTATGCATAAGCCGCCGTCACCACCCGCTGCCCTGGAGTTGAATTCAATTCCGGATGAGCCTGCGTGTGTCCACGTGGGACTGTGCTTCCCACGGGTTCCAGGGACAACCTTTTCGGAGGGAGATCACCAGGCTTTTCTTCCGAGGAGCCTCCGGGGAGCTTCAGATCACCTGCACTTTGATGGAGCAGCCCCGTGCCTGAAGTACGGGTACCATCAGGAGCTCCACCTTTTCATGTCTGTGCTGAGGTGTTTGTTTGTTTGTTTGTTTCCCCCCCCTGCAAACAGCACTAGAGAACCTGCCCTGTTTGGCTTTTTTCTACTATACTGTGTGCTCGGAAGAGCTGCCTTGGTTACTTTCCACGGCTCTAACACCCATGAGTGGGTGCCTGTGACAAGCACATTCCATATCTCACTTTCACACGCACGTGAGGCGTTTGAAAATAGCCTGGCTTAACTCAGGGGCATCTTTATCCGAGATACCCTAAAGAGGTCTTGTGCAGCAGATCGACCCGATGCAATGTATCTTGGGATCTCTTGATTCCTTGTGATCTCTTGACTGCTACTTTGAAGAAGGAAGACGCAAGAAGAATCGATGCTTGCGAGTGTGTGCTGGGGGAGAACATTGAAGGAATCATGGCCAGAAGGACCAGCCGATCTGTTTTAGATGAAGTACGAGCAGAGCGCTCCTTAGAGAAAGGAGGGTGAGACTTTGTCGTACTTATTTGGCCATAATGTCAGGAGGCACCCATCCCTGGAGAGGGACGTCAATGAGATGGATAGATACAGTGGCTGCAACAATGGGCTCAGGCATAAGAAGCATTATGCAGATGCTACAGGATTGGGAGTGTTTCCTTCTGTGGTGCACAGCGTCACTGCGGGTCAGAACGGACTGGATGGCACCGAACAGCCACCACCACACCACACAATGCTATCAGTGATGACCACATGCCCACAAAGACCAGCGAATAGCACTGCTAATTCCAATATACAGACCCCACCACTCATGCCACGGAGGAAGAAATGGAAGGTTTTGAAAAACCACCTTCTGCAGTCTAACATGGATCAAATGTGCCATCAAGATGTATTGATAATTCATGAAAGCAGAAGGCAGAAGGTGGAAGCAAACAATGATCCGTTGTCCTAAAACATGGTCTTGGAAGAAGAAAGGGCCTGAGATCACATGACTTTTGTGAGAGTAAAACCCGTTCATTGGAAATACTTTTAAAAAAAGATTTCAACAGTATACATGGTGACTACACAGAGGAGCTTCAGAAAGTTTGTGGAACACGGGAGGGATAGGATCATAGAGTTTTCCCACCGGTGTTTTGCAGCCCCCTCATTTATCTGGACCTCACTGATTGGAAGATTCAGAAACCCAATCCACTACATCTGTAGAAAGAGATGGTGGAGAAGCTCAGTCTCATCAACCAGAGCACGGCAGGGACTTCTGGTGGAACAGACCGACCTTGGCTGCTGGGAAAGTTCAAATTGAAGGTGCAGACAATTGAAACAAGTCCACGAGAGCAAAAGTTACAAGCTTGATTACATCAAGGCCATCACAAGAACCAATCCGAAGCATCCAGCGCTAATGACCAAAGACCAGAAGATCTGTAGCATGCCATCGAAGGCATCGTTCCTGAAGAAAGCCTTCCGACCCCGGGGCTCCGCTGTGGCGCTCTCTCTGACAGTGCTCTGCTGCTAGCCAGGAGGATTTCAGTATCCGACCATGTTCCTCTGTGTTCATAGGGCTCTCCAGGGATCATTCTGTCCAAGTGGACGATGTATTGCTTCTTCGTAATCTGTGTTTAGTCTGGAAGCTCTGTTGAAACCTGTTCACTTCAAGTGACCCTGCTGGTGTTTGAAATACCAGGGGCATAGCTGCCAGCCTCACAGCAGCACACACGCTATCACTTGACGACAGACGGACAGACAAGTGGTGGGAAGAAAGCACAAGGTTGTTAAAAAGACAGGGGACAAAAAGACCACAATGGATCTGAGACAAGACTCTGAAACTTGCTCCTGGATCCAGAATAGCTAAAACAAGAGGGAGAGATGATGAAGTAAGAGTTGAACCTTTAGAATCACAGAGGCCATTTTGAACAGCGACAGGCCTACAATATGCAAAAACGAGGAGTTGCAAAACCACAAGGGAAGTGCTCAGTTTTTCTTCAATCTGAAAGAACTGGAGGAAAAACACCCATCCTGAGTTGCAATGTTAAAGGATTCTATGGACAAAGTATTTATTTACTCATTAAAAGAAGATAAAAGGAATCGCAGAATCACTGTACCAAAGAGTTCAGCTACTTCAGGATGGAGCATATGATCGAGAACCAATGACATTTCAGGAAGAACTCCAAGCTGCACCGAAGGCACTGGCAAAACACAAGGCACCAGGAATTGACAACTTCCACTTGAGGTGTTTCAACAATGGGACGCAATGCTGAGTGTACTCACGTGACTATGCCAAGGAATTTGGAAGACAGCTACCTGGCCAACAGACTGGTGGAGATCCCCGTTCCAAAGAAAGATTTTCAGACAGAATGCAGAATTACTGAACCATCTCATTAATATCACATGCAAATAAAATCTTCTGAAGACAGTCTAAGCATAATTGCAGTAGTACATCAACAGGGAACTGCCAGAAACTCAAGCTGGATTCCAAAGACGACAATGAAATAGGTGTATCATTGCTGATGTCAGATGAATCTTGGCTGAAAGCAAGAAAATACCAGAAAGATGTTTGCTTCTATATTACTATGAAAAATCATTTGACTGGGTGGATCAGAATCACTTACAGATAATAGTGAGAAGAATGGGAATTCCAGAACGCTCACTGTGCTCATGTACAACCTGCACACAGACTAAGAGGCAATCATTAGGATGGAAGAGGAGAATACTGCATCTCTCAGCTTCAGGAAAGGTAAGTGTCTGTGTTGCATCCTTTCACCATACTTATTCAATCTTCATGCTGAGCACATTATCTGAGAATCTGGATTTTGTGCCTAAGAACATTACATCAGGAGTAGAGGAAGATTCATGAACAACCTATGGTAGGCAGTAACAGGACCTTGCTTGCTGAAAGTTAAGAAGGACTTACAGCACTTATGGGTGAAAATGGAAGACGACAGCCCCCAGAATGGATCCCAACTCAAGGGAAAGACACAAATATCTCCCATCTTGACCAGGAGACAGTATCATGTTCACTGGAGAAAAGATTCAAGTTAACAAGTCTTTCATTTTACCTGGATCCCCAATCAGTGCCCACAAAAGCAGCTGTCAGGAAATCAAAGGGTGTTTTGCATGGGGCAAATCGTCTGTAAATGACCTCGCTAGAGTGTTCAGAAATAAAGAAGTCATCCTGGGAACTGAGACCCGCTGGATGCCAAACTGTAACGTTTTTGCTCACCTCAGCGCATGCAAATGCTGGACACTGAATGACTGGGAGACCAGGGGAGAAGCCCCGCGCTTTGATGTTGGAGAAGCATGTCGAATGTATCATCAAGAAGAATGGACACATTTGTGTTGGAAGAAGCGCAGCCTTAGAGCGCTCCTTAGTAGTGAGGGCAGCAGCACTTCCTGTCTGATACTTTGGGCATCTCTAGGGATCCGTCCCTGGAGAAGGACATGATGGCGCATAAGGCACGAAGGAGGTCCACTCTGCATGAGATGGATAGACCACGTGGCTGCCACAAGGGAAGTGAACATGGCAGTGGCTGTGGCTGTGAGGGTGGCACCGGAGCAGGCACGGTTTCATTTGTTTGGACGTGGGGTTGCCATGATCCAAGACCGACGCAATGGCACCTAGCGACAGCAAGACCAGAACCCAGGGGAGGCCGGTGGTTGCCCTGGCTAAACGCTCCTTGGCTATTGGAATGGTTGGTCTTTTGAACCCAACCAGGGACTTTAAACTAGAAAAGAGCTGATGATCTGCTCCCATAAAGATGATAGTTTAGAGACACATCAAAGCAATCAACAAACAAAACAACTAACAGGGATCACAGAGTAAAGCCGATAAAGACCTCAATCCCAAGGCGAGCAGACCAACTTTAAATCGATCATGTGAAACGCGGGAGGGGTAGGTCTGTACAGACAGGAACTACATTCATGGCTGCTAGTCGGTGTGGCAGGGGAGGCTGGAGAGAAGTGGGGAGCTTGGGAGTAATGATGCGTCCAAGACGAAGGAGCTGTCCTAAGACTGGTTATGGGGGTGATGGCACAACCCTTCCTGATACGATGGAACTGTCGAATTGTGCGATATGAGAATTACATGCCAACAAAACTGTTGAAAGTAAATGTTTTTTGGAAACAATTGTAATATAAAACCCCCATGGGCGGTCCTGTTCCACCAAGTGCGTGACTGTGGGCTGCAGTTGACTGGCTGGCACACAACAATAGCAGGAAATCCCCCTCCTCATTAGGCACTTGACACGGGCCTTTGGGATGCTGCTTTGACTGAAATTCTTAAGCCTCCTTCCTTACCTGTGTGGCTACACAAGTTACTTAGAGTGTGAAGTCCTCGATGGGGAGAAAGCCAGACACAGAAATGATCTCAAGTCCTGTGCACACGCTGATCGATTGGTAGTGGCTGATCGGAACTTTGCTGGGAGACAGAGCCTGTCTGACTCCATTTGCAATGCCTGCTCTGAGCACTGAGTAGAGAGGGGCAGCCTGTCTGCCAGGTATTTTTTTCTAACCTGACATCATGAATTTCATCATTAATTATGGTTATCATGGAGCCTCTAGGGTTAGCACAAATGAGTGAAGAATTCAATTAGCAGCCTAAAGGCTGGCAGTTCGAACCCACCCATTGGGGCTTTGGAGGATGCTCTTGGTGATCTGTGTCGGAAAGGTCACACCCTTGACAACCCTGTGAAGTCATTCACCTCTGTACACGCGGGGTCTCCGTGAACCAGAAGCAAATGGGAATCAACAGTATGCTTGTGGAGGGTTTGCAGAAGGCTTTTTTAAAAAAACATTTTATTAGGGGCTCATACAACTGTTATCGCAATCCATACACACATCAATTGTGTAAAGCGCATTTATACATCATTCTCAAAACATTTTATCTCCACTTAAACCCCCGACATTAGGTCCTCATTTTTCCCCTCCCTCCCCGCGCCTCCCTCCCTTGTGAGCCCTTGATAGTTTATAAATGGGTATTTTGTCATATCTTGCCCTGTCCGACATCTCCCTTCACCCACTTTTCGGTTGTCTGTCCCCCAGGGAGGAAGTCACATATAGTTCCTTGTAATCGGTTCCCTCTTTCCTACTCATTCTCCCTTTACCCTCCCTGTTTCGCCACTCACACCACTGGTCCTATAGGACTCATCCGTCCTTTTTTTCTGAAAACCGTATTTTCAGTTCCTATCTGTACCAGTGTACAACATCCTCTGGTCTAGCCAGACTTGCAAGGTCGAATGAGTCATGGTAGTGGGAGCGGGGAGGAAACATTTAAGAACTAGAGGAAAGTTGTATTTCTCATCATTGTTACATTGCACCCTGACTGGCTCGTCTCCTCCCCGAGACCCCTCTGCAAGGGGATCTCCAGTGGCCTACTCATGGGCTTTGGATCTCCACTCCGCACTCCCCCCATCATTCACTATGGTAAGATTTTTTGTTCTGATGATGCCTTACACCTGATCCAGTCAACACCTCGTGGTTGCATAGGCTGGTGTGCTTCTTCCATGTGCAGAAGGCTTCTATAGGAACACATGAAAGACACGTTATGGGTCAGTGAGAAGACGGAACACGAGCGGGAAGGAGGGGAGGAGAGAGAGGCCAATTCCAAATTCATTGCTACGCTATCAAGTCAATTCTGAGTTATAGGCGTCTATAAAGATGTTGTTATTAGCTTTGGGGTTTTCTCATGATGCAGACTCAGGGAAGGCGAGCGAGTCAGAGACACAGACAAACTAGGGAGACATATGCTCAAAAACATCAAGAGTCTTCTGCTTCTAGGCTGCTTTTATTTGAACCTCTCAATGCTTTGACCGTCAGCTGCTGGCCACACGCGTTGCCTTTGCAACAGAAGAAAAGCATCGCATTAAGCGTTCAAATAAAGACAAGCTGGAAACAAACTCTCACGACTGTAGGGAGAGGGGAGGCAGAAGATCCCGCCCTGGGAGGTGGAGGGATGATTTGCATGCTCCTCCATCCTTTGGGCTTTGTGGCTCCCATGAAACCAGGTCCATATTCTCTCCACCCAGAAGGGCTGGTGTTAATCTCCAGCCCCTTTGTAATAAATGGGGGACTGTGAACAAGACATGGCCCGAAAGCAAGTGGCCAGGCAAGCCTTAATCTTTATTAAGGTGCCCCGCTAGTGTATAACTGTCAGAGGCTGGCGCAGGAACTCAGCCCGCTGCTTTCCGGCTCAGAATAAGCAATGGGTCCTGCCTGGGTGGGCTGCAAAAGCCTGGCTCTCGGCTGTGACCCAGGGGAAGATGCAACAGGGTCCCACATGTTTGAGCCGAATACATTTCATGGGGAAATGGGCATGCAGAAAAGAGGCTCCACCGTGGTGAGATCGCAAGCCAGGGTATTCTAATTCCTCCTGACTCGAGGTTTGTCACTTAGGGCCCTTGTAGCAGCCCTCTGCAATGAAGCTATGTCACTTTTGAAGCCGAGCAGATGGGAATTGTCATAAATGATATTTTAGTCACAGATATGAGCCATAAAACCTGAAAGATAAAGTATCTCTCTGAGACACACCTGAAGAAGCAGACACCGGCACAGGGATGATGGCAGTGGAGACAGGAGCGCGGGCAGGGTGGGAGCGAGCCAGGGACTCTGCGGTTGATACCGAAAGTGGATCTGGAGGCACAGCCTGAGCCGGGCTTCATAGTGACTTCAGCGGTCACCACCCTCTGGATTCCAATGTTTCCGCCCTCTCTGAGCCTCCATGGTTTTGGACTACACGGGGTGACTGCCGTAAGATGTGTCTGAGAATTAATGGCCTGAGCACCCGTAGAGGGAAGAACTCTGTTGGTGTAGTGGGTTACCCGTTGGTCACCAGTTTGAAACTACCAGTTGCTCAATAAGAGAAAGATGAGGCTCTCTACTCCCAGGAAGATTCACAGTCTCAGAAACCCCGCCCCCACCCCCGGGGCAGTTCTACTCTGCCCTCTAGGGCTGCCATGAACCTGAATTGACCCAATGACAGTGAGTGTGGGTTTTGTTTTGTTTAATACCTCTTCCTGTCTGTCTCCCATAAAACAAGATTCCTGGGTGGGAGAGATGTGTGCTTGGCGAGGAACCTAAAGGTTGGGCCCACGGAAGTGGAGGCTGGGGAGCGGCTTCCATAAGCCCAGGAAGCTCTACAGAGCTATTGTCTTGGGAGGACCCGGGTGACCATGAGCTGGCATCCTCGGCATGGCGATAGGTTTGTGTTTTGCTCCTTGGTTTTCCTCACAGTGGTCCGTGCAAGTGGGAGGGTTGATGATTCCGGGAGATACTAGATTATTTCTGTTGAAGGTGAATAATTCATGAGGGCTTGGGTTTCCAGATAGGGGTCACCTGTACCCAGCAGACACTCGCCTTAAGCCATTATGTATATTAATGCTTTTTACTTGGGGATCTACCCGGCTCTTCCCTCCGCTAGCCCCTCTTCCATGCTGCGGCTGTGGCTGGTACTCAGCAGAAAGAGGAGTGTGAGCAGAATGAGCAGATGACTGGCATCTCCAGATGTAATCCAGACCCCCACACCCCAAAAAAACACTGTAGACTCTTCTGGAAAGACCGGTGCATATCCTCTTTTGTCTTCAATACAGAAGTACAGAAACTCGAGTACTAGTTTCTTTTTTGTAGTTGGGGTGAAAGTGGACAGAGCAGATTCGTTTCCCGTTCAACCCTCGATGGTCTTTTAGGTTTGGGATGTGGGTTGGGATTCCCTCCGCGCTCTCCCGCTGTCTCTCTGAGTTGCCTGTGGGGCTCCGTTCCCTCCCATCTCGCCCCCTGAGCCTTGGCTTTGGGCAAACGCTCTGCTCTCCATGGTGGTTCGTTACCCCGAGGCATGCACTCCTCACTGTGTGGCCACTGCTCGCTATCCGCCTGAGTGGTGTTGTTTGACTCTCACCATTGTACACGTCTCAGGACCTTTTGGCGCACTTCCTCCACGGCAGATTTGCTCCTTCTCCGGGTGGTCCACGGTCTACTGGATGGACGGGGAGTCTAGTGTCTTTCTAGTGCTGGTGGCTCAAGCAATGCCTGCTCTCAAATCAGGAGCCCTGGTGGCATCGTGGGTCACATGCCAGCTGCTAACCACGAGCTCGGGAGTTTGAACCCGCCAGTGGTTCCATGAGAAAAAGGTGGGGGTTGTTACTCACGGAGAGAGTTGCAGTCTCAGAAACCTACTGAGGGCAGTACGTTGTTGTTGCTTTAAAAACCCACCCACCTTGGCCGTCTAGCAAATTCAGAAGCTTGGTGGCCCTGCAGAAGAGAGAACTGTCCTGGGGGTTTTTCAAAGTCAGGCTCTTTCTGGAAGCAGACGGCCATGTGGTTCTCCTGTGGAGCGGCTGGTGGGTTTGCACTGCTGCCCTTTGGGTGAGCGCCTGCCTGCGGAGTGCGCTAGAAAGCAGCACGACAGCCAGGGTGACACCACGACTGTGGGAGGCGGCTTCCTGCTTCCCAAGGCTTGGGAGTCACCAGCCTCACCACCTGCTCAGGGCTTTGTGTGTTCCACAGCTTCATTAGAATTCCCAGACTGAGCTCTGCGCCGCTCCTCACCCTGCCGCCCCACACAGCATCGCCTTCAAGGGGTCCCAGGACTGCACCCCCATTTTACAGATGCACAAGGCCGATACGAGCAGGTTAAGTGATTTCTTGCCTGAGGTCAGACATGCTGGGAGAGAGATTAGGGATGGGGTGAGTGTTTACCAAGGTGCTGGGTCTGAGATAAGTGTCCGCATCCGATGTACCAACCTCCAGAGTTTCTGCTTTCGACCTCCAGCTAACTACCAGGGGACTTTGTGTTATGTAATTAATTACAACTATAATTATCTTGCTTTCTGGGTCACTTAAAGATCATCAGTGCAGTTTTGTTTCCTCGGTTTGTGTGGCAAAGGAATTCTTTTTTCTTCCTCAAGTACAAATATAATTCATCCAGCTTGGGAGATGCTTAGATGACAGGGAAGTTAAAACGGAGGCCTCGAAGACTGTGTTTCTTCTTGCCACTGCACCTCCCAAGGGGATAGAGTTCGGACGCATGGTATGCAGCAGTGGCACTCTTGGAACCTAACTTCCCAGTGAGAATATGAGATCCTTAGGCGAAGGGGGACCCAAGGCTCAGCACGTGCCTATGTGGTGCATGACTGATGGGCAGGCGCTATGCCAGTGGGCATGTGCTATGCCATGTTGTGGTGCTTGACT
>NW_022103901.1:35995566-36008241 GCF_000313985.2 Echinops telfairi
CGCTATGCCATGTTGTGGTGCATGACTGATGGGCATGCGCTACGCCATGTTGTGGTGCTTGACTGATGGGCATGCGCTATGCCATGTTGTGGTGCGTGACTGATGGGCATGCCCTACACCATGTTGTGGTGCTTGACTGATGGGCATGCGCTATGCCATGTTGTGGTGCGTGACTGATGGGCATGCGCTATGCCATGTTGTGGACCGTGACTGATGGGCATGCACTATGCCATGTTGTGGTGCGTGACTGATGGGTTGGTTCTGACTTAGCACCCCGATGGACAACAGAACACAAGGCCGCCCTGTCCCGTACCATCCTCACAGTGCTTCTTAGGTTTGAGCCCATTGCTGTAGCCCCTACCTCAGCCCATCTTGTGCAGGGTCTTCCTCTTTCTCGTTTCCCCTCTACTTTACCAAGCACGATGTCCTACTCCAGGGACTGTCCAAAGTCCACGAAGCAAACATCTACCATCCTTGCCCCTGAGCAGCACTCTGCCTGGGCTTCTTCCGTGACAGATTGGCTTGTTCTTCACCGACACTGCCATTCACATGCATCATTTCTCCTTTGGTCTTCTTTATTCGAAGTCCAAGTCACATAGAGTGAGAGTTAAACACTCTAGGAAATAAATATAAATAAAGCCAAACAACCAAGTCCATTTTCCATCATTGAGTCATCTCCGATCCTAGCGACCCTACACATCGGGGAACTGCCTCATCGGGTTTCCAAGGATGCCATCTTTAAAGAGGCTGGTGGGGGGCTGGTGGGTTGGGCCGCTGACTTTCAGACGTGTGGGCAAGCCCTGAGCGCGGACCACGTCCCTTGAGGAGGGCGCCCCTGTCAGAGAGTGTACCCCTCTCCACTTCGGTGCATTTCAGGTGGTTCCTTGAAACAGCAGTGAGTGCACTGTTGTTGCTGTAAGGTGTGGTCCAGGGGATTTCCAAGCCTTGGGACCAGGAAGAACTGTTCCATCGCGGTCCCTAGACGGTCGTCCTCAGGGACGCTGACTGCCAGTCTTTCTCCCACAGAGCCTCAGAGAGGACTTGAACGACCACCTGTTATCAGCAGCCCAATGTTTGGCTATTGCACACTGCAGACCCTCGCCAGGGTGTCTATAGAAGTAATGGGAGCAGCGTACGGAATGCTTAACGTGAAAGAACTTTCAGATTCCCCCTTCTTTCCTGACACCCCAGGTGAAGGTCATGGGGTGTGTGCGGCATTGCCTTTGTATGTCAGGGGACATGTCGATAAAGAAATTTATCCAAAAGAGAAAAAGAAATGCATCCTCTGCTCTGCTCCAAACCCCCAACCAAACCGGCCACCACCAGAGGGTCATTTCTGACTTAGAGACAGTGGTGTGAGGTTTCTGAGGCTGTATGTCTGTACGGGAACAGACAGTGTTGTCTTTCCCCTGTGGAGTAGATAGTGGACTTGAACTACCGACTTTGAGGTTAGGAGTCCAAAGCTCACCAGGCCTCCTACTCCATGAGGGGAGCACTGTAGAGAACGTGCTCTTGAGCTGCATCTCCTTGACCCAGACCCCTGCGATGGCGGATGCTATTGGGAGGCAAACCAACTGTAATCCAGTGACTGTACCCAGCGTGCCTGTACCCAGGGCATCCGCGACATGGGGCTGGGCAACTGTCACATAAAGCAGTGGGGCCCAAGGCAACTCAAACGCTTAGGGACCTCCTGGGTGCCAGCACAGAACCCTGCTCCACGGGGCTTTTCGTGCCGATTCTTGAGAAATGGATCACCAGGTCTTTACTGAGGCAGTGCCAGCCTTTCAGTAAGCAGGAGAGCACGTGGGCCATGTCCACCAGCCAGGCAGAGGGGTGACGTGGTGGCGTGGACTTCTGGGATAAGCAGTCCACCGGGGGTTCCTTCCAAGGAAAGGAGATCATCGGTTTAGAATCTCTGCATGTCCCCCGGGCTGACACTCTGCAAGAGTTTCTGAAGAACCACTTCATCACTAAGGAATATTGACTATGGCAGCCTTGCTTGCAAATCAGTCTTAAGGGATGGGTGGGTGGGTAGGGAGGAAGGAGTCCGCCCACCCAAACTAAGTAAGCGAGCCAGAAGCAAGCGAAGGAAGGCATCTCTTGCCACGCATTTAGGGAGTGTTCTGTGCAATTCTGCGTCATCAGTGGATCACTGCAGCCCCAACCTCCCTGAAAGATGATTCGCAGGGGCATTTTCTTCATTTGCTCCTTCATTCCACGCCCGCTGATCAAGAGCCTCTAGGTTCTAGCTCCTCTTCCAGGCACTGGGGAGGCCGTGATGAACGCAAGACCCAGGTCCCTGCTTCCAGAGAATGTCAATGCTGCCGGAAGAGCCAGCAGATGAGCAAATGAGCAGAAATCCAGCCCAGAGGAGCAAGTGCGCTGCAGAGAAACACAGCCAGGAACGGGTGCTCCCTTAGTGTGGCGATGCAAGGTGACAGTTCAGGTGAGACCTGAATGACAAGGAGAAGTCAAGTGGTGAACATCTTGGGAGAGGCCACTGCAAGCAGCAAGAACAGAAGAAAACCAGCATTCCCCCAACCTGGCAGGTCTAGCAAAGAGAAGACTTTTGTGGGTATCAGAAGACGCTAATCGAAAGGAACCAAACTCACTGCCATCGAGTCAGTTCCGCCTTCATAGCAATCCTATAGGACAGAGCAGAACTGCGCCGGTGGGTTTCCGAGTCTGTAAACCGTTACGGGAGTAGGCAGCCTCATCTTCCATCTGCAAAGCGGCTGATGGCTTCAAACTGCTGGCCTTGCGGTGAGCAACCTAGTGCGTAACCACTATGCCACCAAGGTTCCTCCTCAAGAGACAGTAGGGATGATGAGAACTCGCCATGGCGGTGAACCAGATCAAGAAGGCAACAGAAGGCAGAGAATTTCAAGCAAAGAGAGTAGGGACCCCAGGAGGGAGGAGACAGGTTTGGATGGAGCTTGGTCTCCTGAAGCTGAGGAAGATGCTCTCCTTTCAGGCGAAAAGAGAGTGGCGAAGGGGCGTGTGTTTTCATCTAGACAGTGGAGGAGAGACTAGCGAATTCTCCCTAAGGAGGGGAGACAGCCCTAACAGTAGAGTCCACACGCCCTCCACAGTGGCCACCTTCCCAGTCGCCTGAGCCCATTGGGACTTGTCCAACATTTCTCTCTTTGAGGGATTCTCCAACTGTACATGACATGTGGACTGAATGAGTAGCAGCCCCAGGTGAAGGATGTGTTTCATCTGGGACAACAGGCTAGTGGGAGAAGGGTGTTGTCCACCTTCATGTCCACGGGGAAAGCTGATAGAAGTCCAATCTTGGCCATTGGCGGCTGTGACCTTTCCTTTCTTGTGTGTTTCCCATTCCTGTCTCTGTGCTAATCTACCCCTGATTCGTCCAGCCAGTTCCTGGATGTGTTTCCCATTTGGATGATTGACCCAGCATTGGTACAGATGGTAGTGATGGATGGGCCGCTGGATCTGGCTTGCCCCTGGCCCTTCCTCTTGGGCAGGATGCAAGAACTTGCCCATGCCCCAGGTGATATGTTTGTAAGTGTCAAGAGCAGTGGACTTCTATGGATCTAGCCATGTATTGTGAGACACAATGGAGGAGCAGGTAGATCTTGAGGAAGACTCCTGCCTAACCATTTATAGTCTGGCGGTCTTCAACTCACGGCTATCGAGTCGATGCTGCCTGAAAGGGGCCCTATAGGACGGGGTAGAACAGCCCCTGGGAGTTTCTGAGACTGTAACTTTTATGGAGGCAGAAAGCTCCGTCTTTATCCTAAGATGCGACCGGTGGTTTCGAACTGCAGACCTCGCGGAGAGCAGCCCAATGCATAAGCACTGTGCCACCAGAGCTCCAGCAATCACGTGGTCCAGGTGCTAGATATTCGCTCTTTGAGGAGGTTTCTAACCTGTGCCATATCAGTAGCAACATTGTGATTTTTAAACAATTACTTGTTTGGGCTGAAAGGATACACCATAAAACACCTACTGCTTCTACAACTTCCTGTATGATTCAGCAACATCGATTACACTCCTCCCACGGTGCCGCCTTGTCTCAAACCCTTTGTAAACCATTTTGCCGCCATTCACACAAACTCCTTGGGAGGAGGATGAGGCGCTCGATTGCTGTAAAGAGTTACAGTCTCAGAAACCCACAGGTGCCGCTCCCTCCTGTCATCTCAGGTTGCTCTGAGTCGAATTGACTCAGTGGCCGTGAGCTTTAGGAGAGCACACACTCATCTATTCCTCCCGAGTGGCAGTTGTAAATTGGATCGTGTCCAGGTGAGTAACCAAGAGTCTCAGTGCAGATGTTCTTTTCTCACGAGACTAAGCTGTCATATGAAGGATCCCTGGTGGTGCTGTCGATTGAACATTGGGCTAGTTACCAGAAGGTAGGTGGTTCAAACCCAGCAGGCACTTCTCCGGAGAAAGATGAGGCTGTCCACTGCCATAAAGATTTAGAGTCTAAGAAACACTGTGGAAGGTCACCATGAGTTGGCAGATGGTCTTATTTGGGTTCAAAGATTATTCCAGGGCATAGTTGTTTGTTTTTTTCCACTATATTTAGTAATTTCTACAGATGAATGTTTTGAAAGGGAGTCATCTGGCCTT
This sequence comes from Echinops telfairi, assembly GCF_000313985.2. NCBI lineage: Eukaryota > Metazoa > Chordata > Mammalia > Afrosoricida > Tenrecidae > Echinops > Echinops telfairi. The sequence goes on from NW_022103901.1 coordinate 36,000,163, forward strand.
AGTAGCTCCAGAAAATCTGGTTTCCATGAGAATTTGAAATTATGTGTGACCTTTCCCCCCTTCTGACCAGCATTCTTCTAGAGAATGCTGGGTGTCAATGTTCGATATTGGTGGCCAGGCACCATGCAGGTCTTTTGGTGTCCTGGCAGAGGAGGCCGTATGTGCAGACCGGAAACCACATGGGGTTTCACATGTCCATTCTGTAATGAAATAGAAGAGCTCTGGTTTGATCTAACCTGAATCTTATTCTTTAAGCTACGTTCAAAGAGTAAAATGCAAGCCTGTTCTGGCCAAAGTAAACAAGGACTAGCTTAGTCGGGCTTGATAAGAACACAGGGTGCTTGTGCGCACTGCAATATGATAGAGCCGTGAAAATGAAGGGCTTCTAGCAGGGATGTAACCGAAAGACCGGCCCTTCCCAGCATGGTAGGTTGGGTGATGAAAGCAAGGTGCAAGAGGTATTCTACTCAAGATTTCAGAACACATAACATGGCACTCTGGGCTATTTACAAAAACCTTTGTGGTTAAAATAGAGAGAGACAAAAATAAATAAGTAAAACCACCACCACTGAGTCAATGCCGACTCATCACGATCCTTCTAGGACAGGGCAGAACTGCCCCCTGCGAGTTTCGGAGACTGTCGCTGTTTACAAGAGTGGAAAACCCTGTCTTTCTCCTAAGGAGCAGGCCGGTGGTTTTGAACTACTGACCTTATGGTCAGCAGTCCAATGCATAGCCACTATGCACACAGGGGGCTTAAAAAGGGACGATGCTTAAATTGGAATAGGGCTTGCTTGTAGAGTTGAGGGATGTCTTTGGAGAAGGTTTCTGAGAGAGCCCTCAGAGACAGGGGGACGTGGGATGGCTTAGCCTGGGCAGTGTTTGTGTGCATGTTGCCCAGCTTAGCTTTACAGAGGGACATGACTGCGCCACTCAACGAAACCCTTTCTGTAAAAGAGCGTCCACTCCCAAGAAGCTCAGAATAACAGCAGCAGCAGCCAGGCCGACAGATGTGGACCCCATGGGCTCGCTGCGTGGTAGAAAGGTGCCCTGCAGGCGGTGGCTGTGCCAGAAGCCAGCCGTCAGACATTTCCTTCGTGGAGCCTCTGGGGCGTCCAGTTCACCAGCCTTTAGGTTTCCAGTGGATTTCAAACCGCCTGGGTCAGTCACCAGATAAAAATGGATGTCTCCCCCTGTTTCCTTCCTGACTCCCTCCCTCCCTCAGTCTCCTCTTCCCTCTCCCCCTCTCTCTCCACCACTTAATCATTGTTGGTACCTATCTTTCCATATACATGTACCAAAGACACGCCTTTAGAACGCACGCTCACATCATAGCCGAATCCCCAGCTGCCTGTCACCACTTAAAAATAGCGTGTACACCTTTCAGTGTCAGCACCTATAAATTATCTACTTCCATCTTAATAACACCTGCCTAGTAGTCGTATTTCTGGGCATTGCAATTTACTTAATCAGCTCCCCTGTTGATAGACACATATATTTTACAAGTACATTTTTAAAAGCACGCAGACCCTGGGCTGCTCTCATGTCAGAGGGGGTGGCGTCAGGTCAGGTCACGCCACGCTCTGTTTTTTCCCAGTGCTTGCCTTCCCAGAGCAAACACTGTGATAGATGTTTCCTTCACTGGTTCCCTCATTCTCCCGAGGGGAGTTCAGTTACTGGCTAGCTACAGAGAGGAATTTGTTCTCCAGATGCAAACAACAACAAGAAAGTAAGGACATGTAAGATTCCCCAACAAGAAATAACCCAGATTTAAACACGATCAAGGGCCCTCTCCTCCATCCTCCTTGCCTCCTCTGCCAAGAGGCAAGGGATTCTCAGGAGCACGGGTTTCATCAATGTCAACATGCGGAGGCAGGGGACGGAAAAAGAATGGTGTTTTGAAAGTGAAGTGTAGAATCTCCACACTTCCCAGCGCCAACAGACAGCCGACATGCAGGGGATGGCCTTTGTTGATGGAAAGATGACACTGCTATTTTTCAGGGCTTCAAACAAGGTCCTCACAGTCCAGTCATGGCCAGCAAACCCAAAGTGAGGTAGACCCCGGCTTGTAAAATGTGTGTGGACCAGAACAAGAGCTGAAGTGGGGACATCGCAGGGGGAGGCTCTGCTGAAAGTTAGCCCCCTCATAGAACACAAGGACAGCATGTGCATTGCATGGCTGACCAACCTCTTGCCTGACAGCATCAGAAACAACAGTGCCCAGCTCAGCGACGGCAGCCAACTGCACAGCTCTCAGGGTACGCCACTCATCACCATCTTGGCAAAAACCCTCCTCCTGCATCAGGCTCCTAAAGGGGCTCCTTAAGCTTCTTCCTAGTCCTCCGTCACAGGGCTTTCCAACTCGGGTTATCACTCGGCTTCACCCCAATTAAAAAAAAAAATTAGTATCTATTCTAATGTTGCTTCACTGGCCCTGACTGAACCAATTACAACCAGTTCACAGCTCTGGTATTTGCTGTTTGACTACTGGAAGTTCAGGTTGGTGTTTCTATCTAGAGACATGCAGGATGCAAGGTGGTAACAAACGTGGCCAGCATCTCTGCCATTGCATCAGAGTGAACGGACACGGGATGGTCTAGCCACCTGATCCCGCTCCCCTGTGGAACGCTTTACATGAGGTTCTTATATTGGGGTTCAGGTGACACAGAAAGAGCCCACCTCTTTCAAGTGCAAAGGTGAGCCCAAGTTATCCTGGGCCCTTTCTTTGGCGGCCCCTTCATCTCCTCAGCTCATCTCATTGCTTTATTATGCAAGCACTGTGTCTCGCTGGTGAGAAAAGTTGTAAAATACAATAAACAATTAGAAAAAAATCAATGTTTGAAATAAAAAGTCATTAAGCCCACATAAAAGTAACCCCTATTCTCATTTCTAAAACTCTAAACATTTTTTTCCCTCCAAGGGATCTATAAACTTGTAAAAGAGAATCCAGCTGAGTTGATTCAGATGCAGAGCTTCCCTATAGGACCGAGCAGAATGGCCCCCATGGTGGATTTGAACTGACAACCTTTTAGTTTGTAGCCAAGTGCTTAGCCACTGCACTACCAGGGCTCCTCTGGCCATGTCCATTGGCTCCACAAAAATGAGTCTATGTGATATATTCAATGTTCTGCAGCTTGGTTTTTAACCATAAAACAACATAGGATATACACATTCCATTACTATTATTAGTACTTAACAATGCCAGGCTGCTACATGAGAGATGTAGTTTGACATCACTCCCTCTGGTTATAAAATGCATTGCTCTGGACACCTGCTTTTCTGGCTTCATTCTCTGATATTCTGTATGACTCAAGAGCCAATGGTTTCCCGACTCCCTGTAGGTAAAATCGGAGCCCTCCTGGCACAGAGCCAAGGATGGCAAGGCTTTGTGTTACAGACTCTGGACATGTTGTGGGGAGAGACCTGTCCCTGCAGAAGGACCTCATGCTTGGTAAAGTGGGGGCAGCGAAAAAGAGGAAGGCACTCAAGAAGATGGATTGACACATGAGCACCAGTGAGCTCAAGCACCGGAACACCTGTGAGAATGGGGTGCAGGACAGGACAGTGTTTGGTTCTGTTGTGCATAAGGTTGCTGTGTGTCGGGACTTGCTCTATGGCCCCTCACAATAACAACAGTGGAGTGTAGTGGGTTACACGTGGGCTGCTAACCATCAGGTCAGTAGTTTAAGCTCACCCCCAGCCGCCCGGGAGAGGGATGAGACTTTCTGGTTGTGTACAGACTTACAGCCTGGGAAATGCAGGGGGGCAATTCTGCCCTGTGTATCAGAATTGCCTTGATGGCGGTGGGTTGTAGGTAGAATGCCCATGTGGCCGCACAGTGTGGATTGGTGGTTTGCAAATGAGGACAAGGGAGCAGATGGTCCTTCCAGAGCCTGACATGGACTTGAAAGATTGGGTTAACTGATGACAGTGGGTGTTTTAGCCTCATTGACATTTTTGGTCAGGTAACTGGTGTATGTGGGGGGGCGGGGGGGAGTAGGCACACAACTCTGTGCATTGTAGGATGTTGAGCAGCATCCATTTCTGGTCTCCACCCATTCTATGGCAGTAGCAACCCTCACCCCCCTTATGACAACAGGCAATGCCTCTAGACATTGGCAAATGTCCCTTGGGAGGCAAAAGTGTCCCCAGTTCAGATCCATGGCTTTTAGGTGATATGGGTTCAGGGTCTTCTAAAGGATGACCCTACTAGGTCAACCAGAACCACACCCACCTCACTGTCATGGAATGCATTCCAACTCAGATGCCTACTGGAAGCTGGTCCTGATTTCATACCAACAAGGAAGTGCAACCCACTCTGCGAAAACACTGTATTTGAGAAGGGACTAATTACCTCTTTTTTTATTCCCATTGACAAAAGCCAATATATCACACTTAGCCCCTATGAAGACTCCGTCTCAGTAAACTAATTAAACTAATCCTATCTCGACTCATTATTCTCAGTTCCACTAAATATTTTAACACTCGAGATTTATTTCATCACATAAATTATATCATACTTAACGCTGTGCTCAGTCCTGGTGGGAAGCCCAAGGGCTGGGATTTTGGTGGAGGGACTGCCAGCATGTGACTTTCAGCTCTTGATCCGGACTGGGTGTCTTTCATATCGCTCCTCATTGATCGTTCACCTTAATGATGACTAATTATTTCTTCTTTGAAAAATGATAGATGACTTTAATCAAATGGAAGTGCTGGCTTCCTTGTGAGCATTTATTTCCCAGTGTTCCAGGAGTGTCATGGTGTAGGGACAGCCCACCTGACCACAGGGAGTTCCACTTGCTTGCCTCTGAGCAAGTGCGAAGGCTGGAGCTGTAAGAGACTGGCAAATGCACAAGACGGCCAGGCAAAGAAGTGCTTTTACTGTTCAAAGGAATTAAAGTCTCGGTCCATCCTGGATCCATTTTGCACCCGCATAATTAAACCGACTGTACGTAGGGGCATTTGTACTTAAGTTCCCTAGCCAGCGTACATTAGACAGAATTTAGCCCAAGTGCTTCTTGGAGGAGGCAGGAGAAGTGATGCCTAAGTACCTCTTGAGAGTAAATTGCTCCCCACTTATAGACGCGTAATGCAATTAAATGGAGGAGCTGCGAGCTGCCTGCATCAAGTAAGTTTAGTTCACATATTTGTCTTTAGACATCTCCCTGGAAAGAGTTTCGCACAGAGGAAAACCAGGCGGACAGCTCATCAACCACTCGTTGATTAGAGTTGACAGGTGGTAAGCAAGGCTGGGAAATGCCTAAAAGGAATGGAGAATCTGCTTTGGTATCTAAGGGCAGGACACACACACACACACACACACACACACACACAGAGTATTTGAGTTGATCTTAGGATAAACTGTTAGGTAACTTTCCTTCAGACTGATTCCAGCAGGGGTTCATGGGCCAGTTTCTTCTCTGTGTTAAGTTTAAGGACAGAAAGTTGTTTGTCTTTAAATAGTCTGTGTGTATCTGACAGTGTGACTTCTCTACTTAAGACAGAGTCTGATCCTTTGGTGGACCAAGTAACCCCCTCTTAAGGCAAATGTGAGACGTTGATGTTGCTTGTGACCATGCAGCCCTCTTCCAGGGACCTTGGGCACAGCACAGCGCAGCGCAGCACAGCGTGGTCTACTGCTGCACCACCTTCCTAACGGCTGGTGTGTTTGAGCCCATTGGTGAGGCCATGGTGTCAACTGACTCATCTCATTGAAGTCTCTGTCGTGTTTGCTCATGCTCCATTTTACCAGACATGAAGTCCTCCTCTAGTGATTGGTCTTCCCAAATGACATGGCCAAAGTCAGCACGCCAGAGTCTCATCCTCCTTGTAAAGATGTAAGTGGCATCATTTCAAGTACTGGGGTCTTAGACTCTTGGTGTTGAAGTTTTCTCTAAAGTTATCCTTGTTCGATGTTAGCCCAAGCCAAAAAGGCCAACTGAATGAATGAATGCCGTGGTAATTCCTCTTTTGAGTCTCCAGGAAGCATCAGTAAATACTAGCTTCATGACTACCCAGGTGACCTCTGGTGGTGCAGTAGATCAGCATTTGGTTGCTAACCAAATGGCCGGTGGGTCAAACTCACCCATTGCTCTGCTGGAGAAAGATGCGGCAGTCTGCTTCCACAACAGCTATCGTCGTAGAAACCCTCTGGGGCAGGTCTGCCTCCCTCCCTGGGGTAGCTCATTTGGAAAGACTCGACTGATAGCCATGTAGCTAGATTGACCCAAAGAAGAGAACCACCAGAAACAGAAAAGTAAGGGGAGAGGGGCAGCCATTGGGGTGGTGGTATAGGATCCTGTGACCCACGCCCGCCATGTTCCAGGGGCATGCATTGAGAGAGCTGTCAGAGTGTCTTCTTCAGATCTTGTTTTCAATCAAAATCGCACGTCTGCTGTCAAGAAGACAGCAGCGACATTCGGATCCCAGGCTGTGAAATACACTCCCACCCTGACTGAGGCCCTGGAAAGTGGTGTTCAGACACCACAGAAACCGCTCCGTGCTTGGAAGGGAAGCGATGTTCCACGGTCTTTTCCTGCATAGGGTGCCATTAGGAATGGCGCCTGTGGCAGCTGCAGGCTGCCCTGTTACACAGTTGCCATTGCCACCCAGCCTCCCCGCAGCCCTGTGGACGCAGTAACGCCTGTCTTTCTTTGGAAGCAGCCAGACTGGAAGGAGCGAAGGACATTTGCCCTTCACCATCAGCTTTGTGGCAGCCCTGGTGCTTTAGTGAGTTATGCACTGGACTGCGAACCGCAAGACCAGCAGTTCAAAACCACCAGTTGCTCTACGTGAAAAAATTGAGGCTTTCTACTCCTGTAAAAACTTCCAGTCTCTCAGAAACCCAAAGGGGCAGGTCTACCCTGTCTGAAAGGGTTGCTGTGAGTCGGCCATGAGGTTTTTTTGTTTGTATGTTTTTTAGTCAGCTTTGGAGGTCTGGGATCCCTTAGTTGCTTTAATATGTTATTTTGAGGAGCTTAGATTTTGTTTTTGGGGTTTTTTTTGTGTGTGTTTTTAGTTCTTTGTCTATCTTGGAAGAAGAACAGCCAGAATTCTCCTTAGAAGTGATGGTGGTGAGACTTCATTTCAGGTGCTGTGGGCATGTTATAAGGAGGGACTGGTCCCTGGAGGAGGACATCGTGCTTGATGAAGTGTAGGGCAGTGGGGGGAAAAGGGGAAGACCCTCAGGAGGACAGATGGACACAGTGGCTGCAACCTAATAATGATTGTGAGGCAGGTTCGGGACCAGGCAGTGTTTCGTTCTGTTGTACAAGGGACGTGGTGAGTTAGCATCCTCTCCCTGGCTCCCTACTAACCAACACGTCATTTACTCGCTCTGGTGTGTTGTTTTCTCATCTGTCTCATGCCTGGACGGAGATGGTGAGAGCAATGCTGTCATGGGAAGGGAGGGTGTGAAAGCTCAGCAAGCAAAACAAAACATTATTCCCTTTTCTTTAAAAATAGCCGAGACTTCACTTTACGGACTTGCTCCAAGATTGAGCAATAGGATCTTAGAGACTTTCCATATAGCGGAACAAAATGCTGCCTGGTCCTATGCCACCCTCACAGTCATTGCCACCGTCAGCCCGCATGTGTGACTGTCAGGCCAGCCCATTTCCTTTGAGGTTCCCCCTGCTTTCCCTGACTCTGCACTTCACCAGACAGCATGCCCTTTGCTAACAATGGATCTTTCCTGGTAATGTGTCCCAAGTACCCACTGCCCTTGAGTTGACCCTGACACAGAGCAATGCAGTAGGAAGGAGCAGAACTGCTCCTTAGGGTTTCTGTGTCTATAAATCATCATGGGAGTGGTCTGTCTCATCTTCCCCCTGGAGAGCGGCCGATGGATTTGAACCACCCACCTGGTAGCTAGTAGCCCTATTCTTAACTCCCCATTCCCCTCGGATTCTTTGTGTTCAAAGGATCAGAATTCTTCCCAGCTTCACTCGTAAAGGACCCTCTGGTTGGCTTTCTTCTAAAACAGTTGGGCTCATTCTTCTGACCCTGCATAAGTCAAGATGATCACGGTATCTTGAGTGCGATGTTCAAGATTTAAAATGGCAGCCACTGGATTCAAGA
>NW_022103901.1:36008736-36036226 GCF_000313985.2 Echinops telfairi
ATCTTGCAAGCTGAAGCAGGGAACTGCTAAGGCAGCTGCACCCGATGCAACCATCACAAAACAAGAGATCCGAGAACTAGAAAGGTGAGGCTTCACCACCCATGTATCCCTCCGTCTTTCAACCAGCACCACATGTGATTATCGGCCAGGCTGGCACAATTAACTAACTCAGCAGTCATGAAATGACAGACGGTGAAGCAATTCTAAGCCTACAGGCGTCATAGGCACCTTATGGCTGGTGGGCATTCCATGGGTTTTGTCGTTACCGTTTGGTGCCGTCGGGTCAGTTCTGGCTCATAGTGACCTGATGCTCTGTGGTGCCCCCCTCACAATGGTGGTTCTGTTGGGGTCCGTTGTTGTCGTCATGGTATCAGTCCGTCTCATCCAGGGCCTTTCCCCCCTTTTCGCTGCCCCTCGACTTTACCCAGCACGATGTCCTTCTCCGGGACTGGTCTCTTCTGACAGTATGTCTAACATACATGAGACGGAGTATCTAACAAACGCTGGTTCAAATTCGGGGTCTACTTCTGGTGTCGCTGTTCTCCCCAAGCTTAAGTGGCATCCCCCCCGCCCCCCAGCTAAGGAAAGACAATAAAGACAATAGGACTCGGCACTCCTATGGCTTTGGGGAGGAGAGCATGAGATCGCCTATGCACAGTGCTTTGTCCCGTGCATGATGCAGAGTTTTGTGCTTAAGGAAATAGCTCTGACACTCCAATCTGTGCTCTCTGGGAAGTCTGAATGAGCCGGACAAGTGGCGACACATAATTTGCACAGCACAGCACCATTCTCAGAGTAATTAAAAGTTGGCCTATTTAATTAAATGTTGATTGGTATGTACCTGCCTCCCCTAAAGGCAGGCTTCTCGCTTTCATCTGGACTCCAGGGATGAAAATCTCATTGCCTAGCACTGCAGATGGAACTGTGTCCCCTGAAAAGATATAGCGAAGCCCGAATCCACCCCAGGGTGCCTGTGCGGATAACTCTTTCTTCCTTTCCTCTCTCTCCTTCTATTGGGGTGGAGAGTATGGCATTGGAAGCTGTGATCAGCGAACATGGGGTCCTAATGGAGTAGGGTCAGCCCTAAGACGACATGCCCGGTGTCTGCCTTGAAAGAAGAGACGCATGGACAGAAAGACAGAGGGAAGCCAGCCATAGGAGCGGGAGGTGAATGCCGAGCTGGAGGGTGCCAGGGACCATCCGAAGCTAGACAGAGGCCAGAGAGGGTCTTTCTGTAGCGTTGTGGAGGACTGTAAGGCCATGCTGACGCCTGAGGACAGGCTTGCAGAACCTGGAGAGAAACATGTGGAGCATATTAAGCACCCGCCGGGTGGCCCTTAGCCCACACAGCCCCAGAAAGTGATTGCACTTAGTCTCTTGAGCAACGGTGGCTGGCCCTTAGATAACAGCTTGCTTCCGCCAAATCCTGGAGTGAGACAAAACATTGCCTAATAAGATAATGGGCCCGAGCTGGCATCCAAGTAGGCTTGAGACACTCTGACGGTGATGTGGCCCATGTCCAAGATGCCGAGCAGCAGCTCGCTTAGGTGACGTTATTACAACTCGGTGGCAGCAGCAGGGGCACCCGTCACAATGGTGCAGGTTTCCACTCATTGGCAATGTTGGATGTCCGGATGCTCTGCTAAGTGCTCTCCGTGTGGGATAGCTCTGTGCCCACCCGCTAGATGCATGCTCTTACTCCTGGTTCCCACCGGGCAGAATTGAGACCCAGAGAGGTTGTGCCCTTTGCCTATCAGAAACATCCTGTGTTCTCAAAGCCAGGAGGCCTACAGTCATTGTGATGCCCAGGTGGCAAGATGTTGGAACATGGAACCAAAGAATTGGGTTCAAGTGTCAGCTTGCTGGTGCCTTATTCACATCCCGTGAGCTCTCAGGAATGAACCCTGGTGGCACAATAGGTGAAGTGTTGGGCTGCCGACCCGAAGGTTGGTGGTTCAAATCCACCAGGTGGGAGAACGGTTCGGGCAGTCTGCTTCTGTCAAGATTCACAGTCTTGGGAACCCTACAGGGTCAGTTCTACCTTCTCCTGTCAGTTTGCTTTGAGTTGGAATGGACTTGGTGGCCGGGGGTTGTTTTAGGTCAGTGTTTGAAGCTCTCAGAACCTCCCTTTTCCATTCTGTAAACCAGGAATGACACACACCTTTGCAGTGTGTCACCCACTGCATGGGAACGTGCACGTGGGATCTCTATACATTCTCAGGGTTAGGTGCCGCCTCCTGCGTTATCTCCAGAAAAAAAAGATCACCCTTGGTTTGTTTTCCTTAATTTTGGAGTGGGTGCTGGGGATTGTGAGATTACAAATTTGGCAACTTTTGACGTATATATGAAAGAAATCGATGCTCTGTCTCCTTAAAGAGGAATTAGTGGTAAAAAGAACTGACACTTCATTTAGAGATTTGTTTTCCGCCATCGCATTGAGACCATTTTCTTTCCATTTGTAAGAATATGTGTGCTTAAGGGAGGACAGACTCCAACAACCGGGTTGTTTGCCATGATTTGTACACCCCGGGGATGCCGGGAGAGTCGGCACGTAAGAAGACTGCAAATGCGGAGGAAAGAGAAGCAGGCAGAAGGCTCGCAGAAGCAGCTTCAATTAAATGGCTTGGTACGCAAATGGCTGGCGTCTTCAAGGAAGTGAATCTGCTACCATTGGGTGGGTCCCACTTAGGAAAACCCTAGAGGACAGGTAGTAGCATTGCCCCAGGGGGGCTGCAAGGCTGCCCATCTATTCAGATGCAGATTACCTCTTCCTGTTCCCCTGGAAGGATTTGAACCACCAACTTTGCTGTCTACAGCTGAGCATTTATCCTCTGAGCTATCAGGGCTCCTTCTGAGTCTTGCTAACTCTTATGCTTTTTACACAGCCATTGGCTTCCGTGGCCCCGTGGTGTTTCACCTGCTTCCAGGAAACTTGCCTTCCTCAGTGGACCTTTGGAACGAAATGTCTGCCAGGGACTGTTGTCCTGGGGTTGTGCTGAGGGCAGCGCAGTGCCCAGGCCCTGTCCCTTCTGTACTGAACCTGTGTTTCTCAAACCCCAGATAGGAAGAAAGGCCTGGCGATCTCCGTTGGGAGATTAACCAATGGAATCCCTACTGGGTCCAAATGGTATGCTCTGCAGTGGGCCTCGGGGAAGGTCCTGGGATGGTGAGCTTTGCTGTGAGTCACAGCTGGCTTGACAGTTACCAGCAGTAAGAACAAGGTAGAGCGACATGGGGGAGTTTGGGGGGTCTCGCTACCTCCAGATGCACAGGCAGTGAAATGCCCTTGCACTTCCAGCTCCTTACAGAGACCAGAGCTATGGTAGCCCCTAACAGTAGGGTGGGGGAGCAGGGGAGTTGCTGCTGAGTAGAGGATGACTCTTGGGGGCCCCCCCCACATGTCAGCATGAAACTGTGCCCCATTAGGGTTCCCCACGGTTGGTTTGGAGGAGTAGCTTGCCAAGGCTTTCTTCCCAGACACCTCCAATCTTTCTGATGGCAACTGAGCACCTCCACATTGGCCCCATCCAGGGACACCCTCCCCCTAGTTGGCCCCCCCACTCTCTCTGGAATGGGACCAGTCTAGCATCTTGACACTTAGCATCTTGACTGCTCAGGCAGTTCTGAGGAGCCATGGTGGCATTGGAGTTTGAATTGGGTTGCTAATTACAAGGTTACCCGTTCGAAACCACCAGCTGCTCCTTGGGAGAAAGAGTAAGCTTTCTATTCATCAACTTCCAGGGGCAGTTCTACCCTGTCCTATAGGGTCACTGTGAGTTGGCACCAATGCCCTGGCGGTGAATTTGGTTTGGAGAGGCTGTTCCAAGAGCCGCCTGCAACCGGTTTTCCAGTGACCCAGTAACACAGAGACTCAACACTGGACTGCCAGCCCCAAAGTCGGTGGTTCAAATCCACACAGAAGCTCTGCAGGATGAAGGCCTGGTCATATGCACTCACAAAAGTGACAGACTGGGAGACCCCTGGGGACTATCACCCTCAGTCCCCAACAGCAGCAGCCAGGTTGCACCACCAACAATGGCAAATTGCCTCCCTCCTAGGAAAGGCAGATGGGACCCAAGAGGCAGCTCCCTCTCTTGGCTCTGCAGAGTCCCCGCTTCCCCACCCGCAGGGCGGTTGGCCCTGACAGCCGCCATGTCTAGGGCACACACTGAAACAAGCCTGCGTGCACGCGTGGGAGAATATAGAACCATCACGGTGCTCTCCAGGCCCGCAGACGTGCCCGGGAAGCGTGATGGACTAGGATTGTGTGTTTGGAGGTGTGTAATAAGTTTGCCGCAGACCAGGGCAGGGAAGGGCGGGGGGACGGAGCCCTTTGTTGATTCAAACCCAATTTTTTTCCTCCCTTGAGTTAGCACTCAATCTGTAGCTAAGAACTGCTGAGGACAGCACATTTCCCAGTGTCTTTTTTTTTCTCTTTCCCCTCCTTCCCCCTGACAGCCAAGCCTTAACTCCTCCCTGATCTATGTAGCTGCATTGTTCAAATGAAGAAGCCCGCGGGGCAGGGCTATTCTCTCCTTCCCTCCCCTGGGAGAGCCCAGTACACCTGTCAGCAGCTGGAAGGGGGACCGCTGAAGTCATCACTCGACTTCTTCGGAACTCAGCAGATGATTGAAATTATTTCTTACCGCTAATTCCCCCTTTTTAGTGGAGATAAGCGGCTTTGTTCAGCTGTAAATGAAACATGAGGGTATTAAGTGCCGGAGCTAGAAGTATGGGGGAAGCTGTGATTTTTATCTGCAGTCGGAACATTTTGGGCAATAAATTGTTTTGTTGGACGGAATGCTAAGTCTCTGGAGTTACAAAGACGCAAAGCTCATTAAAGAGGATGCTTAAAGCTAGAGGGGAGGGGGACAGGTGCTGGGGGGGGGGGCGGCAGCGGGGGGGGGGGAGGAGGGGAGGGAGACAAAGCTTATTACCTTTGTTGTGGACTTGCGCACTGCCGCTGGTGTGCGTTTCTCATGTATATGGAGCAAGGAAGAATTATGCGGCGCCGTTATTAAATAGATGCGTCTGTGGGCTCGCCAGCGCTCTGTGAAGACGACCAAGGGACAGATCCATTTCTGAAATATCAATAGCAATCTGCGATAAGTTATGAATTTTGGAGCGCACATTTATCCTCAAAGACAGGGTTTGTTTTTTGTTTTGTTTGTTTCCTGTGGGTGAGCTTTCCCCGTGACTGTACCGCATGCCTTAGATTAATCGGCTGGCGTGGTTACATAAATGTTTGTAATAGAAATGAGGAAGCACCAAGGTTATCCAAAATATTGTTGCCAAATGCATACCTAAATGAAGATTATTCTGTGTGGGGAACATCCGTCAGCAGAGGGGAGGCTCTCCACAGGAGGCTGGGGCCCACCGAGAGCCCCAGCTTGTAAGGGTCACCGTGAGGGCCCTGGGCTTCTCCTGTACCACTAAGCAGGATGGAAAGAGGCAAAAAGGGGCAGGGTAGAGCATTTCTTGTCCCTGGACTTGGTCACCCCCCTGGGTGCCTCCTGGAGCAAGACGGCCCTGGGCCAGCTGTTGGCATGTCTTACCTGTCTAGTCTCCGGATGCAAATGGCACCTGGTGTTGTTCTTGTTGTGAGGTGGCAGGAAGTCGATTCCCACCCAGAGTGACCCCGTGCACAACAGCACAAAACAGCCCCGCTCCTGCGCCAGCCTCCCAGTGGTCCCTGTGCTGGAGCCCATGGCTGCGGTCCTGGGTCCATCCATCCTCTTGAGGGTCTTCCTCTTGTCCTCTGCTCCTCCACTCTACCAAGCAGGATGTCTTCCCCAGGGACTGGTCTCTCCTGAGAACGTGTCCACAGCAAGGGAGGTGAAGTCTTGCCATCCTTGCCTCTCAGGAGCATTCTGCCTGTCCTTCTTTCGAGACAGACTTGTCTGTTCGTTGGGCAGTCCCTAGCTCGTTCAATAGTTTTCACCAGCACTACCATTCGAATGCATCAATTTTTCTTTGGTCTTCCTTCGTCAATGTCCAACTGTCACACATGTGCGGGGCCGTTGAACATACCGTGGCTTGGGTCTGGCGCACGTTACTCTTCAAATTAACCGTCTGCTTTCCAGAAGTCCTAAGAGGTCTTGTGCAGCAGATGTAGCAAATGCAGTGAGCTATGTGATCTCGTCACTGCTGCTTCCGCCAGCATTGAGTGTGGATCCAGGCAAGACACAACCGTCGACAACTTCCAGGTACCCGGGAAACGCAGACAGAGGAACAATGCAAACCATTGCATCTCTGTCACCAGCAGACTGGAGTTTCTGGGGAGCACTTCCAGGGCTAGTGCTCATTTTCCTGCTTCCTTTTCCTCCCTCTCTGAGAGACACAGAGCATGTTCTCTCACTGTCCTGCCCACAGGCCTCCGTGTCACATATGTATCTGCCTGCAGGTCCTGCTTCAGAGATGTCCACCGGGACACTGTCGCCAGGAGCAGCTCCACCTGCTCTTCACACCAGCATATGCCTCCCCTGCCTGGGCTCCCGCGACAGAGACAAGGCCACTGCTGGTCCATGTGCAGGAAGGTGACCTGCAGAAACGGCCACAGGACTTGTGTGTGCGCAGGTGCTGGGCTTGTGTGGAGACATCTCAGTGTGGGGGGAAAAGACGCACTGATTTCTAAGGGGGGGAAGAAGCCCAGCAACTATGGATGCTGTTGTTGCTGTGGTTCTAATTCCCCTCTTGCCCGTCATTTGTAGTATTTTGCTGGCCAGTGTGACACTGGGATCCTACAAGCTGTGTCACCCATATGTCCTATGCCAGCAGGGTCCCCCGACAGGCTTCAACAGCAGAACTTGTAGACTAAGGAAGACTAGGAGGAAAAGCCTGGCAGTCTGCTTGTGACAATTGGCCAGGGAGAACCTCCCTGATCACCACAGAATGCTATTCTATGACTCACTCGCTTGTCGCTGGAGAGGACATCCTGGGTGGTGGAGTAGAGGGTCAGCAAGGACGAGGGGGATCCTTGTCGAGATGTCACCTGACCCACAGCCTGGACTCAGGCATGTGGAGCACTGGGGTGGCGCATCAGGTGGGCATCAAACAGCCAGGATGGCTGCTATGAGTTTACTAATTCTCTCTCACCGCTCCAGACTGCCCAGCAGATTCTCCCTCGGGTGCCTGTGCCCACATTCAGGAAATGACAGTGTTGTTACCGTTAGGTGTCGTGGAGTCAGTTCTGACTCCTAGTGGCCTGTGTCCAGCAGAAGTGAATGCCACCCGGACCTGCGCAGCCTCACAATGGCCCCTACTGGAGCCCCTTGCTAGCAGCCACTCTGTCAATCCCTCTGCTCCAGGGCCTTCCCATTTTTCGTTCTCCCCGGACTTTACCACACACGGTGTTCTTGTTCCAAGGACCAGTCTTCCCCGATGACGTGTCCAAAATATGTGAGACAAGGCCTTGCCATCCCTGCCTGAAAGGGGCATTCTGGCTGCACGTCGTGCAAGACGCGTCTGTTGGTACTTTGGGCAGTCCACGGTCCTGATGGGCAGCGAGCACTTACTGTGTGCTCGGTGGTGTCCTGTGGTTGGCTCCAGCCCTTGTCATGGCCGGGCCCGCACTGGCTCTGTGAAGCAGGCCGTGGGAAGTGCCTGTGCATGGTACCATGGAGCGGGTTGTCGTTTGTGCCTTAAGCGTCCAGCGAGGAAGGCCCTGAGGCTGCAGCCCCAGCCTCGTATTTCTGACTCTCCAGCCCATGCTTTGAACCACGATGTCTGGCAGGCCTCCCGTTTCTCTGGGGCCCTCTGAATCTCCTGTAGGTTATTCCAAGAAGATCCTCGCCACCAACCCCACCTCAAAGATTCTGATGCAGTAGGTATGGAGGGGAGGGTCAAGGGGGCAGGTTCAGGATCTAGGTGGAAAATAACTGTGATCTGTAGCCCTGCCTCCTCTCTCCTCCCATGCACTGATCTCTCCAATCGGGAAACCTCAAATCGGGATACAGCGAACAGATTCTGATTATCCCTGAGAACAGAAATCCTCAAAAGTGGGGTGAGCAAGAAGCACCCCAAGCAGAGGGTGAGGTCTTGTTTGTTTGATTTTTAAGTGAAGACACTCTTCTTGCCAAAGCACTGTGCTACACCCAGGCAGAGATCCACATCTTCCACTCAGGAAACCCGGGTGCGGATCTCCACCCCAGACCTGGAGAGCAGTCACCACCCACTCCACTGCCAGTGGAGGCTTGCATATGGCTGTGATGGCCCACAGGCGCAGGGGGACTTGGAAGAAAGGCCGGGTGATCCACCTCACAAGATCAGCTCAGGACAAACTTATGGGCCATGGTGATCCGATGTACACCCTCAGTCATCGGATTTGCATAGACCAGAGGGCATTTGGCATTGGGGCACTATGAATCAGGACTGGCTTCATCCCACCCCATGCCCCTCCAAATTGTCCCTCCAAGCACTACCCTTGCCTGGACTGCTGAACCACTCTCAGTTTACAGCCACCTGCAGCAGGAAGCTGAGCAGCCCCAGTGCCTCCTAGCTCCATCTTATATTGAGCCTGCCAGCTTAGCAAGCATTTTGCAGTTTCTCCACTTGCAGGTTGCCTATGAATTGGGCTGAAAGCATCCTTCAGCAAAGCACAGCAGAGACGCCACAGTCCTGCGGGAACCCAGTCCATTAAAAATTGATCTCAGTTCCAGGCAGCAGGGTGGTGGTGGCAGCGGCGGCGACGGCGCAGTGGACAGTCGGCTGCCACCATGGTCTGTGGTGCACACACGCCTGTAAGTGATATTCAGGGCATCTTCTGTCACAGCACAAAGCAGAGGCATTGGACGATCCTTGCTGCTGAAGAAACAAAATGGAAGTGTCAGAGACAGCGATCGCATTTTATTTCCAGTATGTGGTCCGGCCAACCTTGGAGCCAGGACAGGAAACCGCGGAAGGTGAAGAGACGGGCAATACACAAGCTGGCTTGAAGCAAACGGGTTTGAAAGGGTTCAACCAAATGCTTCGCGTTGAGCCATGCCTGGAGAACGGGACTTGCCTAGATGGTGGGCACCCAGGATGGGGTTAGAAAAGTAAGCTAAGAAAAATAAGAAGTCTCAAGCTGCCCAGTCACATGGCTCATATGTTTTTGTTATTGTTGCTTAAATATTAACAGTGCATTGATTTTTTTTGCCTTACCATTGTCTGAATAAATGCCTCCTCTCTGCGAGACAAGGTAAACTATCCAGCTAGCAAACAAACCCATGGCTTTTGAGTTGATTGCCACTCATAGCTAGCCTACATTACAGGGTAGAGCTTCCTTCTCCTGTGAGTTTCCGAGACTGTGATTCTTAAGGAAATCAAAAACCTCATCTCTCGCGCATGGAACAGCTGGTGGTTTCGAACTGCTAACCTTGTGTTAGGATCCCAATGTGTAACAGCTACACCACGCAGTTGGACACCATGGGACTGCCCCCATGGCTTTTCCAAGGCTATGCATCTCTTTGGTAGCAGATGCCTCATCTTTCACCTATAGATCTGCACAGAAGGAAGATTCCCCCAAAAAGCCAAAAAACCTCACTGCCATCGAGTCACTTCCAGCTCATAAAAGACCTCTTAACAGGGTGGAATTGCGCCTCTGAGTTTCTGAGACGGTTGCACTTTATGGGAATAGAAAGCTTTGTCTCTGGTCCAGCTGGTGGTTTTGAACTGCTGACCTTGTGGTGAGCAGTCCAATACCACGTGGGTAGACTTCCTTCGTCGGAACTGGACATGGGAAGGGCCCTGAAAGTGGGGGTTGATCATTTTCTGTTTGAAGTGGAGAAGAATGAGCACGTCCCTGGGTTCCCCACCCACTGACAATCCGTTTAGGGGAAGGTGCTGTTTTTTCTCCCCGATGACTGCCACCTGTAATGCGTGGTCTTAAAGGGAAAGAATCACCTACCAATATCATCCAGTCCTCTGCCGATACCTGCGGGAGGGTAGGAATCAAATACTCCCCACTGCTGCTTTTCCAGGGCCCTGCTGGGGGACAGGAGACTTCCAAATACCTGGACCTCAGTTGCAGGAAGATGTTATTTCTGGCTTCCCAACTCCTTCTACATAATTTGAAGATGAGTAGCTTCCCATGCTAATTAAGTGAGGCTCCCCTCTGTTAATTATAGTATTTCACATGAGCCTAATCTGACAGCCACTGGCACACAATATGCTAATTGTTTCATAAGATGTGACTTTGAGAAGCAGAGAGAGGGCCCCCCCACGGCCACCATTTATGAATCCTATTGGTAGGACATGATGCCGTAGAAACTCACATCGACAACAGGAAGTGTCTAGTCGTAGAAAGAGACCATCCCGAGGCGATCTGATCCCCTCTCATGGTCCGTGGCAGCAGAAGACACCGGGAGGCGTCCAGTAGCGGCATGGCAGGTGATGTGCAAATCAGACCTTACTAGAAACAGGGAGAGCCGAGCTCTGAGGAGCAGAGGATGTGCACTGGCATGAAAGGGGGTTCCTTTTCCTCGCCTTGTCTGCTTCCTTACTGCACCCCCTCTCTGTCTGGCCATGTTGTCCTGCCTTTTTCTACGGTAGACCTTTCCCCACACCTCGAGACAGCCCCCAAGGGAACCCGGGCCCTCTAACCCAACATGCCTGTGGGCGACACTGGCCGGGTGTGTTTTAAATGGACGAGAGCAACGGCGGCAGAGGAATGCCTCTTGTCGATGATGCAATCATTCTGTTCAAGGAACATTAACCCATCTCACTTGGCCATATTCCGACCATGATATTTTGAGTTAAATAATAATAGTAGTAGGGAATTGGAAGGCAAGCAGGAGTCTCTCCATTTGGGCCGAGAAGGAAAGCAAGCGTGACGAGAGGGGGACTGGAAGTCACGTGGTAAGTCGCTGACATAGCAGAGACACCACCAGCTATAGCTTCCTAGAGTAGAAGACTGTCTCCAAGCTCAAAAAGCAAACTCATTGTCACCATGTCACTTCTGACTCACGGTGATGCTATAGAACAGGGTAGGACTGCCCTGGTGCGTTTCTGGGGCTGTTGATCAAGAAAGCCTCCTTTTTCTCCCAGGGAGTGGCAGGTAGCATCAAACTGCTGACCTTGCAGCACCCACTGCGTCACTAATATTTTCTGAGCACTGGCTGTGTTTCGGACCCTGTGCAGCATCGTTCCCTGGCCCAGCCACACATCCAGCTCACGGCCGTCAAGTGGATCCTAACTCCTAGTGACCCTATCAGACAGAATCAAACTGCCCCTGTGGGCAATTTCATGAGCTGGAAATCATGATGATTCCTGCTTTGCCGTTGAGAAAGAGAAAGGCTTAGAGAATGTCAATGATGCCATTATCTCTAAGTCACACACACACAAAAACAAAATCCTTGCCTTCTAGCCATTTCTGATTCTGCTCAGGACTCTGCAGCACTGAAACTGGGGCGGAGGATGGGGGGTCTCTGTGCCCATAAAGAGCCAGTCTCAGAAACCCACGGGGGCAGTTCTACACTGTCCTGTCGGGCCGCTATGAGTCAGCATCCGCTCCACGGCAGCGAGCTTGGTGTTTTGCGTTTTCAGAGAGTTCCCAAAGCTTCACGGAAACAGATGGCCTTCTTTTCTGTAAGGAGTAGATTGGGGATCGAACTGCCCACCTTCAGGTTAGCAGTCCAGTGCTTGGTCTTTGTGCCGCCAGGAGGGCTCCGTTCAAAACCTGCCGGGAGGGATTTTGAAAGGTAACTCTGCCTGTTGGCCGGCTTGCAGAGCGATCAGCCAGGCGGCTTCCTGAGAGTCCCCCAGGACAATCACCAGCAAGAAGACTGAGGCTGTGATTTCTTCTTGCTGCAGCCCCGTGGGGTCCTGCTTGGTAAAGTAGAAAGGCAAATAGCGGACTTAGCCCCACGCCAGGGGCTGGGAGCCCGGAGGCGGGCAGATCACTGTAATGCTGTCTCCCGCCTGGGTGGCTGGGAAACCTTGTGCTGGGAGCTCAGAGGAGACCAGGGCGCCTGGGCCCCACTCCCTGGCTCTGTAGTTGTTTAGCTGTTCCGCCAGGTGTTGCCCGAGAACACTGAGCAGAGCTAGCTCCTGGCGATGCTGAGCGGCTCCGCAGGCAGCCCTGAAATAAGGGCTGCGGGCTCCAATGACTTCTTCCCTGCGCATTTTAAACGTGGCACCTGCGCTCACCTCCCGCCCTGCTGCGCCGTGACGTCTGTCTCTGTCTGTACCTCTTCTCCCCCGGCACATTTGTACTGGCCTTGGGTCCCCAGCATCTGTGTCAGGTGTCCTGCCTCACCTCAGATCCTACCTGGAAGCTGACAGTTTGGCGCGGATGCGGCCGGGCAGGGAGAGCGGGGCATCTGCCTGGGAACTGAAGGTAATGGGTTCTCTGCACCTGCTTCTTCGTGTCTTCCCACCTTCTATACCTGGAGCCAGGAGCTCGTGATTCCAGAGCGGTGGGGCGCAGCCAGGTGTGGCTGTCTCTGCCCCCATTCCACGCTTCCCCTGCTGTGTAGACTTTGTCAGGCCCCTGTGATGGCTGTGAGAAAGACGCTGCTACTAGCATGTCTGGAGAAGAGGTTGAAGACACCTGTCTCTGGCCCGAGCTAGCACTTAGAAGG
The DNA here is from genome assembly GCF_000313985.2 of Echinops telfairi. Classification (NCBI taxonomy): domain Eukaryota; kingdom Metazoa; phylum Chordata; class Mammalia; order Afrosoricida; family Tenrecidae; genus Echinops; species Echinops telfairi. The sequence goes on from NW_022103901.1 coordinate 36,021,297, forward strand.
ACCATGATGCTCCCACCTAGCTATCCCAGGGCCATTTCCCCTAGATCTTTTACTTCACGGCACCTGGCTGACCAGCTGCCATAGGGAGGGCATGTCTTTGAAAACCAATACGGCCAGATCTTGGTCTATGGGCTTCTCATTATTGTAGCTTGCAAAGATTTGTTGGGTTGTTTACACATGGAAGCTTTGTGGCTTCAGTTCATTGAGCAAAACTCCCGGAACTCTGCTGTGGTTCCCCCTCACAGCGGCCCTGCATTAGAAATGGACAGGGGCAGTGGGTGGGGAGTCTCTGTGTGGCATGGTTTACCACTGTGGAATCTATTGGACCGGTAGTCATCCCGCAGGGCAGAAAAGAAGTGCCCCCATGGGCTTCTGCAGCTGTCAGTCTTTACAGGAGCAGAAAGCCTCCTCTTTCTCCCTCAGAGCTGCTGGTGGGTTTGAATTCCTGACCTTGTGCTTAGCAGAGCTCACTCCTGAAGTCGGACTTCCAGCCTCCTACGTGGACATCATGCATTCCTTTAAGTCAGCGGTTCTCAACCTTTCACAGGGGTGCCCCCATTCATCACAGTAACAAACTGACAGTGATGACGTAGCAACTAAAGTCATTTTATGGTTGGGGTCACCACCACATGAGGAAGTGTCTTAAAGGGTCGCGGCCTGAGGAAGGGTGAGAAGCACTGCTGTATGTGCCGGGACCACTCCTGCTGCACCACTCTCACAGCACCCCTGGCACCCCCAGACAGCCAGCCCTGGCCTGCCCTGCACTGGGCACCTGTGCTTTGAGGAGAGGGTTGATGGTTTCATCTCTGATAAACTCAAAACTCATGACCATTGAGTCACCTCCGACCCAACAGAGACAGGTGGGAACTCTCCCATGGGTTGCTGAGCCTGGAACTCTATGGTTGTCCAAAGAAAATCGCCTCTTTCTCCTGCCGAGCAGCTAGTGGTTTGGAACCACCACCCTTGTGGTTAGCCTGTCCCCCTCTATGCCACCAGGGCTCCTGGATCTCGTATGGATGCTTCTTTAAAAATCTCCTGCTCCGTCGGGTTTGCAGCGGCTGGTTTTCCAAGAGGGCATCACCAGGCCTTTCTGCAGAGGCCCCTCTGGGTGGGCTCCAACCTCCGAGTTTGCAGCTGAGCTCACTCAGCCCCTGCCCCGCTGGGGACTCCTGCGGGCCTCTAGATCACCAGGGGTTGGTAATTCCCTTCCCCGCGGGCCTCCCTCCTCCAGCCTCCATACTCCATGCAGCTTCCTTCACTTCTAAATGAGCTGCCAACCAACGAGATGGCCCCAGCCTTTCTAAGCCAGATCCGCTTGACCAAGGTCCAAGAACTTGAGGCCACTGGTGGCTGTGATCACGGGGGCTGGAGAATGGGCACCCCCCCCCCCATGGGGTCTTATCAGACCCAGCCCAATGTCACAGCTAGGAGGCAGGTCAGCCCCATCTGCTTGCAGCCTTGTTCTGAGCCGCCGGGTAGCAGTTCACTGGAGCAGAAAGAGCCCTGTGAATTGATATTATAAACCCGCGCGCCTGTTTTATTCATCGCTGAGGCAAAGGGATAAAGCGCGAGTATTTATTTTTAGTCGTTGCGGAATGGCATTTCTCCCCCCACTCCCCCCCCCCCATCAGCCCCCTTGTCACAGCGTACGGAAAACAGAGAAAACAATGAACGACTCCTTGTAAACACAATTCCGAGGAGAAGACGTGGCCAATCGCTTCTTTCAGTGATCCTGGGCTCTCGGGCGTAGTAGGTGTGTGGTGTGTGTGTGTGTGTGGTGTGGTGTGTGTGTATGTGTGTGTGTGTGTGTTGTAGATTACATCTGTGTGGGTGGTCCCAATAAGGAATCAGAAGCCAGCACCCCATGCTCTTGACCTTCCTCCCCTTGACTGTTCCCCTTGAACTTTCCTTGATCTCATTGAAAGTTCGGTTTTTTCCTTTCCCCCGAGGGATATGTGAACCTTCATCATGTCTCATTCATTCTGTGCTCGTGGGCAGGAAGGCCAGGAACTGTGAAATCTCTCTTTAGTCCCATCGCTTTGATATGAGCCAGGCGGGCAATGCAGGAAAATGAAGTGTGGAGAAATGGAGTTACCACCATGTCTTAAACGAGAGGGACGAGGGGTCTGCAGGAGACGAGGCAAGGGTGAGGAATGAGGAGGCATGCTCCCAGTTGTGGGAGCTGGCATTTCTGGAATCCTGGACTCAGAGGAGGAACAGGATACAGATGGGCGACCCCCGGCCCCAGGACTGATTTAGCTCCGGTTAAAGACCTGACTTGTATTGATGCCTTTCATACTAAAAAGCGTGGTAGACTGAAACGTGTGAAATGGCCAGCATTTAACTACCATCTGCCTTTTTAAATGTCAGCTTCATAGGGTAATACCGAATCGTTGTTAAAATCACAGTGTCTTTGTGTGTCCAGTGCTGCTGTAACAGTAATGCAGCGTGTGGCTGGCTTTGACTATCAGAAATAGATTGTCTCCCTCACAGCTGACGAGGCTAGAAATCTGCATTCAGGGTGCCGGCTCCAGGAAATGGCTTCCTCTCTCTGTCATGTTGTGTCTGAAGGCGGGTCCTTGGCTCTTCCCAGCACCCTTGGGTCCTTTGCTCCTTGCAGATCTCCATGTGTCTCAGCCTCAATCTTCCCCTGGGTCTAGGAGGTTCTCAGCACAGGGATCTTGGGCTCACAGAACATATTTGGCCCCTGGCTTTTCTTTCTTGGTGCTCCTGAGGTTCCTAGACCTCTGCTCGATGATTTATTCTTCAATCTCCAGAGATTGACTTAAGAGACTGCCTAATCCTGTGGATCGCATCCAGCCTCTTGAATGTAACTGCCTCTAATCCTGCCTCATTAACCTCGTAGATGGAGAATTACAGCACTAGGGGAATGACATCAGATCACTAATGGAGGGTGATTGCATAAGGCTGAGAATCACAGGCTAGTCAAGATGCCTGCGATTGGCGGGCGAAGGGGGCAGGATGCAATTCAATCCCTAAGAAATAGTGAATCTGTATTGGGGTCGTTAGCATTGCATATTTGTGAGCTCATTGGAGCCACCCCAGTTACCAGTTGCCGTTGAATTGATTCCAATTCAGGGACCCCAGGGTGTCAGAATAGAATTGTGTTCCACAGGGGTTTCGGAGACCTGCCTCTCTAGAAGTGGATCACTAAGTCTTTCTCATGGGGTGCTTCTGGGTGGACTCAAATGACCCACCTCTTGGTTAGCAGCCGAGAGCATTTCCCAATCCAATCACATGGGAACTCCTGGATCAATGCAACACCCTCCTAATGAAGGTGCTGTTAGGCACTCATGGAAAGGTTGGTGGTTCCAGCCCACCCAGCTGCTCTGAGGAAGCGAGACCTGGGGATATTTTCCCATGGAAGTGATGGCCCATGGTAATTCTACTCTGTCCCACAGGGTCCCTACGAGCTGAAAAGCAGCTCAGCAGCACCCATCCACAGAGCCAACTACACTTCCTCACATGCCTACCACCGTCAGCACAGTCGTTCTCGGATCTCTCTTCCACCCACGCCCCTCCCCAGAAAAGGACCTCGAGAAAAGCCCCTCATTTCCCCTCCACTCTCCAACCACGGCAAGGTTTTCCTGTCCAAGAAAAGAGGGGACAGACCATCAGAGTGCGTCTTTAAAAATGAGTTCCATTCCCTTCTCTCCAAAGTTATTAAATGCCAAAGTTAGCATCCTGTCCAGGGAAAAATAGAACCGTCCCTGGTATGCATTTGCTATGATAACTATCAACCCAGTAAGGCTTGCTATGAATCATGGCTGGAGGTGGCTTAGGAGGTGGCTGGGGACGGGGGTGGGTGAAATCAAGCGAAGCTTCAGATCCAATACTCTCATCTTCCCTGGACCTCCTTCCTGCAGAGCCGCTCTGCCCATGCATACGCTTTCAACAGTCGCCCAGGCCACTCACCCTCTGCTTGCTCTTTGTCCTTCCTGAACGCCCCAGTCCGACATCATTGCTCCCACTTTGTATTCCACAGAGCTGTGATATTTGCCCAACGCTGAGCTCCCTCAGCAGTTTGTTAATCACAATGGGAAGTGACAGACTCAATAAAAGGAAATCTCTGTGCCAAGCACACAGATACTGCAGTCCCCCGTCTCCCTCTCCTTCTCCCTCTCTCTCTCTTTCTCTCTGTCTCGCCCTCTCCCCCAGACCTGCCGGCTCAGAGTTTACAGATGCTCCAAAGCTTCCTATGGCTCCTTTGGCCAATGAGTGTGAGCAGGATCGAGCCTTCTGTTCCTTGTGGTTCTCTGGGTTTGGGCTAGCAGACCTGGGAGCCACCCAACCAGTGCTGATGGTTAAGACAGACACGGCGTGGGAAGGACCCTGATTCCACAATGAGGTTGGTGGACTTCCCTATAGAAGATGGGGTGACCAAGCAAGGGATGGAGACTGTAGTGGGGGGCATGGCCCCTTCCTGAGGACAGCCTTCTTGTCTCTTTTTGTCTTTGTGAATTTGGGAAAGCACCTGCCACTCCCAGTCATGGGAAATCAGGGTACCAGCATGGCCAGCCTCACACATAATCACTGAGAAACTATTGATGGGTGAAGGGCAGCATCAATTCCGACCCTGAGCCCTGGTGGTGTAGTTAGATGTTACACACCAGGCTGCTAACTGCAAGGTCAGCAGTTCTAAATCCTAAATCACCAGCTGCTTCTTGGGAGAAAGACGAGTCTTTTGTAAAGCGTTACAGTCTCAGAAAGCCACGGGGTCGTTCTACTTCGTCCTATAGGGTCACTATAAGTCAGAATTGACTTTGTGAATTTGACTTCGTTTTACCCACCCAGGTAAAACTTTGGAGACTTCAAACAACTGGATTAGGCCCTAGAGAAGGACATCACCATGCTAGGTAAAGCAGCAAGACAGAGAAAAAGAGGAAGCCCATCCATCCAGGAGATGGAGTGCCTCACTGGCTGCCACAATGGGCCCGCACAGAGCAGTGGTGAGGGTGACTGTGAGTCAGCATGGACTTGATTGCGCCTCTCAATAAAAACAGCACGTCCTGTCGAACAGCTCTGCTCTGACTTCTCAGGAGTCAGAACCACGTGGCCAACACAACAACATTTTATACAGAAGCCAGTTTCCAGGGGGGTTCTCCTTGGACCTGTTGGATGGGTTTGAACCGCCAACCTTTTGGCCCCTAAACCATCATGCAACCAGAGCTCCCTAAGTAATGGCTTGCACATAGCCAACCCTTGCTCAGAGCCAGGCAGTGTTCCACACGCAGTCTCTTAACGTATCATCGTATTTACTTCCCATGAGCAAGGCACTGTAAGTATCCACTTCTCTTGGCCAAACATTGAGGCTTCTTAGAGAAGTGGATTGCCAGAGATGCCCAGCTGACAGGAAGAGGGGGCCCTGGGATTCTAACGCATGGCTCCACTGTCAGAGATGTTTGTTTTTTAACTGAACATGTTTGCGATCCTTCCGGATTCATAGTTGTAAGAACACAATGAGATGGTCAGTCCAACGTTCGCCTCCCCCAGGGATCCCAGCTTGTGTAAGGATGGTGCAGTGTCACCACAAGGAAGTCAGTAATGATGGGATCGGACCACCGTGATCAGATTTCACCAGTCCTGCCTGTCCCGTCTGTGTGTGTGTGTGTGTGTGTGTATGTACATCTGCAGCTGTCTCGTGTCCATTCCTGAGAAAGCGTGCCACCAAGACACACAACAGGCATCAGAGGGGTCCCTTGGGACGCCCTTTTATAGAGACAGCCTTCCCTCCCTCCTTTTAAACCCACTGCAGCCCCTCATCAGCTCTGTGGCTCTGTCAGCTTGTTACTCTGAGTGTTTCCTGAAAGGCGTGCGGAGGACATGGGCACAGTTACAGCATCCCTGCCGCAGCATTCCCAGCTCCCTTCACCTCCTCCACCATCACCCTCCTCTCTTTCTTTGGCTTGGGCATCTCGGATGAGCTGCCTTGTGAACGCTGGGATTCGGCGCCTACGTGGTTCCCACCTTCACCCCAAGGATGGGCTCCAGGAGACTTAGCATGGGAATTCACAAGAGACCAAGATTCTTCCTCTCACCTTCTGCCTGCCCGTGTCCCAATCCTTCCCTTTTCTTATCTCCGAAGACTGCGCTAGGTCCTCCAACCATTCAGAGATTGGGGGATGAGAAATGCAGGTTCTCACCCGTGACTCCATTACTGGAGGCTCCCCTACTCCATGCAGCCTGCTGGGTTGCAGTTGGGCTGCGGGGATGGGGAAATGCCCAGTTCTTGCTGAAGGGGCAGTGAGTTTCCATGGACGAGAAACACTCGGAAGTAGATAGTGGGGATGCTTGGTCAATGTGTTGGAGGCCATTGAATGTACACTTAAACAGTGCACATTAAATTATATGTCTAGCGTACTTGATGAAGTAGAAGGGCCGTGAAAAAGAGGAAAGGAAGAGCTTCCACGTGATGGGATTGACCCATGGGCTCCCACACAGCAACACTTGTGAGCCTGGCGGAGGGCCGGACGGTGCTTTGTTCTGTCGTCTGTAGTATGTAGTACTGCTGTGAGTTGCAACTTATGTGACGGCCCCTTACACTAGCACCAAGCCCTACAGAACAGTCTACTCTGTCCCTTACGTTCCCCAGGAGTCAGAATCTACTGGCCCATACAGCAAAAGCAACAACTTCCCTTATCTATGTAGATGTCACCCCCATAAGGAAAGTTTGGCCATTGAGGTCCTTCTCATTCCTTTGAGAATTGTGCTCCTTTTCAGAACAGGCCACTCAGGAGTATGTGTGGTCTGATGCTGTCAAGGATGAACTGATGGCTCTCAAAATATGTGTCAGCTTCGATGGGCCGTGGTTCCCTGTGGTTCAGGCATCTTTGTCAGGACGCAATCACCCTCCATGATGGGATCTTATGTGGTCAGCCAATGAGTTGTCAGGGGATCAGGGTGGCGTGCCACCCTCACCCACAGCCCTGATTCCATAGTGCATCACCCATTCCTGTCTCGCAAGGAATCAAAGGACAGAGAAGGAATAACCCAACCACCAGCAGGAACACATCTTTTGGATCTGAGGTCCCTGTGCTGAGAACCTCCTAGCCCCAGCAGGAGATGGATGCCAAGACGCAAGGAGCTCTCCAAGGAGCGTTGCACATAGGGGCCTTCCTACAGAGCCAGCACAGAGAGAAAGCCTTTCCAGAAGGCTGGTGCCCTGAGTTCAGATGTGTAGCCTGGGTGCACTTCTGTTTGTTAAAACCGGCCGCAAGGAGCATTTCTGATCTAGCAGCACTAGAAGAGGCTCCATCGGAGCTTCTAGAGTAAGACTAGGAAGCAAAGCCTGGCAACCAGCCTCTGAACACAGTCAATAAAAGCTCTGTGGATCACAGCAGTCTGATCCACACAGAGACCACAGAGAGAGTCTAGCCACACACAAGTAGGACAGAGGCGGTACATGGCTCCATTTTCTGTTTTAGATTTGGTTGGGAGTTGTGTCATTTTTACCCCTTTGCTCTTTGCTTTTGCAAACCCAGGAGCGTGGACACTGGTGCTCCCCCCGCCCCCCATCTTTCTTGCTATCTCCTCTCCCTTTCTCCTCTGTAAAGGAAGACATCAAGAGAACCCAGACTGCCTTTGTTCTTCTTGCCTGACAGAGGGGCTCCTCTGAGCCTCGGGACTGCCCCAACCCCATCTCCTTCAGAGGATTTAAATTCTGGGACTCGCCCCCTATCCCACCCCCAGTCTCCTGTGTTTGAACTCGGAGGCCACCTATTAGTGGCGCTCAGGGTCAGCACCGACTCACTCCGGAGGAGGGGCAGCCGACCCTCGCCTTTGTGGGGCCACAGTCCCCGGGCTGCACAGGCTGCTGCCGCCGCTGCCGCTGCTGGGGTTTTCCTGTTGGTTGGAATCGCCCACCGCTCACCAAAGCGTGCAGCGCAGCCTGCCAGCTTAGACCTCCCGCCTAATTAACTGGTGATAACGGGCTGCAAGCCCTTTCCCCTCTGCAAAGCCAGCCTGGACACGGCGGCTCTTTGATCTTCCTTCAAAATTGACTTGCTCTCCCGACCCTCCAGCAGATCCGTCCATCTGTTTACCTCCCATGCCTTTGCCGAGACTGTTAATTTTCCCTGGCACCTCCTATCTGCCTGTAATTAACACATCGAGCGCTGAAGAAATAGTTCCGCTGCGTTTCTTTCTCTCTCTCTTCCCCCCCTTTGGTTGCAGGTGCCTAATGGAGGAAAGTGTGCTTCCTCCACTAATTACCCCTCTGGGTTCTAGTGATCTGAGCCATCGGACTTTCAGTGCTTTGGCTTTTCTCTCTCCTTCTTTCTCCCTCTTTTGGTCTTTCTTCTCCTACTCTTTCCTTCCTTCCTTCCTTCCTCTCTCTCCCTTTCTTGCTCCCCACCCCACCCCCCCCCAGGATCTTTCCCTGTCTTGGTTAGACGGACCGTTCTGTTCCGGATCCCACTTGGAGCAGATGAGAATGACATCATGCCCGGTGCGGGCTGGCCGTGTGATTCTCCCAGCCCTAAACTCACAAACGAGGGCCTGGGTTTGGAGCTTCCCGGCCAGCCTTTGGCAACTCTGTTCGATGTGAGTAATATTTCCCTTGGATGTATGCGCTCTCTGCCGCATCTCAATATTCTGCCGTGGCGATCACACAGATGGGGCACAGGACCCATTCCCGGGAAGGGGGGTCCTTAGCAGATTGTTCGCCAGCCTCCCATCTCACTGGGGGAGCGGTGTATATCTTTTTCAGGAGGCCGAGCCCTTGCCTTCCCCCCAAACATGAGACACAGATTCTGCTGATCATCTTGTGCTCGGGCTCCCGTTGTAAGCTGTGATGAGACCGGTTCGGAGAGCCGAGGTCTGCGGAGGAGCTTGGTAGTGAGAGCCATAAAAACAGGAGCCAACAGAACAGCTTTTGTGACGGACTCTGCCTAGAATAATGACAATAGAATTGCCCGGATCGATATTTCCTTTGTCAGCTTCATGTCTGATGTATGAATCAACCGGGCCGTTTTCCTGCAAGAGCTCTCCTTGAGAATACTGAATTATTTATTATTTGTATCTTCCCCCACCCCCACCCCCCTCCTCCTCTTTCTGATGATGTTTCCCCCTCTGACTTAGTAAAATTTGTTTTGCATACTGCTGCGTTCAGTGTTGCCTACACTTTGATAAATAGCAGTAATTGGGCATATAGCAGAAGCCGTGTACAAATGCATGACTGCAATTACACCCGGAATGCTTTTCCTCCCCCCCACCCCCCATCACATTGGTCTTTGGTCCCCCTCTTTTTCCTCCTTCTTCGTCTTCTTCTAAGATCTCTTCTTTACAGCCGGTGCTGCAGTGCCTTCCAAAGGAGTCTTCCTTGTTACTGTCTATCTGTTGGTATGCCCTCTGGGACCCAGGTATGGGAGCGGGGGGAGAGGGGGGGGTTGTTTGTTTGCTTGGTTGTTTGGTTGATTGGTTTGTTTTTAAACACGGTCCCAGCCACTTGGACTGACCTGGAGGCGTAAAGCCGGAGACTCTCCCCTGCTATACCCCTCACCTCCTCAGCTCACCTGGCTGGTCAGGGTCTCTGCATGCAGCGGGGCCTCTCGGGCATGCAGTGGGCTTTTCTCATCAGCGGGAAACGGCTCTTGCTGAACAGAAGGTTGGTGTCTGTGGATGAAGTTGGCTTCTGATGGGCATCGTGGTGAGGTCAGTCCCTGTGTAAGATGAAGGAGGAGAAGAAACTGGAGGGGGGATATGCAGAAGGAACAAATGACGTCGGAATAGGAAGGGTGAGAAGGAATGTGTGTTGTAAATCCGTGCTGAGGAAACATCCTTCCCCACCCCTTGTCGTTTCGGACTTTACCCAAGGAGACTCTGCCCATCATTCCTCCCTGGAAGGAGTTCTTGCTGCAGAGTTAAGTGGAGCACCACGTTGGCCCATGCAGTCTTTTGTGCGAGTGCAGTGCAGCAGCGTGCTCACACCCCTCCTGCTGGCCCACACCCCAGCCCTCACCGGCCCCTTGCCATTCCCGCATGGGCTCCCTGCTCTGCAGCAGCTCCGCTTCTGCCACCTGATGCCTCGGTGTGGCTCTCTTGGCCACCCCTGATGGATGGAGGCTTTTACCTTGTGTGTGTGCAAGCGCACGCAGCCGCCTGCACCCGGGCATCTTTCCCTGGATCGAGGGCCTGCCCACGGGTTTGGTGTGATAAGTCTGGCAGAGAACATTTTCCAGACATGGCCCCTTCTTCTAAGATGACCATCTGACACCTGCCGGTTTCAAAGCCACTGCCCTGCAGGGATGCAGCCATGGGGTCTACAAGGGAGGGCAATAAAGGGCTGCGTCCAAAGCCCCCCAAACCACTCAACTGGATACAGGCACCTGAGGATGCAGCGGAATTTGCTCTGTCCAGTGGTCCAGACCCGCCTGCGGATGGAAACCAGCCTGGGGGTATCCTTGTGCTCCAAGGGAGGCCGGGACCAAGCATCTCAGGGCCCTGGCTGCTCTCAGTGTTTTAGGAAGACCACCTGACAGTCCAACCTGCTTCTTTCAGCACATACAAAGAGGGGGAGGACCAGATTGTAAAAACCTCTCTCCGGGGGCCAGGGCCATTCGAGAGCCATTTTCACATACCCCAGGCCTGCCTCTCCCAAACCCCCAACAAGCCCCGCAAGCTGCCTCTTTCCCGTTTTATTCCCCGGGAGAACAACACGAGGGAGAAAGGAAGCCCCGCTTGACGTCATTGTGCTGCAGGTGGCGAATGTGGGGCTTAAGGAGACACAGAGGAACGGAGTGGGCTTTGGCTGGGTCCCCAAGTCTCCGGACCCCGTCAGCTGGCTCTGCGTATGTGTACATGTGCGTGTGCGCGCGCGTGCGAGAGAGAGCACTTTGAGCAAACCGCCTCTCCCACCAGCAGGCTGTTAGGTGCTGCGCGCAGAAACAGCGCTATTGTTTCAGATTACCTCCCCCCCAACCCGCAATCTTGGAGGTGTCTATGGCATGCCGCCCACACAGGAGAACAAGTGAGCTGTGAAATATATTCATTGTTAGAGTACGGGGAAATGCCGGCAAGCTAGCGCAGGTAATAGTGTCCGACAGGCGAGGGAGCCTGCCGACATTACCTGCATTATTTCCGTTGCCTTTTTCATTATAGGTTGGGGAAATAGGCAGCAATTCGATTATGGCCTGATTTGGGGTGGAATTGCTTGTACTCCCCGACCCCGTCACTGGGGGGTTCAAATGAGAAGTCAGCTCAAATAAAGTTCACCGTGCATTCACCGGCCTGAGCAGTGCTGTCCCTGCAGAACAGGGATTTTCAACCCCCCACCCCCACCCCGTCATCTTCCAGGGGGTTGTATGGGCAGCGGGGAGCTCTGTACCTCGAGGCGCTGGGACGATTGGCTGCGGTGTCTAGGAGTGAGCAGAGGCGGCCAATGGGTGCAAGCCCCGCCCCTCACATGTGCAGTGCCGGGTTCCTCTCCAGCCTGGGCCAACCCAGCCCTGTGATTAATTACACAGAGGGAACCTGCTTGCTGGAGTATTAATCCCCAGTCCCCGTTGTTGCCATATTCTCTCCCCATCCCACCCCCTTTTGCCCTTTGCACATATTCCTGATGATTTTCCTATTGCCTCTTTGCTTTGGGCCTTTTGCGAAAGCCCTCCTGGTCTTCTTTCACCTCCTCAGGCCCATCGTTGGGCCCATGGAGTGGACCACTAGCCCTTCACAGTGACGTCCAGTCCCCCAACCTCCTGCTGGCTGGCTCCACATCTGGTCTGGGGTGAGTTCTCCGCCCATCTCGGGTTCTGTCTCTGAAAGTAGGGGAGAGAGAGAGGAGAGAGAAAGGGGTTTCTGGGGGTGGGAAGCCTGCAGCATTGAAAGAATGTGCTTGGGCTACTGCTAAAAGTGACCCTGAAGCAAGACCAACTCACCCAAGAGGGGTGAGTCTCCCCTCTCCCGGTTGCAAACCATGTCTCCAGGAGCAAGGTGCAGTGGGGGTGGGTGGGTGGGTGAATAAATGCATCCAGAGAGTCTGAGCCTAGCTGAATTTTCACCAGAGCCCTGGCCTTCTCTTCGGTTTGACCCATTCCCTCCCCAAAAGCAAGCCTATTCTTGAGTTAGCTGCATCCCACGCCATTCCAGCTGCTGCGAGGAGCAGGCTGGCTCTTCTTAGCTTATTAATTACATCTCTTCGTACCAGTTCTAGACACAAAGAGTGCACATTAAAACAATGTAGAGAGAGGGAGGGCACACAATTGTAAGGCTCTCTTGAGAAGAGAGATCTGGGGTGCCTGAGTTTTCTCCCACAGCGGCAGGTGGGGAGAAGAGGGGTGGGTGCTTTCTGGGGAGCCTGAGGGCTGAGGGTCCTTGGCCTCCAAACTTCCAGCTCTTTGTGTGGTTGGAAGGAGGAGGGGTCCAGGCTCACTCAGGAGGACCACCCCCTAGATGCAGCTGATTTTGTTTTTAAGGTGCACGTGATCTGGGGGACTTCTGGTTCCGCTCAGCTGACCGGCTGGTGTGAAAGGAGGGGAGGAGAAGACTGGGCCACTTTTTGCTGTGTGTCTGTCCCTCACCTGTTGTGGGAGTTTCTTTTGCTTTGAGCCTCACTCCTCCTACAAAGACCACCCCCGCTTGGAAATCATCATAGCTACGTAGTAGATTGGAAGTCAACACTGCTACGTAGCACAAGGTCGAGGACCTGCTCTGCCTAATGTCCATGAGCTGTAGCTCAGGACCACAGAGCCATGGTGGTGTCTTGGCTATGAGTTGGTTGGACTGCTAATCCCTAGGCCAGCAGTTCAAAACCACTAGTCATTCCTCAGGAGTCAAAACAGGGCTTTCCACTCCCGTAAAGAATTACAGTCTCTGAAACCCACAGGAGCTGTTCTACCCTTCCTCTAGGGTCGCTGTGAGTCAGAACTACCTGAGGGCCGTGAGTTTGGTTGGTGCATGGCTTGGGACCAGACATGGTTTGTTCCGCTGGGCGTAGGGCTGCTGTGGGTTGGAACCGGATTGGGGCCACCTAACAACCACAAGGGCATCTTCATCAGTGGAGTTCTTTTTGAGTGAAGGTCACTGTGTGCATTGGGCCTCCTGGGAAGTCCCCCTTTCCTGGAGGTATCCTTAAAACAGAGCTGGGGAGCCTTTCTCTCTCTCTCTCTCTCTGCAAAGGGCCATTTGGATATTTCTAGCATCATCCATGGGCCATGTGGGTCAAACAATTAATTCACTCCTACTAATCGATTACTGGAACTGCTTCTCCTCAGTGAGGCATGTGATGTCAGTGGGTATTGATGATTTCACGGGCCTTACATGGGCCCGCCCCTGCCTTAAAGGACCAGCAAGGTAATAGGATGGAGAAGGAAAGGCATAGGATACTGAATGCATTCGGCAAGGATTTAATTCCAGCAGAAGGCAGGACCACGCTTCCTGGCTGACTCGTCCTTTTGTTTATCTCAGGCTTGTGGCTTTTGTTTTATGTTTCTGTTCTCATTTGGAGCATCCTACATATTGAAGTTTGAGGCAGAGGGACTGTGGAATAATGCAGGGACTTTGTCATGCTATTTTAGTTAGTGTGTGTACGTGAGAGAGAGAGTCTATCAAAGAGTATACCCGAGCTTTGTTTGTGCTGCTGGGGCTCACATCGAGGAACCCTGGCAGCCTAGTGCCTATGCAGAGGGCTTCATTCCACAAGGTCAGCAGTTCGAAACCACCAGCTGTTCCGTGTGAGAGAGGTGAGGCCTCCTACTCCTGGGAAGAGTTACAGTCCTGAAAACCACAGGGACAGGTCTACCCTGTGCTATAGGGTCACCAGGGTTGTCCTATAGTGTTGGCATTGACTCAGTGGCAGTAAGTTGTTTTCTTTGTTTTTAATGTTCACATACATGTTACCCAAAGGGAGGACACTGGGCTCAAGGCCTCTGTGTCCTCAGGGTCCCCGTCCGCAACCTCTCTGCTGACCAAGCAGCCTTCTGTGCATGCCACAGCACCCAGCGTCAGAGTCAGACGGACACCAGTGTGGAAGGGAGGGTGTGCATTGTCGCCTTTGACAGTGTGAGACCACACAGTTGCTGTTAGCTGCCATCGAGTCACTTCAGGTTCACCCCGACCCCGTATACAAAAGACGAAAACCCGGCCTGGTCCCGCAGCATCCTCACAATTGTTCCTGTGTCTGAGCCATCGATGCGGCCACTGTGTCCATCCATCTCCTCGAGGACCTTCCTCATTTTGGCTGCCCCTCTCCTGTACCAAGCGTGATGTCCTTCTCCAGGGACTGGTCTGTCCTGACAACATGTCCAAAGTACGTGAGACTCAGTCTTGCCTTGAGGGAGCATCCTGGCTGTACTTCTTCTAAGACAGATGTGTTTGTCCTTTTGGCAGTCCACGGTGCTGTCAATATTCTTTGCCAGCACCATAGTTCAAACGCATCAGTTCTTTTTTTGGGGCCTTCCTTATCTGATGCAGGTGAAACCACTGAAAATACCATGGTTTGCTACAGGGGACACCCCTGGAGACACAGTGTGGGAATTGCGCCCTATCTGACCCCACCACACCGAGGCAAAACACTAAGGGCATGCAACAGAACAGCAAGGGGAACAGAGCAACAAAGTCCCATGGGAATACCAAAATTAGACTTTGGGGCCAGGGTGTGTCAAGCCATCAGACTCAACTGGAAAACACTCCTAAAGGTCAACAAACAGACCTTAAACTATTTACAAGGTTTTCTTTTTTCTTTTTAATTGGCTTTTGTTGTTATCTTGTTTGTTTTGTTGCTTTGTTTTGCTCTGGCTTGTTTTTGTGCATATTATTACGTCTGCAGGTCTATCTAGATAAGATAGATGGGATTAAAAGTCTGGAGGAGAAAACAACTGGACTGATGGCTCCAGAGCAGACATGGAGAAGGGGAGGTGGGGGAAAGGAGGTGGTGTTAACAAACCCAGGGACAAGGGAACAACAAGTGATCCAAA
>NW_022103901.1:36037794-36041164 GCF_000313985.2 Echinops telfairi
CCCCCCCCTCCGTGGGTTCCAAGACTGTGACTCTTGGTGGGAGCAGACAACCTTGTCTTTTTTCTTCTGAGTGACTGGTGGTCTTAAACTGCTGACTTGGCCCTTGGCAGCCCAACGTGTGACCTGCTGCCTCCCCAGGCTCCCTGCACTCAGCACTGGGGCTGTACAATTGGGAGCAGAAACGGTCCACACTGCTCACACTGGCTGATAGGATGCCCCTTCCAAAGTTTGGTCCTCCAAACTCAAGGCTCCCTGGTGGCATAGTTGTTATGTGTTGGGCTGGTCAGCCCAAGGTCAGCAGTTGGCAGCCACCAGCGGATCCTCAGGAGAAAGATGGGGCTTTCTATTCCTGTAAAGTCTTGGGGCCTCACAGGGGCTGTTCTACCCTGTCCTATAGGGTCGCTGTGGGTGGGAATTGATGGCAGTGAGTTTGTATTTCCCCACACCCTCCAACATCAGCCTGTAGCATCCTTTGGGAGGTGGGGCCTGTTGGCGATCAGTTGTATTTCCAGAGAAGGGCTTTCCATGAACTCACATGGACAGAAATGGCAGGTTATGTTGTGAACAGCGCTGCTCGTGATTGCTGTTGGATTCTGAAACTCCCACCCGTTCTGTGCTTCATTAGAGAACGGACAGGTTCACGCACCGACGACGGGAGGCCAGGCTTCACAGCACAGTGCACGAGAGAAAGGGGACTAGTTTTTGTGTTCTCTAACCCCCTAGCCCCGCTCGGACAGCTTATAAGCCTGCGAGAGCGTGGGACATAATGTTTGATACGCAGCAGCTGGGCCAGGATCTTGTGGGAGTGCTTGTAGCTTTGTCTTTCCAGGAGGAGCCCTGCTGGCGCAGGGCCTCCACAGTGGGCATCTAGGGGCAAGGACAGCACTTGGAACCCGTCAGCCTCAGTGAGGAACGGATGAGCCTGGCTGCGCCATAGAGTGACAGTCTCAGAGACCCCTGGGGGCATGTCCACCCTCAAAGGAAAGGGGACACACTTGGTAGGGACGTCCCCAAACCCAGCTCCTCACTGGATGGACTGCCAGGATCCAAACCCTCCCTCAAGGGCCTTGAAATGACCGCGATCCTGGTCTCTATTTGTTTCTCATGCATGGAAGATTTCTTCCGAAATGGGACTCCTTCCTCCCCTGTTTCACTGTCAGGAAAGGTTTCCAAAGAAACGTGTGACTCGGGGGTGAGGTCGGTGCGGAGCGTCAGCTGGGAAGGAACAAAGAGTCCGCCTCTTGAGGCAAAAGTATCAAACATTTGGGACAAGAGAACAACATTTCACTCTTCTCTTCCCTTAAAAAAGGAAGGAAGGAAAGAAAGAAACTTCCATTTGAATCCATGAGAAACATTGTATCTTTCCAATGTCTCTCTGTCTCTCTCTCCCTCCCACCCTCTTTTTTTCCACACTCTTTGCTGTTGTGTAACAGTTCTGAAAATACTGCTGGGTTAATTTGTTTCCATTTTACCAGGGCATTATGCAAAAACAGTGATAAATGAAATGTACGTCTCCCCCATAAAGCTGCCTTTTAGATTGGCCTCTGTCCACGGTAAGCTCAGGCTTAGGAGCCAGAGCCCCCTGGCTGGCGTGGGCCTGGTGCTGTAGATTTGTTCTCCTTGACGCTGGGTCTGGGGTCGGCAGAGACCTGTGAAGTGAGGCTGGGTTCATAGGGAGGGCTTCTCTTGTAGCTGGAGCTCAGTGGCGTCATGTGAGGAAGAGGAAGGAGCCAGCTCACAGCGCTCTCAGCTGCCTCCGTGGTCGGCATCCTTCGGCGGCAAACACGGAGCTTTTAAAGGCGCGATTACACAGCCTGATTGCTCTACAAATTGAGTCTTTATTCCTGCTTGACAGTGATCCTGGCATCGGCGTCTCCACTTAATCCTCCTAGCAATTTGCCTATCGTTGCCCCTAAAGAGACGTGATTAGAGGGGAGTTACCAGTCACCACGGAACAGCCAGCTCTCTGGGACCCCGGGACCCCGGGCAGAGGCACGTGAAGCTCTCCAGGTGGCCGTCAGTTCACCTGCTTGGAGTCCATCCCCCAGCACCCACTTGGCTTCCCCAGCAGCTCTGATCGTGTGAACTCCACAACCCAAACAACCCCCAACTCACTGCTATCTAGACCATGCCGACTTGTCTTTCTTCCAAGGAGCAGCTGGTGAATTTGAACCCCTGACCTTGCAATTAGCTAGCGACCCAGCAAGTGACCATCACACCCCCAGGGCTCCTTCCACGTAGATGGGAAAAGCAGGGAGTGAGGGATGCGGGTGTGTGGGGGGAAGTCAGATACTTGCTGCCAGACTGCTGTCTCATCCCACCACTGGGGGTGGGCCTGCTCCCTGCTGCTGGGGACAATGGCCTACTTCTCTCTGAAGCTTGGGACCATTGGCTTGGTTCCTGTAGGAGGGGTTTACACCCTACTGATAAGGGTTCCTATAGAAACCCAGAGACCACCCCCTAGACCAACCCCTCATTACTGTGTAACCTGTAGCACAACCCTTTCCTGTGACGTATGTCTTCACCTGTAATGTGGGGGCTTGCACGTCCCCAAGGTCCCCAGAGAGTATAAAAGCTTGGAGAGCATTAAAGTTCGCTCTCTCTCCACATGGACTACCAAGCTGGGCTGAGGTAAGCATGCTACCATGATATGTGTCTGACTCCATTTATCTCTATACATCTCTTTTATCTCTCATGCTCTCTATAACTTTACTATAATATTTACTTATTATCGCTGTACAATTGCGCCTACCAAACCCATAGTGATTGTGCTAGGAGCTGGCTTCTTCTGGCACGGGTGTGTGCTGGCTTCTTCTGGCACGGGTGTGTGCTTGTTTTGAAACCCCAACCGATCGACTCAGAGTGAGGTGGTGGACGCCTTCTTGGTGCTAAGAAGGGAGTGTGAGTGGTTGCTGTACTGGTTCTGAGACTTCTGGAAGACTCGGGCATGGCAACCAGACCACACCTGGAGCTGGAAGACAGGCCACTGGGCACAGGTGTACCAGGAGCTGCTGAGTGAGGCCTGGTTGGCCGCCATTTTCTATTGGACACAGCATGCTGCCTTGTGCGGCCCATTGGCCAGGAGCAGTTGAGGATCCAATGCTGTGTCTACCGGGCTTCTTCAAGCCATTTTCAGAAGTAGACCACCAGCACTTCCTTCTTGTCTGCTTAGTTTGGACCGAAAAACTCACTGCTACCATGTCCATGCCCATTCACAGTGACCCTGTGGGTTTCAGAGACGTTAACTCTTTTTTTTTTTTAAAGTCATTTTATTGGGGGCTCATACAACTCATCACAATCCATACATACATCAATTGTATAAAGCACATTTGTACATTTGTACAGTTGTTACCCTCATTATTCTTTTTTT
>NW_022103901.1:36041588-36059317 GCF_000313985.2 Echinops telfairi
TCTGTACCAATGTACATCCTCTGGTCTAGCCAGATTTGCAAGGCAGAATTGGGATCATGATAATGCGGGGGGAGGAAGCATTAAAGAACTAGAGGAAAGTTATATGTTTCATCGTTGCTACCCTGCACCCTGATTATCTCGTCTCCTTCCCAAAACCCCTCCACAGGGGGGTGTTCAGTTGCCAACCAATGGACTCTTGAGTCTCCACTCTGCACTCACCCAGCTTTACAATGACATGATTTCTTGTTCCTTGATGCCTGACACCCGATCCCTCTGACAGCTTGTGGTCACCCATACTGGTGTGCTTCTTCCATGTGGGTTTCAGAGACTTTAACTCTTTACAGGAGGAGAACATCCTATCTTTCTCCCCTGGAGTGGCTGGGGGTTTTGAATAGCTGGTCTTGGCCTTGTGGTTAGCGCCCCAGCAAGTAACCATTATGCCACCAGGACTCTGCTGACCACTCTCCATGGTCTTCAGGTTGACCTCTCTGGAATTTCAAATGTTGGTGGTATAGCTGCCAGCGTCACAGCAGCATGGGGGGTCACTGTCGTGTGGCGCACTGAGCTGCTGTTTGTAGGAAGGGGAGTTGGGCGATAGTAGCTATCTTATGAGGACAGAGGGTGTGTGTGTATAAAGGATACGATACAGCTATGAATCTTTGCTGGTGTCTCAGGACTCAGATCCACAGGAGCAGGTAGGAGTCTACAAAGGTGGAAGGGATGATTTCACCATCATCACACAGGATCCTGGGTTACCCCCAATCCCCCTGCATCAACCCCCCACCTTAGGACTCTACCACCCTCCATAGGAGCCTGCAGCACCAGGCTTTTCGTAGCCACAACCCTAACATGCACTACCTGGGCCTGCCCTGCAGTTAGCACTCTGATGTGGCCATGGTCCCCGCAAAGAATCCTTCTTTCACCCCACGAGGAAGCCCCGGCACAGGGCTTCCCACCCACAGCCCACAGCTGACTCAGAACTCCTTACTCACTGTCAGCGAGAACACTCTATAGAACAGGGAAGATCAGCCCCGTGGGGTTCTGAGATGGTAACACTTTACAGGAGCAAAAAGCCTCCTCATCCTCCTGCAGGACAGCTGGTTGGCTTCAAATGGCTGCCCTTATGTCCAGCCACCCGGCCAGGGCTGCTCTGCCTCTGACTGATTGTTTCTAGCTCACAGCAGTCCTGGGGGGCAGAGATGCTGCCCGCTTAGGTCCCCAGGGTTTCCAGCTCACTGGAGAAGGAAGGTCTCCCTCCAACAGAGCAAGTTTGGGTGGGTGCTCAGATTCACCCCCCCTAAGTGTGCTGACCGTTGGTGAGGGGGGCTGGGCTGGGGGGTGGGGGGCTCTGCTAATCCCGAGGCTGGAGGCACTAGGGATTCTACCTAGGTCCAGAACATGTCTCAGACAGGACATCCACTCTTCGGAATTAGAGCCCTTGTCTTAAGGGTGAGCTCTGCCTCCCGAGCCAGGCATGGTGGGTTTCTGAGAGGGCAGGGGAAGTCCCAGCCTTGGGGGTCATCATCCTTTGCCCCTCACATGTCTCTCGTGTTTAGAAGGATGGAGGCTCCTGGGCAGTGGGCAGCAATGTCTCCTCCTAACATGTCCCTAACAAGGGACAGGAGCCCTCCTGAGGCTCCTGGGGCAGGGTCACTGCCCCTTGAAGACCTTGAAGTCCAGCTCTGAGGTCAGAGCCCACAGACGTTGACTGTCAGGGGCCAGATAGCAATTGAGATGGCCTTGCAGACCACACGGTCTCCCGTCCCACAGAATGGAACGCAGCCTCAGGTGGGCACGAGCCTTCCTTCACAGACCCCCGCCTCAGACCCTAAGAGAATGCATTGGGCTCGGTGGTCAAGTTCTCAGCTGCCCCCCAAACGATGTGGCGGTCCGCGTTCAGAGAGATTAAACATGAAGCAAAAACCGAGTAACCAACTGCCGTTCAATTGGTCCCAACGCAGAGTGACCCAGCAAGGCGGAGAACTCCCACAGGGACACATCTTCCTCTGGGGTTTGAAACTGCCAACCTTCAGGGCTTGACCCCTGGGGCCACGAGGCTCCGTCAGCCTTGGGAGATCCAGGAGGCAATGGGTCTTCTCTGTCCTGGAGCGTGCCCTGACCCGGGTCAGCATGTTCTCCACATGCTCTGGGTTTTTGTGGTGGTGCTGGGGATTGGGTCTGCAAAGCAGGGAGCCTCTGCAATCTAGCTGCGGTCCCCTTAGGGGCTTCCTGTGCTTGTCCCCTGGCTGCAGTAGGAGACGGCCACTTCCGTTATGTTGACAGTGGAGTGTACTGGACAGGGCCCCTTCCGCCAAGATGCCTTTGGGAGCTTGTGTGGATAAGTGCCGTGGCTGCAGGGGGAGGAGGGAGGTCACCACCCGGTGGTGAAACCTTCTGTGGCGCCAGCCCTGGCTGTGCCACTCATGTGCAAAGGGATGTCCTTGTTGTGACCCCTCGTGCTTTGCTGGCTGCAGTTTCAGAAAGTGACCACCAGGTCTTTCTTCCTTCCCTGATGTCATTGTCCTTAGGTACCACCCACTCTATGCACAACAGAACAAAACACTACCCAGTCCTGCACCATCCTCACAATGGGTGTTGTGTGTGAGCCCAGTTTTGGCAGCCACCGTGTCCATCTAGCTCCTTGAGGGTCTTTCTCTCTTTCACTGTCCCTCCGCTTTTTTTTTTTTTTAATAATAAATCATTTTATTGGGGGCTCATACAACTCTTATCACAATCCATACATGCATCCATTGTGCCCAGCACATTTGTACATTTGTTACCATCATCATTTTCTTTTCTTTTTTTTTAATCAATTTATTGGGGCTCATACAATTCATCACAATACATAGATCAATTGTGTAAAGCACATCTATACATTTGTTGCCCTCATTATTCCCAAAATTCGCTTTCCTCTTAGGTTCCCAGAATCAGCTCATTTTCCTTTTCCTTTATCACATATGATGTCCTTCTCCAGGGCCTTCTCTCTCCTGACAACATGCCCAAAGTAGGTAAGACAAAATCTCACTGACCTGGCCTCTAAAGAGCACTCTGGCTGTACTTTTTGCAAGACCGATTTGTTTATTTTTCTGGCAGTCCACAATATACACAATATTCTTCACCATACACTAAATGCATCCATTCTTCCTTGGTCTCTGTTTTAATTCACCATCAAGTGTAAGCATGCTTATGAGGGGGTGGGAAGTACGATGACCTGGGTCAGGTGCACTTAGTCCTCAGGGTACCATCCTTGTCTTGTTTTCTCTTCTTCCTGTCTGATATTGTTGCTGTTGCCCTACATGTTACCCTCTCTGAGAGCCATCAGTCCACAGCACCCAGAATATAACCATTCTGGTTTCCCCAAGAGCCTCCCTCAGGCAGGCAGGAACGCAAGAGCGAGAGGCAGTGCGACTTGGAACACCTTGGCCTTCCCATGATCCAGACCACCAGCAACTCTTTCTGGAGTCTGGGGGGCTTTCTTGGGAATTCCCACTCCCTATTAACTAACACAGAACGAACTGCTTCTAAGGAGACTTGATGGGCATAGCAGTTACCTGGGCAGGATCAGAAAGATCAGCAGTTCAAAACCACTAGCTGCTCCTCAGGAGAAAGACTTACAGTCTTGAAAACCCACTGGGGCAATTCAACCCTGCCCTGTAGGGTCACTGTGACTTTGGGTTACTTTGATGAAAGTGAGGGGTTTTTATGGAGGGGAGGGCAGTTCAGGGGACATAGACTAATTTAGATGAACATGCTAGGTATTTATGTGACTGTTAGGTACTTCTATGTGACCGTTCATTGTTAAGCTATGAAATGAAAACTATGTAACTGGCAAAAAGAGACTGGCTGTGGGTTCCCACCATGGGGAGGTGGTCAGGCCAAGGGTGAGACCCATCTCTTTCAACCTCCACTGTCTTTCTCCTCCATCAGACACTCCTGGTGTGCTCACCTGGAAACCAGTTAGGACAAGAGAGCGGGTCTGTAACCTCTAGTCTCAGGACTTCAGGCTGAAAGACATCACCTTGGTCTCTTTGCGGGGACCCTCCCCAGCTGTTATCACACCTGAGCAGACCAAAGGCAGCCATCCGGCACATTGCTCAGTCTCCTGCAATTCTCCATCCCAAACCCAAATCCAGATGAGGCCATTGCGGTGCACAGAGACCCCACATGGGTCAGAGTAGGCGGGTCAGAGTAGGTGTGTTCCACAGCTGACTTTCCGGCAGGTGATCACCATACCTCTCCTTTGAGGCCCCCGGGATGGAATCTGCCCTTCCAAACTCCTGGGGCAGCAGTCCAGCATGCTGACCATTGCTCCCCCACCCCTGCCCAACCCGGGAGACTTAGCCTCTGATTTTTCCACGCACGCCATGGAACCTGCTGAAAGATAGGACATGGTGCTGGAATTTTTTCCAAGCTCATAGTCACGAAACAAATGCAGTCCCCTAAACTGTGCTAGAATTTAATTATCTTGCTCGCTCGCGCTCTCCTGTTATATTAAATTAGTAAGCTGCTTCTGCAAAGGGGCGGCAGCCCAGGGTTTGAAGGGGAGGAGGCACATCCCTGCCGATCAGCCGGAGGGAGGAGGAGTCCAGCCTCCAGAGCCAAGTGGATCCCCAGCTCTGGGTGGGTGCCAGCCCCAGCGGGGGTCTGGGGGAGGGGGGACAAGAGGACCCCCACCAGCATGGTATTAACAGGAAGACTTGTGGACATCCCAGGCCGCGTGTTTTTCTAATTAGAGCCACACTGCCGAGCACCGTTACCCGAATCAACCTGGGAACGGGAAACTCAGCAAAAATTTTCATGTCTTCGCCATGAAACGGCTCCCCGGCAACATAAAAATGGCTTTTATAACATAAAGGCTGTAATTAGAGTAAGTCAAATCAGTTGGAAACGATTAAGGCCGGGGTAAGGCAGAGCTGCCTGCTAAATATTTGTCTGGAGATTAGCGGCCTTGCTGCGAGCCCGGGGAAGCGTCTTTGATTTACTTACACCGCTTGGCGTGCCAGGAGATCATCCCGGGGAAGAAGGCAGAGGAATGAAGATTTAAATGTCCAGATTGACCCTCTCTGGGACTTGACAGGAGGCAGCTCCGAAGAGGCCAAGTCGGGAGCCAAGAGAGAGAAAGAAACGGAATATAGATAGGGTCACAACAGACAAATGGCTTAAAAAAAAAAATAACAAAAAGCAGCACTCCTGTGATCATTCCATTTAAATTTGTTTAAAATGGGCTCCGTCTCTGAAGCTCTCCGGGTGCACTTTAGAAGTCCATGTGGAATAATCCCTGCATGTCAATGCCACACATGATGCCTGTCTCATTGTATTTAAAATTACAGTTCGGAGAAGGGGCTCGCTGCACAAGGCTCATCTGACATCAGCTATTA
Source organism: Echinops telfairi (assembly GCF_000313985.2). Classification (NCBI taxonomy): domain Eukaryota; kingdom Metazoa; phylum Chordata; class Mammalia; order Afrosoricida; family Tenrecidae; genus Echinops; species Echinops telfairi. Next base: position 36,046,967 of record NW_022103901.1, read on the forward strand.
AAATACAAGTAAATCTTGGCAGGTAGGGATTTAAAGAAGAAAAGAGATTCTATAAGAAAACCCATAAGTTAATATTAATTGGCCAGCCAGAGGGCACTGACTGGGTTCGAGCATTCTCCCTGCTCTGCCCTGCCCTGGCAGAGGCTGGGAGGACCCTGGGGCTGGTGAGGGTACCTTATTCTTGGGCTCTGTGCCGTCGGTTCCACTCGGGGTTGCCTTGGCTGTGCAGGGCACAAAGGTTCCGTGGGCTGTGAGAGGCTGGGACCTTTCAGAACCAGATTGCCAGGCCTGTCTTCTGAGATGCCTCGGGGGGAGTTTGAACTCCCGCTTCTCAGTTCGCAGCAAGCAGGTTGAGTCAGTGTGTGAGCAGCAAGGAGCCGCCTGGAACTGCAGCAGGTTTGTGGGAAGGGGCAAGCAGGAGGGAACAACTGTCCCACAACCCTGCTGGAGTCCCTGCGTAGGTGCGTGCATGCCATAAGTGGGTATGCACACACACACATAAATGGATACACACACATATACATACATCAATGGCTAGTTAAAGCAAGCAAACCCAAACTCACTGTCACCCAGTCAATTTCAGTTCATAGTGATCTTATGGGACAGGGTAGAAATCTCTGTCCCTGTGGATTTCTGAGACTAACTCTTTTCTGAAGTAGAAATCCCCGTCTTTCTCCCATACATGGATATATAACATACACACAGGTCTATAGACTTGTATGGGTATACATCTATGTCTGTGTACCTATGCAAGTAGAAATGTACATATAAATGCACATTCTCTATTTAAAAGTATATATATAATAAGGTGTATATATATAAACATATATTACATATAAGCAGATAGACACACACACATATATATATATATATTATACATATACACAGAACGTTGTTAATGACCATCCAGTCCTTTCTGACTGGCCTGTGCACAGAGCAGCAGTGGGCTCCCTGGGGCTTTCAAGCCTGTGATCTTTCAAAAACACCTGTCCTGGCCTTTATTCCGCAGTGCTTCTATGTGGGCTTGAACTGCCAACCCTTCTGCTCCTGGCCAAGTGCTTGTCCACAGCGCTCTGGGCATGGGATGAGAAGGACCAGCATACCAGAGCAGAACAGTGACCATGGCTTGGGTCTGCTCGCGCACGGTGGTGTGCATCGTCATGGAACAACCGTGTCCTTATGACACTGGTTGGGCTGGGATGGTGGAGGAAGGGGGCCCAGAGAGAAGGCAGGCAAGCAGCCACTCTTGGGGCCAAGCCGGAGCTTACCCTCACTCCTGCTTCTCTCTAGACGGGTGTAATTCATCCTGACAGTCGCCACCACCCACTCAGTTTTAAGCCCGGCCGAATCCCAAACTTGTGTGCGTGCTGCATTTAGCCATTGAAAATATAATCAGCCTAATGCATTCTCTTACTGAATTCTAAACCAGCCCATTAAAACTCCTTTAACATGCTAAAGTCAGCTGCAGACGGTTTCCATTTCATCTTTATTGAGCTGAGGCTGTGGTCCACTCTCGCCTCGCTCCGCGGCGAGCGGCTGTCAATAATTCAATAGCACAGCCTTGACGGGCCCAAGCTCAACCCAGACTTTCAACCAGGCGAGCTGACCAGCTTGTCAAAGCCTGATGTGCTGCCAATGGCCAACTGCTCTATACTGCATGAGCACCCGCCCCCACCCCCTCGGCACTTGATGTGTCCCTGGGAGTAAAAGAACGCCATTTCAGAAGTCAGCCTATGAGAATCATCACCTGTTAGTAGGAAATATTTAATGAGGAGGATTGCAGGGGGTGGGGGGAGTTCCAGGCAAGGCAGTGTACTTGGCTTTGTTGAGCCAACGGGGGTCGCCGTGTGTGGTCAGAGTACAGAGTATCCTGTCTTTGTGGCTCTGGAGAACAGATGGCCTTCTGGTTGACACTTCATTGTGCAAGTCTTTCGGTTGCCCTCATCTTTACCTGTGGGAGAACTTACCCAGAAATCCAGTTTGGGGACCTAAGGTAGCGTTCACCGGCTGGTCCTGCTTTTCAGCCAGTCTCCCTCCACATCTACAATGGTAACGATTGGAAGCTTCACACGCTATCTCTTGGACGGAGGCCAGGATGGGCACATGCTGGCTGTCGGTAGGATCCCAGGAAAAGGCAGCGAGCCATGTGAGACGCGAGAAGTCCCACCTGCCTTCCTTTGTTGGAAGGAAACCTCCCGATCCACCCCAAAAGGAGGACCCACGGTTTGCATTCTTCTAGGCTGAGAAAAGACCCCACTGTGGTCTCGGGGACCATCCTCGAATCAAGTCCAGCTGCGTTGTTGCATGGTTGAGGAGACCAGGATGGGCCTGAGAGGTAGAGAGAGTGGCATGCCTCCCCTGGTCCTGGGACCTCCAACAGGTGCGCAGCCACGGTGGTTAAATGCGGACCAAAGGGTCTTGGGGTCTAACCCATCAGATGCTCTGTGAGAAATGATGTGACAGTCAGCTCCCACGAAGGAACCCCTGTGTGACAGATGGTCTACTCTGTCCTCTAGATCTGCCAGTGGGAGTGGGCTCAGTGGGGCGGGGTGAGTCTATGATCTTGATCCCCATGTTTCCACCTTGGCCCCAGCCCTCTCCAACCCTTGAAAGTAGCCAGGCATGCGATTTGCAAATATCCCCTTAAAAAGGCAAAGAGGGAAGCACTTAATCCATGTTTTAAATGCAAAACGTCTAGAGTCCCTGTGCTGCTCCGTTTTTTCCTGGAGTCAAATTTTTGCTGGATTAAATGGCTGTTTTAAAGGCACTGCGCATACAAGTGCAGGCTCACTTGTGAATATATTTGCATTGCTAATAGGCATGTCTCTTCCTCCTGCATACTCCTTTGCTCAGCATCCACCCCCAAAGTTCCAAAGTTCTTGCATGTCAAATTGGAATTTTTCTCGGAAAAGTGGCAACACGATGGATGGCGAAGGAAAAAAAATAACAAAAACAACAAAACAACAAAAAAAGGAGGTGTGTTTAAAAAAGAAAAAGAAAGAAGGTTTAATACGCAACTAACTGTTGGTGCTGGAGTGGGCCTGAGGTGAAGACTAGCTTCCCTTCACTGCAGGGTCAGCAAAGCATTCCGGATAAAGTCAACCGGGCTGTTGAGTTGCCTTGTGGTCACGCCGCAGAAATGCTGGTCCCTGGCCAAGGGCTACTGGGATGGGAAGATGTTGAGGCTGCAGAGAAGGTGGAGATGATGAAGGTGATGGAGAAATGAATATGATTTCAGAAAAGGGAAGCTCTTTGGCATTTCTGTCCCCTTGTAAGCTCCCAGCCCCACTGAATGATGGGTAAGAGCCCGAAAGGTACAGGGAGCTGTGATGATGTGTCTCCAGATAAAGAACGAGGCTTAGAGACCATGTTGCCACCGTCTGTGTTTCTATCTCTATCTGTCTGTCTGTCTGTCTGTCTGTCTGTCTATCTAGCTATCTATCTACCTATCTATGTTTCTCTGTTTCTATCTATCTGTATTTCTGTCTATCTATATCAATCTATGTATCTATCTATCACTGTGTAATATCAATCTGTCTATCAAGAGTCGGTGGCTCAGTGGTAGACTTCTTGTCTGCCCTGTGGAAGGCCCAAGTGCCATTCGCAGCGAGGTACCTCCTAGGTCTGTCCACGGTGGCTTGCATGTGGGTATGATGCTAAAAGGGGCCAGCAAAGTTTCCTGACCATGCTGGACTAGGAAGGAGGGTTTGGAGATCTATTTGCTTCCAAAAATCAGCCAATGAAATCCCTGTAGATCACAGTGGTTCAGTCTGCAGCTAATCAGAGAGGGCACCAGCCCAGGCAGCACTGCATGGGGTCACCATGAGCCAGAGTCCTCACAGAGGCAGTTAACAAAAACTAGTAACATCATCTAACATCTCCCCACCTTCTACTTTCTACCTACCTACCTACCTACCTACCTACCTACCTACCTACCTACCTACCACCTCTACCATCCAACTATCCATCTAACCATCCATCCATCTAACCATCCATCCGTCCATCTGTCCCATGTTTAAGTTCACGCATTTTCTCCAAGTCTTAAGTGAAGGTGCAAAGTAACATCGATGAAATGGAGCTTCACGATTTGGGTTGTGGGAACCACAAGGAGAAAGAGAAATGAAATGCAAAGTTTTGCCTTCTCAACTGCCTTTCCTCGGCCCCTTTAACAGCCCCTGAGGAGCTGCCCCAAATACCCAGGGTCTGGACTGGCTGTGTGCATCAATTTCTAATTGAGTCCAAATGCCTTCCCAGTTGAAGAAGGTGGAGCCCAGAAAGATAGGCTGAGATATCAACCCCTCATTTTCTCCCCACCCTCCCCACTCCCCCTCTTTCATGAACCCTTGATAATTTATAGATTACTATTATTTTGTCATCTCTTACACTGTCCGATGTCTCCCTTCACCCACTTTTTTGTTGTCCATCCCCCAGGGAAGAAGTTATATGTAGATCCTTGTAATTGGTTCCTCCTTTCCAGCTCACCCTCCCTCCACCCTACCTGTATAACCACTCTCATCGCTGGTCCTGACGAGATCATCTGTCCTGGATTCCCTGTGTTTCCAGTTCCTATCTGTACCAGTGTACTTCCTCTGGTCTAGCCAGATTTGTAAGGTAGAATTGGGATCATGGTAGTGGGATGGGTGGGGTGGTGGTGGTGGAGGGGGGAGGAAGCTTTTAGGAATTAGAGGAAAGCTGTATGTTTCATCACTGCTACACTGCATCCTGACTGGCTCGTCTCCTCCCCAAGACCCTTCTGTCAGGGGATGTCCACTTGTCTACAGATGGGCTTTGAGTCCCCACTCCACACTCCCCCTCATTCACAATGATGTGATTCTTTTGTTCTTTGATGGCTGATCTCTAATCACTTTGATACCTCGTGATCACACAGGCTATTGGATTTCTTCCATGTGGGCTTTGTTGCTTCTGAGCTAGATGGCCACTTGTTTACCTTCAAGCCTTTAACACCCCAGGCACTATCTCTTTTGATAGCCAGGCACCATCAGCTTTCTTCACCACATTTGCTTATGCACCCACTTGTCTTCAGCAATTGTATTGGGAAGGTGAGCACACAATGGTATGATTTTTTGTTCTTTAATGTCTGATATGTGATCCCTTCGAGCAGAAAGCAAATGTTTTGAGAACGATGATGGCAAACAAATGTACAAATGTGCTTGACACAATAGATGGATGGATAGATTGTGATAAGAGTTGTACGAGCCCCCAATAAAATGATTTTTTTAAAAAAGATAGGCTGAGTGGCCTGCCTTACACATGGAGGCCCCAGGCTTATAAGGTGCAGCTTCTCAGATGTTCATGAAACCCAGTTCCATGAGGAGATGGATGCTGAATGCGAGTCCCTGGACAGATCCCTATCTGGGTGCTCGGTTCAGGAAATCATGGTGTCTTTGTGAGGAATCACTCACATCCAGGGTGCGGGCGGTGGGGGAGCTTGTGCATATTCCATTTGAGATGGTGGAATGGTTTGGAAAACTGTAAGCCCTCCCTAATTTAGTTTGTTTTGAAGGGATTGGATTCATACAGCTGGGGTCTGAAAGTGCCCATCACTTAGCTCCCCGTGGTACCGAGAGTCTAGGGCTGCACAGACCCCCGCTGGCATGCCAGGGTCGCCAAGTGGTAGCAAGACGGAGACCCAGTTCAGCTCCTTTGCCACAGCCCATGTTGTCAGCCCAGCTCTGCCTGTTTCCATGGCACACACAGTTCTGTTTTTCTTTCTTTTCATTTGCTTGTGGGAGTCAGCTGCCAATGCTTCTACAGCCAGAAGGAAAACAAGACAGAAAAGCCAGCTGCCGTTGCGACAGCTCCAGCACACGGTCCCCCAAGTAAGCCCAGGTAGAGCTGTGCTTCGTAGGCATGACGGTGATTTTTTTTTTTTTAAAGTTGATGTCCAGTACTTTCTTCTGCTGAGGTACCCCTGGATCGATGGGAACCTTCCACCTTGACTCAGTCCCCCACCAGGGACTGAGATGACTGACCATTGGATTCCCCAGGGACACCCAACTAGCTAGAGATGTCCAAGCTCACCCTGACTGCTTGGGACAAATCAGACACTCTGACATATTGGGCAATTGTCACATATTTCAAGCGTCAGGGGATTTCTGTAGCATCTGCCCCCTTGGGTAAGGAATGACCTCCTCAGCTCAACCCCCCCCCCCCCAGGAGCCTTCCTTCACCCAGCTGGTCAGGCCCCCACTGGCCAGCACACGCGTGTAGGTTTTACCCTGTTCTCCATCCCTACCCCAAAGAGAAACCTCCATGGAGATGTTGGTGACCTAGAAACTTTGCATCTGACTTGGGACTGCTTGCTGCTCACACCTCTGCCAGACGACCCCTAAGGTCCTCATCTGCTCAGATAGGCTTCTCCCCTGCTCCATAAGGAGAATGACATCGCTGGCACATGAAAGCACACATCTGGTCAGGCATCCACTTGCCCGGTTGTTGCCAAGGCCCCAGGTGCCCGAGGATCTGAGTGAGGGGCTGGACAGGACACATGGAGGAGACCCAACCAATGATGCCATTTGGCCTTCATTCCATCTGAGCTCCTGCTCGCTCCTCCTGGCTCCTGCAACCGCTCCGGTGCCAGGTGCTGCATCTGTCCATCTCAGGTAGGAGGAAGCCAATCAAGTTTCAGGTCCCTCCCCCGTCCGCCTGCCACTCCTCCCTTCCTCTGCAGGGCTCTCCTGACTAGGTTCACAGAGAAGCAGATGGAAATGACGTTTGGCAGCCACAAGAGGCAGCGTCTGTGGAGCCCTGGGTCCTGCAAGCCCTGCACAGGGGCCTGCACATGGCGCAGGATCATGACAAACCCAGGTCTGAAGGCTCAAGGAGGTTGGGCAGAGAGGTGCTTGTGAATAAAAATGAGGAGGCCCCGCAAACTGCTTTTGCCCAAGGGCTGGTTTTAATGAACCTGTCCCTAATGAGTTGTCCCTGCAACTAGCTTCGGGCCTAAACAGATGAGGCAGGGATTCTGCTAAATTTTTGATAGGATTTGCACTGGTTTTATGAGAAAGCAGGCGGTAGAGGGAGTGCAAAGTTGGGTCATGAATCTTTTACGAGGCTGGATGGTTGTCCATCTTGTCAACCGGAATGGGAAGGACCTGGTTGCTAATAGAAACCCTGGCCTCAGCCCTGCGTAGTCACTTCACCAGGGCAGCTCATTTTGTCAGGGTGACTGAGTGATTTGTTGTTAGGAGTTTCCTGCCCCGCCCCCCCCTTCCTTTCCTTTCTTTCTTTCCCGATTCAGGACCTGGCCCGTGGCCTCCTAGAAGAATTCATCTTAAAACTCCATCAAGGAGATGACTTGAGTCATCGCCTGCCCCTGACGAATGGCCCGTTGTGGGACGCCAGTCCTCCTGGGGGTTTTGTACCATTCTCCCGTGATGTACTCTTTACCAGTTCCTGTCAACAAGCCCTGCCCCCCTAGTTCTGTGGCTGCAGAGGCCCCGACTGAAGAGAGACGGCCTTCCTGGTGCAGAAAAAGATGCCTTTCATGTATCTCCTGCTTGTCAGTTCTCGGGCTGAGCAACACGGATTTGATATCCCTCCTCCTTCTTTCTCTCCAGTCCTCCTCCTTTTCATACAAAAAGCTGCCAACAAGTAGCTTTCTCTGCCCTGAGCCACCTACCAAGGGGCAATTTTCTTGGTGGCTTAGAAGATTACCCAACTAGCTTGATCGGCGGCCTTTTTTTAATACTGACTGCCTGACTGGCCAACCCCTGCTTCTCCAGCTCACTGACTCCTTTTCACATGAATCGTATAATTGATTTAATAAATGCTGGCTTCGAGAGCATTTCTTTATGATTAGTGCTTTTCTACCTGCATTGTCTGCTCCTCCCCCTTGCCTCCTAAGCTGTCAGGTCAGCTTGGACTGGCCGTCTTGTTGTTGGTAGGTGTCATCAAGTCGGTCGGTCAGCTCCACCCCCTAGCAACCCTGTACAACAGAGGGAAGCATGCCTGGTCCTGTAGCACCCTCACAATCATGTCTACGTGATGGCCCGGTCCTGTAGCATCCTCACAATCATGTCTACATGATGACCCAGTCCTGTAGCACCCTCACAATCATGTCTACGTGATGGCCCTGTCCTTTAGCATCCTCACATCCATGTCTACGTGATGGCCCGGTCCTGTAGCATCCTCACAATCATGTCTACTTGATGGCCTGGTCCTGTAGCATCCCTACAATCATGTCTACGTGATGACCCAGTCCTGTAGCATCCTCACAATCATGTCTACGTGATGGCCCGGTCCTGTAGCACCCTCACAATCATGTCTACGTGATGGCCCTGTCCTTTAGCATCCTCACAACCATGTATATGTGATGGCCCGGTCCTGTAGCATCCTCACAATCATGTCTACGTGTGAGCCCACAGTGCAGCCACTGTGTCCGTCCATCTTGTTGAGGGTCATCTTCTTTGATGCCCCACCACTTTACCAAGCAGATGTCCTTCTCCAGGGACTGGACCCTCCTGATGACGCGTTCTAAGTACATGAGGTGAAGTCTTGCCATCCTTAATTTTAAGGATCATTCTGGCTGCCTGTCTTCCAAGAATGACTTGTTCATTCCGCTGGTAGTCTATGGTCTAGTCCATATTCTTCTCTGGAGCTATAATTCAACGGCCTTGGCTCTTCTACAGCCTTCCTCAGGGAGGCCAAGGCCCTTGAATTTTGCCAGACATGAACCCCAACAGCCTGATGAATGTGATAAGAAGTTCTATCCCATATATCTCTAGCTCATCTGTGCTTATTTTCTAGGGTATTGTGTGAATAAAATCTAAATGTCATAAGAATATATATATATATATATGATGTGGCTTTAAAAAGTTCACAGAAGAAATAAATGAGAGGTCAATGGAAAATTTCCAAGAACTTTTGTGTGTGTGTGTATATATACAGACAAGCAGATACCTTTCTAGGCTACATATATGAAGGTAAGACAAAAAAACATACGGCCACAAAATCATAGAAACCTTTCTTAAACACAAACAGCAACCCATGAAGCTACGGTTTCTGGACCGAGCCTTCACGCAGATTCAGACACCACTGAAGGAGGTGCTTCTGTGTCCCTTCCCCTTCCTTGAGGACTTCAGCACTCTCTGTTTACACAGATTTCACCCCCTCAAGGGACCCCAGATGCACCTAGTTCAAGGAACAGCCCGGAGGCTGAAGGTGTGGGCTGTGGTCTGGAGAGTGAGGTGGGGCGCTTGCCCAGGGTCTTGTAGCCCAGCCCTCGCTGCCCTCATGGAACAAGGTGGCCCAATGCTCTGATGGAAAAGGAAGGTCTCTGGACAGAGTTCTCGTCCGTTCTCTCTCCACTACGCTTTTCTGATGCTCTTAAAACTTCTTCCCAATTAGCCTTCACGGCTGTTTATGTAAACATTCTCAGCTCTTTCGAATTAAAGAAGAAGAAGAAGCAAACATCACCGTGCCCTTCTGAGTGGACCTCTGCCTCAGGACTCCTTGAGGTCCCCTCTCCTCCTCTCACAATGCTTGCTCTTCCAAAGTCTACTGTTGTCTGTGGGGCAGCCTTCCAGGGACCAGGTGGCAAAGCATCACTCATCTGGACGATGTCCACTGTCGCTTTGTTAAAAAGGTAATAGTAGCCTTGACCTCAACATCATTTATCTTCCTGGCAAGAAAAGTACTTTTTTAAGGCAGCCAGATGAGGCTAAGGCACCTGTGTTCCTGAGAGACCTTATCTGTTGCCACCCACAATCACAGAGACCCGTGAAAACACATTTTGTTAGGGATCTTCCCATCCCCGCATGAACTGGCATGCTGACAGCGGCACAGGCTGACCCAGCCTCACGTGTTTGCCCCATCCCGTGGACATGGACTCACATAGAGATGGACCGAGTCCCCGACTCCTACAAGTGCTAGCTCTCAGATGCTGATGTCAAGGCTGGAGGGTTGAACCCACCCAGTGGTAGCATGGAAGAAAGGCTTGGTGATCTACCTGCGCTAAGATCCCAGCCTAGGAACCGCTATGGAATGTAGTTCTGCGCGGAAACACATGGAGTCCCCATGAGTCAGAACTGACTCGATGGCAAAGGGTTTGGGGTGTGTGTGTGTGTGTGTGTGTATAGATAGATGGTTAGGTAAGTGGGTGAGTGGGTGGAGAGTTGCTGTTATTTCTTTCTATCGAGTTGGTGCCAACGCATAGTGACGTGATGTACAACAGAATGGAGCACTGCCCGCTCCTGTGTCACCCTCACCGTTGTTATGGTTGAGCCCATTGGTGCAGGCACTGTGCTTATCCATCTTGTTGAGCGTTTTAGATAGATAGGTATAAATATCTATATGTGTAAATATACATACATACATATGCACATATTATAAGTAAGCATAATTTTATAAAATAATTTATATTATAAATTATACTGTGAAATATTTTCTGTCAATATATTCATTATACATTGTACAATAAATTCTATTATGGCACTTCATAGGCTAATGAAATATATAATCCAATAATACGTTCCCTATAGATTACTTGATACATTATGTGTGTGTGTGTGTATGTAGGCGTTTCTCTACGTATACACTCCTCAAGGGAATGAATGCACAGACATGCATTCGTTGGAGGATTGCCCTTCCCCAGCTTGAAGCCATTTAAAGATGGCACCTTTTTCAAACCTCTCGAACGCGGCACACGCTAAGCATTAGCCACCAGGGCTCTGCGCTCCCTGTTTTACTGAGGGGAGACAGTCACACAGGACGAGCTGGCATGGGAAGGATCTTGGGGTGATCAGCAGGGAAGGGTTTGGGGTGAGCACAGGGAGCCCGAGCTCCCTGCAATGAGCCGCTGCTGACTTCCCATCATCGGTTGTTACAGCGTTTCTTTGTCTGCACTGAAGCCAAAGCCTCCGTCTACACCTTCAAGAGAATGCTTCCCATTTGTCTGTTGGGAAATAGTGGGAATTATGGCGTGTGTGTGTGTGTGTGTGTGTGTGTGTGTGTGTGTTGTGTGGTTGCTCCAGGTTAGATGTGTTAAGTTAAACAAGACCATATATATGCAAAACACTGAGTTATCACACACAATTAAGCCCACACTGCTCATGGTTAGCATTTCAGGTTATGGCTATGCAAATGCACAGGCGGGTCCATCCCGGGGCCTCAGAGCAGGAGAGGAGGTAAAGAAGGAAACCCGTTCCTGTCGGGTCCGTGGTTTAGATGAGAATTGTGAATGGTGGAAAGGAACTTGCTAGCAGGAAAAGCCAGAGAGCTTCAACACAGACTTGCACTCCTCCTTGTTCGTCCGTCAGTCACGACATCCCTCCACTTCTCTCTCCCTCCCTCCCTCCCTTCCTCCTTCCCTCCCTCCCTCCCTCCTTCCCATCATCTGGAGCCTTGGGGACCTCATGGGCACCAGCTCCATTAGAGGAAATGAAAGCAGAAATCACAATATTTGCCCTGGCTCGGCATAATTAGGACAAGCTTTTGAAAGTTGAAGAGGCTCATCAAATGAACTTCTCCAAATGCATTTGATGCAGCATGCACTAGTAGTGACAGGTCCATAAATCAAGCGGGTGTGTGGCCATCGGATTCAGAATATAAAATTCTCCGTGCCCCTCAGCTGGGCAGGCTCCATACTCTTCTTGGGATACAGAGAGACTTTCTCTCTGGTCTTGTGGAAATCCAGGGCACCAGGAGGTCCCCCGGGTGCTTCTGCAGTCTTTCCCCTGGCTTTGTCATCGGCATGACTTATAAAGACGCTCAAGGATGGATCACTTCAAAGTACACTGTGTACAATAGCTGATGTTGGTGGAGCTCAGTATTCATTCACAGAAATGGGTCCACAGACCCGTGTAGGACAAACCTTCTCCTTTAGAGGCAAGGCCTTTTCCAATTTATCACAGTGTATTATTGTCAAATCCGCTTCTGTGTCTGCCCCCCACCCATGGGGCCTCCATGCACAGTGCGATGATGCTTGCCTCGACTTTGGGAAATAGATCATTTTGGAAGTAGATCTCCAGGCCTTTCTTCCTTTCCTGGAAGCCGTTTACCTTGAAAGCAACCCACAAGCCTCCATTGCTGGCTGCCCGGTGGCTGTGCATGAGGTGCCCTGGCTGAGATCCAGGCCCTGATCTCCCAGAGACAAACACGAATCCTGCCGCTGAAACACCACCGCTGCCTTTGCTAATGCTGGATTGCCCTCCAGCCCCTTCCCAGTTCTCCCCTCGACAAGCCCATCCCGGGAGTGAAGGGGTGGTTTGGGTTGTGACCTCAGCCTGCCCAACAAGTTGTCCTCTGAACTCCCTGAAGTCCCAGGTGCTCCTTAGAAGCAAGAGATAAGTTTTCAGCAAGTTGTGTCCGAAGAGCCACATTCCAGTACTA
>NW_022103901.1:36060287-36077291 GCF_000313985.2 Echinops telfairi
GGACACTGGAAGAAATGAATGAGCATAGAACCCAGATTGTTACTAACCCACCCTCTCTACCACCCCGGAGTGATTTCCTGGGGCAATAGCCGGGCTGGAGAACAGGAAATTCAGGTGTGTGAGAAGGATGCTTTTTTCCTAGCTAGGATGAGAACACTGGGATTATCTAACACAGAAAGGATCGTAGAAGAGGGATGCAGGAGATGTTGAACCAAAGACAAACAAGAAGCAATGGAGTGGGGACTCCTTGAAGGGCACAGAACAAAGGTGAATGTATTCGACTGCCAGCCAAAGGCCGGTGGCTCCATCCTCCTCCAAAAGGCCTCTGAAGAAAGGACTGGAGATGTGCTCCTGAAAAAACTGGCCATCGAAAGCCCAGCGGAGCACACGTCTGCATCCAAACACACAGGGCTGCCATGAGTCGGCCGTGGCCCCATGTCACCTCTAATATGAAAGCCTGGGTAACATGAAAGGGAGGTGTAATGTGCACAGGAGAGGCATTTCCCGATCCTAAATGTTTCCATGGCTTCTTGTGGAGACCACCTTGAGCCCAGAGGGCCTGGAGGCCCAGCCCTTGGGGAAGATCACCAACCGAAACACCACTGTGAGACTGGAAGCAATGGACCCTAACTCCTCCTCCTCTGCCTCCTCGGGTTTCAGAAAGAGTTGACTTTATTTGGAAAGCCAGGAGCCCCTTCCTACGCAGGGGAGACACTTCATTTCCTGAATTCCTGATTTCTGGAATCAGTTCTGGAGCCTCTCTGTTTGACCTGCCTTTGAAAGACCTTTCTTTGGACTCCTCCCTTCGCCCAGGGTCCATGTTCCTTCTGGGTCTCTGCAGGATAGGGCGATGCTCTTCGCCAAACCCTGCAATGAATGAGCTTTCTCAGCGATCATGCAGGTCTCTAAGGTGTACCCTCCCGGGAGAAACAACCCTCCCACCCCCGGTGTGGTGTTGTTAGTGGTCAAGGTCACACCCACTGGTGGTGACCTTGTGGACCTTGTCCTGCTCTAGCCTCAGGTCTGCTCTTATGAGGATGGTGCCCATCCATCACATGGACAGGTCCTTCTTCTCCTTTGTTATTTTTAATGTTTTTTCAGTGGACCTGCACTTTGCCAGATGTGATTACCTTTTCTTGTCATTTGTCTTTCCTGGTGATGTGTCCTAAGTAACCCTGCCAAGATCTCTCTCCAGCTTTGCTTTGAAGGACCATTCTGGCTACATCTCTCCCAAGACCTGATTTAGTGCGTCCCTCTGTTGCATGTGGTGGCCGCGTTCCTGAACTACATGCATGGTGTAAACCATTCAGGAGCTTAGCTGCCAGTCCCAAGGCTGCAGGTTCCAGTCCACAGAAGCACCTCAGCAGAACAACTCAGGGGTGTGCTTCGGAAACATTGGCCACTGAACCCCCTGTGGGTCACAACTCGACTCTGACACCGGGCATCACCGGGAGTCGACATGAATTAGGCATCTTTAATCTGGTGATTGGCTTATTACCATTGCATTCCTTGAAATCTCAAGCCCCCCACTCTCCATCCCCTTAGACCAGCGGTTCTCAACCTGTGGGTCGCAACTCCTTTGGGGGTCGAATGACCCTTTCACAGCGGTTGCACAACTCATAACAGTAGCAAAATGACAATGATGAAGTAGCAACGAAAATAAGTTTATGTTTGGGGGGTCACCCCCACATGAGGAACTCTATAAAAGGGTCACGGCATTAGGAAGGTTGAGAACCACTGCCGTAGACGTTCAACTCTCTTAATATTGCGGTGGTACATCCCCACTCCCTAGAGCAGTGCCCAAGACATCCTAGACTCTCGGTAAGAATCTGTGGAATAGATCTATTTCACCAGGGACAAAGGCAGGAGCTCTCCTTTTGCTTTGTTTTGTTTTTACCCAACAAGGGACAACACCAGCTCTGTGGCAGAAAAGAAGAATGCCGCTGGGTGTTTGGTCTGAAGGTGTCTGCGAGGGCAGGTCTGAGCCGTGAGGGCATTGGAGGCGTGGGAGGAGAGATGCTATTAAAACCCGAGAGCTTGGAGAACTAGAGAACTGTGTCTCAGGCTGTGATCCAAGGGCTGCGTCGAGGCCGAGTGGAGACAAGACCCTGGAGGAGGGTGATTTGTGCCGTGGGCAGGGTTGTTGCACCCTACCATCTGGGCGGCTGGCCTGCCAGGTCTGGAGGGAGGATGGAAGAGAACAAGTGGAGAAAGGGACACTGTGCTTAGGTAGCCCCGAGGGGATTGTCAAAAAAGGGTGGGAGAAGAAAATGGAAAGCACAGAAGGGAGGAAGCTGGGGGAGGAAGAAAAGAACAAAAATGGAGGAAGTCTGGGAGGAAAGGAAAGGAGAGTAAAGGAGAGAGGGAGTCAGGGAAGGGAAGAGGGAGAGTCGGAGGCATGGGGGAGGAGAGATGGAGCAAGGGAAGGTGGGGAGGAAGAGAGGAAGGAAGAAGTGGAGGAAAGAAGGAGGGAAGAGGAAGGAGGGCGGAAGGGAGAGGGGGAAAGAAGGAAGGAAGGAAAGAAACCAGGAAGCCAACCAGCCAAAAGAGTCCATACGGGAGGGGCTCGCTGAGAACCAGTCCAAGCAGAAGGGAGACCACATTCTGCATCGACCGACCAGCCACAGTGGAGCTTACTCTTGGTCACATAGACCCATGCCCCATAGAAGGACAGCGTGCCCAGTCCTGCGCCGCCTTCATAATTGTTGGCGCCCTGTCTATTGTGGGTGCCTTCCAAGCTCAGGGGCTCTGTGGTGCTCCCTAGGGTTGCTGTGGGTCATTTCAGATGGTCATGACTGGACTCTTCTTCCCAATGTGTCTTGGGCTGGAAGCTCTACTGCCACCTGCCCACCCTGGGTGGCCCTGCTGGAATTTGAAGTACTGGAGGCACAGCCGCCAGCATCACAGCCACACACAAACTGTGACAGTATGGCTGACTGGGCCAGCAGGTGGTTGACGGGGACAGTTTAGGAAAGTGGAGGGCAAAGAAAGCCCTGGTCCTTCGACTTGGCTAGCCGAGACAGTGTATGAGTTAAGTTGGGTGGGGCAAATCATTTCTCCTGACATTTGTGACCCTAATTGGGACATCCTTAGTGCCTTCTGGTGACACATTGGGCTAAGTATTGGACTGCCATCCTCTGAAGCTCAGCAGCTCAAACCCCCAAATCCTTTGAGGGAGAAAGAGGAGGCTGTCTGTGCCTGGAGGAGTCATGGTCTTGGAACCCCGTGGAGCAGTTCTAGTCCGCCCTATAAGAGCGTTGTGAGTTAGGATGGATCCAATGGCAATGGGTCTTTGGGGGCAGCTTTACTGGCTTTTTGGTTCCGTGGTAGCAACCTTGCCTTCCATACAGAAGGCCTGTGCTCAGTCCCCAACCAGTGCACCTCCCGTCTTGTAGACTGTAGATGTCACGTGTAGTAATCACCCCTTAACAGGTGGACATTGGTATGTAGCTGGGATGCAGGTTGTAGCAGAGCTTCCAGACTAAGACTAGGAAGTCTGGCGATGTCCTAGTCATTTAAGATTCGTCCTTGAAAACCCAGTGGGTCACAATGGTCTGATCATGGGATGGCACAGGACCGGGGAGTGTTTTGCTCTATCCATGAAGTCATCAAGAGTTGGGGGCCAAGGAGACAGTAAGTCAATAACATCTCAACAGTGTATTCACTTCTAAGTTCAAAACGCTGGCCCTGGGCACCCAGCATTTAGACCCAACATGAGCTGCGGCTGTTCCCTTAGACTGGGCAGTGTGGACTGTTGATGTCAGACCTACCTGCAGTTAATGGAGTTGCTGGCTTCTCTTCTCGTGGTCACTTGCCCCGAGAGTGGCTCCCGGCCCCATTCTTGGGAAGGAAACATTTATTTCCCATCTCGGAGAGCCAGCACCAAACACTCGTCGGCTTCAGCTGAGATCACTCCTGCTCACCTCCCAATTCCCTAATCTAATCTAACTCGGTGGGGTTTGTGGGAGTTCCTTTAAGCAGCTGAAGCTGTGCTATAATTGTTACATGGGCCAGGAGCAATGTGTACCATCTGAGTATGGGGTACAGGGAGGGGGTGGGGGAAGTGGAGAGAGAGAGACCGAGAGTGAGTGGGTGGGTGGGTGGGTGGGTGAGTGAGTGAGTGACAGAGAGAAAGAATGAGTAAGAGAGTGAGACAGACAGAAAGAGAGACAGAGACCTACAGACAGACAGAGACAGAACAGAGCACCACATGGAGAGAGGGAGGGAGGGAGGGAGGGAAAGAGGATAGAGAGAGACAGATCTGGAAAGAGACAGAGGCAGGGAAAGAGAGAAAGAACAAGGAGAGAGAGGGAGGGAGGGAAGGAGAGAGAGAAAGGGAAAAAAATAACAGAGAAAGAGACTAGCACGTCGTCAGCAAATGGTTTCTGGTTGATCTGAGCGTGACTTGGGTTGGAGTTGGCTGTTTGGATTTATGCTGTTGGTGAACATGTACGAGCAAATTCATTCTCCCGTCAGTGGTTCAGGCACAAACCTACTCCACGACACCCATTAGAGCCATTCTGTCTTTGTGTGCTTCTCCTGTCCCCACCCCCTGATGACTCCCCTACTTCCCTGTCCCTTCGTGCCTTCTCCTCTTGGGTTTTGTGCCAGTCTTGCAGAATTGACCATTTACAGGAGCACATCGTTCATGGGTGATGTGGTTTTATGTCTATTATTTGGCTGGTGGAAACGGGTCTGTCCTGGGTGTCTTCTGCTTCTAGTGGAAATGCTGTCCTGGGGCAGGAGTCTGAGGTTCTTCTAATCCCATCTTTTCCAAAGTGGGCAATACCAGCCCGTGGGGCATGCCATAACAATCCACAGGGGCTGCGAACGCAGACACCTATACATTCTCTTGGATGACGGCCCAGAGTAAGAACATTTTTCATTGCCAGGGGAGCTCTGAGTCATTTTTTGTTTCCTGCTAAGGGAGAATTAGGTGAAATAAGTTAGGGAACCTGTGCTTTTGTCTCTTTTGGACTATTTAGGACACTGTGAGGAGGGTGCAAGACAGGACCATCGGGGTTTCATCTCTTGGGGGTAGATAGGGTCACTCTGGGTGGGAAATGGATGTGATGGCAGCTAATAACAACTGCAATGACTTTTCATTTGAATTCTGTCCTACATTCTTTACCCCTTCTGACTGGGGCCTTCTGGTGAGGTCCTGGTCAGAGTCATGGGTCGTGGTAGCAGGGCACCATCTAGTTCTTCTGGTCTCAGGTTAGAGGAGGCTGTGAGATTGGGTCATTGATCCTGAGTCTTGGGTTTCCTTCTGTTTCCTTTGCTCTAGAGATCAGGAGATCAGTAGTTACTTCTTAGATGTCCACTCCTAGGCTTTGAAGATCCTAGAGGTGACTCATCAAACGAGGGAGCAGAACATGATCTTCATAAACTGTCAACTCCTGATTGTCTCCCAAGGCTGTGGTTTTCAGCCTTCAAGTCCAGTCGTCCAGTCCCAGTGCCTTGGTCATTTCTATAAGTACCCCTCTTCTGAAAGTCCCTGGAAAAATGGAATCTGGTGTACCCCTGTATGATCTCCCTCACCTATTTAGCAACATCTTACCTATGTACCTATTCATAAAATATTGTTTGTTGTTATTCTTGTTGCAGGAGTACATAAGGTACATTGTTTAAAACAACAACAAATAACTCACTGCCATAGAGGGGATTCTGACTCATTGCAATGCAACAGGACAAGGTAGACTGCTCC
Organism: Echinops telfairi; assembly: GCF_000313985.2. NCBI lineage: Eukaryota > Metazoa > Chordata > Mammalia > Afrosoricida > Tenrecidae > Echinops > Echinops telfairi. The sequence continues at coordinate 36,065,995 of NW_022103901.1, forward strand.
TACGAGTTTCCAAGACTGTTACTCTTTATGGGAGTAGAAAGTCTCATCTTTCTCCCTTAGAGCAGCTGGTGGTTTTGAACTGCTAACCTTGTGGTTAGCAGCCTAATGCAAAAAAGCAAAGCAAAATACATGTAACTCTTTGCATCTTCCCGTGCCTTGGCCATGTGGTGCAAATGTTTCCATTCTGTTTTGCCTTTCCCCATCAGCATAATTAACCCTTTGTACTCCCTAGTTACTGGCTTCTCCTCTACGACCACCCACCCCACCCCTAATCAAAGACTGCTTCTCTCTGTGTGTAAACTCATTGTTGACTTTCTAGAGGGGTGGTGTCACATATATTTGTCCTTTGGTGACCGACTAATCTCTCTCAGCATAATGTGCTCCAGATTCACCCAGGCTGCGAGGTGTTTCACAGATGCATCGTCCTTCTTCAGTGCAGTATTGTATTCCGTTGTGTGTACGCACCACAGTTAGTGCATTCCGTGTATCCATTGGTGTTGTTTCCATCTTTCTGCTATTGTACATGATACCGCGATGGACATGGGTGCACATGCATCTATTTGTGTAGCTGCTCTTACTCCTCTCGGGTGTATACCAAGGAGCACGATTGCCAGGCCACATAACTTCTTAAGGACTCCCCATATGGGTCCCTTATTGCTTGTCTCATTCTGCTGCCAGACCCGCTGCAAAGGAGAATTCCACTTGCCCCCTCAGACCTGCCCCCTGCACTTGGTGGCCTCTGTTTTACTTATTTTGATCAGTGTCATTATGGCCTGGGTGAGATGGTATCATGTTGGCATTTCTCTTTTTTAATCATTTTATTGGGGGCTCGTCCAACTCTTATCACAATCCATACATATATCCATCGTGGCAAGCACATTTCTGCATTTGTTGCCATCATCCTTCTCCTTGGTATGAGCTCCTCGTTTTTCTTTCAACTGCTTTGAAATAAATGAATTGGACTTGAATCCCTCTGTGTTGGCCAGCTGTGGATTGCATGCCTCTCCTCGTGTCTTCTTTGGCAACGAGTCTGCTCATGTCACTTACCCATTTTTTCTTTGGATTGTTTGTCACTTTATTGATGAGGTGACAGACCTTTCTGTCTATTTTAGAGATTAGGCCCTTGTCAGATATGTCTCTTCAGTTTTCCCACCATTCTGGCAAGAAAGGCAAAACTTCATCTTACAGACTTTGGACACGTCGTCAGGAGAGACCAGTCCCTGGAGAAGGACGTCCCATTTGATGAAGTTAAGTAAAGAGGCAGTGAAAGAGGAAAGCCCCAGGGAGATGGGGGGACACAGTGGCTGCACCCTGGGCGCAGGCACAGGGACAAGGGTGAGGCTGGTGCAGGACGGGCAGTGTTTCAGTCTGTTGTGCGCGGGGTCGCTATGAATTGGAACCAACTCAACGCCATCTAACGACAAGTGTTTAGTGTTTAGAAGGTCCCCATTACTCAATTTTTCTGGCATTTGTGCAGTTTCAGTTGTGTCTGCTCATCAATTTAAGCCACGAATTCAGGTCTCTAGGCTTGTCTCTGCCCTGTCTTCCATGAACTTTATGGTTTTAGAATCCAGGTGTTAGACACGTTGGGGTTTCCATTTTGTGTATGGTGGGAGTTACAGATCGGGTCTCATCTGTTCTGCAGATGGCTGTTCCATGTGTGGAGACTATGTCTCCCCACTTACTGGACTTTGGCCCTTTCTTGAAGGTCAGCTGTCTGCAGGAGGATGGATTTACTTCTGAGTTCTCATTTCTGTTCCCTTGATTTATGTGGTGATTACATAGCCAGGAGCAGGCCACTTTGACCACCTAGCTGTTCTGAGAGGAGGCAGTGTGGAAAGAGTCCCATTACATTACCAAGGCAATATAACTGAAGAGTGGCCTTGGAGCCACAAGAGCAATGCGGCTTTAGGACAATGTCCAAGCATCAGGGACTGTGCTGTGGCACTGCGGAGGGAACAGCTGAGTCACAGGCTGCCGGTGGCTGTAACTGGTATATCCACAGCAATATGGATGGGCTGTCAGCCCTCCAGCTGGTACAGTTACAGTATTTTAGTCATACTCAGTTTAGGGAAACGACTTACATCGCCTGACAGTCTCCAGGGCCAGGAATGCGTCTTGGGAGAAGGGATCAGGCCCTCAAAGTGGTCTGGAGGGCCTAAGGCCTGCCAACCTTCCAGGTGCTGCCTTGTCCCTGATTCTCCCTGGGTGACCCTTGCCTCATCTCCCACGAGGTGGTTCTCTGGCCTTGGGATACCAATGTTTGTCCTTAGCCTGTCAGGGGAACACTGGGATTTCACCGTGTGACTGATAGCACTGGAAATTAAAGAAGAGAGCCCTCAAAGGGGTGGATGGAGCTCAAGCCGAGGAACTATTGTGAGGCTGTCCCAGGACCTGGCCGTGTTTCCTTCTGTTGTGCACGGGGTTACTACGGGTGGGAATGACTCGATGGCACCTAAAAGCTATATGTATGTGCGTATATCTCTACCTATACAAAGACCCCGGGTGGTGTATTGGTTCTGAGTTCAGCTGTGATCTGCATGGTCGGCAGTTCAAAACCACCAGCCACTCCTAGGGAGAAAGCCTGGGCTTCCTCCTCCTGTAAACAGTTAAAGTCTCAGAAACCCACAGGGGTTGCTATGAGTTGGCCTCCACTCTCTCCGTACATCTTTAAACACACCGCCATCAAGTTCATTCTGATGCGTTGTCACTTGAGAGCACAAAGCAGAAGTTTCTCTTTGGGTCTCTGGGCTGACAATCTTTACAGAAACAGAATGCCTCATCTTTCCCCTGTAGAGCGGACTGGGGTAGTCAGATAGCTGAGCTTGTGGTTAGCAACCCAGCGCATAACACACTAAGCTACCACACATACGTACATATAATAACTAAATATGTATCCATATACATGCACATATACAACAACCAAATATGTATATTTATGCTTAGCTTTATGTAAACAACTAAGGAAATAGCAACATCCCAGGCCCAACACCTTACCTGTCTGCAGGTATGCACTCTTTTTTTCCGTATTCACAGCACGGGATGCGTTGAGCACGTTCTCTGTGGGCTGAGGTTGAAAAGTGAACAGAAAGCACACAGTCTCCGGCTCCGGGGCTCTCAAAGTCTGGTTGCTCTGAGTGCATCCAGTGCGTTAAGAACCGGGGACAGAGCCACGGCAGCAGCCGGGTCTCGCCGAGAGAAGCTCAAGGCTTCACCAGGAATCGCCCGTCGGCTCCTGTGGCCGCGTGTCGTAGGTCGATTCCAACTCAAAGTGGCCCCAGGTGATGGTGGGACTTCTCCATGAGGGACTCTAGGCTTTCGTCCTTCTGGGAACAGATGGTGGATGCAGACAGCTGTGTCCCTCTCCCCCAGAGAAGCAGGGAGGCTTTGAACTACCAACCCTTCAGTTGATAGCCAAGAATGTAGCTGCTATACCACCAGCCTTCGTATGGTCTCTAGTGTGTGTCTGTCTGTCTGATGGAGGAGAGGTGGTCAACGAATCACAAAAACATATGGAAAGTTCCAGAATAATGACAAGAGTGATGGTCTCGGAAACCCACAGGGGCAGTTCTACCTTGTCCTAGAGGGCCGCCGTGAGTCAGCATCGACATGATGGCAGTGAGTTGAGTTCGCTTTGACAGTTCCCTCCCAAAGGACCAATTCAAGAGGACTTTGCTGGTCAGTCTCATTCCACACTGACTGTGGAGCCCAGTGTGCGAGGGTTGTGTGTGCTGATGCTAGCGGGCAGGTCAGTGACGGGAACCCACCAGTCACCCCTGGGAGCAAAGACCTGCAGTCTATTCTCCTAGAGATGGCAGCATGGGAAATGCCCCAGGGCCATTCTTCCCTGTCACATGGACGCCCTCGGTGACATGTTGGAGTGGGGGACACACAGGCACGTGCACACCCCTTCATGTTGAGACACCTCACCTCACATTGGTTCCTCTGCTGGCTTCACTAGCTCGGCGGTGGCCGCTTTCCTCATTCTGTGACCTTGACCAAATCCCTGGCCAGTCTCTGTCCCCGTTTGCCTTTTGGTCTCTCTTTCCTTTTTACTATTTGTTACGGTAAAGTGGGTGTGTGCCTGTGTGTACACCAGCTATTCTACCAACCCTGACTCACAGTGACAGCACTCACCCCAACCCTGTGTATCAGCATGGAATTTCGATGGCTGATATTTGGAAGTTGATAGGCAGGTCTTTCTTCTGATGCACTCTGAATGTGTTCAAACTTTCAATCTTTCTGGTAGCACTCGAGTACTTTAACCTTAACATCATGCAGGGAACACACATGCACACACACACACACACACACACACGCACACAGAAATAAAACTTCCTAAAGCTTATTCAGTGATATGAGTTATATTCACTGTGCTGTTTGATCTTAACCACTGCCTCATTCCTGAAGTTCTCATTGTCACCCCAAAAGAAACTCCATCCTCTGGGGCACCCTCCCCCATTCCCTCCTCCTCCAGCCCCTGCTAACCTCACATCGACTTCTTTCGACCTGGACTTGCCTACGTTGGGGGCCACCCACAAGTGGACCCTTGGTTGTGAACACCCTTTGGGAACTCTTTTCAATAGCCACCATCCTCTTCCTGGTCCAGGGGCTTCATTCGGCTTTTCTCGGCAGGTCCCTTTCTGGTTGTTGCCTGACCATCTGAAGCCAGCCCCCCCCCACCCCACCTGCTGTCATCCTGACCATATCCCTTGCAAACATGTGCCCCCCCCCCCTCATCTTCAAGCTAAAGGATCTGCATGCACAGCTTCCCAAAGTAAAGACCCCCAGCTTTCCTGAGAACTACCAGGCCCCTCCGGCCCCATTGTTCCCCCCTCCCAGGCCCTCCAACCCTCATTGTCTTCTGCCACAAGACCTGCTATGTTTTCCTTCACTGAATGACTTTCAGCCACACAATCTATCACTGTCTGATGCACCGTATGTTGAAATTGTGATTTGCTTGTGACCTCTCGCCTCTGGTATGCAATGTATACTGCGGTAAAGATTTTAGTTTGCTTTTCTGTTGCTGTATCCTTGTGATGTCTGTCAGGCAGTCGGCATTTATGAAATGTTTGCTGAATGGAACTAACCAAAGAGTGGGTGTGTGGATGGGTGGGATTAAAGAAAGGAGGGAGGAGGATGGATGTACAGACAGATGGGTGGGAAGATGGATGAGTGGCTGGGTGGATGGAAGGTAGGGAAGAAGAAAGGGAGGGAGTAAGGGAAAGAAAGTACAAAGGACAGATGGATGGGGAGATGCATGACTGGATGGCAGGAGGGAAGGACAGATGGGAAGATGGATGAGTGGAGGGATGAGAGGAAAAAGAGGTATTGGGGTGAGTGAATGGATGCACGGAGGAGTGGATGGGTAGATGTGTAGTTTTGTAGATGGATGGATGAATGGATGGATGGAAGATAGATAAAAAGGATAGAAATGTGGGTGAGTGGATGGGTGGATGGGAGGAAGTAAGGAAGAGAAAAGGTGAAGGAAGAAATGAAGGACAGATGGGTGGAGAGATGAGATGAGTGATGAAAGGAACATGGATGGGTATTTGGGTGGATGGATGGATGGATGGATGGATGGATGGATGGATGGGTACATGGGTAGATGGGTAGTTTTGTGACTGAATGAATGTTTGCATGGATGGAAGGACAGATGGATTGGAAGGTGAATGGATGGGTAGATGGATAGAGGTGTGCATGAATGAATTAAACCTTGGATTTTAATATCTATGAACTCCCTGGATGAAGCAAACAACCATATACACTTGGCAGCTAACTTCCAAACTGGTGGTTTGAGAAGTATCCAGAAGCACTCCAAAGAAAGGCCTTGTACTCTACCACTGGAGAAGCTAGGCAGTCACTGCAAACACCACGGAGCCCACTGCTACTCGGACACACACAGGATCGCCGTGCCTCAGGGCCGGCTCTAATTCAAATGGGATTTTTATTGTGTTTTTCATTTCAGAAATAGTATCTCCTTTTGAGACTTTGGGTTTTGGATGTACAATCATGATTATGACATTGGGAGACAAACTCTCCGGGCAAAGTCCAGAGGTCCTCGCATCTTGCTTGGTTTGGGAATGTGTGCGGAGATAGGATTGCTTCTGTCCTTCCCTCCTTCTCTAGCTGGTGGGGACTTGGGGCGAAGCGCGACTTCCCAGAGGACTGGCAGGGGAAGAGATGATAGGAAACCCTAGCCACCAATGATTGCACTTTCCATGCTTCCAGAGAGAGGGTGGTATCTAATTTGTGGGACAGTTCAAAAATTTCAGCTGCAATTGGAACACTTATTAGTGAGATGGCAAACGTTCAGCTTGGATTCCAGGGCACAGTTTTAGATTCAGCCATTCTGCTGTGTTGTGTCTGTAACTCATGGAAATGTTGTAGAAATGGCCATAAACTTGGCATTCTCAATAATTGCTTGCACCTGGAAATCACACCAAACACCCTTTGGCAGATCCTGTTTCGTTTGGAAAATATAATCACCACAGTTCTAGACTTAACTTTTATTCTTGTCCAGTCTTCTGTTAAAAGTTCTATCAACCTCACATCATGTAATCCATTATTTTGTTTATCAACTTACTGGATGACTTCTGCATTCTGTTTATAGTTATCTAAAGACAGGAATTGTGCTTAAATGGCTTATAAGTCGGATACTCTATTGCTGCAAATATTAAAAGCATCATTAAATGTGGGAGGGGGGAGTGGAGTTGATACCAAGGGCTCAAGTAGAAAGAAATTGTTTTGGAAATGTTGATGGCAACATATGTACAAGAGTGCTTAATACTATTGAATGATGGATTGTTATAAGATTTATAAGAGCCCCCCGATAAAATGATTAAATTTTTTTTAAAAAGTCATTTCCACAAGGATATGTATGGCCTCCCTTCAAAGACCATCATTGTTAAGTACCAATCAAGGTGCCTTGAGCTCCTAGGGACCCTTGTGCAGCAGAAGGCAACACTGCTCTGTCCTGCACCATCCTCACAGCCAGCGCGATGTCTGAGCCCAGTGTTGCAGCCACTGTGCCAATTGATCTCCCCGAGGCTCCTTTTTTTTCACTGCCCCTCGACTTCAAAGAATGCAAGAGGCGAAGTCGTTCTGCTGGGATTCTTGCGGTTAGGTAACTCAGTCCCGACTTGTGGCCACCTGGTCCTGTGCCAGCCTGACATTCAATGCTTGAGACCCTTGTGGCAGCCACTGTGTCAACCCATCTGCTGGAAGGTTTTCCTGATTGTCACACTTAACCATTGCACCAGCCAGTGCCCCTTGAACCCAGCATAACAAAAAACCAACAAAAAATACACCTACCACTACACTCCTCTGTGGGAGAAAGACAGGACTTTCTACTCCCATAAAGAATCATAGTCTTGGAAACCCACGGGGGTAGCTCTACGCTGTCTTATGAGTTTGCTAGGAGCATCAGCTTGACGGCAGTGAGTGACTGACAGCCCTTTGGAAAGCACTGCTCTGGGTGGGATGGGGTGGTTATAAGTGGGCACATCCTTGATGGCTGGTTGCTTGGTTACTACTACTTTCACTTTGGTTCAAGTCCAACGCCTAACAGCTCTGTAAATCAGAGCACAACAGCCTTCTAGGCTTTCCCAGCCCGCTCCTTTCCCTGGAAGCATCTGTCTCATCCTTCTCTCTCAGAGTAGCCACTGGCTTCAAACCACCGACCTCTCAGTTTACAGCCCTACGTCACCCCCCAGGCTCCAAGGCTTAGTTCTCTGTGAGGCAGGGGTGTGATGTCTCAGAGGCCACCCCCTTAATCTGCCTGTCTGTCCACCCTGTCAGAGAAACAAACTAACTCAAACTCACTGTCATTGAGTCCCCGGCGACTCACAGAGATCCTCTGGGTTTCTGAGACTGTCACTCTTCCCGGGAGTGGTTGACCCTGCAACAAGTTAGGAGAGAGATTTCCTTAACCCCGGGGCACATTCAGCCCCTAGAATGTGGGAGAAGGTGATCAAAGAGAAAGGGCCAGGGCATGGAGTTTGGAATCAAAGGGACACTCGTTCTCTACTCAGCCTTGTCGCTCACTAGCTCGACACTTTGGGTGAGATCATTCAATTGTCAGCCATGGCCTGATAGTAGACATAGCTGGATACCTGAGTCTAGTGGGTAAGGGAGGTTCTGCCCATACAGAGCAGTGGAGATGAGAACTCAGGTGTGTCTGTCCATCAGGAGCCTGAAGCTCCTACCTACGATCTACCTTCAGCCCCTTCCCATCATGCACCTGTAGCCCCTTCCCCACCACCCACCTGCAGCCTCTGTGGAGCAGGCATCTGTAGCATCTCCCCACCATGCACCTGCAGCCCTTACCGATTATGCACCTGCAGCACCTGCAGCTCAGTCCTGCTCCATTCCCTTTGGGAACCCCTGATGCGTGCTGTGTTGGGCTTTGTCCCCTAGAACGTCCCCCTTTATTTCCTCCGAGCACTATTCACAGCCCATGTAAGAAGCCTACTCCGAGTCAGCTCAAGGACTCCGGCGTTGCATTTGACTCAACCTGGCCATACTTTGTGCATGTTGGTTAATAGGTCACTGCTAAGCGGAAAACCTTCCGATGGAATCCAGTCGACATGCAGCAAGCGAGGTGGAAGGAAGATGCCTAATTCTGGCTGCTTAGCCGCTGAGCTGCTAAGGGCAGAATCGGCTTAGCTGCTTGCAAAATAAGCGAGCATCACACAAGTTGGTTGAGCTGGCAAGAAGGTAACAAGCTGTGTGCGAAAACCCTGGGATTAAAGCTTCCCGGCAAAATTGCTTGGTGCACAGGATCAAACAGGCTGCACAGGGAGAGAGACAATGAGCAGGCTCCCGCCCGCACACCCCGCGCGACCTTTCCTGGGGGGAACACCCCAGAGAGGAGATGCTCTGGCGCCTTATCAAAAAATAAGGTTGTGCTTTAGATTATAATTAAAACAATAAATTCTTCTCCCCTGCGCTGTTCCTGATTAGATTGTTGACACTGTGTCAAGCTGCTGCGGAGATAAACGCGCGCCACCTCGCCCGTCAGCCACACTGGCTGCGTTGAATCCCTTGCATGATGTTGGATTTTTATAGGACAACTTGCAAATCACACCTTGAGGTCCCCGGCCTCCAATTTCTCTGACAAGGTATCCACACCGACGCACTCAGCCCTCTCAGGGTGGGAGCAACTTCATCAGGGTGGGTGACGGAGGGAGGGTCTCAAGGCCACCACTTGGGAGCCTGAGTCAGTGGTTTGTCAGTGAAAGCCAGGTGACTCCAGACATTTCAGAGACCCTAAAGAGGGCTGGTTGTAGACTGTCACTCATGGGGTAGGATTAGCCCGGTGGCATAGGACACAACCCCTCAGCAGGGATTCCATGGTTTCTGGAGTCTGTGGTGGCATAGTGGTTACTCGTTGGGCTGCTAAATGCAAGGTCAGAAGTTTGAAACCACCATCCGCTCCTTGAGAGAAAGTGGAGGCTTTCTACTCTCACAAAGAGTTCTCGTCTCGGAAACCCACAGAGGCAGTTCTACATGGGGTTAGAGGGTCTGATGGGGCTGCTGTCAGCTGGGATCAACTTGATTACCATGTGTTCGGTTTCTTATTTGGAATCTCTGTGTGCCCAAATGGATAAGAGCTCTGCTGCTCGCCAGAAGATTGGTGAGTCCAAATGGCACAGAGATGCCTCAGAAGAAAGGACTGGCCACCGATTTCCGAAAGATCTCTGCTCTTGGGAACCCAATGACTGCAGGTCTACACTGAGGCACCTGGGCTATCCACCACAACTCACTAGAAATGCCTGCTTCCGAAAGTGTTACCGCCTTGGGAACCCAAGGCTCAGGTCTACTCAGCCCTGTAGTGGTGTTGTGAACCAGAAAGTGTTACCACCCTGGAAACCCCAAGTCTCAGGTCTCCTCTGTCCTATCGCATCCCTGGGAGTCCGAATTGTTCTTGCACACGAGCCCTTGTGGTCGTCTCTGTCATTGATTGCTCAGCTGCCCACTGAAAGGTCGGTGCTTCAGACTCACCTGCTGCTCGGAGGAAGAAAGGTGTGGCAATATGCTTCCATAGAGGTGACTGCTTGGAAGCCCGTCGGCCACTGTGAATAGGAATCGACTTGAAGTCACTGGGTTTAACCCATCACATACACAAATCGTTCCGTTGTCCTTCTCCCCGGGCTGCCTTTGCGAAGGACATTTTGTATCTGAGAGCTCTGAGATGTGCTGGCCTGGCAGGTATGCCGTATGAAGGAAACGGCTGGGATAGATTCCCCAAAGTCCACGCATTTTCACTGAGGGGTAGATGTTGCCACATTGCCTAGGAGTTGGGATACACACGTGCTACCGTAACTTGCTTTAGTTGTTGTGAAAGAAATGTCCTTTACACCAAGCAGCGGTTTCGCTTAATAAAGGACATGGCATAGTGGGTTATATATACTGGGCTGCTAAGCACTGCAGGTCAGCAGTTCGAAACCACCAGTTGCTCTGCAGCAGAAAGATGAGGCTTTGTGCTCTGTGTAAGAGTTCCAGTCTGGGAAACCCTGTCCAGATGGTTCTACCCTGTCCTAGACAGTCACTAGGAGTCAGGATTTACTCGATGGCAGTGAGCTTGGTTTGGGTTTGGAGTAAAGAACCTCTTCCTTGAGCCTGGTGCTTGTTTGAAGAACCCTCTCTTTGGAGTGCAGTTGACAGTCGCCCTTGAAAGAGTCGGTAGCAAGGTTGGACGGCAGTGTGTGTTAATAGAGGAAGACGGCCTCTGGACAGGAGGATGAGAATGGTTTTGCAACTCAAAGGATGGAGAACATGCTGAATTGATAAGTATTCTGCTGCTAATTTTCAAAAAACAATATGTGGATATAACGATAGCTCTACATACCAAGAGAGGGACAGAGAGGCAGGGAGTTGGGCGTAGAAACCGGCTCCCCGCTCCAGATCCGTAGGTATTTTCAAGGGATGAGTCATGGTGTTCCCTAATTTATAATAAACACTGAGAAGGTAACAGAAAGGACGCCTTTCCCCATGAGCTGTGCATATCAGATCAAAACAGGGAGGCTCCAGAGACGGGGGACTCAAACCCAATTTGAAAGTCTGTCCACTGACTTGCCCTAGATGGGTGTGTTTAAAGTAGAAGTGATAGAGCGGTCAAGGCCTCCCGTCTCTTCCCCTTAAGGGTGATGCATGATGCTCTGTGCTTTGGGAGCGCCGTGGTCTGACCCACTGCTCAGCTGTCACTCCTGCTGGGGAGCGGTGTCACAGAATTGGCATGCCCTAATTCCTTGGCATTTCCTCCTTCCAGGGGTCTTGCAGACAGAAGACACTAG
>NW_022103901.1:36077829-36083870 GCF_000313985.2 Echinops telfairi
TGGCTGCTAACTGCAAGGTCAGCATTTTGAGCACGTCCACCGGTCACTGTGTCCATCCATCTCATCGGGGGCCTTTCTCTTTTTCGCTGTGCCTCCACTTTGCCAAGCATGACGTCCTTCTACAGGGACTGGTCTCTCCTGACCACATGGGCAAAGTCTGTGAGAGGAAGTCTAGCCATCTTTGTCTCTAAGGAACCCTATGGCCTTACTTCGTCCATCACAGACCAGTTTGTCCTTTCGGCAGCCCATGGTACTTGCAATCTTCTTCTCCAGCACCACAGTTCAAATGCATCTATTCTTCTATGGTCATCCTTATTTAACGTCTACCTTTCACATACAGGTAATGCAATGGAGAATGCCCTGGCTTGCGTGAGACACACCTTAGCCCTCAAAGTCATACCCTTGCTCTTTCTGTGGACAGAGTTCTACCCTGGCATGTGTGGGGTCACCAGGAGTTGGAGTCAATTTGATGACATCTGTTTTTCAGTTTTGCTGTGTTTCATGGGCGAATCTCTATGTGCGAGAGGCAGAAACTTTCTAATAACTGTCACCCATTCTTGCCGCTGCCACACTTGATGCCCAGAGGTTAACTCCTGTCAAGTTCAGTTTCTTCATTGTTGCTTCATCCTCAGTCTAGAAACCAGTGTTATGGAACTTCAGAAGAAAACACAGCATTCTCTTTTAATATACCGTGCGTTATTTTTAGCATATTGTACTGATGTCCCAAGCGGCTCCAATAGGCATTAGAGAGTTCACCTGGAAGTGACTCCTCCCCGCTCTCCCAGCAGCTGGGATCACACTTTCCTTCTTTGGGTGCATGCATCTTCCCAACCAGTCAAGTCCTCTGCAAGGGTACACACCTGTGTCGTAGCAGATGGTCACAGGACCTTAGGACCAGGCCCAGCATCCCTGCCTTCAAAAGCAAAGCACCTGGAAGGTACCGAAAGGAATGCTTGTTCGGCAAAGTTGACGGGATGAGATGGGATGAGAGGGAGAGAGAGCCAGAAAACATCTAACTGCATCGACACTTCTATTAACGACGGATGACTTAATGTCTAAGGAGCTCTTAGTGTTCAGGCTTGAGGGTCTGATAGAGGTGCGTGGACCGGCCTGCGCCTTCTCAAGCTGTGGGATCTTTGGCAAGTTCCCAGCCCCCCCAGATCTCGCATTACTTACCTGTGAATAGGAAGTAGAGGAGCCCTGGTGGAGTAGCAGTTTGAAACCACCAGCCACTCCTTGGGAGAAAGATGAGGCTTTCTACCCAGGTAGAGAGTTACAGTCTTGGAAACTCACAGGGGCAGTTCAGCCCTGTCTTGAAGGGTCACAGGGGCTTGGTGTCAGGGAGGAATAGGTTGTAGAATGCTTCTGTCACCAGACTGGTGCAGAAGATGAGTAAAATGAGTTCTAAGGGGCCTGGCTATGCAGAGGATTACATGCTGGACTGCCAATCACAAGGTCAGCAGTTCAAACCCCCAGCCACTCCTTGGGAGTCGGTATTGATTCGGTGGTAGTGAGTTGGAGTTATTGAGTCTTGAGGGCCCGGAAAGGGGTCTGTAACTCAGGGGCGGGGTCATTTGCGTCTTCGTTTCTTTGTTTTCCCGTGTGATGATTTTGTAGGACAAATCCTCAAGCTGTCAAACCTTCTTTGTGACCTACGTGGCTAAGACACATTTGCAATTCTTCACTTTGGTGAAAACACACACCTCAAGGGGGATACATCTGTGTGAAAATGCCTTAGTCTGTGCCGTCCAGCGATGGAGCTGCATGCATTCAGGTTCTAAGCCCCTGCTCACGATCCATTTCTGAGTCAGTCGCTCCCCACTGACATCCAGTCAGGCCCCTGAGCTGAGCTTCTCGCCCCTTTGAGAAGCTGCGGAGAACACAGTGCTCGCGGCAGGTGCTCGCTCTTCCCTGATTTAAGCTAGACACTGGTGTTTTGCCCAGCAACTTTTGGGAAGCATTTTGGGTTAGAGGTTTAAAGGTAACGAGCATCTCACAACAGTCATTTCAGGTATTCACCCCGCCTCATTGGCTCCAGAGACTCTGGATTCCATAAGACTATGCAATGCCACTTGTTTGATTTACAACCCACCTCCCAGGCCCCGCTTCATCAGGATTCCTCTACAGCATCTTTGTTCAGAGCATCCAGATGTGGTAGCTGGGCACCGCCAGTTCTTCTGGTCTCGTGGGTGAGGAGGCAGATGTTCACGTCACTGTGTTACCTCCTCCGAAGCTCGACTCTCTTTTATCGTCGGCGACTCCAAAATGCCCAAAACCACCTAGCGAGAGAGAGTGCATTACATAATCCTGGACTATTGCTCTGGACTTGTACACCCCGTCCCCCAATACTCCCCCATACACACGCTTCCTGCTTCCTTCGTTCACACAAGGGAGCTTCAAAGAGCACGAGTGAAAATCCCCTTCCTTTTCCTTGCACTTCTCCTTTGAGAAGCCCGCATTGTAGACACGCGCACACACACACGTTTTCTTTCTTGGCAGCGGGAGACAATAATTTGGGGGGTTGCATCAAGGGCAGACGCAGAGCCCAGCTCTTGAAACTTCCCGCCCCCCTAAACCTCTTCAAGCATCTATTAACAGGTGAAACAATTGAGATGCTAATTAGAAATCAATATTATCTTTTCATTAAAAGCAGCCCTCTCCATCCCTCCCAGCTGCGATGCTCTGTGATCGATGGCTTTGCTACCTGCTTTAGGATCCCCGTCCACTCCACGGCTCATCAAGGAAGTCCATCTATCGGTGCCTTTCATGATTGGCCAATTACGGGCAGCACCCTTTCCAGGTTAATTCAGTACAAGCTGACGGTGCCCCGTCTTACCCCGAGAACAGCCACCGAGTCAGGAGCGTGGCTCTCAAGCCAGACTCCTTTATCCCTTTCAGTTGAGTGACTTTGGACAAGTTGTCAGCATCTTATTTTGTCCCATCTTAGAGGGCCCTGGGTGCACAACTTGCCCTTGGCTGTTCACAGGGACAGCACTGGGAGTGGACATCCTCCCAGAAGTGCCTTGGAAGAAAGGCCTGGAAAACCTCCCTTTGCAGGATGATGACTCTGGGAGCCCCTGGTTGAGTCCATCTGTCTTCGTGACACACAGGGCTTACCACAAATCAGAGTGGACTTGATGGCAGTCAGGGCTTTGTTTGTGTTGTTGTTTTATCCTCTGAGTTTTCTCCGTTCCTCCTCAGGAGTCAGGCTTAAAGAGCCTTATTTTGGATATGGCATCTTCCCCATCTCTCAAGACCCACTGTAGTCAAAGCCATGCTGATCCTTAGAAATGCCCCCTGGAGTTTCCAAGACAGGCAAAGGTTCTGGTATCAGAGTTAGCTATGACTTGGACTGCTCACCCCAAGGTCAGTAGTTCAAACCCACCATCCAGTTTGAAGGAGAAAGATGAGGCTGCTTGCTCTTGTAAAGATGCCCAGACTTGGGCACCCCATGTGGGGTCACTATGAGTCGGGGAAGAGCAGCAACAATGAGGAAGACCCTCGACAAGATGGATTGACATGGTGTCTGAAACCACGGGCACCAGCCCCATGATGGTGAGGATGGCGCAGGGCGGGGTGGGGATCCATTCTATTGCACAGGGGGGCACGATGAGTGGAAACCAACCCGACAGCACTTCACAGCAATGTGAGTTGTGGTTGTCTCAATCTTACGGGGGTGGGGGCAGTGTCTTTTTCAGGAGCAAGACAGTTTTTCTTTCTCCTGCAGAGCAGCCTGGGGATCTGAACTACCAATACTACTGTTAGCATCCCAGTGCTTAACACGTGGCCAACCAGGCCTCTTTTTCTCATCTGAAAGGGCTAACAATAGTAAGGTGTGCCCTGAAATATCAGCTTTGGGGCACACGGTGTACACAGTATAAATGAAATCCCTTACTTCCTTTTCCCAGAAGGGCCTCTCTCAAACATTGCTTTGTGCCCCCTGCCCTGCTCCTGCCATCTCCAGCCCGCAGAAAACCTGCATCACAGGGGCAGAGGGGTACCAGTAGGATGTGGTCTCCCTACAAAATCCCCGAGATGTTGTCTGACATTTTGCCCTGAATGAAAATGGCATTTGTGCCAATCTCTGTGCAAAGAGATTGCATTTTCTGCCCTGGCTGTTCTATTGCAGACTTGACCTCATTCCCACCCATCACCATGGAATGGCCTTGGTGTGGACACCCAGACTTGCCTCCTCCTGGTTGGGCAGTGCTCCTGATGCCGGCCATCAGGCGTAAGTGTGAGCAGGGAGTGGACAGCCCCTTCCCACACAGCCAGTTTTCCCCCTTGTCTCCCCCTAACACCCACTCTCTGCCTTTTCCTCCTTGCATTTTGTTCTTGAGATCCATCACACAGAGAATCCCCAAAACCAACCACGAAAAAAAAAATTAGGGAAAGAATGGTTTTCTTGCAGATGCTAAAATTGGTATATTTGTCTCTTGGGTTGTTCGGGGCAGAAATAAGACATTGATGCAAAAATGGTGAATCTACTGACAATGAGAAACCTGCTTATTACTTTTTCCTGAAATACATGTATTCATACCAGTATCTCTGGTCCTTTTCCCCACCTAGCCCTAAATCACTGTCACGGCTTTGGTCCCACCTTGGGTCTGTGAAGAGTGTTCACCAGGGCGGGGGCTGGCAGAGGGAGACTGGCTCGGCTTCATTATTTGATCAGCCTCTCCCTGCCTCCATCCCGTGCAGCTCCCTGCTGCCCTGGAACGTGACTGCCTAGCTGAGTCCCAGAAGAGACAGTGTGCTAAGTGAACTGGACAGATTCCAAGCTGGCTCCATATGGCAAGGCCTGGGTGACGTGTTCCCGGGGTCCCCAAGCTGCTCTCACCTTAATAAGACGGCAGTGAGAACATGCAAGTCAAGTTCCCTGTGTCGGCCTTAATTCTGGGGCCTGTGAGGCCAGCCGGAGACTGCGAGGAGGAGCTAGACGGAGCGCTGTCCACTGCACAAGTAGCACCTTTCCCGCCCCCTCCCAGGCCCTGACAGGAGGGAGACCCGTGGGCGAAAAATGGGACTAAGGCATAGATGCATTGTAGGGGTGTGGGGAAGGGAGGCTGGAGGGCTTTGTCAGGATGGCAACAGAGTGTGACGAAGACACCCGAGGTCTGTGCTGTTGCGTTTTTCTATTCCTGACCCGTGTCACCTGTCCCTTCTGGGATCCCCCACATCAGTGAGCCTTTTTGACTACTGAGTGTGTAACCTGAACTCCGCCCCCTCTCTCTGTGCTGTTTGAAAGGCACGAAGAAAACAGGCTCCCAGTCAAATATGTGCACTTTCCCGTGACATGCAGTTTCAACCTCAGGACACAGGGCTGGAGCTAAAGCCTCCAACTTTGGAACGAGTGGAGTTTCTCAGGAGGAGGCAGGCAAGATGAGCTCTCCCTTGACATTGTACTTTCCCCAGGACATGCAGAGAAAGCAGAGGTTGCCTGCCCCCATAAAGATGTACAGGATCAGAAACCAAGAGAGGCAGTTGGGCACGGCCCTGGAGGGTGACTGATTGCCGGCTGGAACCAACTTGATGGCAATAGGGCTGAAGGATGTGGAGTTCCTTGGCGGTACAAAGGATACCAGCAGGGTCACCAAAGGTGGACCGGGTTCAGCAGAGCATCTACACTTAAGGCCGAGGAAGAAAGGCCAAGCTAACTATGTCCCAGAAATCAGCACAGTTCTACGCTGGCAACACGGGGTGGCTATGATTTGGGGTCAGTCCAAGAGCAGCTGTTTGGGGTGGATTCAAGGAGATAAGGGCTAGCCCCTAGTCCGTGCCCAGCTAATGCCTGCTGACCCCGCCCCCCTTCCTGTAAATGGGAGTGGAACGTAAGAGTGCAGTCTTCCCTTGGGAGGGAAAGTGCACCGCTATGGAATCAATGCTGCCTCACAATGACCCTATCGGACAGGGGAGCGCTGGCCCCATGGGTCTCTGAGACTATTGCTCTTTACGGAATAGAAAGTCCCGTCTTTCTCCCACTTTGAGGAAAGTGGCTGTGACATAAACATTGGTTCTTTGCTCTGATTATCATGAGTTCT
>NW_022103901.1:36084508-36086028 GCF_000313985.2 Echinops telfairi
GGTTCGGAAGGCAAGCTCTGAGTGTGAATTGGAACTCTGCCTTATACCAGCAGAGCAGGAGGCTTCCCTCTCTGAGCCTCGGATTTTCCATTTGTCGAAGGGGTCGGGGGTGGCTGGTGTTTGCTGTTGTCACGGAGTAGATTTCCACTCACAGGGACCCCATGTTACAGAGTAGACTGGGCCCATAGGATGTTCTTCCTGAGGATGCAGCTCCACGTCTTTCTCCTACGGCACTGCAATCACGAGCTTTCCGGCGGCACTGCCAAGCCTCCTGTGAAATGAAGACAGCACTCCAGGCTTGGGAGTTCTTGGGTGGTGCAGATGGTGAGGGACTTGGCTGTTCACTGCCAGGTTGCAGGCTCAAGTCCACTCAAAAGAAGGGCCTGGCGATCGGCTTGTGGAAACTCACGGGTTGAGAACCACTTGGGACCCGCTCTGCCCTGACACACACAGAGTTGCCACGAGTAAAAGTTGAGGGCTGCCAACTGGTTCCACACAAAGACTCTAAAAAGTAAACAATTTAAGTGAAACACAATGATCCCTCTCAAAGGCAGAGAGGGTAACATATTACACAAGGCAAACATAGACCATCCCCACACCCCTACCGTCTTCAGGGAACATGGTGGTTATAAATCATATGAGACAACAACTCTTATTGTCTACAACCCATGTAGCTACTTCCTGTGGGTGTTTCTGCAGCTGTTTCTGTAGAATTGATGCATCTATTTCTAGTGATGTTAGCCATACACTTGCTAAACTTTTCAGATACTTGGTATATGAACTGCTCTTCTGGGTTGAAATATTGAGAGGCCTTTTTGGTGAAAGATACTCTGTCTTGAAAACTTGGCGTGAATCTACGGTGCACTAACATGATCTTGCTTACTGCTGGCCCGAGAACTTAGACGTCAACTTGCCCCCTTAGGTGATAAACAAACAAGCTTGGCCCCTGAGACGATAAACAAACAACAGTAGCAAAATTGCCTTTGAGTTGACTCTACGTCATGACCACCCCATGTGTGCCGGGGTAGGACTGTGCCTTCTAAGCTTTCTTGTAACGGCTCCTTTGGGGGAAGTAGGTCGCCAGGCACATTGGTTCGGATGCATGAAGACCCCACGTACAGCGCCACAAAGCGCTGCCTCTTCCGACATCACTGTTGTGGCTGAGCCCGTGCTGGGTGAAATCAGACCTCCAGTCTTCAGTCCGCGTCTTCAGCGCGCCTGAGACGACGGAAGCCCACAGTGGGCGAATCCGTTCAGGCAGAACAGGCTTGCGCCACATGGAGCACTTCACCTTGATGGAAGCAGATAGCCTTCTTTTTCTCCTGAGGAACAGCTGGTGGGTCTAACCCTCCGAGCTTTGGGTTCTCAGCAGAAAGCTTGAACCACCGCACTGGCAGAGCTCTTACGCTGATGGCTGGGAGCTCTTACCTTCCTGAGCTGAAACACTGAGGGCTGCCGAGGACAGCACGGAGCGCAAACAGCCGTTGCTTGTTTCATTAAAAAGTCATTTTGCAATCCTC
>NW_022103901.1:36087088-36088830 GCF_000313985.2 Echinops telfairi
CGTGATCACACAGGTTGATATGTTGTTCCATGTGGGCTTTGTTGCTTCTGAGCTAGATGGCCACTTGTTTACCTTCAAGCTTTTAAGACCCCAGACCCTGTATCTTTTGATAGCCAGGCACCTCATAGTGCCCTCAGCCACATGTTGTCCCATCCGCCCCATTGTGTAGCTGGGCAGACTTCCTGGTCTGTTCTATGCAGGCACACGGAAGAGCCGTGTCCAGTCACTTCCGACTCAGGGCCAGCCTGTGCACAACAGAAGGAAACACTGCTCCGTCCTGCACCGACCTCACCATGGTTCTTACGTTCGAGCCCACTGTGGCAGCCACAGTGTCAATTCTTTCTGTTGAGCGCCTTCCTCTTCTTCGCTGCCCCTCCACTCTACCAAGCAGGATGGCCATCTCCAGGGACTGGTCTCTCCAATGTACATGAGAGGAAATCTGACTTACCATCCTTACCTCCAAGGAGTACTCTGGCTGCACATCTTCCGAGACAGATCAATTTGTTCTTTGGGCAGTCTGTGGTCCTTTCCGTATTCTTCCCCAGCACTGGGAGTCAATGGAGAGCGACGGTGTGGTTACTGGTTACCTTCTAGTTGATTCTAACTCCTCGGGGCCCCATGGGCTTTCCAAACTGCCACATGTGCGGCAGAACTGTTGGGTGGTTTCTACCAACAGCCAACCTCATCCTCATCCCTGGTCTTCTCCTCATTACCTGTTCAGCCCCTCCCACAATTCCCTCGAGTGCCTTTTATGGCATCCGCCTGGGTCTCCTTCGCTCTGAATGCCGGGGTCTGCTCTGGAAGTAGCCATGGGTGAAGACATGTGGTCAGGAGAGACCAGCCAACCTCATCCTCATCCCTGGTCTTCTCCTCATTACCTGTTCAGCCCCTCCCACAATTCCCTCGAGTGCCTTTTATGGCATCCGCCTGGGTCTCCTTCGCTCTGAATGCCGGGGTCTGCTCTGGAAGTAGCCATGGGTGAAGACATGTGGTCAGGAGAGACCAGTCCCTGGAGAAGGACATCATGCTTGGTAAAGTAGAGGGGCAGCAAAAAAGAGGAAGGCCCCTGATGAGATAGATGGACACCATGGCTGGAACAGTGGGTTCGAGCTTAGGGACAATTGTGCGCATGGTGCAGGACTGGGCAGTGCACTCTTCTGTTGTGCAAAGCCAGGGTCACTGTGAGTCAGACTGAACAAGTGACACCTAAGAACAATATCATTGATGAAGAAGCAGAGCCCGAGGGAGACAGACTGTAGACGCCGTCAAGGAAGCAGGGTAGGAGAAGATGCTGTGACAAGATGCCCCTTTTCTGCAGGTGCACCTTCTGGGCTGTTCCTTCTTAGATGCATTTTGCTTATGTTCTTGAATGTGCTGCTAAGCCCTTGACTACCCACCTCTATGCAAATGAGCCCTCCCACGTGCTCTGGATGTTCCGGCCCCAAATCTTGCACACCATGTACAGCTCTGGCAGCTGCAAAAACAAGGCTGGGGAGGGGGCATGGGCAGCTCCTGCCTGTCGTTAGCGTGGTTGACTTTGGGTTGGGTTGGAAACAAACGCTTCTCCCTGGATAAGGCATCTGAAAACGTGTGATCCCCAATACGTGGTCCTTCCAGGTGGCCAGCCTGGATATCCCCCCTGCCCTCCAAGCCTGGAGCATGGAGGGAGGAGGGCGAGGGAGACTCCCGCGGGCGTTTGTGCTTTTTGCAAAAGGGGCACCCTTGTGTTGAACCTGGTTGCG
>NW_022103901.1:36090391-36092695 GCF_000313985.2 Echinops telfairi
TTTTCCCTAGAGTGTCATGGAATAAGAACCATCCTGGCCATCATCTCTCACGCTTGTCATGTCTCCTGGGATATTCTGTTCCCGTGACGCACCTTGGATGCTATGCCTGCATTGTTCTGTCCTTGGTATTACTGAGCAGCATCAGTCCATAGCAGAGCAGAGTGCTCCCACCACCTGCTTATCTACCACCCACCCGTGGGTCGGCACTTGCTTCCAGCTCAGAGCCATTAGGAATGCTCTGAAAGGTGCATTCGTGTCTTTGGATGCATGGGTGTTTTCCGCTTCCTTAAGCCAGCCTACAGAAGCAGAGCTGTCCCTGACCTGGTGTGTGCCCTTCACAAGGTCAGCCACTGCTCTGGGAGCTTCCACAATCACAGCCCAGTTTTGCGTCCTCACCAGCAATGGAGCATCACCCTTGTTATTGAATAGCTTCCAGATGTTCTCATCCATAGCCGGCATGGATACCTGTTGGCCATTCTGGCTTCCTTTCTGTTGGGCTAAGTGGACTCTCAGATGAAGAGGGTTGCTCTTAAACATGAGACAGCGAAGAAGACATTGTGCGTAAACCAGATGTTCCGTTGCATTGTAGCTATTTGGAAGTGAAAGGATGACTGGATGAGCCATTGCCTGGAATCACAGCTTAGATTCTGGAATAAGGAGGTGCAGGTGCGTATGGTTTTCACTATGATGTGGTTCATAGCTGGCAGGACTCGTATGTATGCATGCGTGTGCACGACCACACGTGCAACATGCTACAAGGCATCCCTCCAGGTGACCCTTTCATGTGGTCTTGCCTCGATATGCACCACTGCTGGTCCAATTCTGGAAGCTGTGCTGCCATTTTCTGTACCCCAGCCTTGCACTCTGTCCTTTTCTCCTGGTTGATTTTACAAAGGGATTAGCATCCTTAACCAGGTCCCTCAGACCCAGTGGAATGCATCCACCTCCCACTTGGAGCTGTGGCGGTGGTGGTTTTTAATTTTAACACATGACAGGGAGTGGGATGAACAAATCCAGGATGTACCCTTGGTCTTGGGGGGAAGCAGCTTTGAACACCCACATGGGGTGTTCCCTGCTCCCCCAGGGAAGGGCCTCCTCCCCAAGATTAGAAGAGGTTTCAAAGAAACAGCAGGCTGCTCAGTGGGTGGCCTTGCCCACCTGCTGCTGCTGCTGCTGCTGCTGTTGCTGCTGCTGCTGGTTGGTGGGACCATAGGGTCGGGTCTGCCTCAGTGAAACACTGAGTGGACCTGTACTGCTCCAGCCTCTCCATTGTGCTTATATGTGAGCCCACTGTTGCGACCACTGTGTCCATCCATTTTGTCCGGGGCCTTTCTTTTTCCCTGCCCCTCCCCTTTACCCAGATTGATGTACTTCTCCAGGGACGAGTCTCTCCTGAACACATGGCTAAAATACTTCAGACAAAGTCTGGCCATCCTTATCACTAGAAGCATTTTGGCCAGACTTCTTCCAAGAGAGATTTGCTTGTTCCTTTGGCAGTACATGGTACTTTGAATATTGTTCGCTAGCACCACAATTACTATGCATTGATTCTTCTTTGGTCTTCCTTATTCAGTGTCCAATTTTCACCTGCAGAGGAGGCCTTTGAAAATACCATGGCTCGGGTCAGGGGCACCTTGGTCCTCAAAGTAACATTCTTGCTTTTCAACAAGTTAAAGAGGCCTTGTGTTGCATATTTACTCAATGTGTCGTTTGATCTCTTGACTGCCTATGTAATGGTCTACTCCTCATTATCAGCATCATACGTAGAGAGCACTCATGTCATAAATGCCCTCCGGCGCTCTCATATTAGGATATACAATCCCTTATCTCTGTTGTTCACCAACTCCATTTGCTTCTCAACCTATGGGGGCTTAATGTCAAGGAGCAGCTGTGGAGACCCAAATAATGACCTGTGGCCAAGTCACCTCCACTCCGCCTGCCTCACTTGTTTTTTTTTAAAGAAAATTTTATTGACACTCAGCCACACCCACCCAGTTATGCATTTGTGAGCAGCGTTCTCCCCACAAGAGCAGAATTGAGGTTTGCTGTATGGCTTTTACAAGATGGATCTGTGGCCTCTGTTCAGTGGCCTTTGTTCAGTGAGTCTGTAACATGATTGTCTGGCTTCTGGGCCTTGGTGTGCGACACCTCACCACTCTGTGGACTGTTTATATTTGTCCAACTTGTCCTGTCTGAGCAGGACAGCTAGCGCACATCTCTGGGCTCAGAATCAAGGGCTTGAGCTTCATCCCCATCACTCATTTTGTTTGAACCGCAGTGGCTCCTTGCTGCTCCCCAGCCATT
>NW_022103901.1:36093484-36095269 GCF_000313985.2 Echinops telfairi
TGAGGATGGCAAGACTCACACGAACAGGCCACGTGGAAGGTGGCGGTCACGGTTAATGAAGTAGAAGGCCATCAAGCTCACGGAGACTCCTTCAAGGAGGGCCTCGGACATTCTAATGACGGTGAAGATGGCGCTGGGCCAGGCTACCGTCCCTTCTGTCTCACATCCGGGCATCTTGAGTTAAGCTGATTTGAAGGCAAGGGACAACACTAACAAGTCTCTCCAGCTCTGGGCTCTGGTCTCATCACGCTTATAGCTGGAGGCAGTCTCTGCCCCTGGTCCTGCCTGCGCATTCGCTGGGTGGCATGGGGCAGGCAGCAGATAGTTTCACTCAGTACTGCAGCGTTGCCTGGTGGCTGATAGGAGACCCATACAGAGCGGCTGCATCAATGAATGAGGACACGCAGAAACACAGCTCCAAGTTGTCCGCTGTCCTGCAGAATCCTCCCCTGCTGGTGGTCTCTCCCCCTGCAACGTCCATGCACAAGGACAAACAGGACCCAAGACTGCACTTTCTCTTTCACTGGAGCCTCCCCACCCCCTCCTGCCCCTCCTGTGAGCACACACACTCAGACCCCTGCAGGCTGCTGAAGGGTCTGCAGAGGCTTCTCAAAGCACGCCCTTATTCACCGTGAGAGGAGCTCAGAGGTGCAGGTTAAAGTCTGAGGCTGTTAAGCTGACAAGAAACAGTGAGCAGTTGGAAGCCAGGAGTCCCAGGCGACTGCCGGGAGAAGGACCTGAGGTCTGCCTTTGTGAGGAGTGGACGCCTTGGGAACCCTGGGGCTGGTGGACTCTGTCCTATGTGGTTGCTGTGCGACAGAAGCATCTCAGGGCCGTGGGTTTGGTTTGGGCATGGATTACTGCGGCTCTGGAGGGAGACCCCGGGGAGCTTCCTTGGAGCCGTCCTGAGTGGCGAAGAAGAAGTCTGGAAGGCCGGTGGATGAACAGTCCCCCTTAGTCCCAGGGAAAGGCAAGCAGTGACTCCGGCCATCCTGAGCCTTTCTGTCTGGGGATTCCCACCCTTGGAAATGTTTTTTTTCCCCCTTCCCCAGGACCTCTTTTCTAATGAACGCTGGAGCCTCCGTTGCAGGTGGCTCACCCAGTGAGTGCGGGGGCACCTGGGCAAAAGTAGCTGGAGGTGATGTTTAATTAAAGCGCAGCTGCGAGTGAGCGGGAGAGGCCCGCGGAGGCTGTGCGCTCATCCTCCGCTCATCCTCCTGCCTTGCTCGGCTGTCCCCGCATGACTGTGATTGATGAGCTGGTCCCCCTTTACATCTTCATCCACAGCCGCTGGTACCCACAAGCGCTGGGCTCTGCGCTCGGCTCTGGCAGAGGCTCCACCCACGGGTGGGGATGGAGGGTGGGGGACTGGAGGAAGGGGATCTGTAAGGTGGGGTGGGGTATCCCCTCCTATCTCTCTGCCCTCTGCTCTCCCTGCTCATCCTTTCCCTCCTTGGGGTGACCTTGTGTGCACCCGAGGATCCAAATACGTACAGGTCAGTCACATCAGGGGTACAAGAGGCTGCCTGCAGGCATGCCGATGCTTGGAGACTAGAGAACAAGCAGAAATCAGCATATACCTGTATAATGTGTGTATGCACGTAAACAGGTATATAAAATGTATTTGTAGTCAATACATATAATACATGTATTTTACATTTATAAAAATGCAGGCATGTAAATAGCTAGATGGAGCCTTGGTGGACTGGCTTGAGCAGTTTGGAACTCTTGCTCCACAAGAGAAAGAGAAAGCTTCCTACCCCCTACAGAGTTACTGTCACGGAA
>NW_022103901.1:36096544-36098267 GCF_000313985.2 Echinops telfairi
GCAGGCCTGCAAAACCCCGTTCCTTCAGCCGGGCCAAAATACATTGGCAGAAACGTCTGATTGGACTTTTTCTCCTTCTTCAAGGCAGTTGCTTTTCTCTTTACTGAGAGAAGAATGACACTTTGTTTCTCTGAGAACACAGACGTGCATGATAATAGGCTCGCCGTTTCGGATCTTGGAGCTGCCTGCTCCAAAGGGCTGGTGGGGCTGGAGCCCGGCAGTGTGGGGGTCCTGGGGGGCTCCGTGTTCTGCTGGGTGTGAGCCTTGGCACTGTGGGACTTGCGGCATCTCTGTTGGAGCATGCTGTCCCTCTCATAGCGGCGCTGGGGCAGTGATTCGGGTTTGCTGTGTGCAGTTCAAATCCTTTTCAGCAGCCAGCTGCCTTCTTAATTGGAGGGGTGGGTCTGGAAGGCATGCAACGCATAAGGCAGCCACACTCTCCATTTGTATCTATCGATGGGGAGTAATTATGGCTCCCTCTTGCTCGCTCATTATGCATATCACTATGAATATAGATACTATGTCAATACACAATGACTTTTCCCTCTGGGTGGTGAACTTGGGTCCGCACATTCTGTCCCCGAGGAAAGAGCCATCAGCAAGGAGATGGTTAGACAGCATGGTCCACTCACTCTCACCCCACGAGCCCAGCCTCCGGTTTGAGAGGCAGGTGATGCTGTTGGGTATTGCCAGTGGGGGACCTTAAGAGAGTGAGGTGCCACAGGGTCTTCCCGATCGTGGTCGTCAATGCCCAAGTCTGTCCCCGGGCCGCTGGGGATTCCCAGTCTTTCCAGCTGAGGGGGAGCATCTTCCAGCGCTTTATCAGACACCATTCACTGGTGATCTCCAGGGTTCCCATCGGCTACGTTCTGGAATAAGATTGCCAGTCCTTTCTTCCCGATGCATTGTAGTCTAACCTTTTTTGCTGAAACCTACCCACCAAATGCTGGATTCTGAAGCACTAGGGGCTTGTGGTTTTTCTAGCATGGTTCCTTCTGGAGATTACATTAATTACATATACCCCTTAATCTCTGTATTGGGTCAAGAGAAACTTTGTTTCTCAATTCGATGATTTTAATATATTCACAAATATTAAAATAGTATCATCAACCCTCAAAGGTTAAGTTTCTGAATGATCTAGCTAGCTAACTGGCTATTTATCTATCTCCTTCGGTTCTTTGATGTTTGGCTTTTTGATAACATCTCTAAGGAGCCCTTCTGGTGTAGTGGGTTACAGATTGGACTGCTCACCTCAAGATCAGCAGTTCAAACCTACCAGTCACCCCACAGGTGAAAGATAAGACTGTCTACTCCTGTAAAGATTGAAAGATTTGGAAATGCAAAGGGGCAGTTGTACCCTGTCCTACAGTGTGTGTATGATTCTGAGTGGATTTGATGGCAGTGGGTGATGTGTGTGTGTGTGTGTGTGTGTGTGTGTGTGACACCTTGAGACCCTTCTGTGAACATTGCCTTATTCCTTAGTCTAAGTGATTGAAGTATCCTCATTCTGCCGAGAAAGGAGGCACTTCCAGACACTCATACCCTGATCTCTGGCACAAACCACTCCTTCTTCTGTCCTGGATTGATTTCAATCTGATAACATCTTTACCAGGAACCCTTGAACAAGACTTTCTTTCTTTCTTCTCTTCCTAGTGGGGACCTAAAACATGAATACGGTACTAGCAAATCTCTATGATCCTCACACGCATTAAAAAGTATTCAC
>NW_022103901.1:36099384-36121209 GCF_000313985.2 Echinops telfairi
GAGTCTGGGTCACTAGGGTGAGCCCAACTCTACCTCGTATTTGCCTTCTCTTTCGGGGCCTTGCCTTCCTGTGTGATGTCCATGTGTGTCATGGAACCAGCTTTAAACATACCAGTAAGCAAACCACCTGCCACGGCCTTGCTGGTGCTTTGTGTTTCGTCCTGGCTCCCAGCGCAACCCAAGCAGGTCTAAAATGCAATCATTAAAGACTTGTTTGCTGGTCAGAATGACGTAGAAAGTATCTGTAAAAATCCAAGTAAGGAGGATGCAGATTAACAGGAAGCTAAGCAGGAAAATGTAGGGTCTCTATGCATAAGACTCTGTGCCGCTCCATGGCAATGAGAGCCGGCAAAAGAGCAACAGAACCATCATGGAGCTTCTGTCCTTGGTCCTGAAAAGGCAAACATCCTGGGTCCGCTTTCCATGGTGGGCAAATATAGGAACACAATGATGCCTGGATGGCTACATGGTATAGGAACCTGTATTTCTCCCAAATCATCCTTTAATCATTGCCCTTGGTATGTGATCGGAGTCGAGTAATCCCACCCTAGAATTTCCCTGCCCGATACAACAGCCGCCAGCCACAGGTGGCTTTTAAAATTAATTAAAATCAAAGCAAATTAAAAACTAGCTCCTCGATTATGTTAGCCCCCCTTTGGGGACTCAGTAGGAACTTGTGGCTAGTAATGTTAGATATCAGGGACGTGGAGACTTTATTTTATGATCTCTGTTCTGTAGGCTAGGTCTCACAGAGAATCTCATCCCCGTAGTAGACTGAATAAGGTGTCCCCCCCCCCATCCCGCCCACATGTCCATTTCCTAATACCATTACTTCATATTGGAAACAAGGACTTTGCAGCTGGGATTAGGTTAAGGGTCTTGAGGTGAGAGATTATCCGGGTTTACCTGGTGGGGCACAGTGGAATGGAAACAGGCCTTCAGAGAGAGACTGCAGGACACATCCAAACCTGGAGACAAGGCGGTGTAACCATCATGCACTAATTGGATGGATGGTAGTTTAGGTTGGGTTTTGATGGATTATGTTTTTTATTTTCTCAATTGTGTGTTCTGTACACTACCACCCAGATCATCTCTGTAACAAATAACTGTCAAATCACTATAGCACAGATATCATAATTACGATAACAAATATGCATTGCATGCTTATCATACATGAAGTCTAGGGCTAGGTAATACACATACATTATTCAATTTAGTCCACAAAAGACCCTATGGAGGAGGGTGTGCTGTTGTGGCCAGTGCACAGAGGTGGCATGCTACACACACAGGTCACACACTTGTCAGAGGGAGCAGCAGTATGTGGACATCAGCCCTTCTCCCTCTGGAAAGGACCTGCCTTCTCAGGCTCAGCAGAGGCCCCCTTCGGAGACTTGGAGCTCCTGAGTTAGTGCTAGGGACTATGCTATCCACTTTGCTTTGTTTTCCTGTGCCTTCAAGGAACTGAGAAACATTTTGTGGATGATCAGCAAAAGATCAAACTGAACCCACTGCCATGGAGTTGATGCCAACTCATAGCGACCCTGTCGACCAGGGTAGACCTGCCCTGTGGGTGTCTGAGACTGTCACTCTTTGCAGGACTACAAAGAAGCTCCATCTTTCTCCTGAAGAGCAGCTGTTGGTTTTGAACTGCAGACCTTGTGGTTAGCTGTCCAACTCATAACCACGACGCTCCCAGGGCTCCTCAATCAGTGGACACTCATTGAAATTACTTCTGGAGAATTTTATTTTGAATCCTCTCAATTCTTAAAAAGGCTCCCCCCACCCCCACCCCGGCTACACAAACACACAGGGAAACGAGGTATTCCAGGTGCAAACATGGTGTAAAGAGATGACTCCAGTCTGGTCCACACACTGGGCCTACCATTTTATCAGCAGAGTGACAATGATCCATCCTTCCCTTCCGAGCCTGTGTTTGCTCTGAGTCAACAGGAGAGGAGGCTCTACCCTGAAGTCCCTGGGAGTAGCAGGAGCCAGCAGTGCACTCCTCGGTTGTTTGCACACTGCTGTGAGTTGGACCCAATGCATGGCGCCTGGCAACAACAAGGAAGTGGTTGGTGGTTCTGATGCTGTTTAAGTTTCCACTGAGTTGAACCTGAGAGTAAATCAGTACAAATGAGTAGATTCTACAAGGGAGCTGCAAAAGGTTGGTGCAAAATTGAAATGCAAAGAAAATAGAATTTTTCCATGAGCTTTGGAAACCCCCTTCATGTGTATATGTGCATGCTCACACACCCACACCCACACACAGACCCCTATTCTTTTCTGTCATCTCTCCCTCTCTTTATGTGTGCATGTACACAGATAGAGGAGGGGGCTTCAAAAGTTCATGGGAGAATGATTTTATTTCCATTTATCCACCACCTTCATGAAGCCCCTGTATGTATTTGTACCTACTTATATAGCCCCCAGCTATATGAAAATACCGGGCATATGGATGGTGTGTGAAACATATTAAAATAGCAAGCTTTGCAAGTGGAGAGCATGAGCGTTGTCGTTCCCGGCATCCTGGTCACCAGCATCGTTTCTGAGCTTCGCCTAACATGCAGTTCAAGTGCTTTCAAGTGGTTTTTTTCCCTGTTTAATGTTGGTCAGAGGTCTCGATTTGCTTGAATATATTTGTACGGCTACAGTGCAATCTTAGTAAAAAGGTTTATTGTTGTTCTTGCCTTAGTTTTTGTCTGTTTGTTTGTTTTCCTTTTTCATTTAACCATGTTAATGTTCTCATTGGAGCCCCAACTGCCCTAGTGGTCACATGTTGGGCTGCTAACTGCAAGGTTAGCGGTTCAAAACTACCAGCGGCTCCTTGGGGAAAAGATGGACCTTTCCACTCCCCTAAAGAGTTCCACTCTTGGAACCCCACAGGGGCAGTTCTCCCCTGCCCCGTGAGTCAGCGTCACCACGAGGGCAGTCAGCTTGGTTTGGGGGGAGTCAAGGGTCTTGTGGAAGAGACTAGAGAACACAAACACAGCGCCCTTGCTTCCGCAGGCCATGTAATTGCTCCAGATTGTATCTGTTGGGGGATAAACCAACCAACCCTGTGAGTGAAAATCCTGTTAAAATGAAGCATTGGAAACCCTGAGACATGCCCGTTTTGCATTAGACATCGGAGCCAAAGGACAGAAAAAGGTGAAGGGTGGAGAGGCTTCACGCTGATTAATGCAGGAGCCATCATCCTGGGGACAGGCCTCTGACACCGTGTCCTTCATGCCCCACCCCTCGCTGTCATTTCCCTCAGGGAGGGCTGTGGTCACCTACTCTCTGCCCTCCCTGCCCTCACCCTACCCCCACCCCCGCCCCATTTCTTCCTTCCTGTCCATTAGCCATTTTCGTGGTCAGAGTGCCCTTTCTAAACACAAATCTGCCACTCCTGTGCCCAGAATGGCCTCCCACCCACCCACCTCCCATCATGAGAGGAATGGAATCCAGGCCCCTTTGTGCTGCATTTCCTCCACCACCAGGCTTCTCTCTGTTCTCAGTTACAGACCCAGGAGGTGTTTGCACCCGCCAGCACATCCTCCTCTTCAGGTTCTTCTGTGCCCCGAACCCCATGCTGCTCCATCTGCCTTAGGCATCCTTCTAACTCAGCTGCCCCTTGCAGACCCTTCAGAATTGTCCCTTCGTGCATGGCACGCGCCTTCTCCAAGTTAAGGGCCCCCCTCTGTATCCCCAGTGTAATGTGCTCATATAAACCCTCAACGCTCACTTTGATCGCTGATTCTCCATCACTCTCATGATCCAAGTTTGCATCTGCAGTTGGTCAGGGAGGAAACGGCTTCCTCCTCTCTGAAGTTCTTTTAGATGCATGCAACAGTAAGTGCTTCTTCGGAATTGGCCAGCGGTGGGGCATCATAGATAAAAGTGTGCTTCACGCATCTCCCAGTGCCTCCGATAGAGTCAGAAGTGCATCTTGAATAAATGATCGTACGAAGGAAGGAGAGCCACCTTTCTGATCCCATCCGATAGAGAGCGTTGGCGTGCTCCATCTGACACTGAAGGTCTGCTGGTGCCCTCAGCATCCTGCCCGCCGGAGGGTGTTCAAGGTTCTTCTCTGACCTCACGCAGCACACGGCTGAGCTCTGTAGGCTATTTGCAGAGCACTTGCTTCACCTGTGCAGAAAGCGGCCCAGTATAAATATTAGTCAGTTGATTTCACATGGAGTTAAAACAAGCTTTTAAAAGCCTTTTACCTCTGCTGTCCCCACACAGGCTCTTTAGACAGATTCTTCTTAGAGCCGTGGGAGCTTTGTGGGGACTTGGCAAAGTGGAAGGCATGCATTGTTCCAGGCTATCTTGGGATTGATGCTTCTGTTGTGCAGAATGGGGATCAGGCAGGGGAAGCTCTTTGAGCTGGCTAAGAAGGTGGGTGTGGGGGGAGAATCATGCTCTCCTGTTCCAGGTGTGGAGTCCTCAGTGGGGACAAACGGTCTGTGCACCCAGCTCACTGATGCTCCAAATGGGTCAATGAAAGGTTTCGCCATTATTAACATGTGGTTTTGCCATTATTAGCATGTGGTTTCGCCATTATTAGCATGGCACCGTCTTGACAGCAGCTGGCTTACATCATTTGAAATCGTCCCTGCTTTTGTGCACACCTGTGATCCCCTCAGCTCAGCATTCAACCACCAGACATTAGTAAACGAGCACATGGGAAAGTAACAGCTTCCCACTGATCAAACCTGGGCGACCTCAATATGGTGAACTGAGGATGGTGAACTTGACGACCCTTATGTTGGGACCAAGCCAGTTACTGAACTTGGCTCCTCACTCCAAAAGATTGAAAGCTTGGTTTGAATCTTCTGAGCTTAAATATATCTATAAACACCATTGTCCATCTTGGGGTCTTTCCCTTTGTTGGGTGACATGGATTTGTAAGGTGAACACTTTTCCTTTCCCCTTTCCGATGAGAGGTCTTGTCACGTGGGATGCCAGTTATCATAATGCCCATGTTTATTTGGCTTATGATCTGCTCAAGTCCAATGCACCACACCACCAAAGCTCTTGATCCAGCAGATGACCCAACCTAGGTCACTGAAAGTGAAAAACACTTCCGGCACTGAACTGATCAAGTTCAAGTGCACCGAGAAGCCACATCGTGATCCACGGAGCAAAGATCCACGATGCCAAGCATTTCATTGCGCGGCCCCACCATCAACACCCGTGGAAGCAGCAGTCGGGAAACACATGGTATCTTGAGCTGGACAACTGTGCTGCAGAAGACCTCTCACGGGCTGCACAGCAAAATGCCTCTTTGAGAACCAAGGTGTGCCTGACCCAAGGCGTGAGCCAGGGCTTGCAACCACTGGTCAATGAAGAGGACAAGCCGAAGAAGCGTGGATGTCTGTGAATGAGGGTGTTGGTGAGAAAGGCAAATGCATGATGGACTTCCAGAAGAACACACAAATCTCCCTCGGAAGAAGTACACCAGAATGCTCTTTAGAAGCAAGGATGGGGAGACTGTGTCTCCTGGACATGGGGCATGTCCTCAGGAGCGCCCAGTCTCTGGAGAAGGACGTGTTTGGTAAACTAGAGGGCACGTGAAAGAGAGGAGGACTCTCGATGAGGGGACCTGACAACAGTGCCTCCAGCATAGCAAGGACTCCGAGGCGGGCCAGGACAAGAGCGCCTGGTTTTGTTCTGATGTCCGAAGTGAGGTCGCGTTGAGTCAGAGCTGACTTCAGGGCACCTAACCACCACAGCACAAGATGGATTAAAAGCCGAGGAAGCTGTTTTATGCAGTGAAGGTATCGGGGCTCAAATCTCGACTAACACATGGGTTCACTGTGTGAGGGTGGGTGTGGCACCACGGCAGGGGCTCTGTTTTCTCTTCTGCTGCAGGGGCATGAATTACATCGGTCTTCCCTGCCTTGTGGTGTGCTATGTGAGGCTCTGAGAGACTATGTAAACGCCCCCAGTAACTTTGCGTCTGTCACCTCGCTATTGCAAGGCTGGTGATGAAGAGGAGGATGTTCCTATACATTTCTCTGTTCTGTGTAAGGTGCATGCCCCTCTCTGTTTATTCTGTCCCTGTCAAGCAGGGAAGTTGCTTCTGGCGAGCCGGTGAGACCATAGTTTAAATGGCCAGTTCCCTCTCGCTTCCCACTGAGCACACTTCCCGGGCACACATCGGTGAATAGCTTGAGTTTCCCCATAATGATTTTGACCACCTCCATGAGGTGCGACAGTCTGTTGGTGATGAGTATGTGCTGCTTAAGAAAGCAGACCTGGAAGCGGCTTTCTACTCCCGTAAAGAGTTACAGCCTCAGAAACACAACAGGGAAAGTCTCATCCTGCCCTATGGGATCACTGGGAGTTGGCATCAACTCGAGGGCAGCGAGTTTGGGTTTTGGGTTTGGTCAGGGCACTCAGTGGCCTTGGAATGCAGTCACTTGTTGGTCTCTACACTAACCCTGTGTTCTGTAGGCCCTTTTCTTCTGAAGCCTACCTTATCGTTCCCTCTTCCCTACTCGTTGAGTTTGCCCCTCCAGCTATGAGGTCGTCTACCTCTATGGTAGCCTTGCGGGAAGATGTCCCCTATATTGTCCACCTGCATCACATCACCTGGAAAACTCCAGCTCTCCTTTTCTGCTCTTTGCTTGGACAGCAGTGCTTCTGGAAGGCCTTCTTTGATGCTCACTAGGGGACATACAAGGCCCTTTTAACTCCTTGTTCAGCTCTTTTTCGCCCTGGCACATCCCTGCATTGGTCATTATCTCCTGCCCGAGGTAGCTCTGCAGGATGGGGACTGTGTCTGTCCTGCTGGCTGCCACCACCTGCAAGCCTCGCCCAGAACCTACAGAAGACACTTAAGGCTTAGCTGCTGAAACAATTGCAGGAATATCATCTCCTTGCCGATTTCAATAGCTCATTGCCCTTGCTTTCTGGCAGTCTCTCCTAATTTCATTTCTTCCAAGTCCAACTATAATTCATTTCATGACAGCCTTTTTTCCCCCTTCCTAGTTGGCGAACCATTAGCAGCTCAAACTTATGCAGCACACAATGAGAGACAAGGTCATCTTTTCTCATCTCTGCCTGTTGCAATAACCAGATTAGACATCTTTCTACAAGTGATGCGAATGTAAGCCAACAGATATTTATCATGTCGGACACCTGAGCAGGCGATGCGATGCGGATGAAGGAGAGAGCAGCATTAAGGATGAGTCAGACCAGGACCCACCCTGATGGAACGTGCAATCTTATGAGAGGCGTTTGAGGGTCAGGACCCTGGCCCGTTCAGAATAGGATCAGAAGGCTGTTTTGTAAACATGTTTTAAGAGATGGTGGGGTGGCTGGGAGTCCCCATGTCTTAAGGGGGTTGCCAAGGGTTAGGGTTAGGCATTTCGCTTTGGGAAAGGACAAAGTGGAAAGAAAGAAGCATTGATTGGGGACACCAACGTGTAGCCTGTCCTGAGGGGGGAACAGCATCGCTGATGGCGGAGTGATGTGAGGGGAAACGAAGCCATCTGTCCGAGACACCGGAATCCACTCCTGGCACTGACCGACAACCCTTCCTTTGCTGGAATCTGTGAGCATCTTTGACATCACCCACATGGAAAGAGTATGCAGCTTTCTTTCCAATAGTTGGACGCGAGGATCCTGGTTTTCCAAATCTAGCTGCAGATGCTTGGCGTTCTCTGGGGGTTTTGTTCTTTGGCTGGTGGTTTCGAACTGCTGACCTTGCAGTTAGCAGCCCAATGTGTAACCACGATCCCACCAGAGTTCGTGGGTGTACTTAGGATGATAAGTTGTGCCTGTATTCTTTTGTGGATTTGAATGAAGGGAGCTGGATTAACAACCATTCAAGTCATTGAAACTCATCTTGGATATGAAAATGATACTGATGATGCCCAGGTGGTGGTGGTGGTGGTGGAGAAGGAGGAGGAAGAGATGAGAACTTGCCTTCTTTAAGCTAAGGCAGGCTGGTGAATGGAGATGAATTGTGAAAACCTGTTCATGATTCAAGGTTCACTCCCTACCCAAGAGGTGAAGAATCCACATTGAATCCTTATTTAAAATGCATTTGACTGTTGCTTTCCTTATAAACCTCATCCACGGTTGCCAAATTGCTTTTGACTCATAGCAACCCTGTATGACAGAATAGTGCTACCCCGTGGGTTTCCAAGGATATTCTCTGTGCAGAAGGCGGTAACCACTTAATTCCCCCAAGTTTTAGTTTGCAGTTGAGCCCTGAACCAGTGTCACAAGGATTCCCTGGGTCAGAATTGGGCTAAGCTGGGTTCCATCATGTCCTGTCGTGGTGACCTCAAACCATTTGCTTAACTTCTCAAAGGTCTTCATCCATCCAGTGAGGATAATCATTGTCCCCCACAGTATAGGAGACAGTCTTGGAATGCACAGTGGCAGTTCTGTCCTGTCCTGCAGGGTGACTGTGAGTCAGGATCAACTCAATGGCAGAGAGATTTTTAGAATAGCTTCAAAACCGGAATTTCCCAAAGTAGTTGATACCGCACCCTGGGAGCACTAGAGTAATCCAGGGGGCTTCAAAAGCAGATACACAGTATTCTGGATTATGGGCTATAGTATAAAAGGTTTAAATTTCCAGAGGGGCGCTGAGAAATTTTTATGGGGAAGAAGGCTAAATAAGTGTGTGTCCTTGGCCTTAAGCTATTGGGTGTGATAAAGATAAGAGTGTGGATATATTTTTCTTCTAAGAATGAAGCCAGTTATATAAGATCAATATATATTCAAGGCCTAGAAGGTCAACACTCAAACTCTCTGGCATTGAGTAGATTCTGGCTCAGAGTCCCTGGATCAAAAGGATAGATCTACCTCTGTGGATTTCCAAGACTGAAACTCTTTACTGGAGTAGAAAGCCTCATCTCTCTCCTGTGGAGCAGCCAATGGTTTCAAATTGCTGACCTTGTAGTCAGGAATCCAGCACATAACCCACTGTGCCACCCGAGCTTTTGCTTTGAAGGTACTCAATGCATACCAATGATTAATAAAATAGGCAGTAATAGGGTATTTGCAGCTATTTCACATGCAGGTAGATGAAGACTTACACTGAATGACGTTTTATTATTCCTGTTCTTACTGTTATAAACGTGTGTATATATCAAACACAAATGCACCGCCATCAAGTAGATTCTGACTCATAGTGACCCTACAGGACAGGGTACAGCTGCTCCTGTGGGGTTTTGAGATGGTAACAGAAAGAAAGCCCCATCTTTCTCCTGCAGAGTGGCTGGTGGTTTTGAACTACTGACCTTGTGGTTAGCAGTCCAACTCGGAATCCCCACACCTCCAGGGCCCAAAAGAGTGTATAAAAAAATATTCCAGGATCTTTCCATTCCCCTTTTTCCATGAACTTTTTGAAGCTCCCGTGTACATATAACCAATTGACCAATTCACCACTTTCTACGTGTACAATGTGGTGATACCAACTGTGTGAATCAGGCAATAAATATCACCATCACCCATCAGCACTGTCTACTCTTCCAACACCAATCACAGAGTCTCTCTGCCTCCTAAATAAATACTACCTCCCAGGAAAGAGGGCTATCACCTTGGATCCTGTTAAAGAAAGTTCTGTAGGCAAGGGCTTTGGGTTGTAGGTTGTATCATCAGTGTTTGGTACACAGCTTGTATTTAAATAGGCTTCCTGTCATTGTCATCGCCACCATTATTACCTTCACCATTGTTCCTCTTTTCCCCTCCGTTCCTTCCCACCCCTCATAACCACTGATTGATACAAATTGCACTCTATACACTCACCTATTGTGTTAGGTCATACACGTGAGATCATACCATATCTGCCCCTTGCAATTAACCTTTATCATTCAGCGCAGTGTTTTTTGAGATCCCTCCTTCTTGTAGCATGGGCTACAACTTTGTTTTTCTTTATGCCTGTTTCATATTACACCTTTTCCTGCATGCTGCTTTTTGTTTCTCCATCCATCCATCCATGGGCTCTGAGGCTGCTTCTGCCTTTTGTGCGCCCTGCTACGGTAGACACCAGTGTCTGCCGCTCTGTTGACATCCTGCGTGCACATCTCTTGCGTGCATTCCGTCAGAGTGGACTTCCTGTGCTGCATCGTTTGGCAGTAAGAAGTCTTTCCTTAATGGTGTTAGGCTGTTCCAGTGGGGACATTTCTGTATCAACACTGCAGAGCAATGTTTGATGTTTTGACCTTGTCCTCAATGTCTTGAAGTGCTGGGTGAGTCGGAGAGTGTCTGGACACTAGTCCGAATGAAGAGATGAGTCTTGGGATTCTTTCCTAGTTTAGTGAAACGTTCCAAAGGCTCCGTTTTGTGCGTGCTCGTCCAGTGGAGTTGCTGATGCTCCGGCCACGAGTCTCCGATGCTCCCGGCATTTCCAATCTAGGCCTCTTACACTTGAGTTAGAGTTTACATTGTCGTTGGTGAAGGACATGGAAATGTATTTAATGTGTCAGATTTTGAGGGGATTTTACAGGACAGG
This sequence comes from Echinops telfairi, assembly GCF_000313985.2. Taxonomy (NCBI): domain Eukaryota; kingdom Metazoa; phylum Chordata; class Mammalia; order Afrosoricida; family Tenrecidae; genus Echinops; species Echinops telfairi. The sequence continues at coordinate 36,109,844 of NW_022103901.1, forward strand.
CCAAGGTACTCTGAGATTCTGTACATTGTTGAGAATGATGAGGGAAAACCCATCTTCTTAAGTGCCTGGTGCTGCCACTTGGGGACCTCCCTTACTTGAGAAACTGCAAATATTTACAGAGACCGGATCATGTCCCTTTAGAACTGCCAGCTCCGAAGCGGTCATGTCAAGGCAATGAGCTTGTACAGAGTGCCTTCCATATCTGATTGCCGCTAAGACTTCGGGAGTTTAGAGAAACCACCTCAATGCTGCCTTCGGTGACTCCAAATGGGAATGTAGGCTGGGCTATTTTGCAAACACAACACATCGCTGTTCAGAGCGAGCCTGCCGCCTCTCTCCTGGACTTGTCTGTGTTTCTTGGGCTGGTTTTTCATCAGCTATGGCAAGACGGCTTCTGGCCCCTTTTGAGCTCCTCTGTTGTGACCAGGGAAGGAAAAGGAAACCCGTCACTCTCACTTGGATCGGTAGCATGGGTCCTCGTTGTTTTTGTTTGCTGCTGGAGGGTGTGGTGCAAGTGATGCTCTGGTATGGCTCAGGGCAGCTGGGGAAACTAAGGTGTGTGCATTACTCCTGGGGACTCAGATTTGAATCCAGACCCAGGTATTTTAAAATATGCATCTTGTTGTCAACTAAGTCCATGTGGAAAGGTGTGTCGGGGTTGTCTCCTGTCAACGCACCAAGATGATTTGCTCTGCACATCAGTGGGTCTTGCTAAAGGAGCTGGACTCGATGTGGAAGACTCTCACATCAAGATTGGAGGTAGATTCATGAGAAGGACATCATGCTTGGCCAAATAGAGGGACAGCAACAAAGAGGGAGACCCTCAACAAGATGGCTTGACACAGTGGCCCCAGGATTGGGCAGTGCTTCGTTCTGTCGCAATAGAGTCGCTAGGAGCCGAACACACTTGACAACATCTAACAACCTATGCGATGCAGATGTCACAACTTTATTTGCTGAAACCAGGGGAGGTTGGAAGCATTGACTGATGGAGATCAAAGAGCACAGCCCTCTGTGTGGATGACGCCTCAACATCAAGAAAGCACAATTGCTTCCCAACTGGAGCAATACGCATCATCATAGCAAACAGAGAGAGGATTGCCTTTGTCAAGGTTTTATTTCACTGGGACCCACAACCAATGCCCATGGAAACAGCCATCAAGACATCAAATGATGGTTTGCATTATAAGGCGCTCATGACGCATGATGCAGCCATGCTGTTTTTCAGATCACCTCATAGAATGCAAATGTGGGCTCATGAGTGCGGAAGCCTGGAGAAGGATCCGTGCTTTTTTAAGGATGGTGTTACGGAAGTGAGGTAGTTAGTTTATTGTGCCAACCTGGTCGATAAACACATGTGGGATTAATTGAAGGGCGAAGAGATAAATGGTTTGGTGAGCCTCGTCTTTCTAGTTCTCGGGTCTCTTGCTTTGTGATGGTCCCACCAGGGACCCATCAGCAGTTCCCTGCTTCAGCTGGCAAGGCTCACTTCCAGCAAGACATCCCCGAGGAGAAGCCACATGGACCTACCCCGATGCAGTCCTGGGTGCTGGAACAGCCGTGTGGAGACCTCTGCCAGTGCTGAGATGCTTACACGTTCACTGACTCGGCTTTCCTCCTGCAGTCGGCATCATTACATCTGTTTTGTGAAATGAAGGAGGACTTTGTGTTGGACATATGGGTTAATGGGTTAATATTGGACTTGTGGGCTTGGGCAGCACTGGATTGGGATGTTTTCTTGATGCACACTTAACCTTTACATAAAACTCTGTCTTATACATGAGTTTCTGTGGATTTGTTGCTCTAAAGTACCCTGACCAACACAGGAAGCTTATTGTTTATAGTATGGACCGCTGGAGGAAGGAGCAAGCCTATTTAAGAAGAAACACAGAGCCGCAGTGCTTGTTGTAAGGGAGGATGGAAAGATTTTGTCTCACATACTAGGGACATTCCATCAGGAGAGACCAGCCCTTGGAGAAGGAGACCATGCTTGATAAAGTGGAGGGGCAGTAAAAAAAAACAAGGAAGGCTCTCAAGATGTGATGGATTGACTCAGTGGCTGGACAATGGACTTAACCATTGCAACCATAGCGAGGCTACTGTGGGAGCGGGCAGTGCTGCATCCTGCAGTGCACAGGTCACTCTGAGTCAGAATTCATTTGATGGCACCTACCAACAGCAGCATGCAGGTCCCAGGTTTGCTTCTAGCTCATATGCCTTCTGTCTAGCCAGCACCATCTGTCAGTGGAGACTTGCATGTTGCCACGATGCTGGATGGGTTTCCATGGAGCTTCCAGAGGAAGACAGGCAGGGTAGACAAAGGTCCTGGGAGCTCCTTCTCAACACCCTGTCCATGAAGATGCCACGGGAGACGGATCCCCGCTAATCATGGGGATGGCGCCGCACTCCGTCCCTGAGTGCCTGGGGCCTTATGCATCAGGGCCATCTTAAAGGCAGCTAGCAGCCACCGTGTCAGGTGGGTGGAGCTCTGGCCCTTCTGGCTTTGGGCTCAGCGAGGGGGGCGAGAACACACCTTGCTTTAGGAGACTACCTGCCAAGGCAGCTGCGCCAGGAATCCTCCTGGGGGTGTGATTGGAAATGCAAAGGGAAGATGGCGCAAATACTGTTTAACCAGATTGTCTCTCAAATCCCAGGGAGGCTGGGGATTAAAAAACAACAACATAACTACCCAGGGGCTACCTGAGCTAGTACCGCCTCACAGACCAGCAGGAGAGGTGAATTCTTGGGAGCAGCCTCATCCGCCCTCAATCTCGCCTCTGTTACACCATTTAATTACAAGTCTAATCACCTCAGAAACCCTGTTCATTCCCTCCAGTGCAGCCAGATCCCCGCTCTAATAGCAAGGTGCCTCCTTGATAAGCAGCTGTCCGCCGGGAGGGACAGACGTGACCAGAGAAAACACTGAAATTGTGTAGGCATTTCACTCAGCTGGGTGGGGCTTCTATCATCTGGGAAGCAGCCAATCTTTGCCATCTTCCAGGAAGATGCTTTGGCTGGCAAGGGGGCAGTGGTTTGGGGTCCTCAATAGGAGTCACGGAGTTAACCTGAATCATGATGGTCCCACCCACAAGGGAACAAACAAAATGCTGCCTGATCCAACACAGGTGGCTGGGCTCCTGGTGCTTCTTCAAGAGTCGATCGCCAGGCCTTTCTTCCTAGTCTGCCTTAGTCTGGAAGCTCTGCTGAAGGATCTTTCACATCTCAGCAATGCACACACCTCCACTGACAGGTTGGTGGTGGATGTGCATAGGTTGGGATTTAAGCTGCGTTTCTTATTTGGAAGAGGAGGAATCTCCTACTGTGCCACCACTGCCTTGGGTGCAGTTGGGGGGAGGGAGGTTGTACCAGATTTTTCCCATTTGGAGATAAGAATAGATGATGTGCTAGGAAGAGGCAGCCGTTCAAGAAACCTTCAGGGTCACCTGTGGGTTCTGGTGCCAACCTTGGCTCTAAGGGTCCTGGGGCCAAAGGGGATTTGGGACTCTCTGTGCCTATTTCTTGAGTGTGAATGAATGACTCTGCTTATAAGGTAGATAGAGTGAGCTAGAGGTGGATGGACACGGTGGCTGCCACGGTGGGCCCGGGCATGGGAACAGCTGAGGCTGTGCTACGTTCTGTCATGCACAGGGCTTCTACGGCTCAGAACTGACTGAAGACCCCTGACAGCAACACAACATGAGCTACAAGAGCCTTGGTTGCTCAGTGGTTAAGCACTCGGCTGCTCACCAAAATGTTGGTGGTTCCAACCCACCAGCTGCTCCACAGGTTCAAACCTACCAGCCGCTACTGCCCGCAGATGCTGCAGTCTGCTTCCATCAACCTAACAGCCTGGGAAACCCTCTGGGGCAGATCACCTTTGTCCTATGGCATGGACAGGCGTCAGTGTGGACTCCGGGGCAGTGGGGTTGGTTAGGGTTGGGTTATGCACTGGACCCTATGTGATTGGAATTGGACTTAATCCCTCAGGGACCCCAGGACCGGCCCTGTGATGACCTTGTGCTCCTGTAAGCACAAGGAACTGGCTTCGAAGGGCAGAATTGTGTCTTTTCTTCACAGAGTTTGGGGCACCCAAAGGCCAGACCACTATCCTACCTCTTTCTTCCTTGTCAGTCGCCCTGGTAGTTCCTAGAATCTGGGGCCGCCCGTGTGCGTGTGTGCATGCTCATAATAATCAAGGAAGCCCCGAGTCTTTGCAGGACCACAGGAAGAGGCCGCATGTAGCAGGAGGGCTCTCATAACTCAGAGATGGTCAGAAGTGACTAGGTTTGGACTTGTCCGCCCCGCAGGGACACGGGTTCCGGAAACATCACAGACCCGAGTCCTCTCTCCAAGCGCATTCTCGTCACCAGCACAAAGACCTGGCGTCCCCCAGCTATTGGCAGGGAAGGGGTGGGACAGGCGGGGAGGGATGTGGGGCACCATGAGTTCAGTAACACACCCACAAACCAGACGCAAAGACCAGAGCCCCACACTCTGAAACCATGGGTCACAGACCTGCATGGCTGCCCTGCGCACACAGAAGGGGGGTTTCCATCCGAATCACGCCCGCTGTGTTCGGTGTGGACATCTTCATCTTGACTTGCCAGCACTGCGGCAGCGGGCAGCACATCCCTGTCTCCACGCTGGATGCTCAGGGGAAGCTGATTCTCTCAGACTCCACCTCAGCCATCTCCTGAGCCCCTGCTCATCCCAGCCCCATCCTGCCCATGCTGTCCCATCCCACACCACCGCCGCCTCTTAAAAATATATATCTAAACTACTCTGTAGCACCAACCTCCCTGGTGGATTTTATCACTTTGCGTACCATATATTTAGTTTAGTAATAATAATAATAATAATAAAGCCAGCTCCAGGCAGTGCATGGAACAGCATTTCTAATGTTTTTTAAATAGCTATTAATGGGGTTGAGCTGTGTGTGTGTGTGTGTGTGTGTGTGTGTGTGTGTCTCGAGTGCGTGCTCCCTTCCTCTCTCCCTCATCTGTGTAATCATCGGTTCAGTGGTGCACTCACCAGCCAAGTGCAGGAGTCAGAGGAGGGGCGAGCTGTGATGGATGGGCCAGGCCTGACTGGCTGAGAGCATCCCATCAGCCGGTTTGGGGAGCAGTCAGATGTTGAGGGGGAGGTCAGCAAGCCGGCCTCAGCTCCCTGGCTTCCAACACCCAGCTCACCCCCAAGTTGCAAGCACGCGCACACTGGTGCCTGATTGAGCTCTCTCTGCCGCAGATGCTCTGTGGCGTGGGACTCAAGCAGCTGCTAAGTTTATGGAGGAGAACGCAAGCACAATGGTGCAGCAGGTATGTGTGTGTGTGTGTGTGTGTGTGTGTGTGTGTGTGTGTGTGCGTGCTCACGCGTGCAGGCATGTGTGTATACATTTTAATCCCCCATTGTATTTTGCACTCAGAAGCATGGTTTGAATGAAGCTGGAAGCTTCCCTTCTACCCCATCGCAGTGAAGGCTTCCCGGAGCCTCGTTCCGGGGAAGGTGGGGGTGAAAGGCAGAGTTTTACAGCCAAGAGAGTGACTCGTGTCATCGGCTGGCTTGATGGGTGGACCTGAGCGGGTCTGAGCACCAGCAGGTCAATGATCTGATTTTGCACTTTCCCTCTTTGTTTGCAAGCCCCAGGGGCAGAATGCAGTTTAGCTTTCTCTCTCTCTCTCTCTTTCCCCCTCTTTCTGTGCTGTGTTCACCAGAGATGGACAGTGTAGGCAAGGAAACCAAAGTACCCCAGAGGGTCAGCATGCTGGAAAAGGCAGGTGGCTGACCCCTGAGAAGGACTCCTGGGGAGCGAGTCTAGGTGGCGGTGGGGGTCTGGTGACAAGAATGCCTGGCCTACTGGGGTCAGACAGTGTGGGGGGGTGTTTCTTCATTAGAGGGGGGCTGTGTTTGGGCCAGACGTGGGGCACGCACACAGAAGCACGCACGCCCACACACACATATGCACCCAGACAGACAGGCTCGCAGGCAAATCCTTGACTCTTTAAAAGCCCACCTGAGCAGCCAGGCTGGCTGGCACGTTCCCCTCAATGGGAGGTCAGCCAACTTAATGGAGAGGACTATGCTCTGCCTTGTGAAGAAGAGCCAAACTATTTTGCCAAGTTGGCCTGGGGTCTGCCCTGCCTTGTCTTCAGCAATCTCTAACTGCTGAAAGCGCCTCTCTGGGCAGACCGCTGTGGGCTAGAGGGGTGCAGGCTTCAAACAGTTCCCATCTCTTTCTGTCTCAGGTACCTTCTCCCGGGACCAACTGCAGGAGGATCTGCGGGGTGCATGTGCTTTCTGGGGGAAAGGAGATCACCTTGGAAATCCCAGGAGGGGCTCCCTCTTGTTTGTATCTGCAGCCTCAGCATGCTCTGCTAGTAGACAGATTAGGGTGTTTGTCTTAAAATTGCCATCAGACCCCAGCTATTGCATGCCTGAGTAAAATATTCCTATTGAAATGGCATTTTTGTGTGTGTTCCTCTTTGGAATCAGACTTGGCTGTGTTTTAATAAACCCTTTGTTCTCAGTGGTTGCCCATTGGGGTGTCCTGGGTCATAGGGGGGCAAAGGGGTTTCCACTTCTTGCTCTTGTTGATTCTCTCTCATTGGATGAGACTGGGCATGTGGTTCAAGGGAGACATTTTTCTTCTTCTTCCACATGTCTCTTAATAGATGACTTTGATTTCAAGCTTCCACCCAGTTTTTCAGCAGCCAGAGTGGTCCCCAACTCACAGGCACCCTGAAGCACAGAGGGACAGGATGCTCCCCATCCTCGCATGAACCCCATGAGCAATTAGACATACGGCGGCAACTCACTCTCTGCCGTCAAGCCGATTCCCACTCACAGTGGCTGTAACACAGGCTAGTGCTGCCCCTGTGGGTTTCTGAGACTGGCATTCATTGCAGGAGCAGACAGCCACCCCGTTCTCCCTCTGAGGGGCTAGTGAGCTCCAACTGCTGATGTTTTGCTTGGCAGGTCAGTGTATAGCCTGTTATGCCATGAGGACTTCTGATCATCGCAACCAAACAAGTCAATGCCAACTCATAGCAGCCCTATAGGAGAGGCTAGAGGTGCCTCTGTGGGTTTCAGAGACTGTAACTCCTTACTGAAGTAGAAAGCCCCATCTTTCTCCCAAGGAGCGGCTGGTGGTTTTGAACTGCTGACCTTGCATTTAGCAGCCCAATTCATAACCCCTATGCAACCTGGACCCCTGACCATAGCAACAGGGGGTGTTAACACATGGCGCCTCCTTTCCCTCCTACTCTGTGTCCTTAGCAGCCACCCAAGAAAGGTCCAGGTACTGAGAATGCAATGCTGGTGTGGCCAATGTCTATCCCACTGTTCCTCAAGGGTTTTCTTCTAAAGCAAGAGCATCCTTGGAAGAAGTACAGCCAGCGTGCTCGTTAGAGGCAGATATGACAAGACTTCATCTCATATTTTGGACTCATTGTCAGGAGAGAGCAGTCCCTGAAGAAGGACATCATGCTTGGTGACCTGGAGGGGCAGTGAGAGAGAGGAAGACTCTGGAGGAGAAGAATGAGCACACTGGCTACAACAATGGGCTCAAACTTAAGATCAGTTGTGAGGAGTAGCAGAATCCAGCACGGTCCCTCTCTGTTGTGAGTCAGCACCAACTGGATATAGCCCCTAACAACTACAGAAAGGCTTTGGGATGGTGGGGGGTGGGAGTGTTGGAAAGCATAGACCACCCTCTAGCTCATTGAGCCATGCCCACATGCACCCAGACTCGAAAAAGTCTACCAACATCAGGATCTCTGCCCTCGACCCACAGATATCGGGAAGGTGAGGGGCTGGCATGAAGCAGTAGGAATGAAGGTGGCCTCTCAGTGAGACAATGTCTAGCCAGAGTCCTCCCAGAACTGTTCCTCACCAGGCTCACGTCTGTGAACTGTGTCTTTCGCATCAGGCGGGGCCCTGTTCGGATACTCAGGATTTGTCTTGTCCTGGGATTTGTTTTCTTTGAAAGGTGCCCTGGATGCTAGCACAGAGGGAGAACTCACACCTTCCCAGCAAGACATCTGGCCAGGGCCTCTCACGTACAGCCCCTAGTTGAGGGTCAAGGGTCAGTGCTGGCTGGGTGGGTGGGTGTCAGTGGGTGCAATGGGCTAGTCCACGGTGGGCTCCTTGAGAGAAAGCCGATGCTCCTGCAAAGACTGACTTACTTGCTAAACAGACTATGGGCAGCCCTCCTCTATCCTCCAGGCTTGCTGTGACTCCCTGGCAGTGGTTGAGCATGATGCTTGATTAGGCTTCAGCAGAGCTTCCAGGCTAGGAGAGATGAGGAAGAAAGACCTGGTGGTCTGTGTCCCCAAGTTGGCCAATGGAAGGCAGGAGAGAGTTGGGTGCTGGAGTAAAAGCGGAGTGTGAGCATCGGACCACTGTGGTTCAGTCTTCCATGGGTGGTCAGGATGCTGCAGGCTTGGGCAGCATTTTATTGCCTTGAGCATGAGGCCACCGTGAACCAGCACCGTGAGGGCAGCCAATGACAGAGTGAGCGTGTGAGCGTGCTTCTCCTCCATGACGCCTCTCTCAGCCGAGCCTGGAGTCCAGACACATTGGTAGAGAAGAGACAGAGGCAAGTTTTAAAGCCATTTGAAGGTGAAAATTAAAAAAAAAAACTGCACAGGAAGTATAATGTTCTTAATTAAATATTAGCTGTAATTAGCCCAAAGTTCAAAGGTTGGGCCTATTAATTAGGGTCCCTCTGGAACAGCTGTCAGTGTTAATAAGTCACTGTGGGGGACAGCCACCACATCTGCCAAAGGAGTCCAGCTCTTTGGGACAGAAAGCCAGAGCCCCCTGCTCCCGGCTGCTACCTACAGGGCCGCCTTGGTCACGGCCATGACCACATCCACCCGGGGCCCAGCGCCTGTGTTTCCAGGGGCCAGCTCATCTCTGTAGATGGTGGTCTGCCCTGGCTCCAGCATCAGCCCAGACAGGCTGCCCTCACCTTTTCCGGGGTGGACTCAGCACGTCCGCTCAGAAGCCAGCTAGGTTGTGGCGGCCTCCTTCCCCGGGTGGTCCCACCGGATGGTGCCTAAAGGCACTACTGGCACTTCTGCATCAAACACCCCTGCGCCAGGCTTCCCCACAGGGCCACACACCCCAAACTAAAAAAATCCCATGCGGGTGAGTCGATTCTGGCTGTCCTATGAGCCTTTCCTTGGCTGTAATATTTAAAGAAGCACATTGACCGGTTTTTGTTTGTGTGTTTGTTGTTTTGGTGGTGGTGGTGGTTTTTATCGAGGTGCCACCGGGTGGCCCGGGCCGGCTCGGCCACCAGGCTTTTGGAGAGGGGCCACGGGCAAACTGTTTGTACCGTGCAATGGCCTTGCAGTCGGATGGAGCGCCTGGCTTGGGCCCATGGTATATAGAAGAGTTTGGGTAAAAACACAGAGAGGCCAATCTCCCCAGGACCCTCTCTCTCTCTCTCTCTCTCTCACACACACACACACACACACACTCTTGCTCTTGCTCTCTTTATTTCAAATTAAAAGGTCACTTTATTGGGGGCTCTTACAACTCTTATGACAATCCATACAGCATCTGTGTCGAGCATATTTGTACATATGTTCTTTTCTAGACATTTACTTTCTATTGAGCCCTTGGGATCAGCTCCTCTTTTCCCCCCTCCTCCTCCCCTCCTGGCCCCTTGATGGATTATAAATGAATATTATTTTCATATCTCACCCTGTCTCCCTTCCCCCCTGGCGTCTGTTGTTCTTCCCCCTGGTGGGGGTGGAGGTGCTATGTGCCAATTCTTGTGATCAGTTTCCCTTTCCTCCCCCCCACCCCTTTCCCCTACCCTTCTGGCAATGCTATTCCCATTCCTGATCCTGGATTCCATGTGTCGTGAGCTTGATCTCTCATCTATGCTGTGTACCTGCTCTGGTCTGGTCCAGAGTGAGAAACAGCACTAGGGTCATGACGGTGGTGGGTGAGGAAGCCTCAAGGAACCAGAGGACTACTGTGTGATCCATCGGTTCGCTACTGTACCCCAGGACTCTCTTGTCAGAGGTACAACATGGAATCCATGCGAGCTTGGGCTCATCCCTTGGCTGCTCTGACCTTGCCGTGGCTGTGACCTTGGAAAGTTCCTTGCCAGCTCTGGGCGGCAGAGTGTTCAACTAGGAAGTGTAGTGGGAGTAGACGTGCAATGCCTGCGAAAGCTGGACGACTTGACCCTGCCCTGTGGACCTGTGGGGCTGGGTCAGCTTTGCTGGGTCCTGTCCTGTGTGTTCTACAACATTGCCTGGCATCCCAGGCCTGGGTCTACCTGTCTGGAGCCGGGAGAGCAAAGGCTGGGAGCTGCAGAAGAACAGAAAGACCCTTTGGCAACAAGTCAGACCCATGTGTGTGTCAGAGTAGACTCATGCCCCGTAGGGTTTTCATGGCTGTGGTCTTTCAGCCACTGGTTACCAGGTCTTTTCCCCAGACACTCCTGGATCATATAGAACCATCCACCTTTCCACAAGGAGCCATGTGTGTTTGCATGATGGTGCTGATGAAGACTCTAGGGAACCATGACTGCCAAAGAAATGAACCAATCTGATTAGAGCAAGTATAGGCAGAGGGCTCCTTAGAGACCAGGATGGCAAGACTTCGCCTCACTTACTGTCCTGAGAGCCCAGGGCCTGGAGAAGGACGTCATGCTCGGTAAAGGAAAGGGGCAGTGAGAATCAGGAAAGTCTCCACAAGAGACATTGTTCCTTCTGTTCTTGTCGTTAGGTGCCCACGAGTTGTTGCCGGTTCAGAGTGGCTCTGCACAGCAGAACAAACCACCACCGGTCCTACCTCATCCTCCCCATTGTTCCTGTTGGAAGCTGTTATTGCAGTCACCGTGCTGAGGGCCTTAGCCTTTTTCATCGTCCCTCTATTTGATAAGCATGATGTTCTTCTCTGGAGACGGGTCTCTTCTGATCACATGTCCCAAGCAGCTAAGAATGGGCAGCGTTCTCTGTGTATGGTCACCTATTCTTCCCGAAGGGTAGTCTTTCCAGGGCCCAAATGCTCTGTGTGTGTGTGTGTGTGTGTGTGTGTGTGTGTGTGTGTGTGCAGTGCTGAAGAGGAGATTGTCAGAGAGACAGATAGGCTGTGTGAGAGATTAGTCTGGGGGAACAAAGGGCCTGATGGGAACGTCTTCTCATGTGAAATGGTTTACGTGTAGCCCAAACTCAGTCCTCTCCATGTGTCAGCTGCAACATTCTAATTAAGCTCCCTTCTGAACACCACACGCACCAGGCTGTAGCTCTGCATGGAAGTCTCTTCTCTGGCCCTCCCCACACCACACACACACACACACACACACACACATGCTTCAGCGTGATCCCCACACCACACACACACAC